>NW_024704757.1:4982630-5700104 GCF_018977255.1 Callorhinchus milii | reverse complement strand
AATTGACTGTATATTTGTGGGCGAACGCGGCAGCCAATTGCGCACAGCAATGTCCCACAAACAGTCGTAGATTGAAAATGACCAATTTATTATTGTTTTTGGTTTTGGAGGGATTATTATTAGGCTCTGTGTGGAGTAAGGAAACTTGCCCAAGGTTTCGCCCTCTGCCTGGAATTGAACTCAGGTCTCTCACTTGCAAAGCGAGTGCTCTAACCACTGAGCTACAGGACTCCACAACATTTGCATGGTTTGACATTCCAAATTGCACTCGTCCCTGTAGCGCAGGTTATACCATACAATACAAAACTACATTTGCAAAGGGCCATTCACGTCGGGAAGACATTCCAAGTCGCTGGATTATTATTTCTCACACACACACACACACACATACCCCACCATACTATGAAGCAACCTCCCATGTTCACAGTTCTTGCTGAGTTTACAGGACTGCATGGAGTCCTGTAGCTCAGTGGTTAGAGCGCTCGCCTCGCAAGCGAGAGGACCCGGGTTCGGTTCCCGGGCAGGGCAACACCTTAGGCAGGTTTCCTGACTCCACACGGCCTTTGTTTAGCCAACAATAAGTTGGAACCCGGTCGTTAGTCGATTGGTGGATCGCTTTCCGGGGATAATAAACCCTCCAAAAAAAAATGTTGGTCACTCAATCCACGACTGTTTGTGGGACACTGCTGTACGCAATTGCCCACAAAATACACAGTCAATCCACTTTACAGTGTACCCTGCGAAGCGCACTGAGACGACGTGATAAGGCGGGATATCAGTTGCAAGAATTTTTATGATTGTTATAAAACCCTTTTGATTCATTTTGCCGGAGTGTTCTCCTGTACAACCTACCGTTCTGCTCGTGGCTCTCAGTCGTGCTCCGCACCGACCGCCCTTTCGCAGGAGCGAGAGTTGAACTGAATGAAACTCCTCACTTAAGAGATCACAAGCTCCAACTCCTCGAGCGCACAGTTAGAGGAGATTCTCCACACTGAACAACGCAGCAAAGCAGAGCACGCAATTTCAGTTTGTTACGCAACGGGAGGCCTTGAAACAAAGGACAGCTTTGTTTGTCTCGCTGTCTAAACTTTCTAAACCCATGTAACCCGGCCACGCCACTCCACGCCAGGGTACGATCTCTCTCTCCCACTTGTCCTCGAAAAAGTTACTCGTCCAAGTGAAGAACTCCATTCTTTCCCAGCTCTGGTTTGGCCTCAAGTTGCTTTGCAGGATTTACCGCGAAGTGCAGTGACTGTGTGTTCTGCCGGCGAAACCCCGGCAGAAAATCCAGCGGCGCAGCAGCGTGCCACAAACAGCCCGCGAAGCGAGTGAGCGATTGTATCCAAGGGGATTGTCGGCCAGGACACCGAGAGAGAGAGGGGGGAAAAAAATCCATTCGCTTTTCCAAATCCCACGCCGCGGCGGGATCTTTAACGTCCACCCGAACGGGCAGACGGGACCCGCGGTTCAAAGTATCATCTGAAGAACGGTATCTCAAACAACGAGGTACACCCTCTCCTCCCCCCCCCCCACACACACACGCACTCGCACGCGCGCACCCCCACCCTACCCCCAGCATCGCGCTGGAGAGTCAGCCTGGACTACGAGCTCAAAGTGTCACGACGTGGGGTGTTTGTAACACACGAAAAACCTTCCGACTCAGAAGCGCGACCACTGCCGACTGACATCTGGGAAAACCGCGGACAATTGGAGTTGAGTGGGAGGATTCCCTGTCCCCAGTGACACACTGACAAGTGAAACCAACCTATAAATTGGCAGCTGTTGCAATTGGAAGATGCGGATCGAGTTACGAACGAGGGTGGGGGGGGTGGGTGTTTGGTTCCCGCGATTAGCTACAGTTTCATCTCTTCCCCAACCTTTCCGGCCAGGTGTCAGCTGCTATTCCCGGAACCTGGATTACGCTCGGATGCGCGGGATCGCTGACGAGAACGGAGCTTATCTGATGGCGGACATGGCACACATCAGCGGGCTGGTGGCAGCCGGGCTGGTGCCCTCGCCCTTCGAGCACTGCCACGTGGTGTCCACCACCACACACAAGACCCTCCGTGGCTGCCGGGCTGGCATGATCTTCTACCGCAGAGGTGAGCAATAATAATAATAATCCTGGCGTTTGATACAGCGCCTTATCACGTCGTTGAGATGTCTCAAAGCGCTTCTCAGTACATAGTCTAAAGTGGAGTGACTGTGTATTTTGTGGACAGTCCCACAAACAGTCGTAGATTGAGTGACCCAATCTTTTTTGGGTGGGGGAGGGAGGGGAGATTATGACACCCGGAAACGATCCGCCAATCGACTAGGTAAACGGAGACGTGTGGATTAAAGCAATCCCACCCGGGAATCGAACCCGGGTCCTCTTGCTTCGCAAGGCGAGCGCTCTAACGACTACAGGACTCCACGAGGATGACTCCCAGGAGCTTTCAAGAGGGTAACGAGACAGATATCTAACCAGGAGTAAACACAAGCGATGCGGGAAGGGAAGTGAGACAGAGTGGGATCGCTCGTACACAGAGCCTAATGGGTGAAATGCCTCCTCTGTGTGTGAACGTCTGTGGTTCTGTAGTTTGCTCTGAGACATCACAGCGATTGACTCGACCTCACTCTATCACTTGCTCTCTCTCTCTCTTTCTCTGCATCTTGCTCCCGTTTCTGACCCTCACAGTTGTTGTATAACGTGTCCCTTCTGTTGCCTTCCCCCCTTTCCTCCCCCGCCCCCCGCAGGAGTCCAGAGCGTCGACCAGAAAACGGGCAAGGAGACGATGTACAACCTGGAGGGTCCGATCAACCAGTCCGTGTTCCCCGGGCTGCAGGGTGGGCCGCACAACCACGCCATCGCAGGTAACCTCTCCCACCGTCTCCGCACGGTCTTCACACAGCCTCCCCGCACACTGACCAGCAGGGTCCTCATTCCCGGTCACATCAGGGGCCGGGACCTCAGTTGACCTCAGGATCCTAGACAAGAGAGGACAAAAAAACATCCTGTCCTCTCTCTTTGCCCACTCGCATGTCTCTGGGCGCAACAGCTTGGATCCACCCAGGTTTTGTGCTATCGTAAGAACTTAAGAACGTAAAAATAGCATAGAAGGGTGTGGTGGGAGGGGGTGAGGAATGGGTGAGGACTCGCGTGGCGTATAAACACCGGCACGGACTGGTTGGGTCGAGTGGCCTGTTTCCGTGCTGCACAGTCGGGGTCAGTGACTGCGGTGCCCTGTGAGCAGTGGAGCTGATGATGTTCACTGTGGCTGAGATGTGGTCAATGGCCAGTTGAGCAAGGTGCCAACTGCCCCCACCTCCCCCCACCTCCCCCCCCTCCCCGCAGTGCCTGGTCTGCTGCTCCGAATCCCGTTGAGGAGCCCCCAGAAGAGAGGAGGAGGAAAAGAAATTATGCTCTTAGCTGCTCAGCTTAGTTCTCCTAAAGCCCTCCACGGCTTTGCTCCTCCCTATCTCTGTGACCTGCTAACTCCATGTAGACCCGTCCGCTCCCTCCGCTCAGTGGGCTCCGGCCTGCTCCCAACATTGGCAGTCGGGCCTTCAGCCTCTCTGCCCGTTTGGAACTCCATCCCACAGTCCCTTCGCCTCCCTCCCTCGCCTCCTTCAAGGCCCATCTGAAGACCCTCCTCATCAACTGCACCTTCGATTACCCTCCTACCCCGACCCTCCCTGCCCTCCACCCCTCCCGATCCAAACCCCCAGCTCGGGTCCAAACCCTCGACAGACCAGTGGCTTGGGACATCCTCTGGACATGAAATGCGGTGTGCCAATGTAGTTTGTTGTTGTCGTTTCTGCCCCGACAGGAGTGGCCGTAGCTCTGAAGCAGGCGATGACCCCGGAGTTCTGCGTCTATCAGGAGCAGGTGGTGGCCAACTGCAGGGCTCTGGCCGCGGCTCTGATGGACCTGGGGTATCATGTTGTCAGCGGTGAGATCGCTGGGCGCCAGTCAGCAACCGCGCTCCCCTACACAACACACGCTCGCCCGGCTTCACAGCCAGTCAACTCCTGTGCAGCGCTTTCACATGTCCTTTCACGTCACCTCAGAGGCCGGGGTATAATAATAATAATATAAATTAATAAAGTGTGGTGACTGTGTATTTTGTGAGCGAAACGCAGCAGCGTCCCACAAACATGGGACCAGATATGGATTGAGCGACCGGATATATTTTAGAGCGGGGGAGGGATTATTACTGCAGGAAAGCGATCCGCTGATCGACTAACAACCGGGTTCCCGCTCATTGCTGGGCAAACAGAGGCGTGTGCGTGGAGTCAGGAAACTTGCCTAAGGTTTCTTTCGCCCCGATTGGGAATCGAACCTGGGTCCTCTCGCTCGTGAGGCGAGGGCTCTGACCACTGAGCTACACGGCTGGTGATGATGCTGAGACTGTGACGAGAGGCACATCGATGGGGGCTTCACTCTGTCGCTGTCTTGCTCTCGGCAGGGGGCTCGGACAATCACATGATCCTGGTTGACCTTCGCAACCGGGGCACGGATGGGGGCCGGGCTGACAAGGTGCTGGAGCTGTGCGCCATCGCCTGCAACAAGAACACCTGCCCAGGTAACACGGGGTGGGTGGGGGGGGAGAGGGGCTGGTCGGGGGAGGAGTGTAGGGTGTAGGGGGCTGGGGGAGGGGGTGTGAGGCATGGGTGGGGGGGGGTGGAAGCACTGCCTTGTTGGGATGCCTCGTCTGTCTGTGTCCTGTTCACGTGAACGTTATAAAGACGCCTTGCGGCAGCGCTGTTGGGGACGGGAAGGGAGATTCTCTCTCTCTCTCTCTCTCCCCCGGGGTCCCCCGGCTTTGACTCCCTTCACTTCCTGCTCTTGAGGCGAGCGGTGATCTGCTGTGTTTGACAGGTGACAAGAGTGCCCTGCGTCCCAGTGGCCTGCGCTTCGGGACCCCCGCCCTGACCTCCAGGGGCTTCCTGGAGGAGGATTTCCGAAAGGTGGCGGCTTTTATTCACCAAGGTAACGAGGGGTGGGGTGGGGGGGCTCTCGGAGCTCACACGGTGCAGGTTGACGCTCCAGCACAGCGCTGTGTGGGGGGGGGGGGGTGCAAGGCGTTGGTGGGAGGGGGAAGAGAGGACGTGGGGAGAGGGGGGGAGGGGTGCCGCCTTGTCGGAAATACCGTCCCCCAAGTAAAATGAGTCGCTTTCTTCAAGGCTATTGGTAGCGCATTCGCCTACAAAAACACACAGTCACTACACGTCACAGGGAATCCTGCGAAGCACTTTGAGACATTTACGTTTCAAGATGAAAAATGGTCTCCAAGGCTGAGACTGGGTGAAATTTTGTATCCCCCACCCCCATTGCTGAAGCTGTCATCCCCCCCTCTCCCCCCACCCTGTCCATCTGTCCTGCAGGTATCGAGTTGACGCTGGATATTCAGAGGGAGGTGGGCATCAAAGCCCCTCTGCGGGAGTTCAAGGAGAGGCTGCTGAGCGATGAGGCGTTCCAGAGCCGAATCAGGAAAATTCGTCGGGAAGTGGAGAGCTTTGCCGCGACGTTCCCGATCCCAGGGCTGCCCGACCTGTAACAGCCCTTCATCCCGGGCCACTTCACTGAGCTTCCTCACCGGGAGCCCAGCCCCAACTCTCCCCAACCCACCCCAGTCCAACCCCTAGCTCAGCCCCAACCCACCCCAGCATCCAGCCCCGCCCCCAACCCAGCGCTGGCTACAATCTCCACAGTTACTGTGGGCCTGATTCTATTCTTCTGTGTCAGCGCTCTGAGATGCTACCCTGCGTGGAGAGCGCTAGATAAGTGCAAGTTGTTGTTGTGTCAGGGCCCCTTCTTCCTCCATCCCTCCCATCCTCCCTCCGTCCGTCCATCCATCCGTCTGTCCCACCCGAGGTCAAATGTCATGTTGCTGTTACTGAAGCTTTATCTCAATCCTCTCTCGCCCCCTCTCATACCCCATCTCTCACTCCCTCACTTTCCCCCTCTCTCCTCTCTTCCCCTCGTTCCCCCCCCCCCCCCCCCCCTGTTCCCACTCCCACTCTCCTTGTGCTGTTTCTCTGTGTGCTCTGCTCACCATCCACCCTCTGCAGTGGCGGTGGTGGAGGAGGAACATCTCATTGATGAGGACGTGTTAATCCGTCCCACAAAATGACTTTTTCATGAGCCATTAGATATTTTTGATCCAATTTGCTTTAAAATTATGAAATAAAGAGAAACAAAAATGAAATGGATCAGTCTCTCTCGCTCTCTCTCACGTCTCGTGCCAATAATTGTCGGGATTAATCCTCATATTATCGCGTGAGGACAGAATTTGGCCTCTTCAACCACACATGTGATCACATCCTCCCCCTCCCTACCACTTTCATCCCAACCCTTGCTTGGTGACCGGGAGTTCTGTAGCTCAGTGGTTAGAACACTCGCCTCGCAAGCGAGAGGACCCGGGTTCAATTCCCAGGCAGGTGAAACATCGGGCAAGTTTCCTTACTCCACACCCACCCCTCTGTTGATCTCGTAGTCAGTAGGAACCCAGTTGTTAGTCAATTGGCGGATTGCTTTCTGGGGGTAATAAGCCCTTCAGTTCTTTTAAAAAAAGTAATAATTTGGTTACTCAATCCACGACTGTTTGTGGGACGCTGCTGTGGCAATTGGCTGCCGTGTTTCACCCACAAAATATAGTCAATTCATTTTACAGTATATTTTGTGAAGCGCTTTGAGACGTCTCAACCATGCGATCAGGAGCTATATCAAATGCGAGGATGATTATTATTATTATAAAGTTTTGTGGCTCCTGTTGAGCGACACTTTAGTGTTATGTTCTCAGTAACACGGGTCTTGTACATTAGTTTGTTTCGAAAAGGCAAACCGGGGGCAGTGTCTGAAATAGTTTCCGTTCCGTTTATCGTGATATTATTCAATGCAGCTGCCAGATCGCCCGACCTGCACACGGTGTTCACATGTGTAATGACAAACCGTGGTATCTGCGGTCCCACTGTGTCCTCCAGTGGCGATGAACGTGTAAAACATGTTGAGTGATCATAGCCTCACTCGCTCCCTCCAGTGGTAATTTCCATGTAAAATGTGTAATAATAAAAATAAAAACAGAAGTCGCTGGGTTAAAATATCAGGAAAGTGAGTTCACGTATCAGGTCGATGACCTTTCATCTTTCCTCTCTCCACTGAGTGTTCCCAGGAACTTCTGGGGTTTTATTTATTTCAGATTTCCAGCGACTGCAGTATTTTACTTTTTACGTAATAATAAGTCTTAATTTTCCAGATTCCCGGTGCGGGTTTGGGTTGCGGCCTGAGTATTTGTGTGCTTGTTCCGCACAAGTCGGACGCAAATTCTTAACTGTATCGCGTCCTCCCGACTTGAAAGGCGCTTTACAAATGTAATTTTGTTGTTGTTGTCTTTCCTGTTCTTCCCTCGGCCTGGGCTGAACTGTAATGATATCTGGGACTGTCTGGCTCAGTAGAGAACGTCACATCTGTATTTTATTCCCGTCCCCTGCTGAGTGGGAGTGTCAGAAGGCAGATCTGGTCCACAAGTGTCCTTTATTTTTAAATGCGGCTGTGTTGGTGTCCATATTATGGTATTTAATGAACACTGAGTGAGCCCTGGCCGGCGGAGGGCGCCACAGTACATTAATTTCACTGTCTCGGGCGCCACAATGGCACTTTACTGCCCACCACTGGGGCCCTGAGAATGTGGTGATGGTGGGACCGTCTTCCCTTTAAACCGCTGCGGTGATGGTGCAATCGGGGGTTTTGCCCCGGCGAGTCCTGGCGATGAGGCCAGGCTGGCCTGCGCTGTGCCCTGGAGTTTTGTGGACCCGCCTGGCTCAGGAACCGGACCGCAGACCGTCACAGAGGGCGGACTCGATTGCGACATTAAGTTGCCAAACACGTCACCTTGAAACCAGTTCAGTTCCAAGGAGACCCCACTCCTCTCATCTTCCCCCACCCCCCCACGCATTTTTTTGCAGTAAAGACATCAGACAGTAACGCGGGGGCCAGAGGGCAGGGTGAACGCTGTTTGCTAGAAATTTATTGCTTTCTTTTTTTAATAAAATCAACAGAGAAAAACTACCGACTAAAACAAACAATCGCATTTTGTGCATAAAAAGATCGATAAAGATATGAGAGACCACTCAGAAACTGTTTACACCGAGACTCGAGAATGGAAGGGGAGGAAGTGAGGGGGTGGGAGGGGAGAGAGAGAGAGAGTCCCTAAAACAGGAGAGAGAGAGAGAGACATGGGACAAGACTGCCCGAGGCTGTCTGCAGTGGACCGGGTTGGGGGTGGGGAAGGGAGAAAAACAGAGAAAATTAACTCCTGAATTTAAGCGGTAGATTCCAGTAAAGTTCTGCCGTCCTGGCTCTGTTCACTTGGAGGTTTAGTCCAATTAATATTAATAATAAGAACCTTTGCATTTGATACAGCGCCTCATCACGTCGTTGATACGTCTCAAAGCGCTTCACAGAATATACTGTAAAGTGGATTATGTATTTTGTGGGTGAAACGTGGCAGTCAATTGCACACAGTAGGGTCCCACAAAGTCGTGGATTGAGTGACCTAACCTTCCCTCCGCGCCCCCCACTCCCCTCCCGCCTCCATCCCAATCCACTCCATCTTGCGCCATTACTCCCAGCTCAAGTGGAGTCGGAACCCATTCTGAAGCACCACTGAGCGAGTCCTCCCACTCTGCCTTCCAACATAGTGCCACCTGCTGCACCAAGGGTGAAATCACCGTTTGCCACACCAGCCATGGTCTGGCATCCATCTGTGCCAAAACGTGGTAAACATACAAACTTTCAGTACAGTAGAAGGCTGTTCGGTCTGCTCTCTCCTCCTCTCTGGCCTTTTCTTTCCCTCCCTCTCCCACGCGGCCCTGTTTTTACTAATTCCACTTTCCCGTTGTGACCCTTTAGCCCTCAAAACCTGGGAATGGGGGGGTGGTGGATGGGAGTTGAGCGACAGGATGGGGTGGGTGTGTGGGTGGAGGGCAGGGTGACAGAGGGCGTGGGTGGGGAAGAGGGGGGAGGGTGACAGCCATGTGTTTGCGGTCAGCTCCAAACTCTTAAGAGACGACCGGAGGGTTCATTCCTTCCAGGCCTTAGTTGGAAGCCAAGACCCAGAGGTGTGATAGGTCGACGTGTCATCCTTGACCACACTCCTGGCGACAAAGCGAGCAAGAGACCTTTTCTGGGAGGGGCTGTTGGTACCTGCTAAGAATCTCCTATTTCCTTCCCTGTTAAACACTGGGAGCTCGCTTGGTGCTCTGTCTGATAGACATCCCACCCAGAATCAGAATTAGAGGAGATGGTCTCGGGTGGAGTAACTGGCATCAATAGGCAAAGAGCCTCCTGTAATGGCTACGGTTCGAAAGCCAATCCTACAGGAATGGCATCGCAGAGTACTTACGTACGTCAGGTTACTGTCCTCTTGTCCACAGTTGACAGGCCAATGGTGCACATTATAAAGAGCAATCCTGGATCAAGTTAGCAAAATAATCCCCCCCCTTAACCCCCTCCGCGCCCCCCCCCCCACACACACACATCCCTTCCCTCTTGATACACTTTTGCATCATAACATGAACATACCCCCCTCTCATACACACACACACACACACACACACAACGCATCCAGTCTGTAACAGTAGGTTGCCCTGTGAGACCAGGGCTGGGAGTCTAACGCAGGTGAAAGTCTGTGGGAACTCGCTGCTGTATCCGGTCCATGTAATGTGGCAGCGGATTCTCTTTGATGTATTTCTGCAGGTACCAGCACGTCAGGTGAGCCCGAAGGTCCTCCTCAACCACAAAGTCCAGGGCCGCCTAGAGTGTGCGTGAGAGACAGTGAGAGAAAGGGAGGAAAGCGAGTTAGGAGGCCAATCGACCAGAGATCACTTCTGTTTGGTTACTGAGGTTTGTGTGTGTGTGTGTGTGTGTGTGGGGGGGGGGGGGGGGGGGAGGCGGGCTCTCTTATTAATAATAATACCAATAATAATCCTCACATTTGATACCACGCCTTTCTCATTGGTGAGACATCTAGTAAAGTAATAATAATAGTTGCATTTGATACAGCGCCTTATCACATCATTGAGCCGTCTCAAAGCGCTTCACATAATACATTGTAAAGTGGAGTGACTGTGTATTTTGTAGGCGAATCGCGGCAGCCAATTGCGCACAGGAGTGTCCCACAAACACCTATGGATTGAGCGACCAATTTTTTTTTAAGGGATTATTACCTTTGGAAAGCAATCCGCCAATTGCCTAACAACTGAGTTCCTACTTACTGGCAGGTAAACAGAGGCGTGCGGAGTAAGGAAACTTGCCTAAGGTTTTGCCCCGCCCGGGAATTGAATCCGGGTCCTCTCGCTTGAGAGGCGAGCGCTCTAACCACTGCACTGTGCGTCTCCATGTTTTCTGTCTGTGTTGGGATGCCCTGTGTGACCCAGTCTTGGAAGTTCTATTTATATCCACAATGAACCTGATCCAACACTATTCATATCAGGATTTTGCTTTCCTTTGCAAACATGTATTAGGGTGCAACAGGCCATTAACCCTTCCAGCACCGGGCACCAGCTCTGTAACAAGGTCAAATATCTAAGACTCAGCCTAACCCTTTCCAGTCAATGAGAAGTAGTTGTTTACGGGTTTTTTTTTAAAAAAAATAAACTTCTCCCAGGTTAGCAGAGCAGCCAATTTGTGCCCCAAACGTTTTGGCCAGGGTTCCTTAAAGGGAAATGGACTTGGCTTATTAACCCCGGAAAGCTATCCGCCGATCAACTAACAACTGTGTCCCTACTTACTGCTGGGTAAACAGAGGCTTATGGAGTAAGGAAACTCGCCTAAGGTTTTACCTACCCTGCCTGGGAATCAAACCCAAGTCGACTGACTAGGCTATGGGACAGTGAATGTGGTCGCAACATTGTGCGTTCTGTTTGCAGCACCCAACCCACCCACCCACGCACCCATTTCCCCTTTAGGAATCTTACCTGAAAGAATGACTAAGCTGTTGCAACAAGCAGGCACAGACATCTATCTCTCTGCACCCGCTTCCCACCCCCCCACCCTCCCCCCAAAACAAAACAAGTTCTTCTTGTTACATTTCACAATTCTCTGGCCCTGTGCCTTCACCAGCCCACGGTGTTTCTGTGTCTCTGCCAGTCTTGTCAGTCATTCGACGATTTTTGGACGGACGGGGGTGTGAGCGTACTGAAAGACTGAGGCCTGAGAGGACTTTTAACCATTTGATTACCGTGCTCTGGCTCTTTGTGTGAAATGTTCTCTCCACGTGAAAGGTGCTATATAAATGTAAATCTGAATTGTGTTACTCAGTTATTAATAATAATCCTTGCGAGCGCACTAACCACTAAGCTACGTGACTCCCATAGATAATTATTTGGGGAGGACAAGTTTGAGGGCTATGAGGAGAGCGCGGGGGAATGGGATTGATTTGGAAGCTCTTTTCAAAGAGCCGAAACAGACACAATGGGCCGAATGGCCTCTTTCTGTGCTGTATAATTCTATGATGACGACTCCAAAATGACTGCATCACTACAGAAGCTTCGCGCTGTGTCTGTGCCCATCTCTGGTGTACCTTGGCCATCAGTTTGGCGATTCCTCTCCCTCTGTAGGCGTCTGGAACCTCCGTGTGTTGCAGGTCCACTGTTTTCTTTCCCACATACTCGTACAGCAGCACTGCTCGTTCATGGGAGCCTGAGAGACAAAGGGAAACGGATCACACTCTAAACCACATTGTATTTACTTATCCTCCAAACACAACTATACGCAACTGAGGATTGGCGCAAATAGGGTGCAAGTGCTCCGGGACGCTAACCTGCATGAAGGGCGCTATATAAATGCAAGTTATTGTTGTTGTTGCTGCAGGCAATTGGCTAATGGTTTATAGAATTGGTTTCACGCATTTACAAGCGAGATGCCCTTTTGTCTTCCCTCGTTAGAGGAAATGAGAACAGTGAGGACCTTACAGATCCAAGCCAGGAACCTCCAACTCACCTTGGAGCTGCCCTCCTAGCGCTGGTCAACAGGATTCTCGCCGAGTCACACACTGCAATTAGTAACCTATGCCATGTTATCTGGTTAGACTCCAGCAGTTATCCCAAACACACACTTTGCAGTGCCTCAAGCCTAATACTTTCCAGAATTAGGTAAGCAGGGTGCGTCCCTCCAAGGAGAGAGCGAGAGAAAGAGCGCATTCCATTCCAAGAATCCATCTCTGGAATTTTCATGTGTAGGTGGAATACATGGAATCTCAAGTCGGTTTAGTTTGGATACTCTTAAGCATAGTGATGGGTTTCCGCATATGTTTGGTTTAACGTCTCATCTGAAGGACATAACCTCTGGCATTTCAACACCCTCACCCCCAACACTGGAGAGTCACTTTAAACCTCTGGTAATGACTGCTTGCTTGTCGGGGGGGAACAGAGAAGGAATGGGCCAGACTGACTGACTTGCTCTAACCTTATAGTAGGACAGCTTATCCCAGACTATTCTCCAACCTGTGGAAACGTTCCAAACCTGTGGTGAACCTCAGCTTTCACGAGGGTGTTTTGACCTCTGACAGTTGAGATCTTTTTAAACATACCTTTTTTTGTTAATTTATACCCAAACGGGAAATAAGTCGCCTATTTATAGACTCCCCTCAGGCAGGCCCCAGCTTTCTGGGTAAATATCGTTGAAACATAGAACTTTACTGCACAGGAAGGCATTTTTTTTGCCCATCGTGCCTGTGCCAGCTCTCTAAATAAATGACTTGGTCTTGGGTATCGAATGCAAAATTTTAAAGTTTGCAGATGACACAAAACTTGGGAATGTAGTAAACAGTCAGGAGGATGGTAACAGACTGCAGGAGGACATAGACAGATTGGTGAAATGGGCAGACACATGGCGGATGAAGTTCAATGAAGAGACATGTGAAGTGATGCATTTTGAGAGGAAGAATGAAAGGCAATATACACTAAACGGTAGAGTATGAAAGAAGGTTTAGCAAAGAGACCTGAGGGTTCACATACACAGGTTTTTGAAGGTGGCAAGACAGGTTGTTAGAGCTATTGAAAAAGCATATGGGATCCTTGGATTTATAAATAGAGGCATAGAGTACAAAAACAAGGATGTTCTGCTGTACCTCTATAAGTCACTGGTTAGGTCTCAGCTGGGATACTGCGTGCAATTCTGGGCACCACACTTTAGGAAGGATATCAAGGCTTTGACTACGGTGCAGAGGAGATTTACCAGAATGGAACCAGGGATGAGGAAATTTAGTTATGTGGAGAGACGAGAGAAGCTGGGATTGTTCTCCTTAGAGCAGAGAAGGTTAAGGGGAGATTTAATAGAGGTGTTCAAAATGATGAGGGGTTTTGATAAGAGTAGATAGGGAGAAACTGTCTCCACTAGCGGGTGGGTCGGTAACCAGAGGACATAGATTCAACGTAATTGGCAAAAGAACCAGAGGGGAGATGAGAAGAAATGTTTTGACACAGAGAGTTGTTACGGCCTGGAATGCACTGCCTGAAAGGGTGTTGGAAACAGATTCAATAACCACTTTCACAAGGAATTTGGATATGTACTTGAAAAGGAAAGAATTGCAAGGCTATGGGGTAAGAGCAGGGAGTAGGACTAGTTGGATAGCTCTTTCAAAGAGCCAGCACAGGTACAATGGGCCGAATGTCCTTCTTCAGTGCTGTAAGCTTCTAGCAAAACCTGTTACAGATTCTGCACCAACCACTGTTTTTGCTCCACCATTCCATGCCCTAATTAACTTAATAACATTCACCCACAAAATACAGTCAATCTACTTTGCAATATATTCTGTGAAGTGCTTTAAGGAGTCTCAATGACGTGATAAGGAGCTATATCAAATGCAAAGATTATTATTATTCGGTACAATGCTTTTCACATCAGGAGGATATCTCAAAACCTTTCAAGGGATGTACTGTAAAGTGTAATAACTGTATTTTGTGGACAAACATGGGTCTGTGTGTGTTTTTTTAACGTCTTTTGGTAATGATCTTAATTTGATGCTCTCCAGTTACTGACTCACTGTCAATATCAAGACTTCACAAAATATCTGAGCACCTTCATCAGGTTTCCATTCAACCTTCTCTAGTTCTAGTGAAATAAGAGAGTTTCTCCCAGTGAACCTGGCCAACAATCTCCCAAATAAAACTGGTCACTCACTTCTCAGCTGTTTGTGTTCCAAATTGGCTGCCTCGTTCACCTACAAAATGCATAGTCGCTACACTTTCTACAGTAAACTCCTGCGAAGCGCTTTGAGATCTCTCGTCGAAGTGATAAGGGTCCATAGCACGTGCAAGGAATATGCAGTGCTATGATTTGCTGATAGCTTCCACAGTTTAGGGATGCAATGAGCACTACAATTGGTGTCAGTGTCCCAGGACTGAGGGGGAAAGGAAGAATGCTAAGCATTATTCACTGACTCTCTTACAGGATGGTGTTGTGTGGGAGCGTTGGTTGCAGCCTGGATTGATGCCCCATCGGCTGCCGACACTCGCTGGCATCAAAATGATTCAGCCTTGCGTTTGTATAGTGTCAAGTCAAAGTGCTCCAAAGGGACTTGCTGTCGAGTACAGTGACTGTATTTGTGGGCGGATGCTGTAGCCCGCAGCAAGATCCCATCAATTTTCAAGACTGTTGGCAGGAACACTGGAGGTAAACTCCCTTCTCTTTACAACTTGTGTCGTGTAACATCCACCTGAACAGGCAGATGTCTTAAGTCTTAGTTTAATGTCTCATGTGAAGGAGGACGGCAAGGCAACTCTTCCCCCAACTGGACAGTCAGCAGTCCTGTAGCGTATTGGTTAGCATGCTCGCCTTGCAAGCGAGAGGACCCAGGTTCGATTCCCGGGCTGGGAGAAAACTTAGCAAGTTTCCTTACTCCACACGCCTCTGTTTACCTAGCATTAAGTAGGAACCCGGTTGTTAGTTGATTGGCGGATCACTTTCTGGTTGTAATCATTTCCCACTCCTCCAAAGAAAAATTTGGTCACTCAATCCATGACTGTTTGTGGGACACTGCTGTGCGCAATTGGCTGTTGCTTTTTCCCAACAATATATATAGTCAATCCACTTTACAATATATTCCGTGAAGCGTTTTGAGACATCTCAATGACGTGATAAGGCACCATATCAAATGCAAGTATTATTAATTATTACTATTATCATAAGCCTAGTGCAGAGTGGAAACTCTCTTCTGAGCTCAGGGTTAAGGCCACATTGCTGTATAGAATAGAAGCCTAAGCTGCTGGGAGCGAAGACTGAAAAATAATCCATTCCCCAGACTTCCCTTAACAACCTAAAGGACATACTTCACAAACTCATCCATGGATGTAAACCCAACCAGCCCAGCCCAGCCCACTAAGCCATTCTCCAGTGACTTAAATCTCATTCGTTAAATTGGGAATTCAATCCAGTTTATTATCAACGCCTGAATTAAATTTAAAAAGTTCCCTAAAACTAGGAGGAGGTTGCAATGCACTCAAAATGGCTGCCTCTCTAAGTGACCACTACTAATTCATTTAAAAAAAAAGTCTGATGTACTTTCACATCATCGTGGAAACAATGAAAAGTTTTCCTATGTCCCCCAAGGAGTGTGGAGTGGCGTCTCACTGTATGACAAAATCGCAAGCATGACTCTGTTAGATTAATTTTCCGGAGTGTACTTTTCTGACTAGACCTGACCTTCTGTGTATGTGTTTGTATGTGTCCGTTTCAGGAGGGTTATATGTGCATTTCACACTCTCTCACGTGTGTGTGTGTGTGTGTCGCTCTCTGTCAAACTATGTGCCGCTGCGTGTATCTCACTCTCTCTTACGTGTGTCGTTCTCTCAGGGGTCTGAGTGTGTCGGTGTGTGTCTTTCACTCGCTTCGCGTGAGGGGGAGGGTTGTCTCACTCTATCGGGCGTGTATCTCACTTTCACAGCTGTGTGTGTGATCTCTCACTCTCGGCTCTGTGCGCTTACGTCTTTCAATCTCTTGGCTGTGTGTGTGTGTGTGTGTCTCTCTCTCTCTCTCTCTTGGCTGCGTGTGAACGCACGTATGTCTATGAGTGTCTCTCAGTTGTGTGAGTGTGTATGTCTCACTCTGCCACCGCCAGCAGGGGAGTTGAGCGCACATTTCTTAGCAGCGACTGGGAGCTATTTTTGACATCTCCAGCTGTCTTGAAATTCCTGCAGTCAGCCCCCGGTTCACAAAACACCAGAGTCTGTACTCTTCAAGGAAATATGGAACACAATCAGTTTATCAAGACATTGTTGAAAGGAGCGGCGAGGGGGTGGGGGATGCAGAGAGATAGAGAGAGATGGGGGGGGGGGGGGGGGGGGAGAGGAGAGGAGAAAAGAGACCTTTAAATTATTAGGCTAGTTCCAAGACAAAATAGGGAGCGTGGGGATTATTCTCTGGAAAACAAATTCAGGAATGTGAGTCACTTTGAGGAAAGCAGATTTCTTTCCTGTCCCTTTGCCTCTCCGATGTCCATTGTGTGGTGCCTTTGTCACGTGGCTATTTTAACCTTTGAGGTCAACTTGCCCCGAGAGAGAGAGAGAGAGAGAGAGAGAGAGAGAGAGAAAGTGGTGGCGGTTGGGGGGTGATTGAGTGTAGTACATCTAATCTTTTATCAGAGGGTGCTTACAGGAAACACACTGGCTTGGCTCGCATGCAATGAGAGTCTCTCTCGTACGAAAGCACACCAATGGGCACCAAGATTATAGCATTTGCATGTGGCGTACCTGTTTCATCATTGAAACGTCTCCAAGTGTTTCTCAGAATTGCTGCAGTCATCGTGTGTCGTGCAGGTGTACACGGCAGCTGCTTTGCACCCAGTAAGGTTCCACGAGCGAAGCGACTGACCAAGTTACGTGGCAGTCTCTCCTTTTGAAAAGGGACTTCGCGAAACGCAAGGCATTTAATTATAATAATCTTTGTGTTCGATTACAGCGCCTTATCACATCGCTAAGACGTCTCAAAGCGCTCCAGAGAATATATCGTCAAGTGGGCTGATCGTAATTTGGGGCAAAACCCGGCAGCCAATTGCGCACAGCAGTGGCCCGCAAACAGTTTTGAATTGAGTGAACAGATTATGAATTCATTTTTCAGGGCTCTAAAAGACGCAGCTCTCCAGACGTTCCCTCATGTGAGACGCAATGCTCTCGCTATCCTCCCCTCGTCGCTGGTTGTTTTGTAAACACTATGTAACGTGGCAACATTGCAAGGCTGGTTCTGAGTGTGGAAACTGGGGGTCCCACGTTTCAAACAGGATCCTTATAAGACGGTGGGTTCTGTGGACTCACTCTCAACTCACGCTGCTTCTCAGACCGGATTTCTCAGTGGGTACCTCACTCCAGGGTCCTGGGAGGAATTCCCACTCGCGTAATAATAATACTTGCATTTGATATAAAGCCTTATCACGTCACTGAGAGGTATCAAAGCACTTCACAGAATAAACTATAATGTGAATTGACTGTATATTTTGTGGGCAAAGTGCGGTAGCCATTTGCGTACAGCAGTGTCCTAGAAATATTCATGGATTGAGTGACCAAATTATTATTGGCATAATTGAATGTTCAATTAATCCTTGCATTTGATATGGGACCGTAACATGTCTTTGAGACGTCTCAAAGCGTTTCACAGAATATACTGTAAAGTGAATGGACTGTATATTTTGTGGGGGAAACATGGCATCCAATTGCGCACAGCAACGTCCCACAAACAGCCGTGGATTGAGTGACCAAATCATTATTTTTGTGAAGAGGTTATCACCCCTGGACCTTCCCTGCTCCAAGGAGAACAATCCTAACTTCTTTCGTCTCTCCATTTAACTCAAGTCCCTCATTCCTGGTACCATCCTGGTAAATCACCTTTGCACCCTCTCCAAAGCCTTCGCATCCTTCCTTTGTTGTGGTGCCCAGAACTGAACACAGTCTCCAGCTGAGGGCTAACCAGCGTTTTATCAAGGTTCATTATAACCTCCTGACTTTTGTATTCTACGCCCCTATTTGTAAAGCCAGAGTTGAGTTGGCTGAAGTTGAGCCACATCCAGCGCCTTAGGATGCCCTCCCGACCTGAAAGGCGCTTTACTAATGTCATTTTGTTGTTGTTGTAGTTCAGTTTTGGGAGGGGTGGAGCGGAGGGGTCTGCAGTTCGCTCCATCCATGCTGTGTAATGAATCCAGCCAGCTGTGGAAAGCATAGTATTTTCCTGGCTTTTCAACAAGCACTCCAGACAAGAAGGCTAAGCTATCCACAGAGCAAAGCACCAGAGATTATTGGCTGTAAATCACTCAGTGGTATCCATTATCTCGGTCACTCCAACTGCTCAGCGAGTTGTTCCCCTGATTTTTAACCTGTAAAGTCCCAGGATAGCAGCCCCATTGCTATTCTTCACCAAAAGTAAACAAAAAACACACACAAGACACCGTTCAGCTTGGCACGAACCAAGCCAAGGGGAAAGTGTATTTAACCCATAGTGCCTTTAAATACTTTTGTTTTTGTTGAGCAGATACCGAATCAAACGAAGACTGTCCTTTAAATAATCCTCATCAGCAGCTGGAGGAGTCGTGCGTGTGGTTCCAAGTTTGGAAGGAACACAGTTCCTGATTCCCCCACCACCATCAATGGGTTAACAAGATTCCAGTGCAAGGATCATAATTGTTTGAGGACAACTCTCTCCCCCCACCACCCCCAGAGAGAGAGGGAGAGATGGGGGAGGGAAAGGCAGGATGGATTTACTTTGCTGCTAAAAAGATTTTTATCACACACCAACCAAAATAAGATATCTGATTTGGTTTTTTTCGAAAAGCTCTTCTTTTTTTAAAAAAAAAGACAGAGGGAGAGAAAGGATTGCAGAAAAGCTTCCTTTAAAATACTGTAATCCTCCCCAAACAGATGAAAACAAAAGGCAGTGAGAGCTAGAAAGAGGATCTCTCTATCTGTCTATGTCTATTTATGTCTCTCTCTCTCGATTTATTTATCTCTCCGTCTCCCTCCCTCTGTGTCTCCCTCCCTCTCTCTCTCTCCCTCTCTGTGTCTCCCTCCCTCCCTCTCTGTGTCTCCCTCCCTCCCTCCCTCTCTGTGTCTCCCTCCCTCCCTCCCTCTCTGTGTCTCCCTCCCTCCCTCCCTCTCTGTGTCTCCCTCCCTCCCTCTCTGTGTCTCACTCCCTCCCTCTCTGTGTCTCACTCCCTCCCTCTCTGTGTCTCACTCCCTCCCTCTCTGTGTCTCCCTCTCTCCCTCTGTGTGTCTCCCACCCTCCCTCTCTCCCTCTGTGTGTCTCCCTCCCTCTCTCCCTGTGTGTCTCCCTCCCTCCCTCCCTCTCTCCCTCTGTGTGTCTCCCTCCCTCCCTCTCTCCTTCTCTCTGTGTCTCACTCCCCCCCTCTCTCCCTCCCTCTGTGTGTCTCCCCCCTCCCTCTCTCTGTGTCTCCCTCCCCCCTCCCTCCCTCTCTGTGTCTCCCTCCCTCCCTCCCTCCCTCCCCCTCTGTGTCTCCCTCCCTCCCTCTCTCCCTCTGTGTGTCTCCCTCCCTCCCTCTCTCCTTCTCTCTGTGTCTCCCTCCCCCCTCCCTCTGTGTCTCCCCCCCCTCGCCTCCTCACTCTCCCTCCCTTTGTGTGTCCCCCCCCCTCCCCCTCTGTGTCTCCCCCCCCCCTCCCTCCCTCCCTCTTACCGTTCAACCGGACCTGAAACTGTCGCCTCTTGCGATCGTGTTCCACTTTGATGGGGCAGTTATTCTCGTCCTGGACCGGGATAGCGTTAGATTCGGCCATCGCTCTCCCTCCCGGATCAGCCTGGGACGAACCGAGCTCGGCCACAAGATCGCCTGGTGGTGATGATGGCGGTGGTGATGATGGTGATGATGATGATGATGGTGGTGGTGGGGGGGGGAGGGGGGGAGAGAAAAGGGGTGTAATCCCGGGGTTCAGGATTTCATGGTCGGACGGGAAGAGGCGCTTTGAGCGGAGACACAAACATGTCACAGGAAATCAGCTGTGACGCCACGTGCCCCACCTCAGCCAATCACACGGCCGGACCCCGCGGGCACGCGCTGCAGCCCCGCCCCCCCCCCGCGCTGCAGCCCCGCCCCCCGCGCGCGGCCCCGCCCCCGCGCTGCAGCCCCGCCCCCCGCGCGCGGCCCCGCCCCCCGCGCTGCAGTCCCGCCCCCCGCGCGGCCCCGCGCTCCTTAAAGGGACAGAAACACCAACAACAACACCACCACCACAACAACAACACCACCACAACAACAACAACAACAACAACAACACCACAGCCACAACAACAACAACACCAACAACAACACCACCACAGCCACAACAACAACAACACCACAGCCACAACACCACCATCACCAACAACAACACCACCACAGCCACAACAACAACAACACCAAACACCACAAAACCACCAACAACAACAACAACAACCACCACGACACCACCACAACAACAACAACACCACCACCAACAACAACACCCACCACAACACCACAACAACAACACCACCACAGCCACAACAACAACAACACCACCACCACAAAACCACCACCAACAACAACAACACCCACCACAACACACACAACAACACCACCACCACAACAACAACAACACCAACAACAACACCACCACAGCCACAACAACAACAACACCACAGCCACAACACCACCATCACCAACAACAACACCACCACAGCCACAACAACAACAACACCAACACCACCACAAAACCACCACCAACAACAACAACAACCACCACGACACCACCACAACAACAACAAACACCACCAACAACAACACCCACAACACACAACAACAACACCACCACAGCCACAACAACAACAACACCACCACCACAAAACCACCACCAACAACAACAACAACCACCACAACACCACCACAACAACAACAACACCACAGCCACAACAACAACACCACCACAGCCACAACAACACCACCACAGCCACAACAACAACAACACCAACAACAACAACCACAACACCACCACAGCCACAACAACAACACCACAACAGCCACAACACCACCACAACAACAACACCAACAACAACCACCACAACACCACCACAAGAACAACACCACCACAGCCACAACGACAACAGCAACAACACCAACAACAACCACCACAACAACACCACCACCACCACCAACAACAACACAGCCACAACACCACCACCACAGCCACAACAGCAACACCACCACAGCCACAACACCACCGCCACAGCCACAACAACAACACCACCACAGCCAGAACAACAACAACAACACCAACAACAACAACCACCACAACAACACCACCACCACCAACAACAACAACAACACAGCCACAACACCACCACCACAGCACAACAACAACACCACCACAGCCACACCACCACCGCCACAGCCACAACAACACCACCACCACAGCCAGAACAACAACAACACCACCAACAACAACCACCACAACAACACCACCACCACCAACAACAACAACAACAACAACACCACCACAAAACCACCACCACCAACAACAACAACCACCACGACACCACCACAACAACAACAACACCACCACCAACAACAACACCCACCACAACACCACAACAACAACACCACCACAGCCACAACAACAACAACAACAACAACCACCACAACACCACCACAACAACAACAACACCACAGCCACAACAACAACACCACCACAGCCACAACAACACCACCACAGCCACAACAACAACAACACCAACAACAACAACCACAACACCACCACAGCCACAACAACAACACCACAACAGCCACAACACCACCAAACAACAACACCAACAACAACCACCACAACACCACCACAAGAACAACACCACCACAGCCACAACGACAACAGCAACAACACCAACAACAACCACACAACAACACCACCAACCACCACCAACAACAACACAGCCACAACACCACCACCACAGCCACAACAGCAACACCACCACAGCCACAACACCACCGCCACAGCCACAACAACAACACCACCACAGCCAGAACAACAACAACAACACCAACAACAACAACCACCACAACAACACCACCACCACCAACAACAACAACAACACAGCCACAACACCACCACCACAGCCACAACAACAACACCACCACAGCCACACCACCACCGCCACAGCCACAACAACAACACCACCACAGCCAGAACAACAACAACACCAACAACAACAACCACCACAACAACACCACCACCACCAACAACAACAACAACACAGCCACAACACCACCACCACAGCCACAACACCACCGCCACAGCCACAACAACAACACCACCACAGCCACAACACCACCACCACAGTCACAACAAGAACACCACCACAGCCAGAACAACAACACCAACACCAACACCACAGCCACAACAACAACACAGCCACCACAGCCACAACAACAACAACACAGCCACAACAAAACAACACCGGCTCAGCCACAGCCAGAACAACGACAACAACAACAACACCACTGGCTCAGCCAGGACCACCACCACCACAACAACAACACTACCACCGGCTCAGCCAGGACCACAACAACAACAACCACCACCACTGGCTCAGCCAGGACCACCACCACCACAACAACAACACTACCACTGGCTCAGCCAGGACCACAACAACAACAACATTGGCTCAGCCAGGACCACAACAACAATACCAAAACCACCATTGGCTCAGCCAGGACCACCACCACAACAACAACAACAACAACAGGCACTGGCTCAGCCAGGACCACCACCACCACAACAACAACAACAACAGGCACTGGCTCAGCCAGGACCACCACCACAACAACACAACAACAACAACTGGCTCAGCCAGGGCTAACAACAACAACAAAATTACATTTATAGAGCGCCTTTCACGTCGGGAGGACGTCCCACGCTCTGAAAGGCGCTCTATAAATGTAACAACACGCAACGGCAACACACAACACAACAACTTGCATTTATACAGTGAACTTTGTGTGTGTGTGGGGGGAGGGGGCAGTATCTCAGAAAGTTTAACAGTGTGGGGGAAGGGGAGGGAGGGGAATGGGGGGGGGGGAATGGGGGGGGGGAAGGGAGGGGGGGGGAATGGGGGGGGGAAGGGAGGGAGGGGAATGGGGGGAGAGAGGAGAGTGGGAGGGCAGAGGAGAGGGAGTGGGGGAAGGGCATTTTCAATCCACGACTGTTTGTGGGATACTGCTGTCGCATTTCGCCCACAAATATATAGTCAATTCACTTTACAGTATATTCTATGAAGCGCTTTGAAACGTCTCGAAGATGTGAAAAGCCCAATATCAAATGCAAGGATTATTATTATTAATGACAGTATCCTGTAGCTATATATTGAAGACTTTCTAACCAATATAAGATACATGTCTTTCTAACCAATATACCTTGCTAACCAACATAAGAAAAAGCCTGAATCAATTTGACTGTAGAGTATTTGTGTATATAATAAGAATAATTCTTGTATTTGATATAGCGTTTTATCACATCTTCGAGACATCTCATTGCGCTTCACAGAATATACTATAAAGTAAATTGACTGTATATTTTGTGGAAGAAACGTGGCAGCCAATTGCACACAGCAGTATCCTGGAAACATTCGTGGATTGAAGGGCCAAATTATTATTGGCATAATTGAATGTATGATTATAACAATAATAATCCTTGCATTTGATATAGTGGAGTCCTGTAGCTCAGTGGTAAGAGCACTCGCTTTGCAAGTGAGAGACCTGAGTTCAATTCCAGGCAGAGGGCGAAACCTTGGGCAAGTTTCCTTACTCCACACAGAGCCTAATAATAATCCCTCCAAAACCCAAAACAATAATAAATTGGTCATTTTCAATCTACGACTGTTTGTGGGACATTGCTGTGCGCAATTGGCTGCCGCGTTCGCCCACAAATATACAGTCAATTCACTTTACAGTCTATTCTGTGAAGCGCTTTGGGACGTCCTCCCGACGTGAAAAGCGCTATATCAAATGCAAGGATTATTATTATTATTATTATTATAGTGACTTATCACACCTTCTAGACATCTCAAAGCGCTTCATAGGATATACTGTACAGTGAATTGACTGTATATTTTGTGGGCAAAATGGGGCAGCCAATTGCACACAGCAGCGTCCCACAAACAGTCATGGATTGCGTGACTAAATATTATTTTTAGAAAATGTTTTGAAGGAATTATTACCACCGGAAAAGCGATCCTCCACTTGACTAACAACTGGGTTTCTACTTACTGCTAAACAGAGGTGTGTGCAAGGGGAAACTTGCCCAATGTTTCGCCCTGCCGGAAATCGAACCCAGGTCTCTTGCTGGCAAGGCGTATGCTCTAACCACTGAGCTACAGGACTCTACAATTTTCTATTGAATGTTGTTACATAGGCAACCCCAGGTTGGTCAAAAATCCTCTCCCCCACCGCCCCATTGACTTATACCTGTACAAGTTCTGCACAACCAAAGAAAAACAATCGAAAGAAATAGCTTTGCATGGCTGGAATTAGTGGCTCACTCACATTCAACAGCTGCCACCAGTAGTGAATACGATGGACAGTGCTTACCTGTGAAGCGCTTTAGAAGTTTCCAAGTTATAGGCGTTCTATCGAGTGGAAAATTATAGTAATATCCTGTAAGAATATTACGAAAAGGTCGTAAAAGCATAATAAATTCTGAGGAGTACTAGAGAATGCTCGTGGTAGGAGGGTGTTACAATAATTCTCGTTGTCCTTCCTTCAACATACGAAGCAACATACTCTTTCACGTTGATTTAACTGCGATAGGAAGCTCAGATTAGGCTGAATCTGCACCCTCCAACACTCTGTTATATGAGACTCATGCCACTGACTACAAACACGTGACTAGTGCTGTTGCACTCACTGACTTGTACTGGACTTTGTTTCATAGAACATTGATAGCAAATGCCATACACTGTACACAAAGCAAGGGCACTTTAATTCTGCGCCAATCTGAGGAATCAACGTATTTAGTCTATAAACCAGAAAACCTTGTGAAAGGTTTGTCTGTTTTGATTGTCAGAGAAGGTTCTGGATAGGATGGGGTGGGGGGTTGGGTTGAGGGGGGAGAAGAGGAGCAAAGAGGTGCATCTGTTCTCTCTACCTTTATTTCTGTGCCCTGTGCTCACCGGTGCCCATAAAGAGGGGCAGAAATAACTATTCCATGAACTCTTGGGGGAGAGGAGTTTTGTGTTTTGTTTACATCATTTGCAGGCCATTCGCCAAGGGAGAGCAGGTGCCTCACCCCCCAATATTTTGCTAAAAATACCCTATATTTTATTTAGGCTTGATTACGCCAACTCCCTGCTTGTCAGCCTTACCAACTTTTCCCTCCACAAGCTGCAAATCATCCAGAACTCTGCAGTTTGTGTCCTCTCCTGCACCAGGCTCTCACCACCCCCACCCGCGTCAGGCTCCACTGGCCCACCATCTCCCAGAGGATAGAATTCAAAATCCTCGTCCTAGCCTTCAAGGCCCTCCGTGGCCTTGTTACTTCCTATCTCTGTGACCCAAATCAACCTGTCCGCTCCCTCAGCTCAGCAGCCTGCTCCATGTCCCCTGCCCGGCCTGCCACATCATCAGCAGTCAGGCCTTCAGTCTCTCTGACCCCACCTTTTGGGACTCTATCCCAGTCCCTGCGCCTTGCTCCCTCCCTTGCCTCCTTCAAGCCATGTCTCAAGACCCTCCTCTTCAACCGCACCTTTGGCCACCCTCATACCTCTCCCTGCTCTGCTGATCCCAATCCACTGCTCGGGTCCAAATCCCTGACTGTCCAATGGCTTGGGACATTCTCCCGACGTGAAGGCGCTAAACAAATGTAATTTGTTGTTGTATTATATTGCTGCCTCTGCACCCTGATTGATAACTTCTTGGATAAGACATTAGTGGTAAAATTAGCTCAAGAGGAGGGGAACTCTTCCAATTAAAATTGTGCAGAATTCGGGGGTTGGGAGGAGTTGGCCACCACTGATTGGAATCCAGCCTGAACAGATGTGATGGAGATATTTCTCTCATTTTCTTTTGGCAGTTAGGATCAAAGTGTAATTTGTTTTGGGGGTATTTCAGTTCCTTAGTTATGGGCCCGAGTCTGTGTTTATCTATAAAAACAAAACCACCAACATATTGTCCGTCAGTCTCTGGCAGGTCATCAGCACAGCCAGCGTGATAAAGAGAAATGGAATTGTGGGGCAGTAGGATTGGTGCTGGTTAGATCAGAGGGAGCATTATTCTGCCTTTGCCCTGTGTCAGACGTGACCTCTGAAAGTGATTGATGTTGACAATGGAGGCCAGAAAGTGGAAACTTGTTCCATTCCTCAGCACAGACATAATTCACTTTGAGAAGCACACACACACACACACAGTGATAAAAATAGTTTTTTTTTAAAAAATGCAATGGAAATTCAAGTCTGAAACTTTTACAGTTTACAAGACTTTCTATTTCAACAACCACAACTGGCATTTATATAATGCCCTTCACGCAGGGTAAAGTCTCAGAGGGATTAGAACAGTGCAGTCACTGGAGCTTAACCATTCAGTGACTCCAAATTAAAATGTAAGTCTTAGCCTGTGAAACCATTTGGCCTTAAAACAAATTAAGATTGTGCAGAATTGATGGCCTTTTTGAATTCAATTTTAATTTGGAAGCCAATTTCACACAATTTTTAAAAGTACCGGCTTCCAAATTAAGACCGAATTTAAGATTTTTTTTCACAATTCTGCACAATTTTATTCTGTGAAGTACATTGAGAAGTTTCAGTGATCTGATAAGGTGCTATATCAATTGCAAAGATTATTAGATCACTGTACCTGTGTTGTCATTTTAATTTTTTAGGCCCAAATTATCTATCTCACAGGCAAAGACTAGTTGGAGGAGGTTAGTGCCTCAGAGAAGCTGTCTGAAGCAGCTGGAGAATAGCTGTGTTTAACACGCTTTGCATCTTTGAAAAAACACTTCTGATATCTGGTACTAAAGGTAATAATAATAATCCTTGGCATTTGATATAGTGCCTTATCACGTTTTTGAGACATCTCAAGGGGCTTCACAGAATTGATTGTATATTTTGTGGGCGAAATGCAGCAGCCAATAGCACAATATCCCACAAAATCGTGGAGTGACCAAATTATTATTATTATTTATTATTTTTTTTGAAGGAATTATTACCTCTGGATAAGCAATCTGCCAATCGACAAACAACCGGGTTCCTACTTACTGCTAGGTGAATAGAGGCTTGTGGAGTAAGGAAACTTGCCCAACATTTCGCCCCTCCCAGGAATTAAACCCATATCCTCTCGCTTGCGAGTTGAGTGCTCTCACCACTCAGCTACAGGACTCCGTGGTTGGCAGCTCTAGAAATGTTAATCTCCAATTCCTGGTGAGTTCAACAAAGTAGCGAGAGCAATGCAATTGATGGACCAAGTGACAAATCACTTGTACTTTTGAAACGTCAGCTAGATTCTTAGCTTCATTCACTTCACAGAAAGTACAAGACATTCAATGTAAAATATTGTATTCTGCAGTCAGCTAAACAGTAAACGGGAAGCATAATTAATTCTGGAGCTAAACCCGGTATCTGCTTGGCTCCAGCCTTGGATTTATTTAACCACAAGCTGTTGTTGAAATAGATGAAGGTTATAAGCTTCAGTAAATCCTCTCGGAGTGAAGTGATTCCAGCTGGATTGTCAGTAAGATACTCTCAGCGCAATTATGTCTTTATGGTCTTGTAAACGTAAAAAGTATACAATGTTATGCTTTAAGAGTTTCATTTGTAAATTAATGCCACCATTTATCATTGTTGTGTTCTACTGTAACTATTCAACTGAGCTAGGTTGAGATAGGGCTGGAGTGGACCACACAGTCTGTCAAGAAACCTTCAAAATCAGCACTAAATCCTTGTTGCATTGATCCTATTCCTGCTTTGAGAACAGTTGCTTTGACTGCAGGTGCCTGATGTTCTGTCACTTTGAGAGTTTGCTGCAGTTAGTGAGTGGTGTGTTTTCTGCAATTGCTCCTAGAGAGGATTTGGGTAATCTTGGAATAATACCAGGATTCTAAGTATTTGATGCAATAAACTCAATAACTATAGACTTGTTTATTGGTAATTATTTGTGTTCATTATGGTGCGAGATGCCTTGACAGAAAAATGACACATTTTCCCCACCTCAGTCTTTCTCAGGTCAGATTGATGCTGGTTGCAAAAATGAGGAAAGATGTTCCAATTGTGAGCACTCAAATCATCCTCGACAACCTCATCTCCCAATCAGTAGTACAAAAATAGTAAATGAATAAAAGAACCAACTTCTTATTTGGGACAGGAGTAGAGGAAATGCAATTTGACATTATTTGAGCTATTGTCTAGCTTTTAACCCAACTGTTCTACCACCAGTGGTCGGGCCTTCAGGCTTTCTGCCCCTACCCTTTGGAACTCCATCCCACAGTATCTTTACCTCACTCCCTCCTTTGCCTCCTTCAAAGCCCGCCTTAAGACTCTCCTCTCGTCCATGACTTCGGCCACCCTCCTATCCCTACACTTCCTGCCCTCCACACCTCCTGATCCCAACTCCCAGTTCAGGTCCAAATCCCTGACCGTCCAGCGCCTTGGCACGTCCTCCCAACTTGAAAGGCACTTACACAAATGTAATTTGTCGTTGTTTGCAAAAATGATGGAGGGCTTTCTGTCTCTCTCTTCTCTAAACTGTTCCTCCACTGTGCAAATGAGATGTTCGATGCAAATGAGATGTTAGATGGAAACAATTGCTCTCCAGTTTCGGATCTACGGGTGTGTACAAGACAGGTGCCACCTGGGGAGCTGCTGCCTGGGTAATAGCTTGTTTATACAGCTTTTTTTAAAAAAGAAAACAAATGAATAGTACTTGTGGTAACCTTGCAGATTACCAGTACCAAGCACTTGTACATTTCCTGGTACTACGCTTGTCCAGCGAGGACTGCCCTACCCATTGGAGTTTTGGCTCACACCAGGTTTAGGACATGTTGACACTTCTAAGGCTTACTGAGGAGCCAGGCTGGCTGGTCAACCATGAATAATGCCTTGGCAAGTTGCTGGACTCATTTAAGAAACAGGCTGATGCTGTCATGGGAATACTGTAGGGAAACAGATATTCTGGCAGGATGAGATCATAAAATCCGAAGGGCTTTCTTCATTTGAAACTCTTTTGTAATTAATGCCAACCTGCATAGCTTTAGGGTATAGATCACCTTGGAGACATTTCAACCCCCACTAAATCCTAATAAGATCTGCTTGCCTCCCAACCCCCCACCCCTCTCTCCCTAAGGTTTGAGCTTGAAAGGACAAGGTGTTGAACGGGCCCATAGGTACTTGTACGGACTGAGCTTTCTGTCCTGTTTATAAAAAAGTTGTCTTCATTGAATGATTGCGTGCAGCACATCGCCTGCTAAAGAGTGAAACATTACCATGAAATAAACCTCATTTTCACGTACCCTGTGATGAGAGTTTGGACTCTGCTCTGTTTTTGAGTCGTGGCAGACCCTTTCAACCTTTGAATCAGCTCATTTATTTTCTGTCTGAAAGTCATTGGGTCATTCCCAATCAAGGGAGCCATCTTGTGGTTGGTGAGAAAAGAGCAGATACTTGATTTGCAACTGTTCAAATGAGGTACAGTATTTCATCAGGCTCCCTTCCCTGCACTTTGTTTCAAAATGTGATATAAACATTGCTACCCATGGAACTCTTGATGGCAAAAGTTTTACATTGCATTCATGTCCTTCGCAAAGCGTCACAAAAACTTCATTGTGCTGAAAATGACACAAATGTGACACAACCATCCCCCCACTCCGTCCCCTCAACTGCTCTCTCTTCAGACAGTAGACCTTAAGCTTCTCTTGGTCGTTCCTCATAGCTCATCAACATCCCGTTTAGGCTGGTATCAGCCTTGTTCTTCTCCGCACCCTTTCAAATTATAATAATAATAAAAAAGCTGTATAAACAAGCTGTTACCCAGGCAGCAGCTCCCCAGGTGGCACCTGTCTTGTACACACCCGTAGATCAGAAACTGGAGAGCAATTGTTTCCATCTAACATCTCATTTGCATCGAACATCTCATTCTCCGCACCCTTTCAAATTATAATACAGTATACAATAATCCTAGCATTGGATATAGCACTTAATACAACAACAAAATTACATTTGTATAGCGCCTTTCACATCGGGAGGATGTCCCATGGCACTGGAAATACGCTGTTGAGATGTCTCAAAGTGCTTCACAGGATATATTGTAAAGTGAATCGACTATATCTTATGGGCAAAATGTAACCAATGCATCATGACTTTCTTCTCTCCTGCCTCGGGAGTTTCCTTGCTTCAAGGAAGGCTGAATGGGCGAGACACAAATTGAGCATAAAACCCACCAGTTTCAGAAATATGGGTCGGTGCTGTACAGTTGGTGCTGCTCTGCTGAGTGGATATACTGTGCAGTATTTTTTTTTAGCCCAAACACTTTTCATGCCATTGGAATCCTACCTCCTGTATAAAGAAGTGGTGCACAGAAAGCATCCATTTCCCACAGCACAGTCCTGCCTTCCAGACTAATCGGGAGGAAGTCAGGTTACATTTGTTTTCGATGGTCGTTACATGACATCAGGTCTGGGATGGCGCAGGGAATAAGACGTTTGCCTTGAAACCGGTCCAGTCTCACTGGTTCGCTGTGTTCACTGTCTGCCTCGCAGAGAGGGGTTGTGAGGGCAGATCCTATTTCGTTCTGTAACAGTACTCAACGTTTCCTAAGACGTTTCCTGAAGGATAGTGAACCCAGACCAAACGGTCTGTGGAGAGACCATAAAATACGTGAGTCACTCTTGAGGAGTAATTTCCCGAGTCACTGACGCCACTACCTACTGTGGACCTATTCACTGCAGAGGAAGTGATAAAACACTCGCAGGGAAACACACACACGAATGCGTGCAAACCATTGCAAGACGCACACACACCCAAACAGGAGGACAAACACGACAGAGGGAGGACCTATTTCCTCAGCATCGCACAACATAATCCTATAACACTCGGGAGCAATCGGTACACGGAAACCAGGCTGGTGTGTTCTCAGTGCTGTAGCTGGGGGTTTTTTTTTAGAAAAAAAAATACTCTTGATATACTGTAATATGCTGTATGAATAAGAAACCAAGTATGAAGTAATCCTGGAATTCTACTTTTCACATAATTTGTAGTTTGGTGTATGGTGCAATCCAGGAAATTTGAGATTTTTTTTTACATGAGATCTAAAAAAAAAACACCATTAGAGATCCGTGTAATATTGGAAGTATAAAGTGACATTATGTAGTATTGTTGACTCACTCAACAGTATTGTTGACTCACTTTTTAAAAAAAAAATTGTTTACGAAGGTTTTACCATAACCCTAGGTTGGCATATTGCTTACTCTTACTCTCAGGAACGTTCCAACATCCTTCCAAACAGAGACAGGGATGAGGTTTGCACCAGAGATTTCCCATGCAGTGAGCTCCTGAATTCAACTGCTACACTCGCGAAGTGGTGCTCTGGGACTTTCACACAAAAGAGGAGTGTGTGTGTGTGTGGGGGGGGGTTAAAACAATTGGATCTATAAGAACCCTATAGATTGTTTTCAACTCTAGGTGCTCGGTATGTCATAAAGCATTTCCACTTGTTCTAAGGATGTATTGTTTCCCTCACTGGACAAAAAAGTGGGGAAGATAACAGTACAGAATCCCAGCTCTGCTCTACTGGTTATGAACCAATTAAAACCACATGACCTCACCCCGGTCTGTTTGAAATGCACGAGAGAGAGAGAAGGGAGGAAGGTATTATGTCAGAAAAGTGTTTGGTAAAACGTATTCCAAATTTCAAACTTCGAGTTGATGGTGGAAACAATTCAAATGTTGTTGGGGGAGTTCTCCTACCCCATGGAAAGAAAAGAAAAAGTTGAGATTGGTGATGTAAAATGTACTTAAAACTTTATTAGATCACACCTTTGCTCTACAAACTCTTTCTCCGGAAGGTGAATCGTGTGCTCTTTGTTGTCTGCGAACATCCTGACAAAGCTGCAACCAGCAAAATTGGTATAGTATAGAAGACCAGTTCTGGATGGGCTTCTCTTCCATTATGAGTGTTTTATGCTGTACACTGACCAGTGCCTTGGGACGTCCTCCCGACGTGAAAGGTGCTATATAAATGTAATCTTATTGTTTATTGTGAATACTTACCTGGCCCAGTAACACCACATCCGGTTGCTCTGTAGAACAGCACATTTATGCTTCAGAACACAATGCAGCACTGTCCTGTGTGAAGGGTGCCCTATGTATAAAGGTGAGTGTGTAGAATTCTGGAAAGTTAGTGTTAAATTGGAAACTGGTTTCTTGCATGGTCTCACCTTAGAGATTACACCATTAGTTATATTGCGTATGACTTTGAGAATGGCTCTTATCTTCCTGTCTTCCTCCTCGCTTGACGTCGTGCTCCGCCATTGTCAAACGATCTGGGACGTTACCATGAGGGTTGCTATATAAATACAAGTTGTTGTCTTCATGCTCTAGTCCACACTCTCTTTGCAGTGCTCTGTTGCAGGAGAGTTAGCGCCAAATTGCAACTTTTACTTACCAACAAAGCTGCAAGGAACATGACTGAATTTTGTTCCTCAAACAGCTGTTAGTTCATATTAACTAACATGTTTGCATACTGGAAAAGAAAACTGTAGCACTTGTGGTCAGGACAGTGCTTGTGTGCTTTATTACATTTTGGTTCATATAATACGATTTGCTTTTAATTGTTCATATTTCTTTTATCATTGGAAAACTGTTGTATGAGCCTTAGTAATTGCATCTCTTGACTAGTCCAGTTTTATTCTATAAAAGAGATATAAACAAAGTGAGCAAAGTGCTGAGGAGTAAGCAGGCTAACCTTCCTGCCACACAACCTCCTAATATCCTCCACAAATAGCCGTAAGAATTAGTTGACTAAAGGTTAATATTGAGGATGGTTCAGCACTTGGGAGCTGGGAGCGCATAATGAGGCAAAAATATGGAAGTGAGAGGATTGAGCAAAGATTAAGGGGAGAAGTTGAGTAGAAACAGAAAACAAAGTGTTAAACCATCAATAAAGAGATGCATACCTTGGAATTCTATTTGGAAATGTGGCCTTTTGCATTCAATAATAAATAATCTGATGTAGCACTTTTCACATCGGGATGGCGTTTCCAAGTGCCTCAAAAGATTGACCGGGGGTAATAATCTTTTTTTAAAAAAATTTGGTCATTCAATCACGACTGTTTGTGGGACACTGCTGTGTGCAATTGGCTGCCGCTATCGCCCACAAAATACACAGTCAATTCACTTACAGTATATTCTGTGAAGCACTTTGAGATGTCTCGAAGATATGATCAGGCGCTATATCAATGAAAGGATTATTATTATTGTAAATTGTAGTGACTGTGTATTTTGTAGGCTAAAGCAGCAGCCAAAGTGCATGTTGCAATGTCCCACAAACAGGCATGAAGTGAATGACCAATTTTATCTGAGGGTTTGTCAGCCAGGACACTGGGACAAGCTCTTCTTTTTTCAGATAGTGCCAAGGGATCTTTAACATCAACCTGAAGAGGCAGAATGTCTCATTCCAAAGGATAGCACCTCTAACATTCCAGCACTCTCCCAGCACTGTTCTGGAGCCTAAATTGTGTGTGAACTCAAAAGTCCAGACATGGGGCTTGTACCCGAAACCTTCTGACTCAGAAGCGAGAATGTCACCAAACTGAGCTAGGCTGACAGCTATGTTCTTGGAAAAGTACATATTGGTTAAACAAATTTTAGGAACTGGTTTACTCCAAATTACGCAACAATGTGTTATTTAAACATAAAAACTGGTTTATATAGCTTCCAGGAACAATTGTTCACAATTCAGCCTCAGTCCGTGGAAAGAAAAATTGGAGCTTTTTTCTTTTTTAAAAAAAACAGGTTTCTGTTTACATGTTTACATGGTGTGGCAGTTGGATTCAAAGATTTCCACTGTTTCTGGGTGTTTCTGCTGCCGTCTGACTCATTAAATGGCCCTGAAACCTTCCAGTAGCCACACCTAGCTGCATTAGACATGGGCGGATATCATTTAAACTGATTTTAGCTTAACAAATCCCTCACCATAGCTGAGTGTTATGTGAATAAGTTCAAACTTATATCAGACAAATAGGAAGAGGACGAGATATTCGTCGTGCATAAGGTCATTTGGGGGCGGGGTGGCAGCCGGTGGCACAGAAATTCCTTCGGATGAGATGTTACTCCGAGGTTTCATCTGCCTGTTCAGGTGGACATTAAACATCCCACGGCACTATTTGAAAACAGGAAGGAGTTTCTCTCTGTCGGTCTCCTCGCCGACAACCTCCCCAAACAACGTTGGTCGTTCGTTTCATGGCTGTTTGTGGGACATTGCTGTTCGGACGCTTGCCTATCAATACACAGTCATTCCATTTGACGTCGGGAGGACGTCCCAAGGCGCTGGACAGTTAGTGTTTCGGACCCGAGCTGAGGGGGTGGGGGGGTTCAGGATTGGGGAGGGTGGAGGGTAACGGGCGGGAGGGTGGGGGAAGCAGTGTGATTGATGGCACGGTCAAAGAGGAGGAGGGTCTGGTGAAGCGCTTTGAGACGTCCTCCCGACGTGATAAGACGCTGTACCAAACGGAAGGATTATTATTACTGTTATTGATAAATATCACCTTACGTGAACTCGCAACATTGAGCAATGGATTTGCTACTGCGCAAACTCGGGGGGAGGGGGCGGGATTGGATCGTCAGATCGCTCTCTGCTGATTGGCGCGGTCCACCGACCTGATTGACGGCTCTGTGCGCCAATCAGAGCGCAGTGCCGCCGGGGCCGGCACCCTGGCGCCTGATTGACGGCGCCGTCGATCAATTCGCTGTCACGAGCGAAGCGCCGACAGCGCCTCTGTCCGGAGGGCGTTTTTTTTTGTCACGAAAACGGGATAACATTTGAGTCCGCCCGCAACACAACTTACCCGTCTGTCGTCCTCGACTCGGCATTGTTTGAATCTAACATTCAAACCGCCATAAACGACGCAGGGGAAGACCCTCCGCGCGCCATCACAGCGGGTGCCCAAACTCCACCCCCCCCCCGCCACCTCATTCCCCGCTCCTCCCCGTGACGTTGGGCGGCGTGATTGGCGCCGCGGTCGTCAGGCAACCGCCACGCCACGTTCCGATAGGTCCGCGGATCCGTCCGTCAATTCGGCCCGTCCATTCCCATCGCTTGTCGGCGGCGATTGGTTGACTCCGGCGTCCCGCCCTTCCGGGGCCCGCCACGCGATTGGCGGAGGCGGCTGTCCGTCAGAGGAAGGCGGGAAGAGGGCCGGTGCGGCCTGGGCCATAAAGAGAGAGAGAGAGAGAGAGAAATTGTCAACAATTATTTAACGCGGTTGAGTTCAGGCGAAGGATAAGCGGCGCCCGAGCCGTTTAAATGTGAATCCCTGAGGTAACATCGGCCTCTCAGAGCGAACGACACAGGCGGAGAGGCCCCGCAAAGCCACACCGCCTGTCACCCCCCCCCCCCCCCCGCGCTGACTGCCTCACTGACAACATTCAACTCGTCCCCCTCCCTCCCCTCCCCTCCTGGGGAAAGATTTCCCTCTTGTGAGAGTTTCTGTGGTTGGAAAGGCAGAAGGAAGCAAGTCAAGACTTTCTCACTTTAAACGTGCAGGTGTTGGGGTGTTTTGGGGGTGTTTTTGGGGGTGNTTTTTGGAGGGGATCTATTTTGCTTTCTGCAGAAGAAGTTGAGTCATATTCTAGGATCCACCATGTCTCTCTCCAAAGGTAAGAGAGTTACAACTCATTCAAATACAGCGCCCTGTCAGAATTATTTATTTATGTTTTAAGTCCTCAAGCGCCTCAGATATACTTTACATATACATACTATCTCACATATATAATATAAGGTGTATTATATGATATATGATACAACATATAACACATTGTATAATGCACAATATGATGTGTATTATATTATATATATATTATAATATATATATTATAATGTAAACAATTGTTGTGGCGTTTGCTTATGTTCTCCTGCACTAAATTCACTTATTAAATATAAAAAGCCCTTCTATTAATATTTTATTAGCCTTGGTTTTTTTTTAAAAAATCGTAATACCAACTGAATTCTTTACTCATACCTTCTTTACTTTAACTCTCTCGTCACTATTTGAAGTCTGGGCAACAATCACGAGGCATCATCCGGTAAACGATTGGGTTTGATTTGCAGTGAAGGCTTCGATATTCCCAACTTACTCCCCTTTGCATTCATTAACCATTGTCGCACTCGTTTCATTCGAGCAATTAATGGCACATTGATTGGTTTATGGTATCGCATATCATTCCGTCGGGTGCAAATCGATTGCACAGGTGACAAGAAGAAAAACAAACTGGGATCGCTTCATTTAAACAAAAACGCTATACCTCAGATAATAAAAAGCCTCTATTTGATCCCCATTCCACCCACTATTTAGTCTAATGTTTTTAAAGGAAGATGTTCCCGTAGGTTTTTTGAGAAATTTTCCAGATTAAGTGCCACAAACATTTCTCTCTCTCAGGGGACGATTTTGTTGAGTTATTTATGACGAGAAATGCAAAACCCTGCATTAGGCAAAAGGAAATATCACAAAGATGCTCGGTTTAATTGCACAATAGTTGCCATAGGAATACGAACATCTAATTTGACTTGGTGTCTGGTGCATGTGTATGTGCGCGCTTTGTTACCTTATTTTCCATTTCAGCTTTCAATTGGATCGCCCCTGCAGTATTTTTATTTCCTGTTGCTGCTCGCTGTGTGACTGTACTGCAGCCATGGCTGTGAGTCAGCATTGAGCAGAGTGTAATATTCCTGAATGGAGGCGGTGAGTCATGGTCAGTGCATTGCTTGATTGCAAACAGTCACAGAAAGGTACCAGAGTGGGCGACTGGAAATCTGACAGGAAACGAGAGTTTAGATGTTGACTGGCTGTCTTATTGGACAAGACTTAGTGGTCATAGAAACTTGGTATACAGTACTCTACTTTTTTTAAAAAAAGCTTTCAAGGCATTCGGATGTGATTCATGCTGCACCTTTTCCCTTTGGGTGTGTGAATGAATCAATCTGATGGTGTTTTAAAAGATAAACCCACACAAAATCTTTTCGATCGAACAGTTTTCTGTGTAAATGCATTGCGCTATCTGGTCTCTTTCAGTCCTGCGAGCAAAGCTTCACACTTCACAGCCTATGAATGTCTATGATTGATCACTTAGGGGTATTCCATCATTTATTTCATAAGAAATAGTGTACTGGGAGTGGGAAATTTGTAAACATCCTGAAGGGGGCTCTGTTGGGACCAGGCAGATATAAGGTACCTAATGGCATTTTCCAGTTATGTACATTCACTATATCACTTTGCATTGTTCCACATATTTGTGTTCCACATTATGTCCAGGTACAGTAGAGTCCTGTAGCTCAGTGGTTAGAGCACTCACCTCGCAAGCGAGAGACCTGGGTTCGATTTCCGGCAGGGCAAAATATTGGGCAAGTTTCCTTACTTCACACCCTCTGTTTACCTAGCAGCAAGCAGGAATCCGGTTGTTAGTCGATTGGCAGATCGCTTTTCCGGGGATAATAATCTTTAAAAGAAAATAATAATTTGGTCACTTAATCTACGACTGTTTATGGGACACTACTGTGCAATTGATCGCCGTGTTTCGTCCACAAAAATACAGTAAATTCACAATATACAGTATATTCTGTGAAGCGCTTTAAGACGTCTGGAAGACGTGAAAAGTGCTATATCAAATGCAAGAATTATTATTATTAGCTTTATTGTACACTGTTCCTTTTTCAATGTGCCTTTGCGGGACCAGCAAAAGAACCCTATAAGTATCTAAGTGGAAAAACGTAATGAGTGTTAGAAGTTATGTATAGAAAGTTGTAGAAAAGCCAATTTTTCTTTGTCACTTAAATGTTTTTGTGCAACACAGCAAGCAATATAGGTAGTAACATCCCTAATTTGATGCAATTTAATAATAAATAATACATTGCATTTCTATAGTAGGAATAATGTTAATCTTTGCATTTGATATTGCACCTCATCAAAATGTCTCAAAATGCTTCACAAAACTTTACAGTTAATAGTGCCTTTCATGTAAAAACAAACTTCTTGAGACGCTTTACAAAATATAATTTATTCAAAACGTGCAGCTGATGTATGCCACGTGATCTGTGCTGCAAACAATGCCAACTCATTTGAACAATGTAAACACATTTGAAAACTTGGGTTTGCATTTGGAGAGGACTGTATACGTTAGGTTAATTTGGTGAAAGACTCTGGTCTGAGGAACATGTGTATGATGCTGTGTGTCCACTCTTGTAAGGGATTTATTGTCTGTTTTACAACGTTGTGCTGTGAATCAATTTGTCAAAAAGCTGAGTAATCAGTTTTGCTATTTGTCACTCTGACAGTGTTGGGGAAATTCCTTGTTTTCTGGCTGTTGGGGAAAATTAATGAGTTCAGTTGGGCAATTTAGCTGGACAGAACAGCACCACGGCGTGGTAAGACACAGTTTCACACCTTCAGTCTCCAAAATTGTGAGTTTGCATTGTAAGGTGAATTGTCAGGGTTAGGTTCTGAGCAGTGGCAAGAACTTCCTACATTGAGAGGGATTTGCTGAGTTTCTGCTGTGTCTCTTAGAAGGCTGTTTGAGACACTTGTTAAAGATTCAGATCAATGGCATCTTTACTTCAGATCAATGGCATTTAGTAATTATCTTTGAGACATTTTTCTCAGAAGTGCTTTTAGATGTTCATATGCTCTATATGAATGCAAGTTATTTTTGGTTGGATTATATTTCCAGATGCCTTGAGACCAATCTTAATCTGTGTAGTTTAGTGTTTCAAAGGCCATGTTACAAGTCTTACAGTTTTACTTTGTTGGTGCCAATTAGGCTCTCAGATTGTATCTGAGATACTCTTGCTGCAGTTTAGGATACTAGCATCTGCTAATAATAATCATCCTTGCATTTGATATAGGTATAGATATTATCAGGTTGTTGAAACGTCTCAAAGCACGTTGTATACATATACTGTAAAGTGAATTGACTATATTTTGTGGGAATAATGATATCCTAAGGATGTGTAAACTGTGCTCAGTCTAGCAACCTACATTTATAGAAATAACTTGCAATGTGTGTGGGTGCAGATACTGTAAAGCAAATAGGAAGTGCAAAATGGGTGTGTCAAGGCCTATTGATTAGGAAGCCTTTGGCAATTTGAAAAGCTGGAAGTTTAGATTTTGATGTCGGGCTGTCATAGAAATTTTTTTTGAAAGAATATTTTGTGTATCAGTTTGGCTCAGTTGACTCTTACCTTTGTATGAGGAATGTTATGGGATTGTACTCTTTACCATGAGTTGAGCTCATAATCTATCCTAAAATTAAAATGCAGTACTAAATGCATTATCAAAAGTGCTATATTTTGGATGAAATGTTAAACTAAGTTCCTGCCTTTTCTGATACTCCAGATAGATGTTAAAACATTTTATGGTGCTATTTTGGAAAAGAAAACAGTGAGTTCTAGTCTGTTGGCCAATGTTCCTCACTTATTCAAATTTACCACGAAAAAAACCCAACCATTCACCTCAGTTCTGTTTGTGATTGTATCATTATAATGGTAAATGACTACTTTTTTCATTGTGAATGAACAACTGTTGATCTGTACAGAATTCAGCCTAGGGTTAGCCAGCAGTTCTGAAACATGGAAAAATGAAGGCAAAGGCAACAGGATGTAATCAACTGAATTTATCAGATATGGGTGTGGAGCCACTTCATAGAAGCATAATTCAATCAGCAGTTGAAACAAACTTGTATTTCGATGCCGTGCATAAGGTGCATTAGTACACAAAGGCGAATGAATGACTTCATATCATGCAATTACTGTAGTGGCGTGTGTCAATTTATGGGATTACAGGAGATGACTTTTAAAAGACAACTATTGTACTTTTAATCTGCGCTGTGTGGCAAATCCAGAGTATCTTTGCTTCCCAGTTATTTTCCATGGCAAAATGTTTTTGCATAACTTGGCAAAAAAAAGTACAAACTAAAAGTTGAAGTTAAATTCTGAAACATCAAAAGATTTGAAAAGATGAAGAATGCACAACAAGATCAGATCACCTTGTTTACTAAATGCTTTGCTACAGGGCTTGAAATGAATACCGCAGAAGCTGTGACCGAAGAGAAGTCCAACGTGGCAACAGAAATAACACCCGAACTCTAATGTGTTTGAAACCTGATGCTGGAATTCAGGCTCAGGTTTCAAACGTACAGGTGCCTGTTTAAAAGAGCTGCCCTGCATTATACTATCAGTGCCAATTTGGAACTAACAATTTATGTGGGTTATGTTGCAAGAGGAATTTTATAACCTTCTGCCACTATTAACTACTCAGTTACATTTCTGGAGATGATGAGCGTCATCTGTGGTGTTCAGTACATGCTTGGTATTTACTGGAATAGATTTGATGCACCAACTCTTCCCATTGTTGCTGCCATCTGTGTAAAGAATTGGTTTCAGCCTCAGAGCAGAGTAATTGTAGAGTAAACTAATCATCATTCTTCTTTCTGGAATGTCCAAATTTTCAGGAGTAAGAACTTCTGAAGCCCAAGATTTTGCTATGGTGTGAAGTATTTTGGTTGTGTTTGTGGACAGGATGATTTCTCCAGTAGATCACTGGGAGCCCCTAGTGGAAGAAACCTGGTATCGGACTGTCGTAAACTCTTGATACTGTCAGGTCCTTGACCGACTTGAAAGTGTTTAGGAGTGGCACAGAGAAGTGACGGTCCCTTTTGGTATTTATTATTTGATCCTTTTGGGAAAATGCTTAGCACGTCTGCCTCATGGCATATGTGTTCATTGTGTTCAGACGCACAAAAAAGATGGTTCCGGACAATCTGTAATATATCGGTGCTCTTAACACACTGCGACTGTATCTCTCTTGAAAACACAGGATTTTTTATATTATAATGGGATCATACTGAACAGTCAAATAGACAGATGTAGGGAAAATGAAGTTGTAGATGTGTTTGATACGATCAACAGGATGTGATTTCTGGTATATTAAGAACCTGGATCCCATTACTCATAAGATGTGGCCACCTGCTTCCTTGAAGCAGAAAATCAAAGTTCATGTTTTTCCATTCCCTTGAGTTTTTTTTATGTAGGTCTGTGTTGAAACCTGTGTGGTCTATTTAAATGACGATCTGTTATTTTCAAATGGGTACTTGTGGGTTAGGTTAGCCTTGGGTTGGAGAACTTCCATTCTTGCACTGCACATAAAATGTCTTTTGTGGACTTTGAACCATTTCTCCCAGTCCTTTGGTTAGGCAAAATTTGCGTTCTGTATTTCAGGTGATGCAATTTGATAGCAACCACATTGCCAGTTGTTCTGGGAAATGGGGGGGTGGAGGGCATTTTCTTTGAAAAACCCACATACCACAATTATTGTCTCACCTATCCTCATGCAAACTTTCAGTTGGTTTTGTGAATCATTGCCTCTATATTATTGCATGCATATGTAAAGGAGGTACATATGTGTTTAATTTCGCTTGATGGGGTGGGCAACGCAACAGACATGAAACAGGCCAGAGCCTGCTGAGCGGAGGCTATACTGAGAAAATACTTTATGACACAGATGTCAAAGGGTTGCTGGCTCTTCATTGAGGATCTTTTGAGAGGGCTGGGTTCTTGGAAAACATAGAAATAGTTTGCCAAGAAAAAATTTATTCAATGATTTTGGCCAATTTGGTGGCAGATTCATCCTCAGTCTTGGACTTCGCAATGCGTGTATGTTTTATCTATTTTGTTTAAAGTTTGTACAAAATGTTATTTATTTTTAGCAGTGGTTAAGATTGATGTAATGGTGTCATAAATGCATTCCTCTGCAACCAGACACTAGTGTCTCTTTAAGTCAAATTATCTCATTGTTCTGTTTGCATATATAGCGTGTTGGGATCATAGATTGCCTCTTAGGTTGGTGGGGGTGATTGAATTACAAAAGTATTTGTAGAAAATTTAGATTAATGTTTAATAAATAATCCTTGCACTTGATATTGTGCTTTTTTGGTCAGACAGTCTTTGGCACATGCAGAGACCCATCACTATGCGTAAGAGTATCCAAGCCAGAAAGAAAGCTCTACATATGTATTCAATACCATCTTCCCATGGAGGTTTCCTTGAGCCTGGAATTGAATGCACACTTTCTTCAGAGGCACACATCCAATTCATCTAATTCTGGAGAGTATTATGTGCAGGTTGGCTAGAGGCAAGGTTTGGTGACCTCAGTGTGTGCATTTGGTCTTCTCAACCTTATAGGAATTATGTTAGTGGCAAGGATTATTTTGTTACAGTATTAAGATTCCTTGGTGTGTTCACAGGAGTCAACATAGGGGAAAGCCAAAACAAGCCTGTGCCAATATATGTCTTCCTGGTGGGTGGTACATGAGCTTGTTTTGTTATTTGGATTAAAAAAAATAATAAATTGGTCACTCAATCCATGACAGTTTGTGGGACACTGCTGGGTGCAATTGACTGCTGTGTTTTGCCCACAAAATATACAGTCAATTCACTTTACAATATACTCTGTGAAGCGCTTTGAGACGTCTAGAAGACGTGAAAAGCGCTATATCAAATGCAAGGATTATTATTATTTCTAGTCTATGCCATAAAATAATGGATTGTGTTCACTGCGAGGTGTAGTAATGCGTGTGGCTCCGTTTTGTTGATTTATACAAGGGTGACCATAGAACAGAAAAACAAAATAACAAGTCAATTAAAACAAATAAACTGTAATAACTATAGAGAAATAGCCAGAAGACTGAGAAATAGAGGGAATCATGAATAAATGGGAAAGGAATATTGAGGACAAACCAGTGCAGAAGTGGCTGATGATGTAATCTCAACAGTTATTTGTGCAGCTATTACTGGGTGGTGCTTGCAAGGTAAAGTTACTTGTAAGATATGTTATTTGTGTTGATACACGGGGGTGGTAACAATGCAGCACATTCTGTGGCCTCCCACTGCCAATAGTGTTCAAAACCTGAAACTTTTTTTTAAAATTCGGGAATTGAAACGCTTTCACAGAACATCAGTCGCCGGTGCAACTTCTGATCCGGGAGTGCAACCGTCTCATTGGGTGAGCAAAGCCGAGAGAGAGAGAGAGAGAGAGCACACGAATTCATGTATTAAAACAAATCTGCTGAGAGGGGAAAGTTGCTTTTGTTGCCCCCCTGATGTGGCTGAGGTCCCCCCTACTCGTCGCAGCATTTCCTTCAGGTCCAGCTGCAGCATCATGTTGAAAGTTTGCAAGGAATCAGGACACATGGCTTGAGAAAAAAAACACGACGAGAAAACGTGAGAAATTAAAAAAAAACCTCCCCCATTGCAAGTCACTGTTAAGTACTGGGTGTGTGGGGGGGGGGTTTGAAAAAAAAATCTCATACCTCTGTAGCCTCTCTTGTTTGGCAGCTTTCCAACTTCCTGTGTGATGTCATGGTTTAGATTGGCTTCTTCGCTCTGCAGAGCTTCTGCTCTGAGCTCCTGGCAGCTGAGTCAAAAGGAAAGAGAAAAGCCGGCGTTGTTGGCGGTGGCTTTGCACAAGGAAGCAAATTGCCATTGGTCTGTGCCAGAGTGGCCTGGGAGGGGGGGGGTGCAAAAAAAAGGGGAGCAGGAGGGCGACCGAAAAGCATTGTCAAGCAAATCGGCAGAGCGAGCTTTTGCAAAGCGGTGTGCAAATTGCAAGTCTGCGAATAGGGGCCCCGAGGAGAGTTCAGCGAAGGTCTTTGAGTTTGTGCATGAGACTTCCCCGAAAGGCACGTCACGCCTCAGCTGCACTTCTGGGAACTCATGGACAGGAGTAAGTTTTGCAATGTTAAAGGAGCTCGGACAAAATGCATTATTTTACCTTAAGTGTTGCGTGTGTGTGTGCATGTGTGTGTGTGTGTGCATGTGCGTGTGTGCATGTGTGTGTGTGCGCGGGTGTGTTTAGAAAAGTTAGATGGAGCTCACTCGCTTGCAGAATTTTTTGAGCTGACTTGTTTACTGCGAGGGAAAGCAACCCTGTTGCACAATCAACATTTTTTAAAAAAAAATTATATTAAAAAAAAACCAGTAGCTTGCTTGCTGCACACTTTAAAAGCAGGGAGTTACCGTGAGCTGCAGAGACGAATGGAACCAGCTCCTCGGGAGGCTGGGGTTTGCTGCCATTTGCACGGTTGCATGCAATTTTCACCACTTAAAAGTGACCCTGCGTGCCTGTGTTTGCAGGGCCTGCGTCGATCGGTGCTCACATCTGCAGTACAGAGGCTTCCCTATTCAAATGCACGCTGTTTAATGGCCCCACTGTTCTTAGGAGTGTTCATTTGGAACGGAGCATTCGCTTCCACTCCAGTTGCTCATGTGCTGGTTTGCTTGATCGAGGCAGTGGGATTGCTGATTTTTTTTTAAAAAAAAAGCGGTTTGCCTTGTAGAAATTCGATGCCATGTTCTCAGGATCTACGTTTGCATTGCCTCGGTTGTTGTTCGTAGAGCTGTGCATTAGTGGCATGATAAAGCAGGATGCTGATAAAATAATGTGTCGGTGCAATATTTTCACTGTTGCCGTTTTTAAGGACGCTTCATGCAATTTTGAAAGTGCACTTTTTGATCTAAAGTTTCAGCGTTCGTTTCAAAGCAGTGAGGAGGCAATATATTGTCCAGCTGCAAAAAAAAATGCTTTAATTGTGTGATGGAAATGGATGGAAATTGATATTTTACTCCAGTTTGGTGGCCTGGTCGCTATTGGGTAATCTTAGAGTAACAACTGGCTGGCTACAAGAAGTACAATGCAGCCCACTTATTCTCAGGCAAAAGAACTTGCTTAATGTTTTTCCATTTTTCTTTCTGCTTTCTTGGAATCGCAAGTTTCTTTGATCTGTACATTTTTACATACCAGTTCCTGACTGAGTAGGAGGGCAGGTGTTGCCTGCCTTTTTATATAGAAAAATTCATGTTTAATAACATTCGAAGCACCTTGTGCATATTCGGTCATCTTTCTGCCTTTGTATATGCCACATTGTTAGAAACCTCACCAGCACATATATATTATATATGGTCTTTAAATTTGAAATGCAATACATTAGTGGTTTTCAAGAAATATTTTGAAATATAAACCCAAGTACAGTGTGTTATTATTATACTTTGCACTGCATCACCTGACTGTTGTTACTGCTTTTGTTCACCTTCTCTCCAATTCTTTGCAATCTGGCCCATGTCCGGCACAGTAGGCCTTTTGTCTAAAGTCTCTCAGTTTAAAAAAAATGTTTAATGTTTGAGTTGCATTTGAGCATTCTAAAGCTACGTGCCAATACTTTGCACACTATGCCAATATTTTGTACACGGCCTATTAATATTTATAGGTTTGCATAATCACACTAACTTATGCATCATATAATCTCCTGTTTTCCTTTGCCCCAGTACAAATGGTGGATGAATCATCCCAAATAAAAATTCTTGTGAATAAGTGATTATATTTTTGGAATTTAGATTTGCATAAAGGAAGTCTAAATTGTAATAATAACCTTTTTTCTCTGTTGAATTCCCTTTGCTCTGTTTTGACAGTTATTGCTTTGCAAGTATTCACAGAAGAGTGAGGGTTTGGGGAGGGAGGAGAGAAAGAATACCCAGTTTCCATTTGCTACTTGCTGCATGTTGAGAATAGAAACTTGCTGTGTAAGGGTAATATGGGTGCAAATCTCTGCTTCAGACCAATGTGCCAGCAAACCATTGGGCCTCTCTTAAAGGAAGGATTCATAGATTAATTCAGTATTGCATTACTTTTGAGACTTGCGAGGTTTGTGTGCGTGCGTGCGTGTGTGGAGGATGTATGACCATATTTAGAAGCAAACATACTTAACAAGCTTCTCACACCATTGAAAGAACACTGTTAATCTAAGTGTGAATAGCTTCTGTATGTTCATTGTTCTGACTATCAATAAGTTAATTGGTTTGCTGCAGGTTCCCCCACTTCCGTTGTGGAGAGAACAGGGAAACGTGTTGGCATAAAAGTAAATAAATAAAAAGTAATAATAATTTGGTCACTCATTCCACAAATGTTTGTGGGACCCTACTGTGTGCAATTGGCTGCCCATTTCGCCCACAAAATATACAGTCAATTCACTTTACAGTATATTCTGTGAAACACTTTGAGACATCTCGAAGACGTGATAACGTGCTAACTCAAATGCAAAGACTATTTATCACTATTATTAAAAGCTATCTCATGTTTTTTTCAATAGCTTGTGAATGCCCTACGTGTGTGAATGCTTGCTGCAGTCCCGATACAATATTACAATAAATTCCTGAAGAGGGCTTTGAGACGTTTAAGATGTTATAGGTGGTTTATCGAATGATTATTATTATAATTGTAATGCTGGTGCTTTCCACTCCAAACATTGGTACAAAGCCAATGTTGCTTTTTCTTTGTCCCATTGCAAATACTGTAACTGCAAAAAAACAGTCTAGGAACAGAAGCTGAGGTCCTTCACAGCCTCGCACAACCCTCTCTGTCAGATCATCTGTGACTCTATTCCCATGCCCACTCCTTCAACTCATGCCACCCACACTCCCCCACACCATGAAGTGGCAAGCTTTCAACGCATTTCCCCTTCCCTTTAGAACTCTCTCTTGAAACCCCTCCATCTCGCCCTTTCCTGCCTGCCTTGAAATTTTGCCAGAATGCCTCCTCTTTGCATGTTTAGTCACCTTTTTTTTTAAAAAATAAGAGATTTAAATTGTGTTAACACCGAGGGGTCTTTTGTTTGAGGAACAGAGAAGGGATTTCTGAACCTGAGCTTCTTAACAGTGTAGTAGCTATTTCTGCAGCACAGCTTCATTGTCCCACGGAATCACAGTGGACCTGGACAATGATGTTGTAGGTGAGAAACTAACGTCTCAACCGGGTAAATTCAGACACCCACAAGAATCGATTTTCACAGTTACCAACTAGGTTACTGAAACCCACTCTGCCATGGTCTGCACGATCCCATGGTACTATTCGGGGGGGGGGGGAGTTTCTCCCAGTGTCCCAGCCAGCAATCCCCCAGATAAAATTGGTTACTGACATCATGGCTATTTGTGGGACATCGCTGTACACAAATTGGCCTCTGCATTCTCCTACAAAATATGCAGTCACTAGACTTTACAATAAAAACTTTGATTTGCAACAACTTGGTGACAAAGGATGCTGGTGCGCTTATATAGTGCATCAGATAGGACACAGGGATGTCCCTTCTCAGTCGCATGTTTTTGAAATGAGACACCAACAAAAACTTGCTTTACATAGTGCCTTTCACGTCAGTCTCAAAGTGCTTCACAAAGGCGATGGGGCTCATTGAGCAGGGAGGTAATGAGGAGAAATTTAAGGAGTTATTGTCACCAAGAGGTGAGGTGCTGTGCTTTTGTAGTGTGTGGGAAGTGGCAGTCGGAAAACAAGTCAACTTGCACTGCTCTTCTGCTCCTCCCGGGCAGCTGCTTAAAGAATCAAGTTGATGGAAAAAGGGAAAAAAAAGATTGAATGAATGGGAGAAACGTATCAAATCTGTACTAAAAGAATGACACGTTTAACAAGTGTTCAATCTTTCCTTGCGTGACTGTTCAGCATGAAGTAAGGCAGTAACTTTGTATGCTGTAAGTCTACCTCAGCTGCTGGAACACTTGTGATTCTGGAGCATCGTAGCCTGTGATTTGGAATAGGTACTGAAAATATCTTGAGCGAAAGGTGTTTATTTTTGTCTGGGTGGAAGCTGAACACTGTAAACCTTGCTCAAGTTTTAATATTGCAGTTTACTACCTTGCTGCACTGGGTGGATTGCACAGCCTTTAAAATATAATAGTTCACTTTTGCATTAAAAGCAAAGTGAGGTTATTTCTTTAATTAAAAAAAGCAAGACTCACTTGCCTTTGTGTCCAAATGGTTAGCGGAATCAACTTATTTTTCCTATATTTAAGCAATCTATTTTGCAGAAGAATTAATTCTCCACTTTGTGTTTCTCACTCCTCACCCATCCTTTGCGATTATCAGAATAAAACTGGTTACGACACTGGGTGATATCATTTAGGAGTACTCAGCCATAGGTGCAGTATTCGAGCCGTAGAAACCTCTGGACAAGAAATTGATTGAGGGATTCAAGAAAGAGATGGGTAGATTCTGTTGAATTGGATATATCAAAGGATTTGGCAATTGGGATTAGGTGAGGTTGTATGCAGTGCAATGGAATGAGCTCATTGGACTGAATGGTGAGTAATAGTTTTAGTGAGGAATAAATTGGGGTATAACATGCAATGTTAACTATTCTATGCTATTAAATACCTTCCTTGTTCATACAGGTTAGGAAGTTGTCTCTTTCTGCCATTGAGCAAAAATGTAGTTCCTGTTTTAGCTGATCTGGTTTTAGAACAAGAGAAGAAAACACAATATTACAGTGATCTGGATGCAATTGGGTACAGTATTGGTGTTCAGTGGACAGGACAGTGTACAATGTTCAGAGCTCCACGCCAGACAGCAGATGCTGTCTGACCTGCTGAGTGTTCCCAGCGATCTTTGTTTTTGTAGCAGAATCAAACTGTTACTTGAACTGTGAGTAATTTATACTTGTGGCCTGTACATTTCAAAATAATACTTTGTGCTTATATAACACCCTTCATGTAGCATAATGTCTTGGAGCATAGGGTTAGACATCGAGGAAGGAAGAGGTAGGTTTCCAGATAGGATTTAAATGTAGATAAATAGGGGACAAGGTGGAGGGATGGAGGCAGGGAGTTACAGGTTATAGGGGCATAGTGCTGAAAACTGAAATGAAACCTACTGACATCTCATTTTCCTGTATCGCAATTCGGAAATTGAGTCGATAGGAGAGTTTTTTTTATGAATGAGTTCTCAGAAAATGATAACAATTCTGATGTTATCTAGATCTGTAACTGTCTATCATTTTATTTTGGTGCTGCCAGATAGCTTGTTCTGGGCTAGAAGCAATTGAGCATAATTATGCAGCACCATAGCTATGTGCTATCATTCTATGGACCGTTTTGGAATGGAAGTCACAATTATTTCTGATGCAGGGTCAGATATGTAGTTCAGAAGAAAAAAGACCGACCTTTTTTAATGTAATCTTTATGTAAGGGAATTGCAAGTAGGGAAGAAAGAAATTATGACACAATTGCTTTATTGTGAATTGGAGGCTTCCCTGGACATGGTGTATGCGCATTGAAAATATTTGTGTCTGTTGGATGCATTATTGCTTGCCAACTTGTGTGAATGGGTTGTGTGAAATGTGTGATCTGAAATCAGTTTGTGTAGGTTTTACAACTACAACCTGACTTTAAAGTATATAACAGATACCCAATATTTTCCAAAAAGATCAGAATTTTCTCAGTAAACTAAAAGTCCCTGGAAGAATTTTTAAAAATATTTACAGTGTTTACTGGTAAATAAAGACTGAAAATGACATTTCATTAAAGTTTTTGCGGAATTTTGTTCCTGTTTTGCAAATGTTGCTTCTTATGCTTGCTAGGAAGCACTATGCTGCTCAAAGTCAGGCTCCCAGCTATGTTGTCCAGAAAATGAAGTCAATTTTTTCTGCCCATGGTGCACATTATAACTACATGGCTGCTATGGATCAATAGTTTCTCAGCAGACAATAAGCACATTGCAATTGAGATGCAATGGTGTGGAAAGATGACTCTTTCCCCATCCCCCAGTATAATGTTATCCTTCACTGTTACTAACTTTGAAACACACATTATTTATTTTATAGCATTCCATGCCAAATATTTAGAGTTATTTTAAAGGAAGATACTTAAAGCAAAATGAGAAGATTTTGATAAAAGGCTATTGGGAGTTAGACTTTCAGCAATATAATAATCCTTGCATTTGATATAGTGCCTTATCCCATCTTCAAGATGTCTCAAAGCGTTTCACAGAATATATTGTAAAATGAATTGACTGTATATTCTGTGGGCAAAACACAACAGCCAATTGCGCACAGCAGTGTCCCACAAACAGTCGTGGATTGAAGTGACCAATTTTTAAAAACATTTTTTTTGAAGGAATTATACCCATGGAAAAGCAATCTGCCAGTTGACTAACAACCAAGCTCCTACTTACTGCCAGGTAAAAAGGGGCACATGGAGTAAGGAAACTTGCCCAACATTTTGCCCTGCCAGGAATCAAACCCAGGTCCTTTCGTTTGCGAGGCAAGCACTCTAACCACTGAACTACAGGACTCCACGTATTTTGTAAAGTGTGCGAAAGGAGCTGATTTCCTTCACTTGTTTGATTTTCTTACTTTAGGTTGTGTGAGGAAATGAGAATCCATAATAAAACTTCCCTGGTCAACTCTTACACGGAAGATCAGGCTTTCTGCTTAGGTTTGCCACTGAGCTAATTTGTGTGTGGCAGCAGTGGGTGCAGGGGATAGGGAGGGGGTGACATTCAATAATTTATAAAAATGGGCACATATCTACTAAGGTTAATGAAATGCAGTCAGGTTGAAGCAAGATATTAGCCTATTTCTTCACTTTTGCTACAGCAAGCGATGTTTCACGTATTTGTAATGACGTTCCAGGCTCTTGTTCTTCTATCTCACTTCAGTTGTGCCAGTGTGTGTGTATGTGTCACATCAGCTGTGCCTGGGACAGTTTGATCCCGCACTTGAGGACTGCTGATGTCCGTGCCGCACTTGGTAATAATAGCTTCGAGAGAAAAAGGGGAAAAATGTGGAAGGAGAAATGGCACAACAACAAATTATACTTGTATAGCGCTCTTTATTTCGGAAAGACGTCCCAGGGCGCTGGACAGTAGGAGAATGGAGGTGGGAAGGTGGCCAAAGGCATGGTTGAAGAGGGAGGTCTTTAGACGAGACTTGAAAGAGGCAAGAGGGGTTGAGGTGGAGGGATTGCGGGATAGAGTTCCGGAGTGTGGGGGCAGAGATGCTGAATGGCCAACCATGATGGTTTGGGCACAAAGATTACTTGAGAGTGAGCTGCCAGTGGCACCGCACATAATCCTGCAAGGATAACCAGGAGACAGAACCAGGAAGTAAAATTCAGTGAGTTCTGTGGACTCAATGTCCTGTACCATGGTACATAATTGGGTTGCAGCGAGACAGAATCAATCCTCCGTTTCCTGTTCAGATGACCGTTCAAAAGTCAGGAAGGGCGGGACGCAGTGAACAAATAAAAAAAGAGGAAAGCTGCAGAATTTTTAAAAAAAAGTTGAATGCAACCACCTGCTTGACAGAATATTTGATTTGCATATTCAGAAATGTCTTCTTGCCGTGTGTTAATTTGTTGCAGGCAATAAATGCCAGCGAATTGTCATCTGGCAGCGAGTCACAAGACACCACTGAATTGATGGTGTAAACTGTTCAAACGGCTTATGAAAATCCACAGAACTGAATTTCAATTGCTGCCTTGAACTCTCTGCCAGAGTTTGTTCATCTTAATATTGTTCATAATTTAGTTTTCTAAACATTTCTTGAACCATTGTGGTGGGATGTGTATGGAGTTGAATAGGCTGTTGAAGAAAAACCGATCCAGTTAAGAAACTGAGCTGAATACATAGTATTCATATATTGAATGATAGTTGGGGGTGGGTGGGGGGGAAGTATATTGTGATGGTTACGCAATCAAAATGATGATATGAATGAGGTGTTTAAAACTTGTAAAAGTTATCAGATGTGTTCAGGCTCATTGCTTTTGTACAAACTGGTGTAACTGCTGATTTTTTAAAATTTCATATATAACTCGTTACCATGTGGAAAGTCCGTCTTTGCAGAATTTATAGCTGTTGTGATTGAGGAATTGTACCACTGAGTGATGGGATGAGGAAGCAATGACTGACAATTAATTAATAATCCTTGTATTTGATATGTGAGTGAGAGAGGACATGGTCAGTGAGACTGAAGCCCTCCTTGGGACGTCCTCCCGACGTGAAAAGCGCTATATCAAATGCAAGGATTATTATTATTATTTGTGCTGTGATACTGAATTAATCACTATCCTGTTGTACTTGGATGGGAAGAATTGTATCACATGAAAATCAGTACAGGTTACTTCAACTTTTCTGATTTTCTTTCAGTATTTCAATCTAATTCAAATAGTGCATGTCCAGATGGAAACAAATTGATTTCAGAACTTGATAGGTTAAAATTAGGTTAAAGCTCCCCTCTCGACTCTCTTCCCCCTCCTCGCTCCCTCCCTTCCCTCCCCTCACCCTGACCATTTCCCCCCTCCTCGCTCCCTCCCTTCCCTCCCCTCACCCTGACCATTTCCCCCCTGCTCGGGTCATGACCCAACTGTGCAGCGCCTTGGGACGTCCTCCTGACGTGAAAGGCGCTTTATAAATGGAATCTTGTTGTTGTTGTTGTTGTTGTAAAATTTGATCAGGGCTAAAGTAGTATAGGAATATTTTTTGTGGGGAGAAGATAGAGAAACCCCACTGAGCTTCTTAGTTTAGCACATTTTGAAACTGGCCAGCTACAAAGGACTCACTTCCCCAAACAATAACTAAACTTTGTACTAAAGCTTTCATTCAACAAGTAAGTGAAACCAGTTTGCTCCGGCTGTTCTTCATACAACAACAACAAAATTACATTTGTATAGCGCCTTTCACGTCGGGAGAACGGCCCAATGCACCGGACAGACAGTTTCGGTACAGTTGTATAACTGGAGGGAAGAGTTAAAGGAAATGGGTGAACAGTATACTTAAACAAATTAACATTTATTAATAATACCGAATGCTTCTAATACCTTCAAACTCCAAGGGTAATTTATTGGGCTCAAACTATCCAATTTGCTTTCAAAAGATCTGTAAACTTAATATAGTTTCACTTTTTGTTCCTAATTGCAAGGGTAGTTTCTGTAATCCCTCCTGACCATATTATCATCTTCCAGGTTCATAACGCGTATTTGGATGTGAATATTAACCTAGGCCACTGGCATGCAAACCTTTTTGGTTGGCATGAAAAATGGGAACTACCTGGACCTGTCCGAGAGGGAAGATGTGTATGCAATGTCACTATTAGAAAAGTTCCCTCCTCTTATCGAAACCTATTGGCATTAAGGCATGGTGAAATATGTCCACTGGGTCCCATGGTGTAACTGTCAAAATCCATTTAATTTGCTTTTGTCATCCAAGAAAGCATTTGACCAAGAAAATAATGAAGATGCCAATCGGGTTTACAGGGAACTCAATGTACCTCCACCAGATGTTGAATTACTGGTATACAAATGGTAGAACAGCTTAATGAAATATGAAAGGCTGATGATTTGCCTTTGCAATGCTGCCTCTCTGCAATGCTGATGCAAAGTTTTTTTTAAACAAAATGAGGCAAGTGTAATTTGTTGTTGTTTTGGCTTTTCCTTTTTCTCATCAGCCTGGAGGTGTTTCAGAAAGCTTGTGGCTTTTACTGTGTATATTGTTAATTTAGGATTAATTTGTCGCCCTATTAGGGCTCAGTAAGTCCTTGCAAGTTTGATGTTGGTGTTTGCTCTCTATTTAAACAAAAATTATATTAATGCATATTATTAATTTACACTAAATGGGGGGTACGACGACGAAGGATGTTGTGTTATGATGTTTTAAATCACCAGCTGAGGTAAACGATGGGTGTCTTCGGAAGAATATAAACCGGAACGAGTTTCAGATTGTACAATGGAAATGCTTCCATTAAGAGACTAGTTCAGCTGCTGAGTGAGGAACCTCCGACCTACTATCCCCCTACTTACCTGCCCGTACCCTCCGTTCCTCTGGCTCCGGCCTGCTCCACATCCCCCGCCCTAACCGCCCTACCATCGGTGGCCGGGCCTTCAGCCCCGAGGCTCTGGAACTCCATCCCCCAGTGCCTTCGCCGCCTCCTCCCTTTCCTCCTTCAAGGCCGGTCCCAAGACCTTTCTCTTTGACCGAGCCTTCAGCTCCCCTCTCGACTCTCTACCCCCTCCTCGCCCCCTCCCTTCCCTCCCCTCACCCTGACCATTCCCGCCCCTCCTCGCTCCCTCCCTTCCCTCCCCTCACCCTGACCATTTCCCCCTGCTCGGGTCCTGACCCAACTGTCCAGCGCTTTGGAACGTCCTCCCGACGTGAAAGGCGCTCTATAAATGGAATCTTGTTGTTGTTGTTGTACTACTTACTGTGTGTAGTTCTAGAGACAAAACTCTTGTCTTACACTGTTATTTTTCTGAATTAGACTTCAAGATGGTCTTGTGACAGTATTGTTAGAGCACTGAGGCCCTGACCCCTCCTCTCACTCCCTTTCTTCTCTCTCCCTCTCTTCCCCCGGGCCTGCTTTGTTTAAACATTTTAAACTATTTTGGGTTTAGTCAGTTTTCAAATTAACACTTGCAGAATTAGGGAAGATTATAGTCTTGAACTCATGGTGTACGTTCAAAATATCTTATTGAAAGACATTTACAAGTGCAGCATAAAATGCAGCTCCTATAAAGTCAAAAACCTCTCAAAGTGCGTCCCACGGAATTGCTGACTAGTGCAGTGAATGTATTTCAATGGATTTCTGCAGGTTGTAAGTTAGTATTGATTCCTCCCACTATCATGGATAAGTGTACTTATCTTTCACCAGGAGCTTAATACAAAGTTGGTCCAGAGTTGATCTGTCCCCAGTTTGTACAGTATAGTAAATGTTTGCTCCCATGTTTATAAAGCACTCAGAGATTTGTAAAGTGTAGTGACTGTGTATTTTGCAGGCAAAAGGTCTGAAAAAGATTTATTGTATTGGGAAAGTGGAGAGGAGAAGAGACAGTTTTATATCTAAAAGTTTCAAACGTTTTGTTATTGCCAACAATAGTTTTTGGCAGCTCATTGTATTCTGTGCCAAGCCTTATAGTAAATCATTAAATCTCTTGTACATTCTCAGTCTTACAGCAGTATCTTATAGAATTCAAGATTCCAGGTTTTTTTTTTTAAATCCCTGCTGAGGTTTTACATATTAGAATATAGGAAACATTCTAATAATAAAAATGAACTTTTTGAGCAATACTACAACAGCTTCACCAGAGGAACTGTCCAGCCAAGTACAACTGTGGCCGATTCGTGTAAGTTTGTTTGTCCAGGTGCCAGAGTTTTATTTTGTAACTTATCTGGAAGAAAATCACCAGTTTCCTGTCAGGTGCTGATGACAGAAGCAGTTGACTCATTGGGGTGGGAAAAAAGGCAATATGTTGGTGATCTGTGTACCTGCAGTGTGCAATAGTGCTGTGCAGTGCACCGTGTAAGGGAGAATTGGAGAGAGAAAGTTCAACATGCAAGACCTAGACTTTTGTCACAGGAGTACATAGCAGCACGCTGTGCCTAATTCATTCATTAATTGTATTTTGGTCGAAAAGTGGCCTGTTTCACATCAGCGTGAGATTATCAGTATTTTAACCAGCGCTTTCCGAGTGTGTTTTTGCATGTGCCCTGGGGCAGCTTCACAGAACGCAGACCCATGTGTTTCCCAAACTTGCGGACGGACTTGCCAACTCTCCTGATTTCACTCTTTGGGAAGGAAGTTAATATTTTTCTTTTGTGTGTAAAACTCATTGCCTCAGCAGTTCAGTGTTAAGTTCATTGTCATCTCTCTACTCTTTGCCTCTCTTCTCCCCTTTCCCATGTTAGGGCTCTGCGCAGTCTCCTTCTTCATCCTTGCCTCCTTTTTTTCATTTTAATGTTAGCAACTACAGTATTGGCGTGCTGCACAGCTGTTACATGTTAACCGAGTTGATTGATGTTTGCAAATAGTATAGTACTGGCACATTGATTGTAGGAAATGCTGGTATTGAGTTCATAAATGTCCTGTTTGATGTTGTATTGCAAGTTTAGGTACAGAGAATGGAATTTTTTTTAAAACCTAGACTTCTTAAAAAAAATGGTGCACTTCTGGGAATAATTTCTCTTTCCTTGCCAATTTTTCTTTGTTAATATTTATTTCCCCATCACCTATTAATGTTGACTTAATTTATCCTCCTACAGTTTGCTGGTAACTTTCCAAAATATCCATTATTCGCATCTAAGGCTTGACACTCCGTGCCTGCACACTGTTTGAAAACTAGGCCACTGTAGTTGAGCCAGATTCTGTCCTCACCTAATATCCAGACAAGTGCACCTTTAGCAGGTGTTGCTGGCGTCAGTTGGGACTAGGAACCTATTAAATGACATTTTTTCCCTAACCCAGATCTTGGAACTAATCTCAGAATTGTTGGGATGTGATTTAACTTAGTTATAATAATCTATACATTTGATAAAGCACCTTTCATGTCAGTAGGATATCTCAAAGCGCTTCAGAGAAATTGCTGTAAAATGTAGTGACTGTTTTGTACTCAAATGCAGGAGGTTGGTGTGACTGATATCAGTGCCGACCTGTCCTTTAGTTGGTGAGATTTTGAGTAATTGTGTCAAATGTTTCCTTGAGAGAGATTGATACAGAACTCCTTTTATTCTCTTTCTTATTGAAGTGTTAACACTCTTATATGTAACAGTAGGCAGTGCAGTAGTGGAGACTCAATCTATTTGTGAGATTTCTCTTACTAGCCATTCAGCAAATAAAACTACTATAGAAGCTGTTGTTTTTTTATGTAAAAAAGATTTGATATTTGTTTTGCAGGAAAAGTAAAGAAAAAACCAAACTTAAAAATCTCTGATGATGTCTTCAAACAACCAGTTTCCAACCCAACGTAAGTGAAACCCACTATATTTTTAAAATGTATGTATAGGCTTCTCTGGACTTGTGTTCATCTGGATGAGTTTTTCTGTTGGAGGATGTCATTTGCCTTCACAACAGCTTAGCTTTGCCATGTAGTTTTGGATACCATAAGCTTTCATTTGTTCCCTCCCTCAACAATGCCACAAATCCTGTGAGATATTCTGTTTTCCTCTCAAAGATGGAAAGCATACACAAGTCTTTGGGACTGATTATAGATTATAGATTCCTCTTTACAACCAAAGTTGGATATTGTTCATGCATTTCATGCTCCCCTGAATTGATCTTCATGGACAGACACTAACTTTAACCATTACGATTGGGAGCTGAAACGATATGAATTGGTCTGGGTGCTGCCCGTATTAAGTTTTCAATCCTTGAGATGCATACTTCACCAGTCATAAATACCCACCTATAATTATCCTGGTTCTTGTGTCGCATAGATTCATACAAGTTCCTGCCACATATTATCATATGATCAAATTGGTATCAGTGACTCTTGTGGGCTCAGGCTAGTGTGATCATGGAAGCTAAATCTCATTCGTATAAATCCTGGAATTTCCCAGACTGTCCCAACGGGTTAGTGCCTTCAAGAGAGGAAGGGTTTGACGTACCCAAAAAATCACGTGCTACAAAGGTCATCAGATTTACACTCGTAAATTCATTTCTTTGAGGTTTGTGACGCCCCTATTCAAGCAGGTCAGGTAATAAGATCTGGCTGAGTTTTCTGACTCATTTACTACAGATTAGGAAAGAACCAGTCTGGGTTTCACCTGTTTTTATGCTTCATTGACATGATAACCCTATGGGTTTCTTTCTACACCTTGAGTTTCCTTCTTCTCTCCCACACACACATTTCTGGGCACACATTTCCTTAAGGGAAGATGTGCTTTCATTTTTACACTCAAATTTGAGTATACCTACCTTCAAATCCTGAAAATGGCCAATTTGTATGAAAGTACTCACAATACACAGCAGTGCACTAGACTTCTGAATACAAAGAGCTCAACTTTTCAGATGTGATAATTTCATGAACACTGGAATGATTAGTGAAGCCTTCCGTACGTTTTTCTTTCCTTAGGCTAGTTCTACTTGCCCTCTTCAATATACAAAATACACCAGCCCAACCCTTCCAATTCTGATACAGGGTCACAATTGAAACATGAGCCATCTTTCTAACATGAGTCACTTGCTGTGTATTTCCACCATTTCTTGTTGTGATTTCAAAATTCCAGACTCTGTAGGTTTGCCTCTTGACTCACTGGTAATGTTATGTGTCAAAACCTCAATTTCTGTCCGTTCAGTCTAACCATTTCTTCTCATGATATATTCTTCTTGATTTCCTTACAGTTAAAAATATACAATTAACGATATCTGCTATTTGTTGCATTAATTTAACAATTCATTGTGGTATTATAGTGTAATGGTACTTTGAGATGCTATCCCCGTTAAGGTCGCAAGTCGTTTTAATATATAGTGAAATGGTGTTTCTAGATGTATTCTACTTTGCTGAAGATTTCATATATTTTTGTTCTGATTCTTTTTCCAGACCCCCTCGAGATCTGGACTCCAAAGCTTGTATTACAATTGGAGACCGAGTAAGGAGTTTACTATTTTTAGTTGTATTTGGAATAGTCAGACATTGTTAAGTGCATGTCACTGCTTTTTGTAATGTCTTCTGTTATATTGAAATGCAATGATTTTTGGGGGTAATTAACAATGGGCTTGAAAATGCGTTACAGACATTATGTTCTGGGTCCATAAACAAAGACCCAACATTAAAATGGGGCGTGCAAAAATAAAGAGCTGTCAGTTGGCACTTTGGGATGATGTCAGGTTGCTGCTGCTGTCACTCCTGGGCATGGTGCACTATGTGCAGAAAGCCAACCGGTCAGCACTGGAAGTATCCCGCGTCTCCAGTATCATGGACCCATGTTGCGACTGAGTATAAGTGGACCTGCGCTACACTGAAGCGTGAATGAAAGCATTGGAATTAACCAAGAGATTTGCTTTTTTTTAAAAAAAAACCCAGTTCAGGGGAACATCCAATCCAAGGGTAACGTTGGAGACTGCTTGAATGGTCTCAAAGCACAAACTGTCAAGAATGTGCGTTCATCTGATCTATCTAGATGAACACACAGTGTATTCAAACTGCTGTGGGCAATGCCCACTCGTGTGCATATACATATTACATGGTGTCCAAAATGTTGTTCAATTGAAACCTCAAATAATGATGGTAAAGCATCACTGGTCAGTATTTACTTATTTAATGCAAGTTGTTGTTGGCTTTAATGTATGCTGCCTGATGCATGCATGTTTCAGTGCACTCACATAGATAGCGGTGACCAGAGACAATACTGACCCTTCACCAAAGTGCGCTTTGTCCCTTAAATTGACATTTGTTGACAATATAAACTACCTGAAAGTTTTTGAGCTGCAGGTCCCCACATCCTGTTTTGTAACTGTCTGTGTCTTGTGGTTAATTTAAAAAAAAGTATGTAATTAGCTGTTGGAAAAGGGTAACTGGATTGAAAGCTCAGAATGCCCTGAGCTGTGTTATTCTGAGACCTGAGGCTGATTACTGAAGAACTGGTACATTATCTGTAAGTGGTTCAGGGTGATTACCCGCTGACTCAATAAAAGGCATTTTGAGGGACGGAGGTGTCAGAATTTAAGAAACCAAGAAACGCTGCAGTTGTTCAAGCGCTCTGAGATGCTACCCTGCGTGGAAGGTGCTCTATAAGTGCAAGTTGTTGTTGTTGTTGGATGGCAGTCATGGGGAGGGGTGTTTTCTTTTAAAAAAAGGCAGAGACAGACATCAGAGGGCAATGAGAAAGGGTGAGACCGAATTTAACGGACTGAAACAATCTTGGTCATTCTAACAGGGAGATGAATGTTTATGGGAATAATCCTTTCTCTGCTCCACATCCCCCGCCCTAACCGCCCTACCATCGGTGGCCGGGCCTTCGGCCCCTAGGCTCAGGAACTCCATCCCCCAGTGCCTTCGCCTTGCTTCCTCCCTTTCCTCCTTCAAGGCCGGTCTCAAGACCTTTCTCTTTGACCGTGCCTTCAGCTCCCCTCTCGACTCTCTACCCCCTCCTCGCTCCCTCCCTTCCCCCCCCTCACCCTGACCATTTCCCCCCCGCTCGGGTCCTGACCCAACTGTCCAATGCCTTGGGACCTCCTCCCGACGTGAAAGGAGCTCTATAAATGAAATCTTGTTGTTGTTGTTGTTTCTCAGTAAACTTTGTGTGCGGAGGGTTAAGGAAGTAAATGTTGACAATTGCAGATGCTATTTGAGAATTCCTTGGGACCAACAAAAAGATTCTCTTTACACAAGAAGCCTGTTCTTACTTGTTTACCCGTACAACGACTTATCTTGCAGTGACCAACTGGTCGTATGATTGAGGCCTCATATGTTTCCCTCAAAATGCAATTGGAGTAATAAATGTTTTCCTATATTTGGGAACTTCTTTGCAATTTTTTAAACGCAAAAAGCAACCTAATGGGACAAGATTCCACAGTTTATTTCCTATTCTAGATTTTCAGGATTTGCAAGAAAAGAGACACAAAAGGTCACTGAACCGGATTACAACAATTCTATCAGTTAACCTAAGAATAGTTAACCTCTTAAATAGTTAAGGATATAAAGTCACCACTAAAGTTCCTCTGGGGGGAAGCAATGAATTCTGGGAGGGAAATAAAACACACACAAGACATCTCAAAGTTCTTTGGATAATTCAAATGAGTGTTTTTTATTCCTATTATAAAGATGACGCTGTTGAGAAACAGAGGAGAGTGTTCAGAGGTTACTTTGGTTTTGTACGTCCCGTTGCTTGCACTTGCCTTTTCGTGCTATGACAGTTTTGTTCTTATAAATAGTCGGACACCAACAGAATTGTTGAACGTTTGACTTCTGCACTAACGAACTAAGGTCTCGTACCGGCTGCAGAGAAGTGATCATTTGTAGCATTGTTTTGGGTAACCCAATTCTCTTTGTCAAACTATATATTCAGTAAGTGATGCAGAGAAGCAATCCTGTATGTGTTTAAAGGGAGCTGTATTTCAGATTTAACTATATTGCAGCACCTTCCCTTCACGGATTTGCTGTAGTGTAATTATGCTAAATATGGCATTCCCTCAACTTGGAACTGACCTGTGAGCACGGTTAACTAATTTGGTCTGTAGTAAAATGACATCGTCTGTATTCCTGTTGCTTTTCCTGTCAATAATTACATCATGGATCTGGCACTTGGTTGGACTGCTTATTTTATTTTAAGAAAGAACTGATTTTAATGGCAGATGCTGGAGCTTTGAATGCAATGACGCAGAATATTTTTTCTACTAGTTCAACAAGTTGGATTGAGATGCTGGAACATTTGTGTGCCTTATTGTTCAGCCACTAATCTTGGACTGCAGAGGGCACACTCCACACTTTTGTCAGGAGACTGGAACCCATTCCAAGTCTGTGAAGAACTGTTTATTTTGAGCACAAAAAACATCTAAATTGCATTAGGCTATCTCTGTAGTTTGTTCAGGTGTCCTATTGCAGCAACCCTCTCCATTCTAACCGAGTGCACCACAGTGCTGGATATAAACTGCATTGTTCATAGCACTCCTGTAGGTCAGTGATATTTTAAATGATCTTACATGTATGCTGCATGATGCTATTTTTACTATGTAGACTAAATAAGTAATCTCAAGCAAGATTACGTGAACATTGTGCACCCTTCACTCTAGTGTGAAGTTTATTTCTGAGAAAACAAGGATTTGAAGTCTGTACAATATCCATACAGTTTAGAAAGCGAGTCTTCCCATCAGCAATATTTTTTTATTGAAACTTCTTTTTTGGCTATTTCAGTTTGTGAATAAAAACTGTGATTTGATCAAGGACACTGGCTTTGGATAACATTGTGACAGAGCTGACGTAGTCTAAGGAGAGCTATTCATCTGCAGACTTCAGTATTGTCTGACATTTCACCCTGTATGTTTAATTTGGTTCCTGTACTGCAGCGCTCAATATCTCCTTCCAGTCAGTTCTGTTCAATCGGGTTTTAATTGCATTTTCTTTTAGCCAAAGCTGGACTTTCAATTGAGGATGGTTTGATTTAAGGGTGTTTTGTGCTCCTGGTATAAGTATATTGGTGATTTTTTTGTATTGTACCATTTTGTTGTTAGTAATGAATTCATGATGCAAGCTAAACACATGCATTACAGGATCACAAGGGAGGTTTATATGAAGAAGGCCCTTCGGCTCAATTCATCCTTCCAGAATACCCAACCTACCAATGCTTTGAGGATGTGCTTGAGTGAGAGAATTGTTTTGCTTATTCAGTGATAAACAAGAGAGAGTCACACTTAACATACGTTTTAGCCTGATCATGTTCGGAGTTTGCCCTTATGCAAAATCTGAGCCAAATCACATACCTTTTATATTATTCATAGAATTTTATCTTTATAGCTTCGCAAGCGCAACTCTTTAAGAGCAATTCCTTCCCACTCCTCTCCCATGAAGGAATTCCTTCCCGCTCCTCAGGTTTGTTTCTGCCGAAATGGTTAGGTTATTTACAGAAGTGAAATTTCACCAGAAATTGGATGGAGTGGGACCTTAGAAATGGACAGCAAAGAGAAGACTATTTGGCCCATCAATTCTGTGGAAGCTCTTTGAAAGTTTCATTGTTAGTGCTTTCCCCACCCCATCCCCCTGTAAATTGTTCCTTTAAAGATATCTAACTAGTTCCCCTCAAAACCTTATTACCTCTGTTTACCTGGCAGAAAGTGGGAGCCCGGTTGTTGATCGATTGGCGAATTGTTTTCTGGGGGTAGTAATCCCTTCAAAAAAAAATGTGGTCACTCTATCCATGACTGTTTGTGGGACACTGTTGTGCGCAATTGGCTGCCGCCTTTCACCCACAAAATATACATTGTGAAGCACTTTGAGACATCTCAACAACATGATAAGGCGTTATATCAAATGCAAGTATTTTTATTATTATAAATTGTTTGAGACTTTTAAAGCTGTGGATTTTAGTGTTAATAACGGAGGGCATGAGGGACATGCAGAAGTCTGTCGAGCGGAGGCAGCGGGTTCGGGGATAAGCAGGTCAGAGAGGTAGGGAAGTGAATGAGATTTGAAAACTAGTGTGAGGATTTTGATATCTATCTGTTCAGCGATAGAGAGCCAATGGAGCCTGGCTAGAACTGCTGTGATGAGGGTACAGAGTTTAGTACGGGTGAGTATATAGGTGGCGGAGTATACTAATAAGTGTATTACATTCTGATATTTCAGGTTGTTGTTTTGTGCAGATGGAATGTGGGTTCCCTCCCTTTTTCCCTTTGTGCTTGATGCGCTTGTTGAGTTGATGCTGTAGTTCACAGGCTGTGGTGCTGAAATAATAAACCTTGCATTTTGCAATCGGTTTTCACTACACACTTGACAGCAGTTGTTTGTTTCTGCACTGTGATGTATGGTTGCAGCACAAGAAGGAATGTCATACATTTTCAAGGTTGGTAGTGATTATTTTTATTGTACACACTTTTAATCCTAACCTAAAGATCAGATGTGTCTTTCAGTGGGCAGTGAAAACATGCACAGCATTCTTCAGGAATTAGTCGTGTTCAAGGAAAAGAACGTCTCTAAAGGGGGTCACTGTGATAATCTCCTTCATGCTTTCTAACTGAGATCATACACCCACTATATGACAGGTGCCAACATGCTGGTAAAACCATTAAGTCTGTAAGATCTATTGCATGGTATTAAATTGTAGCTTGATTATCTCTGATGTGATTTAACTGAAGAAAGTGCTGAGCTCCTGAGAATGAGTTAGTTTGTAATTAATCATTATATGTGGTGAAAGCCTTGCATAAATCAGTGGGATTGGATATAGTATAAATACTTTTTTAAATAAAGTTTTATCATGTTCGTTAATGTGGGTGATGATGGTTGAGAGGAAGGAAGGAGAAATGGTGGCGGAAGGAGTGGGTGATGTAGAAAGCATAGGAGAGGGAGTGCTAGGGGATTTGGGGGAGGAAGAGGAGGCAGCAAGGCAGTTTTTTTTCTTTGAGTCCAAGACATCTTCGGGCTTGGCATTGGATGTGAGGATCAAGGGCGCTTGTCCCCACAAGCACGTAGAGGAGATGATGAGAGGTGGAAATCAGCATTTTGGGGTTATTTTTGGCCTCTAGAATGGTCTGGGAATAGAAAGCAGTTTGGGGCTGTGAGAGGGAGATTCGGTAGATGCTTGAGAAGCATTTGGCGGCAAACCAAAAGCTAGGATTATTGTAAATTAGTATGGTACGTACAATGGTGTTTATTTAGATATCTGTTTCTTTTAAGAGCTTTTCATTATCTGTCAGCATTTTGTAATGTCTTATCAGGACTGAATCATCTCAAAGCACTTCAGGGGTAATTACTGTTGAATGTAGTAACTGTTTAGATAGGAAATGTAGGTCGGATAACTTCCAGTATAAGGCACCAGTTAGGATTGTTTTGAAATCCTATCCACATGAGTTGTGTTTTCATGCTTTTGCCATGTGAGACGTTTAAATTCCTTGTACTTTTTTCTGCTTGTGGGCATGAGTACTGACACAGTACAGTCTGTTGTTTTGCTGTGGGCAGGAGTTGTGGTTGCAAAGTCAAGTTTTGTCAGTTTCTTTTATAACTTTGTCAGCAAAGTTACAATTGTGGCAAGCAAGGTTCACAGACCGTTCCAGGGAAAGCTGAGAAATGGTTTGAGATATAAATGAGTGACATGTGGGTGCAGGGCAATAACGCTCTCTGAAGTGCATAAAGACCTTCAATGTGCCATTTGTTGTCTCTTCTGCTTCAGATCACGGGGAGAAAAATTTACAAGAGAATTAGGGCAGGTTGTATTATTTCTGAACTGGGCTGAAATCCACCTCCCTGCAGACCCAAGAGCCAATCCAATGGAAACTCACATTGAGGTCTTCCAATGAGTCAGATTGGGATGCAAGGAATTGGCTGCATAGCTGTGACTTGGGATTTATATTAGCGTATAGGTACTGGTGTTCTCTGAGCGAGCTGGATTCCCAATGCTTGCTCGGTCTGAAATACTTTGGAGAGAGATGGCTGCTCCATCAAGAGGCTTCACTATATTTATCACACATCAGAGATATTGAATCCACAGGACTGCCTTTATCTACAGAATCCTTCAAGACTAGATTCTGTCTTTATTAAGCTCTCTGCAGTGTGTTGAGACAGTGCTGCACATTGAGCCCTGAACATTGATGAGCCATATAGTGGAAAGATTTGTATTTGGTTTCTGTTTCTAGAGAATAAAAAATTAAGTTTCCGTCTGTGATCTTCACCTGCAGAATTTTGTGGTGGAAGCAGATGACCTGGTGCCAATCAATGAACTGGGGCGAGGAGCGTACGGAGTGGTGGAGAGAGTCAGGCACACGCCCAGTGGAACCATAATGGCCGTGAAGGTAAGTCTTTGAAGAGCGGGTTTGGTTAGTCACATACTCCTCTGGGTATTGGATTCCTACACATTGCAGCAGGTGACTGGTGCCAGGTAATGCAAAACCAAATACACTTAAACCCTGGCGGACTATTGGGGCCGTGGGGGGGTGCAGTGAGTGCACTTATTTCACTTGGTTCATCAGATCAAATGTGTTGCAAACACTCGGGTTTACCTTTCCTCCCTTTGTACACCTGACACAATGGTTTCATTAGTCAGGCAAAGCACAAACCGAGGAATCAGATGGGTTTGCTCTCCCTCCTTCTTCGTGTATCTTGTATGGTCATGTTTAGTGCGTCATACAAGAACAATTTCAGCTCCCAGTGCATGATTAATTGCTTTACAGATCACTAGGAAAACCAATTGGTAAAATAATGGGCCAACTGAAAGCTCAGCTTCTTGCCTCTTGCTGTCGCCGCTCCCACCCTTATTTCTATAAAAAGGGCTGAGCACAGTTTGGGCACAAAAAATAAATATTTGAATCAGTTGTTTAAGGAAGGATCTCCTTTTGTTCCAAATAGGCGAGGCTTCAAAATCTTCCAAAATCTACACTTGGTGGTGTGTATCTGGGCTGTTGAATCATATTGGGGTTTCATTATATGTTTCTAAATTTGACGCACTTTCACTTTGCGAAGACCGCAGTTATTTGGCTTGAAGTTGCATCAGAATTTCTAATTTGATGTAAAATTGCATCAGAATTTATGCGTCAGTGATACCATAGCTTAGCAAATCCACCTAATCTTGGTCTTAATTTTGTCTTTAAAATTCAAAGCTCACTCAGAATTTTCTTGTTTCAATTTAGTCTTAATTTACTTGTGCCGAAGAATTGCGTTCATCTCTAATTTGGAAGCTGGTTTTCCGCAGTCTTTAAAAGCACCAGGTTTCAAAATTAATTTGACAGTGAATTTCCACAATGCTGCACAATCTTAAATTTTAAGACACAATCGTCTTAAAGGCTAAGATTATGTCATGTTTTAGGCCTTTTCTACCTATGACCTTGCCTGCTCCGGGCGTTGCCTTTATCCACTAGGCCAGGGTGGTTTAACTTGTGGCCCACGGACTGCATCTGGCCCACAGGCCGATTTCATCCAGGCCGGCCCCCACCCACCCTCCATTTCATCCGGCTTGCCCACTTCCTTCATAACCCCTAGATGTTACACAATACAAAATTACATTTGTATAGCATGTTTCACATCGGGAGGACGTCCACAGTCAGGGATTTGGACCTGAGCTGGGGGTCGGGATCGGGGAGGACGGAGGGCAGAGAGGGTAGGAGAGTGGCCAAAGGCGCAGTTGAAGAGCAGGGGTTTGAGACGTGGCTTGAAGGTGGCAAGGAAGGGAGCGAGGCGAAGGGAATGTGAGGTGGAGTTCCAAAGGATGGGCGCTGAACGCTGAAGTTACATTTCTGGAAGGCAAATGCAAAAATTTTGCTTGTGCGACCCATGGACTTTTCTCAAATAGGGCGTCCGGCCCTCAGCAATCAAAAGGTTGGACTCCCTGCACTAGGGCATTGAGGGAACTCTCTTGACTTTTTTGTTTTTCTTTTTCAGAGAATTCGTGCAACTGTGAACAGCCAAGAACAGAAGCGGTTGCTGATGGACCTCGACATTTCCATGAGAACTGTTGACTGTTTTTATACAGTCACCTTCTATGGAGCCCTATTTCGAGAGGTAACCAGAACTATTTGTAGCAGACATTAGGTGGGGAAGAGAGGGGCGGAGAAATCAACATTACCGGTCGGTCAGTGTAATGGGTTGCATCTCGTAATCAGTTAGTCAAGGGTTTGTTGCTGTCTTAACGACAGCAGCGGTGATGTAGATGCTATAATCCACGGGATCGTTTCATTTTACAGACTGTCTGGAAATGTGTTACATGGCAGCACAGTAATACACAAGCTTTTCCATTACGCCATCCCAAATGGTTTATGAAGTGAATCCTTTGAACTCTTGCTGCTCGAATATTAAATCTAAATTTAAAAAAAGACTTTGGCCTCTTATTTGCCAGGAATGGATAGAGCCATCACCACAATTGGTATGAGAGAAGAGGGAGAACAGCTCAGCTATTTAAATGATTCCCCTTGTGCAGTGCAACGACCCCATTCAATGCTTTTGGTATTTAGAAGAGGGTCTTTAATTGGTGTGCCGTACGAGCTACGTGCTGGGTTTACTTATGGCTATTCACAACGACTTAATGTTTTGATTAGTCTGATGTACATGACGCACCCTCAGACCCACCTTGTCAGGACCATTATTTTAATACACAGTGCTTCCTCTGCTGCTTTGTTTACATATGCTCTGCTTTGCTTCAACCTGGTATCACCGTATGTCCTCAGGCAGGAAGCAGCATCTCAAGGCTGGCACTGTCATATTCACTTATCCGATCCAAACACTGTTGAGTAAGAATCTGCAGACTTAAAAATACCAGCCATTTCCCATATGGCTTTGTAGCTTTAAACACGGCAGGCATCCATCGTGTTCAGTCAGGCATTCATGCTTGAAGTCGACAGAGTGCATTTGTAGAACATGCTGGTCCATTACACTTGAAAGAGGAATATACGTTTGCCCACAAAAATGTGCAATTTCTCTACGGTAAATCCTGTGACATCCTCCTAATGTGAAAGGCGTTGTAACCAAGTGTAAGGTTTATTATTTATCTTTCTGAGCAGAGGTTCTGTGCAAAAGTGGACTTTATTTGGAATCAATTATGTGGGAAACTTGAAAGTGGGAGTCAAACTTGGAAGCTGATGTTGAGACGTCAATAGGAATAACGAAGCTTGCCAGAGGGTGCTGCGGATAAATCACTTTGAATGCCTTGATGTGTCAATCTTATCATTTCCTATGTGTCTTGTTTTTGTTTCCTCAGGGTGACGTGTGGATATGTATGGAACTAATGGATACGTCATTGGACAAATTTTACAAAAAAGTGATTGAGAAAGGAAAAACCATCCCTGAAGACATTCTGGGCAAAATAGCAGTGTCTGTAAGTTTGATTGATGGAGGCTTCATTGGAACGGAGGTGCTCCTCTGATCTCTTTATTTTAATACAAATGCTACTCTGACCTAATCATTGTAACTGGCAGCCAGTCTGGTGTCATGCTGGCTGTCACACTTCACTGGCAACAGAGAGACCAGCGGGGAGAGTAATGCATGGAGTATTTCCACTGTTAAGCACTCTGAGATGCTACCCCGCGTGGAGGGCGCTATGTCAGTGCAAGTTGTTGTTGTGCCTAGAGTATGTTCTGTGAAGAGCTTTGAGACGTCTTGACGATGTGGTAAAGCGCTATATCAAAATGCAAGGATTATTATTATTACATGATTGTGTCCACATTGGCCCTCTTTGTAGTGGGGTATTTGATTGTGAACAGAATGCCCCTTGCTAACACTCTCTTTGTTGCTAGAATTAATGGATTGACTATTTACAAGTCAACCTAAAGAGGGTGCTCCAGAATCCAATTGCTGATTAAATCTCTGCTTTGTCTTTCTGTGCAGTGGTTTTGCCACTAGGTGGCAATTTTCGTCCAGTAATTGATCATAGATTACATAAATTCCCACGGAATACAGTGAGTTGAATGGTTTAGTCTCTCAATTCACTTTATCTTTAGCATAATAATTTAGAATTTAATGGTCCTTCAGACCCAGCACAACAACAACAACAACAAGATTGTTTTTATCGAGCGCCTTTCAGGTCGGGAGGACGTCCCAAGGCGCTGGACAGTTGGGTCAGGACCCAAGCAGGGGGGAAATGGTCAGGGTGAGGGGGGGGGAAGGGAGGGAGCGAGGAGGGGGTAGAGAGTCGAGAGGGGAGCTGAAGAGTTGAAGAGAAAGGTCTTGAGACTATTGGAACTACAATCCAGAATCCCTCCTCCCCACTCCCTTGTCTCCTTCAAGGCCCGTCTCAAGACCTTCCTCTTTGGCTGTGTCTTTGATCATCCTCCCACCCCACCCCCACTTGCTCTCCACCCCTCGCTTTCCAGTGGTAATAATTCCTCAATCCACAATTCTTTGTGGGTTGCTGCTGTGTGTAACTGGCTGCCGTTTTTCGCCCACAAAATATTCAGTCCTAATCCTATGAAGCGCTTTGAGACGTCTCGAAGATAAGGTGTTAAATCAGATGCGAGGATTATTATTATTATAAAATCCTTGCATGTTAGGATCTAAAAGAACAGACCATTTTGGCCGTTCTTCAGATCAACTTCCTTATGACTCTGACAACATGTTATAGTGTTGTTTCCTTTATAATTTATTAATGATGTGAGGCAAAATGCCAGCGTATGTAGATTGAACCATAAGATATTCACAGAGTAAGAGGTTAAAGGAAATTGGACACTATGCTTCTGATCACAGGGGATAATAATAATATCTACATTTAGCATAGGGCCTAGCATGTCAGGAGGACGTACCAAAAGGCTTCCCAGGATACACTGTAAAGTGCAGTGTGTGTGAACGTGCCAGCGAGATTGCTAGTTAAAACGCTTGACTGTGGCCAAGTGTTGCTCAGTATTCAAGTAGTTTTCATTTAACAATTATATTGAATACTCAAACATGCAGGTTTACTCAGATCGCTTTTAGCAAATGCTGTCAAAATGTCAGAGTAAATTAAATCAAGAGCTGTAGTAATAAGTGGCTCAACTGTTCAGATAATTACTCTCTATTTTTGCTACTTAATTCCGTCTCACCAGTGAATTTCAGCACAAGTTTTCCTTGGAGGCATCTGGATTGACTGCGGGTTGATTCTGAGTTTAGACTTGGGATATTCAAGTGGATGCTGGGATGTGTAATGTGCATCAGCATTTAAAAATAACACAACGTGCAATCCTGTTATTGCATCGGTTGTAAGTGTTGCAAGTGTGTCGGCCTGGCACAGTGGTAGCGCTCTCGCTTCTGAGGCAGAAGGTTGTGGGTTCAAGCCCTATGTTGGGACTTGGAATCACAGTTGTGAATGCTTTTTGTACAGTGAATTTCAGGTGATAAAATTGTTGCTTTCGAATTCATATCTCTAAACCAATATTACATAGTAGTTGCCAGCATACCACAGCAATGGCCTGTATCTGACTACGTTGTACAGTCTATCTGATGTTGCTCCACTGGAACGTCATAAATGCTTTGACATACGGTTCAGTGACATAAGATGCTACATCAAACGTAAGGATTACTTTCATTATTAATCACACATTTAAATTGCCTTCCCAATACATAACCGATCTAAACATTAAGAACTTGTATTCTAAACATTAAGTAACTTCTGTTTTATTTGCAGTTTTTTTTGTATAAGTGAGTGACGGTTAATTTTCTTTTTTGTTTCCAGATTGTAAAAGCATTAGAACATTTGCATAGCAAGCTATCAGTGATTCACAGAGGTAAGTATACTAACTCGGAGGGAGGAAACTGTTCCCATTGTATGTTCTGTCTTTTTGATCACACTTTTGGGTATCTTTCCCATCCCTCTCCTTTTGGCTTCCACCTCCCAAGTCGGGTGCCCAGTGCATCAGCATTCATGATTAAATTGTGTTTTTTATTATAAATCACGCTTATCTGTACAATCCTTGTGTTCTAAGCTACCGCGCTAAGAATGAACTGGTCATGTAAGTATTATTTTTTGCCTGCTGTCCTTTACAGATGTGAAACCTTCAAATGTTCTGATCAACAAAGAAGGACACGTGAAAATGTGTGACTTTGGCATCAGTGGATATCTGGTAGACTCTGTGGCGAAGACGATGGATGCAGGCTGCAAACCGTATATGGCTGTAAGTGCAAAACTAAGACGTGGGAAACAGAGCCAGTGCAGAACGTCAGTGTGTTATATCAGCCTTTGGGTTTTCAGTGAATATTGTGTTTATCAAGACAAGTAACGTCAGTAATGCAGAGATGAACACTCCCATTTCAGGTCCCATTGGAACAAGGACACTCTCCCTCACCACCTCAACTTGGCTTAGATTCTATCCATTATACCAAATGTGAAAGTGCTGTGTGTTCATGTACTGTGTTTCCCAGACACCAGGGTAGCCTTCTTAGCTTGAGCTTTGCAAAATTAATTTTGTTGTTAAAAAAATTCTTGCAGCTTTGAGCAATCTAAGTGCAAATGTGTTGGGGTATGAAGTGCGGCTGGCTGTATGACAATGGGTAGACTCACCACGGTATCTTTCAGTTATTCAGTGCTTCAAAAAGAGTTTTGATACCTTCACCAATAAAGGCCATCTCTGTGGCCAGTATGAGCATTCTTGTCCCTAGTTCTGCGCCCTTTATTATTCTTTATTAACACTCCGATGCAGTGCCGAGCGGGGAGGGGTGGGGCTCTTAACAACGTGATAAGGTGCTGTATCAAATACAAGGATTATCGTTAAAGATCCCATTGCACTAAAGAAAACAAAATAGAGATTGGAGTTTCTCCGGGTATCCTGACCAACAATCCTCCAGGTAAAGTTGGTCACTCATTTTACGGCTATAGGACATTGCTGTGCACAAATTGGCTGCAATGTTTGCCTACAAATACATTCTGTGCATGTTGCACCAAACTCTGAAGTGTTTTCATACCCTTCGATACAATAAGAAACTATATTAAAAGCAAGGATTATTATTAACTCCCATTGATCTAAGTGTGTTTGTTTACATTTGCAGCCGGAGAGGATAAACCCTGATCTGAACCAGAAAGGATATAATGTGAAGTCGGATGTCTGGAGTTTAGGCATCACTATGGTACGTTAATAAATGGAGCCGGTTTGTTCCCACAGAGTGGATTTAAAGGGTTAAAATAGTACATTGTTGGTGCTTTGGACTCTGCTTAGAGTTTCTTTTCAGGATGATTATTTTTGCCCACAAAATATACGGTCAATTCACTTTATAGTATATTCTGAAGTCCTTTTTTTCAACGATGTGATAAGGCGCTATATCAAATGCATATAAGTATTATTACTTATTGTTATTGAGACTGAAGGAATTTGCAACAATGCTTAGATAATAATGTCAGTTGGCCCAGAGCTTCACTTTACCTGAATAACTTTAGAAAGTACTTGGAGTTTGTTATCAGGATCACTGTAAGGATAACAGGAGTCCTGTCGCTCAGTGGTTAGAGCACTCGCCTTGCAAGTGAGACAGCTGGGTTCAATTCCAGGCAAGTTTCCTTACTCCACACACCTAATAATAATCCCTACAAAAACAATAATAAATTGGTCATTTTCAATCTACGACTGTTTGTGGGACACTATTGTGTGTAATTGGCTGCGTATTTCGCCCACAAATATACAGTCAATTCACTTTACAGTCTATTCTGCGAAGCGCTTTGAGACATCAAGAAGACGTAAAAAGCGCTATATCAAATGCAAGGGTTATTATTATAACACATGGAGTTTGGTGCTATTTTTTAAGTTGTGCTGTTTATTTGGGGCTGGGGGTAGGGTATTGTTTTTGAGATTCAAGAGTAGCAGAGGGGTCAGCAAACAGCAGCTGCTCAATGAACTTTGTGTCACCATCAGTGTATTAAAACGGAACCCTATTCTAGGCGTGGTCTGCCCAGTCCTTAGGAAAACAATAATAAATTGGTCATTTTCAATCTACGACTGTTTGTGGGACATTGCTGTGCACAATTGGCTGCTGCGTTCGCCCACAAATATACAGTCAATTCACTTTGCAGTATTCTGCTATATCAAATGCAAGGATTATTATAAAGCTAAAGCTAATTTCTCTTGACGTTTACGTGCTACTGTTCTGAATAAATATCCTAGCTTTTAAATTGCTTCCCCTCATTGTCTTGACTTGTTGACTATTGCTCCCAGATCCCTTTTTAAGTTTGCCTGTCCTGGTTTGTTGCCATTGATTAGCGACTGTAAAGGAACAATATTCTAGGTGTGGTCTGACCACACATTGTAAAGTCTTACCGTAACTATTTAGATGACATGGGTCCTTGGCAAGTCCTTGGTGAGGGAATCCAGTACAAGAGGTTATAATCATAAAATTAGAGCTACGCCATTTATGAGTGAAATCAGGAAGGAAGTTTTCACACAAAGTGGAAATCTGGAACTCTCTCCCCCAATAGGCTGTGGATGCTGGATCAATTCAAATTTTCAAGACTGAGGTGGATAGATATTTGTTAGGTCAGGCTATCAAGGGATATGGAGCAAAGGTGGACAGGTGGAATTGAAGTACAGATCAGCCATGATCTAATACAATGGTGGAACAGGCTTGAAGGGCTGAATGGCCCCTACCTGTTCCTATGCCTCACACAAACTCACACCAGTTTGGAACGGCATGACGAAGCTTAATTTTGTGAAGTGTTATATTTGGTTATTTTAACTCAACTTGTACCAAAATGGTTTCCCATCTGAATGTTTTATTTGTTGTTTGCCTGGGCAGATTGAGCTAGCAATCCTCCGGTTTCCCTATGAGTCCTGGGGTACGCCGTTCCAGCAACTGAAGCAGGTTGTGGAAGAACCGTCTCCGCAGTTACCAGCAGACCGCTTCTCCAAGGAGTTTGTGGATTTCACAGTACAGTGGTAAGCCTCAAGCCTGCAAGCCGATCGCAGTACAGGGTGTCCATTAGTTCAAATTTGGTCAAGCTGGTAAAGGGCTTAATTTATTGACTGATTTCTCTTAACATGACCAGTCCACTTTGTGCATTTCATACCACATTTGCAAACCACATTACAGACTGTCACCCATTGTATTATGTACTCTGCGCAATTGTCTGCCACGTCTCGCCCACAAAATACAGTCATTCCACTTTACAATATATTCTGTGAAGCGCTTTGAGGCAGCTCAGTGATGTGATACAGCGCTATATCTAATGCAAGGATTATTATTATTACTGCATGAGTTTCAACAGCCTTCATGTTTTGTTTTGTGCTGTGCACTTGCGTGGGTCAGAGGTGGATGGATGATTTGTGCTCTTGATTCCTCTGCTTCATCAGGCCTAGCTACAGCTCAGTGAATTAATGATAACACAGATGAGAATCAATGAGGCATCATCAGTTGAATACCTCTCCACAACGGGCACAGTGCATTGGATCCACTAGGTATTCAGTTAAATGTTGCATTCAGGATATCCATAACTAATTGTACCACTGTTCCCATTCTAGTTTAAAGAAGAACCCTAAAGATCGAATGAACTACATTGACCTTATGGTAAGAAGTCCTTCTTACTGTGCACTGAATTCAGAATGTGAGCGTTGCACTTATCCCAGTTTTGTTTACATGTGTATATTTTCTCTTAACAGGAACATTCCTTCTTCAAATTACACGATGCCAACGAAACAGACGTAATCTCTTTTGTCAAAGAGGTTCTAGGAGATGAGCCCAATTGAGCTCTGAAGATTTTATGAATCCAATATTATTGTTTGTTCTCACTTCTCATCCATTGGGATTTCTATTTAAGACTGAAATCTAGTTGCTAATAGGAGACCGTTGGGTTTATGGCTGTTTGTGCAAATTCCTTTATGCCGATTTTTAGCCAGGAGGAAACCTCTTCTCTAGACTTCAGGTTTGGATCGGTTTAATTTGCACCCTGGATGAGTCGTGACTTCAAAATCCCAGGGTGAGATTAAGTTCGTTGCAAGACCAGAGAGGCAAGAAATGCTATTTAAAAGCCATTGCAAAGCTGGTTCAGTAAAATATAGTTGAGAAAACCTCCAATGTAACGTCCAGCTCATTTGTACCTGCTTGAGGGGAAGGGAATAGAAATGCATTTTCTTGTATTTTAAAAAAATGTAATTGTCTGGTATCTGGCTGGCACACTTCAGTTAGCACTGAAGTTTTAGTCTCCAGCTGTAATTACCAGAGGTTATGTTGATGTTTTTATGGTGCTGTCTTGGATGGTGTCTGGCTACTGCCTCTTTCTCAGCTCACGCCTAGTTTAAAGGTCTGATCCGTGTTCCTCCTCCACTTCAGAAGATCTTCTGGCTTCTCTCCATTACTCCAGCAGTTGCTCTGAGAATGCCAAACAGCACTAAACTCTGATTCCACTCCTTCTCAGATTAGAGTTGGCTGTCTGTATATATTTAAGTGAAAGAGTCTTGATTTGTAAAGAACAGAAAAAGAATAAGTTACTATTTTGAACAGACACATATGCTCTTGATTGTATTTATCTTTTTTTTGCATGGTTTATCACATCTCGAGTGTAATTCTGATAGGGCCTGAAGTGTGCCACTTCAAGTCTGCAAAGGGTCTAAAAGTAAAACCAGTTACTGTGACAACCAGCTAGGTTATTATAAAAGGTGCACATTTTAATGACTATGGTAAGGTTCCTCATTAAATACAAGGAAAGATCTCTCTGGCATTATGACCTGCATGCTTCTGAGATTCAATATATTTCTCGGCTCTTCAAAGCTGGTACTCTCTGCTGGTCCTTTGCTATTTTTTTCTGATCTCGCAAAAACAGCTTCTCCCTCTAAACTGCTAATTGTGTTTCAACATTTTTCCTTTTTGAACTTTAAATAAATCTTGACCTATATCGGAATTATCTAGGCCAGATCAAGATCCTATTTTTTAAAAATATTAAGTGTCATAATTTTTCCACCAAGTAATTAATTCGGAGGCAGTCTCGATTGGGCTCCACTGACTGCACTGCATTCAGTGGCTCTGATTTCATCCTTTTCGTTTGTAGAGTGTGGGTGGAGGAGAGATGAAGAGATTGCTAAATGAAAGCTAGCTAGTTTCTTCTATACACCAGGAAGGGGAGAGTCTGGGCTGGGAAAAGATCACGTGATACGGTACGCTGAGCTTCAATAAGACGGGAGAATGAGAGAAGAGTGGGAAAGACGCCCCTTTTAAAATCTCCCTGACCTGCCAAAATAAAAGCGGGCAAATCAAAATGAGTCGCAATGCCTTTAAGTTATCAAAAAAAAATCAGGTTCCGCAAACCTGCCGAAGTAATATTGGGAGCTAATGGGGGGGAGGAGAGGGAGGGGAGAGCTTGTGGATTCCTACCTGATCCACTGTCTCCGGTCCCATTTCATTGCATCACGCTGGGTTACATCTGGTCCCTGGTTTGATTAAGTTTTTATCCTGCTTTCAGGCCCTTGCAAAGTTCATGATTCTATGCATTTTGAGACCCACATTGAGAAGCCATTGTGCTGTCGTCGTGCTGATTATTTTCATTTTGAATACACAAATGGTTGCGACACTTAACTGTACCGGTCAGTGCTATAACCATATATGCAAGTTAATACAGAATGACCTGATATATATAATATATATAAAAAAAACTCACATCCCTATTTTTAAGCAAATTTTCTAAGATGCATCGGTGTAAAGTTGCACTGGGTGCAGAACTGTACTTAATGAGGCCTTCAAAATATATCATTAGATGTTGACTTTACCACAGTTTGTACTGTAAGCATTATGCATACTATTGGAATACACTGAGTTAAACTGTAAAAATACACTGCTTTAAATGTACAGTTGAGCCTCTTTGAGCAGAATAAGATACTGTAAGATCATTTACGCTTTAAACATCAGCTTATATAAAAATATTAAGTCTTGTTATATTTTTCCAACCGTTTAACCTCTATAAGATCACTTTTTAACCAAATGAATTCAAGGTTTCTCAGTACCCTGAGTGTTGAGTATTTACGTTATTGGCAGGGCTGATAACCCAAAGTCTAACACGAGTATCCTGGGTTCCTTGTTGCTCCTAATATGCTGAAATGCTCACTTTGGGAACTGTGGCCCCATTGTAGATGTAAATTGATAGTGACTAGTGATTTCTATGTCAAATCTCTGATTCTATTGGTTTTAACGTTAATTGATTCCGAAATTACAGGCTCCTTAATACAATTGCTCTACATTTCTGAAACGTACTTGAAATTTCACCGGTGGTTGACACTTGTATTACCTTTGACGCACACTGTAAAACAGACTGATGTGTAATGTACCTATGTCCAGCTGTATTCAGTTAGAGTTATTCCCATCAATTTTTTATTGTTTTAGACAATTTTACCTGATTTTTTTTCTTAAACTCCCAAGGTGATGGACTACAGTAATCTGCTATTGTATGTCGAATTTGCAATATTTCTTAAAGGTTATTCCTTAATAGGGAATGCAATTGAAATTCCTGGGAACTCTGCTCTGGATGTGAATCACATGGAAGTGCAGTCCCTCTGGGCACAGAGTGACATGTTTCTGGGAGAAGCCACACCCCCCCACACCCCCACCCCATCATCACCATTTGCAGGAATCAGATTTCTTATATTAAAAAAAATCTGGCGATGAAATGCTGCAATTTAGGTACATTTCCAAACTAGAAATTTCACTTTGGGCCATGGTTTTTAACCCTTAAAACTGCATTAGTCGAGCGTTTTGGGTATCTGCCTACTTCTGAATTGTGATTGCCACCCATGGTCAGAAAAGTGGGTGGGTGTGTTCCTATTGAATCCATGCTTCATGCATGCTGGGGCTGCTATTTGCAGACTGTTTGTTCTGTTTCTGTGCCCAGTTACCTGATACACTGGATTCTTGGCCAATGAGTAAGTACTGTGCCCTTTCTCTCCCTTGCCTCAAGCAACCTGAGACAGTAATGGCGACTCATGAGCAAAACAAAAAGATTGACAATTTTATTGAATGCAGTTCTTTGTTTCTGTGATGAACAATTAGGAATTACATTGTGCAAGTCTAAGTAAGGTGGCTGTGACACTCCTCTAGTTTATTTAGAGGGGTGGGTGGAGAGAGGAGGTGGGGGGGTGACAGTGAGGGGCAGAAGTTATTCATTTACCTGCTGCACCCAACAGGTAGATGGGCAGATTCACTGCCCAGTGTTAATTCCATACTTGGAAAATATCCTGTAGTCTAAAAAAAAATGTGATTGGAGATTCTCTTGAATCATCCTGGACTATGGGGAATGTATTGCCTCTGCAAGTATTATACTGGATCTTTGTATTTGACTTGTAGCTGTGGAATACGATGGAAAGATGGGGACGGATTTTAAACCTAAAATGGATGTGGAGACTTTTATCTCAAACATTCAGCCATCAGTTAGACAAATTGCATTGGTTAAGAAAATGTACCACACACACAGTTTGTGTAGATCTTGAATCTGGGCTGGGTGGACAATGGGGGTGGAGGGTTTAAAAAAAACATTAAAGTATTATCAAAATCATGCATTGAGTGGTGGAATTAACAGTGTTGAAGATGACTTGCCTTCACTCCCAGATTTTTACAAAGTACTGATTAACTCGCACAGAAACCTGTCTTTTTTTTTTAAAAATGAAAGAATGCTATGCTAGTGATGACTGGCGATTGCCCAGGTTGAAGCATTTCAGCGTCATAAACCTGCTCATAGAGAAATGGTTCCTAATTCGTTCAGGGAACCAATTGCTCAGTATAGGACCAGGGCCACAAACAATGGGATTGTTGGTTGGAAGCGAAGCTTTTGAGCTTCCTCCTTCGTCCAGACACTAGGTGGGCAGTTTGATCACGAAAAAAGGTTATTTCATCTGATCCAAAGCTTGCGATATGTTGTCCATGTCGGGAAAGGGACTTGAGAAGTCCTTCTTTCAGATGGTGATAGATCATCAATGCATGAGGTGGGGGGGGGGGGGGGGGACTTTTTTGGGGGGAGTTGCAAATCTGCACCTTCTGGCTGAGATCATCAAACTCCCGAAACTGTCTCCATCACAAGCCGTTCTAAGGTTGTGCAGGAGAGAGTGGGCAGGGGGTTGTATCTAGGATTGTTTGGTGTTCAAGGGCAAACTGGAAGGAGCCCCTCTTGACATCAAAATGTACGTACAGAAGCCAGGGAATAGTCATTGAATGCTGTGACCGTTTGTTCCTCTTTCCTTTTATTTTCAGTCTCTACGCATTCTCCATGATTATAACAAACTCTAATTCAGCTGGGTGTCTGACACATCTTAGCTTCGTACAGGACAAACCAAACCCCTTAGAGTTTCACAGACATTTGTGAAGATTTCCACGTGTTTGGTGTGGAATATGCACTGTTCCCTGGAGGAACGTACCCTGCTTGCCCAATACCAGAGAGTTTGGGTGCAGGTTGGCAAGAGTGTGCATTCGGGAGTTTTAACTAAGCTTTATACCGCAAGTAATTCAAGATTTGCTGGTGTTTTCAATAAACCTTATCAACTTCTCTTTTTTTTACTACCTGCACCCATCCTAGGTGGGGCAGCGTGGGAGGGCGGAGGGACAATTAAAGATGTTAGAAATATTGGGAAAGTTTGGTTTTCTCATAGGGGGAAAAAAAAGATATTCTGTGGATCAATAAATTGAGGTGGCCTAGAGACCAGAACTATCCCATGTTTGGCCTATGATCAACCACATGGGCAGTGGGGTCAGTAGCTGTTAGCTAACATGAGTGGTGGCAATCATCATAGTCCCCTCTGTGTGTTTGTAACACGGTCCCATTGCTGTGTACAAATATTCTCAGACCTCCCTCCCCCTGCTTCCCCCCGTCAAAAAAAAGACGAGTAGCAAGTGAGCAGCTCACAGTTTGTGTGCGTGTCCTTGTATTTTACTGGGCGAGTAGGGGTGGAGTTGACTTGTAGAAACCAAGACTCCACAAAGCCTAACCAGAGCTCCGCAAGTTAATGCAGAGACGAGGAGAGGTGGTGAAATCACTCGAATGTGTCTCAGTCTGGCAGAGCAGAGGCCAGCCATGTGTATTAAACACTGAATGCATGTGAAGTACAATATCTTGATTGGGATAATAATAATAATAATCCTTGCATTTGATATAGCGCTCTTCACGTCGGGAGGACGTCCCAAAGCGCTTCACAGAACACACTGGGATGGTGCCATTTATTTCATCTTTTGTGTTTTTAATTCAATATTGCAATGTTTGACACTGTAACAGTTTTGTTTTTTTCCCCCCTGCTGACTCGCTGTCTTGCTGAGCATGTGTTTAATGTGATTGGTGTACAAGTCTTGAGGTTTGGAGTGTGCCAGTTTTGGTGGCTGTTAATTCCCAATGCAGTTTTCCTTGTATGTATACAAAAATAAAAAGGCATTGTTTTTATAATGACCGTTACCTCATACTGCTTTTATCCCCCCCCCCCATAACAACAAATTTGTAAAGGAGCCTTTCACGTCAGGAGGATGTCCCAAGGTACTGGATAGTCAAGAATTTGTCCCGAGCTGGAGTTAGGATCAGGAGGGATGGAGGGCAGGGAGGGTGTTGCTAACAGGATGATCGAAGGCGCGGTCGAAGAGGAGGGTCTTGAGACGGGCCTTGAAGGGAAGGGAAGGGGCGAGGTGAAGGGACCCTGGGAAGGAATGCCAAAGGAAGGGGTAGAAAGGTTGAAGGCCTGACCGCTGATTGTGGGGCAGGCAGGGCAGGGCGTGATGTAGGCTGGAGCCCACTGAGTGCTAACAGTCTGAACCTTGACGAGGTTTGGTTATTTCATTGTAATGAGAATATTTTGGGTCTCTTCCCACTTGCCACTTCAGGGTCACTTGTGTAAATTGTAGGAAGGCTAATGGATCCCTCACAGTGAATCGCAAGGCCTTAATCTCTTCAAATGAATTGTAGTAAAGTCCGAGAGTGAATCTCAAGTCAGATTCTGAATTTGGAATCTTTAAGGGGTTACCCGGGAACGGAGGTGGAGATCACAACGCTGGGACTTGCTGAAGAAAACGCTCGATGTTGTAATGAGGACAGTAGAATGTATTCTGGAGGGATTAGATGGCTTGAAGGGTTGTCCACTGGTGTGATTTCTCCCACCCCCTCCCTCCAACCAGGTGGGCTCAATATTACCATCTTGGAGCCCGAGTTCAACGTACAGCTGTGAATGATTTGAAACTCGAATTGCAATCATTTCAACGTGGGGGCAAGAGACATACGCATGCATGTGTGTATGTATGTAATGGTAAGGTTATACAACCGCTTTCCTGACATGACTTTGAGCGACTGCTAATTATATAGCACTTACACAAATTACCTCTTTTGTCGACTTTGCCTTTTTTTCTTATTCATAAAATAGTAGAGAAATGACAAACTCCTTCCAGCTTGTTAAAGACATTGGTACCATATGGCTGGTTTCAGCGGGCACCAGTCATTAGCAGAGCTGTGGTTTTAATTAAAGTCTAGTCTCATCTCATCCCCTGGAGGTTTCTGTAACTTAACTTACCACGGAGAAGAGATTTTGTTTTATTAATTCACATTTAAGATTCTCCAAGAAAGAGCTAATAGCCTGGTGATTGCATTTGTGTGTGTGTGGAATGAAGGAAAGTGATTACTTTTTCTGCAGGTTTTTTTTCGGATCTATTCTGCATTTTATGTTCCTCTGAGTCGAGAGGTTTTCGAGACTAAACGTTCAACCTTCAAATGAGGCGTGGAACACATCCAACCTGTCCAAATGAGGTAGTCTATCTGTAAACATAATAAAGGTTGATGCAGTATGGATTTTCCTGGCTCATTTGGCAAATGCTACGTGTATTTGTGTGTGTGTGTGTGTGTGAGTATGAGTGTTTATAAAGCACATCAGATGCATCGAAGAGCAGAAGGATTGCTGCATCTTTTTGATGATTTATATTTGTATATTTCAAGAATATATTCACAGTAACAACGTGATAAGGTGCTATATCAAACTCAAGAATTATTATTATTTACAAGGCAATTTTCAAACTCTGAATTATGAATTCCCAACTCCCATCAGCGCTGTAAAGTTTCAACCAGTGCCTAAGTTGTTCTCGGTCACAAAAGCAGCCGGGCAGGTCACTAACCAAGAGTGTATGATCAATGAGAACGCAAGGCAAAGTGCTCATGGACATCCATCCTGAGACAGGTTGCTAACTCGGATCCTAGTTCACTAAAGTTTTTATCGTGATTTTTAAAAAAAAAAAACTTGTTTCTCCTTCAGATGGAGAGTGGTTTCTTATGTGATATCTCGGCTCCCTCCTCCTTGTCCTCCTCCTCCTATCTCGGGCAACAACATTGAGACTTCTGATGTTTTACTCTCTCACCGACAATAAAACATTGTAAGTCGTGACTTGCTGTTTGAGTCAAAGTGCCGGGTTGCATTCTCCCGAAACCTGATAAGTAACTTTCTTTTGTCCAACCCTGGGGAAATGGAAATGTTTAGTTCACTATCACTTTGTGTTTTCCAGAATTAAGTAAATGTACCCTGTAGGTAGGAATATTTGAGTAATTTTGTGCTCAGCGGAGGAGGGGGTGGGTGGGGAAGTGTGAGCGAATGAAACGATTCTACTTTTCAGTTCTTATGTCAGCATCAAGTGTAACGTAATGATCGCTTGTACGCATAAATGTAATTTTGTCTTCATTTGAAGCAGACGGTAACCCGTGANTTTTTTTCTCCTGAAATCGATAAATGTTCACCTACAAGATGCACAGTCACCGCACTTGACAGTGGCGTCCTGTGAAGCGCTTTGAGACGTTTCAACGATACGATGAAGCTCTGCGTAAATGTAAATGTAAATGCTGCCCGTCTTGAGTGGAGCAGCTTTTGAGTCTGAGCTGAATTGTAATCCAACTGAATAGCCACACGAGGGCACTCTCTGTCCGACTTACTCGACCCGATAACCTGCTCGCACACTTGTCAGTTCCCCCGCTCGGAGATTCAGACAGCTGTCTGCGAACGTGAAGCCTTTCTATTGCTGATACAGTTTTACACTTGCAATTTAATGGCAGTTATTTATAAGCGGCAAACACGGTATCTGTGGGGATGGGGAGGATCGCTGAACTTGCCGTATTTTGGAGAAAAATGCAGCAGAATTGACCTACTTTGATCTCCTGCAACTAGGAAACGCCAACAGTACTTGTCTGATGGATGAGGCTGCAATAATCCTAATTTATCGCAAGTGCGCTGGCCTCTTTTCCTCTTGTAGTTTCTGGCAGTCGCACAAATGCAAAACATAAGGCTGGCCAGAACCTGGAATGTAGTCCATTTCTGTGTGTGTGCGTGCGTGTATGCATATGAGAGAGACTGTACGTGTCTGTGTATGTTTGTGTGCGTGCGTGCATGTGAGACAAACTGCGTGTGTACGTGCGTGCGTCTGTGCACGCGAGAGGGACTGTGCGTGTCGGCATGTGTGTGTGCGTGTTTGTGCACATATCTGCGTGCAATAGACAAGGTAGAGCACTTCAGAACTGAACCGAGACGTCTCAGAAGAGATCTTATACTGTAGAGGTCTGGCAGATTGTAAATGGGATTGAGAGAGTAAACCCAGAACAAAACTTTTGGACACGTCAAGGACAGCTTAGCAAGAGAGCCACAGGTTCAGGGTAGCACAGGGTTAATTTTGGGTCAGACACCAGGAAATATTTGTTTGTACAGCGGGGAAATTAATGACTGGAATGAGGTTAATGATGAGCACTGGACCTGTGTAAGAAATAGCTCGATGCTGTGACGAGGGGAGAGTGAAGTGGATATTCTGGATGATTAAAATCAAATGGGACAGAGGGACTGCTTCACCCAAAATGATCTTATTCCGTGCATGTTTTGCACTTGCTATAACGCCTTATCACGTCGTTGAGATGTCTCAAAGGGCTTCACAGAATATATTGTAGAGTGGAGTGACCGTGTATTTTGTGGACAAAATGCAGCAGACAATTGATCCACAAACGGTCGTGAGCTGAGCGATTGTTATCACCGGAAAGCGATCCGCTAATCGACTAACAACCGGGTTCTACTTACTGCTACATAAACTGGGGTGTGTGGAGTAAAGAAATCTGCCTAAGGTTTTGCCCCACCTGGGAATCGAACTCGGGTCGTCTAGTTTGTGAGGCGAACGCTCTAACCACTGTGCTACTGGACTCCATGATAAGGGAATTCATTAAAAAAAACAAGGACAAGGTTTAACATGATTCATCTGAGAGCCCCTTCAGTAAGCTGCACAACAAGCATTGTGAGCGAATGCCCCCAGAGTCTACTGCTATTCATCCTAAAGCTTTATCTCCCCCGCCTTGACCGAAACCATGAGGCACAAAGTCTCCGACGTGGGGGCTTTGAACCCACAATCTTCTGACCCAGAGGCGAGAGTGCAACTGACTGAGCCGGGCTGAGTCACTAACACCTGTTTATGTTGCTGTGACCTGAAAGAGCTGAGGTTTTATTTGTAAGAAAACAGGCCTGTGACACTATTAGACAGCGAGCAGATAACTGCAGTCGGTCCCCAAAGGATGGGAGGAGGCAGTGTAGCCAAGTGAGCGCCCAAGCTGGGTCAGGGAGTAAGAGCGAGAGAGACTGTTAATCACACGGCAGACTTTACCTCTGAGTTTGGCAGAGCTGGCAAGTAACTAATCTCTGTGGAGCAGCATTTTTCCACTGTTCCCATCTCCTTTCCATTAGCTGCAGTCTCCACACACTCGCACATTCACCGTCGAGTGCTGCGTGGGGAGAAGGGGTGGGGGAGACGGGGTGGGGAGGTGGGAGAAAGCTCTACATTGTTGGGGGTTGCCCCTCTTTGGGTGAGATGTTAAATCAAAGTCCTGTCTGTGCTTGTTCAGGTGGATATTAAAGATCCCTCAACTCTATTGGAAAAGTGGAGGGAGTCTCTCTCTTTTTCTCTCTCTCTATCTTTCCCAACGCCTTGGCCAACAATCTCCCAGATGCAATCAGTTTCTCACTTCACCGAAGGCTGTTTGTGTGCGGGGACACTGCCGCGCGCAATTGTCTGCCGCGTTTCGGCCCACAAAATACACGGGTCAATTCACTTTACAGTGTATCCTGTGGAAGGGCTTTGAGACGTCTCAACGACGTGAGGAGGAGCTGTATCGAATGGGAGGATTATTATTATTTATATCCAGCGGTGAGCGTGTCAAGCAAAACTAATGAATTGTAATAAATCCGCCCATTTGATAGAGAGCGCCTTTCGCGTCAGAAGGATGTCTGAAAGTGCTTCACACGATATTCTGTAAAGTGAGTATTTTGTGGGTATAATGACAATTTGAGAGCCTATAAATGCAATGGAACCGTTTTTTCACTCACTTAACCACACTGAACAACCACTGCAGAACTTAGTGTCATGTTCCGAGCTCAGCTCTCCATGATTTCCCTCCCGTCTCTCCCTCTCAGGCTGAGGAGCCTCAGTGAGTGACAATCACCCGTATAGGAGTGGCGGAGAGTCAGTGTGTGTCCCAGGGAACCAGCTACCAATTCTGAATCTTACAACGAAATCAGACGTAACACAACACTTTGAACCATATCAGTGGCAAACAACAGAGCTCGCTCTTGTCTTCTAATAATAATAATAATAACGCCTAATAATAACGCCTAATAATAATCCCTCCAAAAAACAAAAGCAATAATTAAATTGGTCATTTTCAATCTATGACTGTTTGTGGGACATTGCTGTGCGCAATTGGCTGCCGCGTTCGCCTACAAATATACAGTCAACTCACTTTACAGTATATTCTGTGAAGCGCTTTGGGACGTCCTCCCGACATGAAAAGCGCAATGTCAAATGCAAGGATTATTATTATTATAATAAAAACATTATAATAATCCTCGCATTTGATACAGCGCCTTATCAGGTCTTCGAGATGCCTCAAAGCGCTTCACAGAATGTATCGCAAAGCAGATCGACCGCGTATTTCATGGGCGAATCGCGGCAGCCAATTGCGCGTAGCAGCGTCCCCGCAAACGGCCGTGGGTTGAAGTGCCCAAATTACTACTATTATTATTATTATTTTCTTTTTTTAAAAAAATCCGGATAAACACATTTCTCTTCATTCAACTCGCAGGATCACCAGAGGGCGCTCCGATCCTGTCCATGTGTACCCCTTCCCCACCACCCCCAGACCGATCGCCACGCTTCCCACGCTCTCTCTCGAAGATTCCTGCAGGTACCAACGGCCGAATGTCCCAGCGACACTCCCTTTAATATGCCCCCCCCCACCACCATCACCACCTCGCAATTTCTGATCATAGAATAATAACCCTTACATTTGACGCGGCGACTTTCATGTGTCGTGGCTCAAAATGCTTTGCTGTCAAGTGTGGTGACTGTGTGTCTTGTGGGAGACCTCGGTGGGTGGGCGGGCGGGCGGTCTGTGCTCAGCGACGTCACCCATCCCTCTCCCCAGACAGCCCTCCCCTCAAACGGCTGACTGGCAGGTTAGCAGATCACCGCTGATGTCACCTCCTGCTTCGCGCCTGAACAGAGGACGTGTGTCAGCGGCGACCTTAATACCTACTCACTGACCGTGCCTGTGGTCGCCCCCTCCCCCATCCCACCCCTCGTTCTCCCTCCCTCGCTCGGTCTCCAACCCCGCAAGCGTGAAGAGCTCTGAGACGCTATCCTGCGTGATGGGACCTGTCGGAACGTAACTTGTTGCTGTTAAAGGGTCATAAAAAAAATGAATTGGTCACTCAATCCACGACTGTTTGGGGGACGCTGCTGTGTGCAATTGGCTGCCACGTTTTGCCCACAAAATGTACAGTCAATTCACTTTACAGTATATTATAATAATAATAATAGCAATAAAAATAATGTGTGAGTAGCGTTGGGACGTCTTTAAAACGTGATAAGGCGCTATATTAAACGCAAGGATTTTTATTAATAATAATATTATTAATATTGGCTTAATTTCTCGGGACTTTTTTGCATAATGATGATTTCGTTTTAAGGATTCAAATGAATGACATTGCAAAGCATTTCCTGCAAACTCCCCAACAGCCCCGGCTATTTTTCGCAGTGCCTTTACCAAAAGAAGCGTCTCAGAACGATTTACAGAACGGGATTGATTGGAACGGGGAGTGGGGGGGCGGCGGGGGTGGGCGGTGTGTGTGCAAATGCGCAGCTAAATTAAGGAAGGCAGCACCAAGTTAGCGTAGGAGAAGATTAAGCTCTCTCACTCTTACCTCTTGGAAACATCGACAGGAAATTTCGAATCCAGAGCTTGGCATCACCTCAACGCTGTTCTCTGATGTGCCTCCCACTCTCCGTCTCTCTCCTACTCTTTTCAACCACCAGGGGTGCCCTCCACCTTGCTCCGTCCACCTGGCATTCTCAGTGGAATGACAGGGTGCCAGCCCACCTCAGTGGGTAGCCCCCGAGTCAGAAGGTCGTGAGTTCGAACCCCCACATCGGGACTTCAAACTCAAAGAGTTCACTGTGCCCAAGACCGTCAGTGGGGTTTTCTGCTGTGCTTGAAGTGCCGTCGTTCAGCTGAGACGTTAAACCAAGGTCCCGTTCTGCTTAAACTACCTCTATTGGAAAAGAGAAGGGAATTTCTCTCTCCCGGTGTCCTGGCCAACAATCCCCCCAACCCCCAGATAAATCTTGTTCGTTAACTTCATGGCTGTTTGAGGGGAAGTCACTGTGTGCAAATTGACTGTCGCGATAGACTACAAAATCCACTGTCACTACACTTTACAGTAATAATAATAATAATCCTTGCATTTGATATAGCGCTTTTCACATCGGGAGGACGTCCCAAAGCGCTTAACAGAACACACTGTAAAGTGAATTGACTGTATATTTGTGGGCGAACGCGGCAGCCAATTGCGCACAGCAATGTCCCACAGACAGTCGTAGATTGAAAATGACCGATTTATTATTGTTTTTGCTTTTGCAGTATATCTATCCTGTGAAGCGCTTTGAGATGGCTTTGCGACATGAAAAGTGCTGTATGAATAAAAGTAAGCTTCGTAAATTAACGTTATTTAGTTTAGAAAACCACCAACAACTCGATTCTGTAACATGCATCAGCAGGTAGATGGATGGATTTGAGGTCTATTCCCTGAAGCGATTTGAGGTTGTGCTGGATCCCAGCAGAACAATGATAATTTACATTTATACTGTGGGGAGGATGTCTCAAAGTGCAACACTCCCCAAGCCAGGGGTGTGTGGGGGGGTGGGGGGTGGGCAGGAATGTGGAGCAAAATGATTAGAGCACTCGCCTCGCAAGCGAGCGAACCCAAGTTCGATTCCCAGGCTTAGCAAAACTTTAGGCAAGTTTCCTTACTCCACACACACGCCTCTGTTTATCCAGCAGTAAGTAGGTTGTTCAGTCGATTGGCGGATCACTTTCCGCGGGTAATAATCCCTCCAAAGAGGAATAATAAATAATAATGTGGACACTCAATCCAGGCCCTTACTTCACCCACAACATACACAGTTGATCGACTTTACGGTATATCCTGTGAAGTGCTTGGACTCGTCTCAATGACGTGATAAGGTGGTGGATCAACTCCGAGGATTGTTATTATTAAATGCCCCGTGACAGGAAGCTTTTAGGAGGTTGGGGGCGAGGGGGAGAGAGGTGGAGGTGGGGGAGAGAGAGAGAGAGTTTAATTAAAACGACCCCCTTCCTGTTCGCTCGATAGACTGGATGCAACTGAGAAGCTGCAGACTAGACGCTGGCATCATCTGAGTGAGCACTGGCTGCGCGAACACTGGATTTAAGAGGAGCCCAAATTACAGTGCTGAGCTGAAGTCATCTCTGCCGTTAGCGGCCACAGTCTGTTATTAAGAGTGGAATCAAAGGCAGTCTGTGGATTGCGCAGTAACTATTAACCGTGACCTTTGTCTCTATGTGATTATCTTTCGTGCGATTCTGCACTCTGCCAATTAAACGGCAGAGCAGGGTGAGCTGCTGTTCAACTCGGGCACAAGGTCTCTCCGTTTATCAGGCCTGGCTTCCCGTTCCCAGCCACCGACGTTCGGGCTCCGAGTAACCCCTCTCTCGCTGGGAGACGATGGCTTTAACCCTTTAACACCCCCCGCCACCAGCCCCTTGGAAAAATTAATAATATTATTAAAGCTTCACTGGCTCCCTGTCACTGAACGCATCGATTTCAAGATCCTCTCTCTCGTTTTCAAATGCCCTCGCACCTCCCTACCTCTCTGACATGTTTAACCCCACGCCACCCCACTCCACCACCTGCTGACTCCGGTCTCCTGCTTGTCTCTCGTTCTCTCCGCTCCACCATCGGTGGCCGTGCCTTCAGCCACTACGCCCCGAAACTCTGGAACTCTCTCCCTCAATCCCTCCGCCTTGATGTGTGAACGGCCCTGTATAAATGCAAGTTGTTGTTGTGTGTGTGCGTATGTGTTTATGTGTGTGTGTGTGTGTGTGGGGGTAGAGGGCGGTGGTTGGGGGGGTGCTGGTTAGTGACTGTGTTGCATTACTGTGCCTGACTGAGTGAGAAAGCAAATTAGCATCAGGAGAAGATCAGCCAACCCATGTCCCTGTTGTTGATGTTCCTGTTGCAGCTCCAGATTATAACAGCTCAGGAACTCCTTCTCGTCTGCCTTCTCCAATGAGTCAGGGCGTCAAAATAACTTGTTTTTAATCAATAGAAAGAGGAAGAAAAAGACAACGAGAGAGAGAGAGAGGGAAAGGAAGGAAGGAAGGAAGGAAGGAGAGAGAGGGAGAAAAAGATGGATGAATGTTCATGTGATTAATTATATTTTGTAGCTGATCTACCTCAGAGATTGAGCGGATCCAGCCTTGATGAGATGAGGCGCTGTGTCAAACAGGAGGTTTTCTGTTCGTTGGTGCCACGGGCTGCTGTGTGTGAGAGAGCCACTCTGGAACAACAACAACAGCAACTTGCATTTACATAGCGCCCCTCACAAAGGTCTTCAGGCGCGGCCAGAAGACGGGGAAGGAAGGGGGTGAGACAGAGGCAGGGATAGAGGAAGAGCGATCCAGGGTTTCGGGGCGCAGTGGCTGAATGCGCGGCAGCCAACGGTGGAACGGAGGGCACGAGGGACAAGCAGGAGGCCGGAGCCGGTCAAGCGGAGGCGGGGAGGGAGGTGTCAGGAAGCAAAGGGATTTGAAAACGACTCGTTTGGTCTTAGGGAGGCAGTGGAGCCCGGCTAGAACCGGTGCGATGGGGGGGGGGGGGGGGTGAGGGGGGATGGGGTACGGAGTTTATTGCGGGTGAGGATGTGGGCGGCGGAGTTTGGGGATCAGCTGTGGAGCCGGGGAGACCAGACTCCTTCGCTTCTGTTGTTGAAGCAATTCTTGGGAAATGAGATGCGGCGAGAGCTGAATTTCGTTTATAGCAGCGGAGTAGACACAAGCCAACGAAGGCACCAACAGCAGACAGTGAAACAAATCAGTGTAGGGACAGCAAAGACTCAGATCTGCCGGCAGATGCTGACTAATTTTCCATCACTAATGGGCACTCGAACACCTTGTATCTCCGTGTAGCTTTCTGAGCCGTCTGCCCTGCGGGGTTATATATAGAACGGCTTCTATTAAGGCTCTAGCTTAACTCCGTCTATGTTAAGCCGGTGAATAATTAGATCACGTAGCTGGCTGATCAGAGTGATGAAGAGGATCCTTATCTGCCCAATCTCCTCTCCACGAGGGCTCATTTATGGGCCGGAGAATTGGATAAGTAAGGGAGGAGGTTTGGTGCGCGTACAGGCAGAGGACTACCTCTTCACTCTCACCGCTGGCACATAATTTAATGGCTCCTCCACCTCAAGGCAGGTTGAAGGGTGAGGCTGTGTGGCCTACTCACTCACTCACTCACTCACTCAAATATCGGGGTCCACGGATTTAATTGAGTGAGTGAGCGTGAGTTGTTAACTTATTTAATAATAATGATAATAATCTATACTAATAAAGACAAAACGTCTGTGTGGCTGTGTGTCCGCCAATAACGCAATAACCAATTCATATAGAGACGTGATTTATATCTCATCGGAAAGGTCTTGCGTGGGGGAGTGTCATGGGCATATTTTTTTTTGGGGGGTATCATTGATCAGCTATGATTTAAACAAGCACATTGCAGATTTATGGACTCCAACCAGGAGTCCTCCCAACAGGAGTCCTCCCAACAGGAGTCCTCCCAACAGGAGTCCTCCCAATAGGAGTCCTCCCACAGGAGTCCTCCAAAAGGATATGTGTGCAAATGTGTGAACAAGGGATGCTGACGAGTTCAATAGGACATTTTCCTAATCTTAAAGGATTAATCTAAAGGGTTCTTAGCTTTAAGGGATAAAGATGCCTAAGAAGCGAAGATCAAGCCTTTCAAGGACAAATAAAAAGATCAGGCGAAAGAAAAAAGGCCGATGAAATGAAACTGGTTGCAAATGTAGCTGCAATGGGTAAGAGCTAGTAGTGTATATAACAATACTCCTCGCATTTCACACAGTGATGTACGACACGCTGACAAAATGTCTTGGAGCGCTTCATTGTGTTTCACTGTGCAGTGTAGTGACTCTGTATTTTTCCAGGCGGACGCCTGCACGCATTTAGGAGTTTGCTTCTATTTGAGCTGGGCGCCCCCATAAATCCAATTAGCTCTTTGGTTAAGCGAGCCGAAGATCTGGTGTAAATGTTATTCAGCAGGTTTTCTCTCTCCGCGTTTCGATAATGGATTCACACGTGGGGGACCCAGATTGGTTCATTATTCTCCCTCACAGTCTATATCACAGCGGCACTCACATCAAAGCTCAATAAACATTATGGGTAATAACCTGCCATGGGTCTACTTTACAATGTTGACCCTGTGGCTCATCAGGACGAGAAATATCATCAGAATGTTAATGTCTTCCTTTACCTTTACCTGGTTGTCTGTATGCTGTTCCCTGGCAGATCTAAGACCCCCTGATCAAATAGTTCTTGCAGTCGGGCTTTAATACTTTAACGCTGTCTCCTTACTCAATGGTCTTTTCCGTCTTAAAAACCCATCACAGGATTTTACTGTCAAGTTGCAGTGGAATCCTGTAGTGTATTGGCAACTGTTAGAGCATTGACCTCGCGAGCGGGTTGGATTCCTGGCCGGGGCAAAACTGTGGGCAAGTATCCTTACTCCGCGCACACTCCTGTGTTTACCCAGCAGTAAGTAGGAACCCGGTTGTTAATCGATTGGCAGATCGCTTTCTGGAGATAATAAACATTTCAAATTAAAAAATTAATACATTTGGTCACTCAAATCCACGGCTGTTTGTGGGGACGCTGCTGTGGGTAATTGGCTGCCCTCGTTTCACCCACAAAATACACAGTCACTCCATTTTACAATAGATTCTGTGAAGCACTTTGAGACATCTGAACAAAATGATACGGTGCCATATCAAACACAAGAATTATCATTAGTCACTGTCTATGTCTGTATCGGTTGGGCTCTCGCCTCTGAGTCAGAAGCTCCAACCGCGGGGACTTGGAGCTCACAGTCGAGGCTGACACTCCAGTGTAAAGCTGGGGGTGGAGGGGGTTAGGGGGGGCCAGTAACCTTGGGGGTGCAGGCCTTCGGATGAGACATTAAACCGAGGGCCCATCTGTGCCCTGTTCAGGCGGAGGTTAATGATCACAACTCGAAAAAAGAATACCAAGCCGACAATTGTCTCAGATAAAACTAGGCATTCACTTCGCGGCTGTTCGTGGGACGTTACTGTGCCGTGTTCTTTTACAAATACACAGTCACTACACTTTGCAGGGAATGCTTTGAGATGTCCTCCTGATGTTAAGGGAGCGGTACCAACCACACCGAGTATCTTAACAGCTGGCTTACTATCCTCCCCTCTTACCTTAAAGACAGCTTAGGAACAACATAGAAACAGGAGGAGGCCATTCAGCCCCTCGAGCCTGTTCTGCCATTCTATAAGATCATGGCTGATCTGTACCTCAACTCCAATTATTTGCCCCTCGCCCTGTGTCCTTTAATACTCTGACCTAACAAATATCTATCCACCTCAGTCTTGAAGAAGCGAATAGATCCAGAATCCACAGCCTTTTGGAGGAGAGAGTTCCAGATTCCCACGACCCTTTGTGTGATAAACTGTCTCCCGATTTCACTGTTAAATGGCCTAGTTCTAATTATAAGATGATGCCCCCCCCCCCCCCCCACTGTTCTGGATTTCCCCCACCAGAGGAAATAGTTTCTTGCGGCTTGCGGTTTACATAACCTGTGCACTGTAAGGCTTCGAGCAAAGCAAAGAGGGCGACAATAAATGAACACAGGTGACGTAAGGGATGGGGAGAGATCAAAACCCTTGGATGTTTATGTAGTTTAGACAGGACACAACTTGCAGTTATATAACGAGCGTGAATGAATTTCACCTTAAGTGTGTCTGCCCAGTGATGCATCGCTTCGAAGATCCTGTAATTAGGAAAGATATAATTTGATGCGTTCTGACAATTATTTTAGCTCTCTCTTTCTCTCTCTCTCTCCCTCTCTCTCTCCATCTCTCTCTCTCTCTCTCCAGAATAATGAACTCTCTCGTCCCTTTTCATCTGGTCAGGGGCTGAGAACGCTCCGAATAACTGCAGCGTTAGCAGAAATGTCCAGCGCAATCACTGACCAGACCAGTTAATTTGTATTAATGACACTGCCTCTGTCCCCCACATCCACTTTGGCCAGTTATTTATTTCCCTTTCCCCACACGAATAGCAATTACTGAAGAGCCGTTCAGCTGACGACTGGGAGCCCCTTTCGGGTTCTTTCAAGAAAGCAACGCGTTCCAAAGGAAAAACAAATCGAGGTCCCTGGTCTTTTGCAGTGATTCACACTATGTGGAGTCCTGTAGCTTTGTAATTAGGGCACTTGCCTCGCAAGCGAGTGGACCTGAGTTCGAGTCACGGCCTGGGTAAAACCGTAGGCAACTTTCCTTACTCCGCACGCCTCTGTTTACCCAGTATTTTACCCAGTAAGTAGGAACCCAGTTGTTAATCAATTAGCGGATTGTTGCTTTCCGGGGGTAATAATCTCCCCCCAATAATAATAATAATTTGGTCACTCAATCCACGACTGCTGTGCGCAATTGGTTTGCCGCGTTTCGCCCACAAAATACAGTCACTCGGCTTTACGCTCTGTTCTGTGAAGCGCTTTGCGGCGTCTCAATGGCGTGGTAAGGCGTTATATCACATGCAAGGATTATTATTATTATTATCTTTTGCATCCATCTGAACAGACAGACAGACAGGAGTCTCATTGAAAGGACGGCCCCTGCACTAATCTGGAGTGCCAGGCTGGACTATAAAGGGTTCCGAGTCCTGACGTGGGAGCTTGAACCCAAAAACTTCTTCATAATAATAGAAAATACTTTACACCCAAGTGTTAGATATAGAAATTGCTTCTCTCTCTCTCTCTCTCGAAGGAAGGGGGCAAGGCAGAGGGATAGAGGGAGAGTGTTCCAGAGATTCGGGGCATAGCGGCTGAAAGCTCGGCCACCAATGGTGGAACGGAGGGACCTGAGGGACATGGAGAACGCAGAAGCCGGTCGAGCGGGTTGTGGAATGAAGGTTATGCAAGGCTTCTTCTACTCCGGCGTCTTGACATTGGGAAGAACTCTCTGCCAATGGGGCTTTAATTTGCCAATTTTAAGTGTCATTTTTTGGTCGGAAGAATAATAAACGATCCGACACGGGGAAAAAGAAAGGGAACATTTTTAGCTGCTGACGTGGCAGAACCAATGATCCCAAAATACTAGCCGCTCACAGCTACTGGGAGCTCATAGTCTCTCTCATCTCATCCATCATCCCATCACTCGCTCTTCATCAGAGCTAATAGCTGACACTTGCCGCTAGAAATTGACGTCAGTCAGACACTGACAAGTCATTGTGTGGAATGCTAATGCATGGGCTGTTTAACCTCAGGGTTTTCCGCACACAGACACACCCCCGCCCCTGACCCACATACCCATCCCCACCCACCCACACACACACACCCCCACCGGCACCCACAAACACATATACCACCCCGATCGTGTTATCACTACCTACCCCACTCCCCACCCGTAGTACTTTAAGATTCTGCTCTTGGTCCATTCCAACTGGAGTGATGTTCTCCCAATGCCCCGGCCGACAATTCCTCCCCTCCCTCCCAATCCCCCCCACCCCCAACCCACCCACCACTTGAAATGACTCGTTCACTTCAAGCCAGTTTATGGGGACGTCGCTGTGTGCAACTTGGCTGCTGCGTTCACCTTAAAAAAATACTCTTTTACAGCGAATCCTATGAAGTGCTTCGAGATGTTCTTCCGAAGTGTCAGATGCAAGGATTATTAATATTTATTATTGCGGTGGGATGGGGATGGGGCACTGGATTCCCTCTTGGCTCCTATCAACCCAGCGAGCCAAAGTCCTGCTGGGTAGGGTGGTCCGAGCTGAACAAGCATTGGGAAAGCTTGCCAGACGGTGTTGGCAATTGGCAAGCCATGCAGCAGCCAATTGCGCACAGCAGTGTCCCACAAACAGTAGTGGATTGAGTGACCATGTTTTTTGTTCTGTTTGTTCTTTTGGAGGGATTATTACCGCTGGAAACCAATCCGCAATTGACTACTTACCGCTAGGTAAACAGTGGCGTGTGGAGTAAGGAAACTTACCTAAGGTTTCGCCCTGCCCGGGAATCGAACCCGGGTCCTCTCGCTTGGGAGGCGAGCGCTCTAACCACTGAGCTACGGGGACTGCACTGGATTCAGAGTAAATCTTGAGCAGGGGGAACGCAGAATCAAGCCCAGGAAAGCGAAGGTGAAAGGACAGTTACTGATTTGATTTCCTGGACTCAGTGAGTGCTGAGTGCGTGGAATAAACGACCAGAGAGCGAGGACAGAGTGTGTCAGCTATTTCAAGTGGGAATTAAATAATTGTTTGGGGAAGAAATCGGTGGGGGGTGCAGGAGTTGCACAGCCTAGGATTATTTATTTTTACATTGAGTTGATGAGCTGGAAATGTCCTGCAAGAGACCCAGCGACCTGAGATTTCTGTTTGTCTGGAAATGGAGTGTGCGCAATCTCTCCCGGGAGGGAGGGAGCAAGGGAGGGAGGGAGGGATGTCTTCGCTCACTAAAAAAGTATTAGTTGGCAAGAGATTAAGTTTGCGTCTCTGTCAGCTCTGGCCCAGTGGTAGTTCTCTCGCCTCTAAGTTAGAAGATTGTGGGTCCAAGCCCCACAGGTCAGGACTTGGAATCACTTAGAGATGTTAAACCGAGGTCCCATCTGCCTGTTCAGGTGGATGTTAAAGATCCCATGGCATTAATCAGAGGGAATTTCTCTCTCCTGGTGTCCTGGTCATTCACTCCATGGCTGTTTGTGGGATACTGCTGTGCGCAACTGTCTGCCACGATTCACCCGCAGAATACACAGTCATTCCAGTTCACAGTGTATCCCGCGAAGCGCTTTGAGACGTCTCAACGACTTGATAAGGCACTGTACCAAATGCAAGGATTATGATATTTTGGAACAAATAGTTAGCGGAGATCAGAGAATGATTCTATCAAAGGGTTTCCGGCTGTTTAAGCAGCTTGACAGCCACTCTTCACTTCTCTGCTGCAGCCTGTCCCTTCTCTCCTGCCTTTGGCCCTTTTCCTCTTTCTTCCTCCCCCTTCCTCCCTCCCTCCCTTCCTCCCACTCTCTCTTTCTCTCCCTCTCTCCTCGTTCCCTTCGCTCTCGTGCCTCAGTTTCACACAGCGTCTCAGGTCCCTGAAGATTTACGGACGGTAGCTCCATGTAAATCACTCTCACAGCCCTGCCTTGCACACTCTGTTTAGCTGCTGATGTAATCATTCAAACATGCCTTGCTTTCCAAGCACAGGCTCTGGGAGATTGATCAAAACAACTTGTTCCTCAGCAGGTGAGGGGGGGCCACGTGACAATGACAAATTGTGGAGTCCTGTAGCTCAGTGGTTAGAGCACTCGCTTTGTAAGCGAGAGACCTGAGTTCAATTCCAGGCAGAGGGCGAAACCTTGGGCAAGTTTCCTTACTCCACACAGAGCCTAATAATAATCCCTCCAAAACCAAAAACAATAATAAATTGGTCATTTTCAATCTACGACTGTTTGTGGGACATTGCTGTGCGCAATTGGCTGCCGTGTTCGCCCACAAATATACAGTCAATTCACTTTACAGTGTGTTCTGTGAAGTGCTTTGGGACGTCCTCCCGACTTGAAAGGCGCTATATCAAATGCAAGGATTATTATTATTATTATTAAATTGTCAACGGGCTTTGCTACCCGCTGTGAGTGATGGTTCTGGAAGGGAGCCCTTTAATAGTCATGATCCTTGCATTTGATACATCACTTCGCCGAGACGTCTCAAAGCGCTTCACAAGGATATACTGTGTTTTTTGTAGGTGAAACTCGGCAGCCGGTTTGCGCAGAGCAGTGTTCCCGCAAACAGCCGTGGACTGAGTGCTCAGCGACCACAGCAAATTACATTTGTAAAGCGTCTTTCATCTCGAGAGGATGTCTGTCTCGAAGCAACGGAAAAAATGGACAATTTTTTATTTAGGGGATTGTCGGCCGGGACACCGGGAGAGAGAGAGAAACTCCCTTCTCTTTTCCAATAGAGCTGTGGAGATCTTTAACTTCCACCTGAACAGGCAGACGGGACCTCGGTTTCAACGTCTCACCCGACGGACGGAGTGGAGATTTAGTCTTAGCCTTAACGTAGAATCATAGAAATCTACAACGCAGAGGGAGGCCATTCGGCCCATTGCGTCTGCTCCTTTTCTTATCCCGTCTACTCCTTCAAGCCTCTATCTTGCTGCCCACAGAATTGTGTAAAATTCCGTCATAATTTCACTCCGCTTGAGATTTTTCTTTTTCTTTTTCACTGCACTTTTGGTCACAGTCCCCTCCCCCACACTGCATCCTTCCCCCCCCCCACCACCCCCCTCCTCTTCCACCATCTTCCTCAACTGCCCCCTCCCCTCCCCGCCACTCCCCTAACCTCCCCAGATCAACTTCGGGCTTCCAAAAGCCAAGGTTTTTTTTGAGACATTAAAGGGGCCTTTTCAAACGCGGAGCTTATCGTTTTGTTGTCCGAGCAAACGTTTCTATCAAAACGAGAAGTGAGCGAGGTTAGTCTTTAACAAAAAAACACGTCCCACCAACCCCTGCCCCCACCCTCTGTCCCCCACCCCAACCCCCTGCCCCCACCCCAACCCCCAACCCCTGCCCCAAACTCCCAGAGACTTGGAGGAACAGTGAATGGAATCAAACGGTGCCGATTCCTGGCAGACGGTTATCGGTGGCTGGGTCCCAGTTAGCTGGCCGGCAGGACAGAAGTGTCGGATGATGAATGAGTCTGTTGCGGTGTGAGGCGGGGGACTGACTCGGAGTCTGTGTGGTTTTACAGATGTGCCCTGTTTCCTGCCTGGTTTACTTCCAGACCTTTCAAGACTTGAGGACCTCAGTTGTTGAGGACTGGAATGCTTTCATGCGTAATTTTTTTACACACACACCCAGGGTGTACATTCTATCAGTTACACACAAGAGTAATAATCTCCCTGTTCACCTATAATCCTTGCATTGATATAGCGCCTTATCGCGTCGTTGAGTTAGCACTCTCGCCTCGCAAGCGAGAGGACCTGGGTTCGATTGTTTTACCACCCGATTCCCAGGCAGGACAAAACGTTAGACAAGTTTCCTCACTCCACACGCCTCTGTTTACCCAGCAGTAAGTAGGAACCCGGTTGTTTGTCGATTGGCGGATCGCTTTCCGGGGGTAATAATCCCTCCCCCCAAAAATGTGGTCACTGAATCCACGACTGTTTGTGGGACAATTGCTGTGCGCAATTGGCTGCCGCATTTCGCCCACAAAATACACGGTCACCGCACTTTACAATATAACCTGTGAAGTGCTTTGAGGCGTCTCAACGACGTGATAAGGCGCTGCTTCAAATGTAAGGATTATTATTATTATAAAAAAGGCAGTGATGGTGCATTTTGTCGGCATTTGATTATTTTTAACATATCATTATTTAATAATCTCTGCTATCAGATCGCTGGCAATAATGGAATTTGTTTTTTTTTACCAGCGTGCAAAAAAAACCACACACACAACAACAATCCAAATCCTTTAAGATTTCTTTCCCTTTTGTCAAATCTCGGGCTGAGCTGAGCAGCGAGAGAGGTAATGATGTACGTGTTTTTGATATCCGATGCGCTGTGTTGAGTCTGCAAGGTGCCCAGGGGCACAGATAGACTTAGTAAACCTGCATCCTAGATTCAAAGCTCTTTATTAACTAATATATAACTGCACAGAGGTTGCTGCACAATGCTTGTTGTGGCTGGTTTGCAAATCGTTAGGGCTCAGTGATTGAGTCACTTCTACATATGTCCTTGGAGATAGACTTGGAGATATGGTTTATTAACCACTATGGGGCAGCTGGGTGTCTGACACATGTGGAAACCCATCACCGTGCTTAAGAGCATCCAAACCAGACTGAGAGTTCCACATCTGTGTGCTTGCCATCCATGGTAGCGTCCCAGTGGCGGAACACGATGCCAAATCATGGAAGAGATGGGAGTTGGCCGTAGGCATTGTCGGTCGAAGAGGAAGGTCTTCAGGCGCGACCTGAAGACGGGGAAGGAGGGGGCGAGGCGGAGGGATAGAGGGAGAGTGTTCCAGAGTTTTGGAACGTAGTGGCTCGTAGTGGTTCCACGGTGGAACAGATAGCACAAAGGACAAGCAGGAGACTGGAGCAGTGGAACTGATGGGTGATGAGTTGGAGAGTGAGCAGGTCGGGGAGGTAGGGAGGTGCCTGGGTGTGAAGGGACTCACCTGCTCATTTCATCTCAGACAGTGTTAGGCTCAGGTTGGTGAAACTATCTGGAAATTTCCATTCCTTTCCAAGACCTAGTTTGACATTGCAGTAAGCCGAGGCTTGAGTGAGGCAGGGATTTGATGCTGAGTACCTTGAGCTCAGTTGCAATTGGAGAGTTGCTGAAAGGTCACACTCACCTTGGCGTGTGCATCAGACAACACTTCTTCAATGAGTTGGTGGAAGCACTCAGAGCGCTGGGACTGCGAGCACAATTCCCTATCTTCATCAGACTGTCATTAAAACTTGCGTCTCGACAGGAGAGACTCTTTAGCAAGATCTAGAAATAGGATCAAGCTGATAAAAAATGTAATTAAATATATATAGATATATATATATCTATATATATCTGTATCTGTGTGAAAGCATTTCGCATTGACAGGAGCAAAATAAATAAACTTTTTATCTTGCATAAACTTTTTATTAAGACTCTTCGCAAAATGTTAACTCCTGTTGAGCCAGTTGGTTTTGCTGAAAGGGAAACAGAATATAATGCAGTTCCCAGTGCCGCACCTCACAACCCCTCCCACCCTCCAGCCAGGTATCTATAGAGTTAAGTCCGCCACACTGCAAGTGATCCTGATGAAGTTTTAATGATGTGAGTTTGTGTGGCTTGTTTGCCAGGCACCTTTGGTGAGGGAACCATTGAAAATAATAATAACAATCCTTGCATTTGATATAACGTCTTATCACGCCGTTAAGACGTCTCAAAGTGCTTCACAGAATGTATTGTAAAGCGGAGTGACTGTGTATTTTTGGGGCGAAATGTGGCAGCCAATTGCGCACTGCAGTGTCCAACAAACAGTCGTGGATTCAGTGACCAATTTTTTTTGTGGAGGGATTATTATTCCCTGGAAAGCGATCCGCCAATCGGCTAACAACCGGGTTCCTACTTACCACTAGACAAACAGAGGACGTGTGGAGTGAGGAAACTTGCCAATGGTTGAATCCCGTCCAGGAATCGAACCCTTGTCCCCTCGCTTGCGAAGCGGGCACACTAACCACTACGCTACAGGATTCCACGGAATATTAAAGGGTGTGAGAAGCGAGCGGGTGGAAATGCCAGGACTGGGCGAGGTGCAGATGAAAACCTTCCCTGCCGTAACGGCCCGTTTCCATGTTGTGTACTGACCGTGAATGTTCTAGGTGATCGCGGCAGTCAAACTGCACCCAGCAACATCTGGCAAACAGCCACAAAGCGAACAGCCAATTCTATCCGGGTGATGGGGGAGTGGGGAAGGCTGGGGAGGAATTGTTGGCCAGGACACCGAGAGAGAGAAACTCCCTTCTTATTTTGAATAGTGCTACGGGATCTTTAATGTCTCCCCCCTCCAAACAGTTAGACAGGACCTTGGTTTAACGTCGCATCTACCAATGAGGCGTTCCCCTGGCCTTCAACCCTGCACCAGAGCATCGGAGAATGAACTCACAAAGTTCCTCCCCCTCTGTGCTACAGGCGATGCTTGTCTATGTCTGTCTATTTAGTGCTTCAATTGGCTTTCAATGGGGGAGTTGGGCAGGTGGGAGCATGACCCACAGGCATTTGGGGGTTGATTGGAAAGGCTGAGGCCATTGGGTGGGCTGGAAGCTCGACCAGACCCTGGCCAAGGATTTGAAGGTATTTGAACACGGCAGAGCCAGTCTGCCAGGTAAACCGCTCTTTAAAAGGGTCTCGTACACTTACATCGCTGAAAGGTTAAGCTGTTTGAAGCCTGGAACTGTCTGGATACTGAGCCTGCGATTGTTGGTGTTTCTCATTAGCTTCACTCACTATCGAGGGGTGAGGGTGCTGAGCGGGAAGGATACACTATTGCCCCTTTCCCCTCCCAACCCACAGCCAGGGAATCGAACCTGGGTCCTCTCGTGTTTGCGAGGCGAGTGCTGTACCTAATACGCTACACGACTCCCACAAGCACATCTCATTCAACGTCCCTCTGAAACAAACGTAATTTGTTGTTGTTGAAACGCATTTAATCTAATGAAATGTGCTGTGTTCACTGACTACCCATTACCCCAGTGTGAGGGAGCATTGCTTTACAGTCACCACAGGGACCTTTTGTTGACTGCCAGCTTCATTGCTTAAACTGGTGTATATATATATATATATATATAATCCTTGCATAAGATACAGCGCCGTATCACCCCTGCGATACCTCTCAAAGCGCTTCACGGAATATACTATAAAGTGAATTGACTGTGTATTTTGTGGGCGAAACGCGGCTGACATCACCTCCTGACGTTAATTCATTTGGAGGGATTATTACCCCCGGAAAAGCGGATGGAAATAGGATGGCTATCTGGTTCGTCTCTCTACTTTTACATAGACTGTGCACGTGGTCCAGACTGACACCCCAGTGCATTGCTGGGAGGTGGGGGGGGGGAGGAGTGCTACATTGTCGCTGGTGCCGTGCTTTGGATGAGACGTTGAACCAAGTTCCCAGTCTGTGCGCTGGTCAGGTGGAACCTTAAAGATCCCATGGAGCTGCTTGAATAGTGAAGGGAGTTCCTCTCTCCCAAGGTCCTGGTTGACAGTCTTCCAGATAAAACTGGTCACTCACTTCATGTCCGTTTGTGGGGACCTTGCTTTCTGGCTGCTGCGTTTTGCCCGCAAAATACACAGTCACTACACTTTACAGTAAAATCCCGTGGAGCCCTTTAAGACAATTTGATGACGTGATAAGATGCTGTATCAAATGCAAGGGTTATTATTATTATTACTATTATCATTGTGACGTTCATTCCAAAGCTTCAGGTTGAAAGTGGCGTTGGGAAAGAATAATCCTCAGCATCACTCGCGCTCAGTAACCGGAATGAAGACAGGACCTGGTGCCGACGGGCTAAGTGGACGGAAAACTCATTAGGGAGAGAGATGTATAATTAATGGCAAGCACCCACCAGGAGAGCTTGGCTTACACCTTCAGCACGTTACTGAGCTGCCCTGGGAGGGCTGATTGACGCAGGCAGAGGGCCAGAGCCCAGGGAAAGTGAGGAGCTTTTGGCACAGCTGTGCCAAGGCTCATTTAGTAAAAAGGGAAAAGTTCTCTCCAGGCCAAAGATTGACTAATCAAACGCAAGTCCCATCTTCCCTTCGGCCTGAGTGTGTGTGTGTGTGTGTGTGTGTGCGCGTGCGCGCGTGTGGTCGCGCGGGTTGTGTCGCGTGTGTGCTCGCGTGTGTGAGTGCGTGCTCATGGAGTCTGATGCGGGAAATGCTCCGTTGAAACAATAACAACAACAACAACAACAGCAAAGGACATTTGGACGGGTCCTTTCTTGGGATAGGAAGTGATGTCAAATGGCTTCCCACGCTGAGAGCAGGAAGTGATATCGACCGGCTTCCTCTGCACGCGGGCGCATCGCACAGGGAATGATGTCAACAGGCTCTGGCCTGCACCGTATCCCCACCCTGACCCGCCCCACCATCGGCGGGCGACCTTCATCCTCTCTGCCCCCACCTTTTTGAACTCCATCCCACAGTCCCTTCGCCTTGCCTCCTTCAAGGCTCATCTCAAGACCCTCTTCTTCAACTGCGCCTTCTGTCACCCTCCTACCCCCACCCTCCCTGCCCTCCACACCTCCTGATCCCAAACCCCAAATTGGGTGCAAATAATAATAATAATAATAATAATCCTGGCATTTAATCATTGACTGTCCAATGTCTTGGGACATCCAGCTGATATGAAAGGCTCTATACAAATTTAGTAGGTTGTTGTTACGAGCCATGGGTCCATAGGCTGGCAGTTTTACTCATCGCATTGCAGTTTCAAGCCCACAACTTCAGCAAAGACAAGGAACTGTCATGTCCCAAGGCCTCACTCACAGCCACAGGCAGATTGCTGACTACTTCATAAACATTGGACAGCAGTGGATGGCTTTCCTTGCCTGTAGTATTCATCGCTTTTATAGTTTGCCAACGAAAACGGAGCAGAACAAAAGCGGAACGAACGAGGAACCAAATCCGTTTGGGGAGATTCTTTCAGTGATCTTAAAATCGGTGGTTTTAGCTGTACGGATTTATTTACTGCTACTAATAACTTCCCTTCGTAAATCTGAATTCTCCTTAACAGAAAAATAAGAACGATAATCCTAATAATAATGATTCGCATTTGATACGATGCCTTTCACGTCAAAAAGGGTCCCACATGCGCTTCACAGGATTCACTGTGAAGTGTAGTGACTGTGTATCTTGAGGGGGAACTTGGCCGCCATTTTGTGCACAGCAACGTGCCCACAAACAGCCATGTCATGAGTGATCGATTGTATCTGAGAGGTGGGGTGGGGCGCGGGAGAGAGAGAAACTTCCTTCTCTTTGAGAGTTGTGCCGCAAGATGTTTAATGTCCTCCTGAACAGGGCACAGATTAGTACAAAAACCTTCTGAAGTGCATGGGGGGGAAATCCCTTTGCCCCTATGGCTGCGTGGAGCCTGGTAGCCAAGCCCACAACTACCGTGGTTCAGCACTGAAATGTTCGCTGACATGTTACATGGCTTCTGCATTTTTGATGAGATGGTTTGGTCGGTCTTTAAAAATGCAGCGTTAACACGTGTGTCTCTATCCCTCACCTTACACTGCTCACCGCTTAACCTGCCTCTGCCCTGCCTCAACACATTGAAAGATTCCTTAACATCTTAACACCAGAACATCTTAACACCTGAACATCTTAACACCTTAACACCACACCTTAACACTTTAACACCTTAACACCTGAACAGGTGCTCACGGGACCTCTTTCGTGAGCGCCTCAAGATGTCCTCCCGACATGAAACTTGCTGTACGAACATAAAAAGCTGTTTAAAAAAAACAACTCTGTATTTGATGCAGCGCTTTTCACGCACAAGCGCTTCAGTTACTGTGAAGTGCAGTGACTGTGTATTTTGCGGACGACCGCCACGGCCCATTTGCGCACAGCAATGTCCCCACGCACAGCCACGAAGTGAGTGGCAGTACTTGAACAGAGGAGGGAGTTTCTGACTGACAATCCCTCAGTTAAAACGGGCCTTTCGCTTTATCGCTGTCTGTGGAACGTTGCTGTGCACAAAAAAAGGACACCGTAGATAATTCAAGAATTATTAATATTCCCGGTTTAAACTGCTGACACCCTTCAAGTCTGAACCGCAACAGCTGCTGCTAAATAATGGTCAGGAAGTTATCAGGGAGCTCAGATGCTGGAAGGGTTTCAAATGCAATATTCCTAGTGTATTGATTCTCTCGGAATGTGTCTCCGTGCTATCGGAGTCAAGTGTTTACAGTACGAAAGTGGCCGATTAACAAACCGCACTTGTTACGCTGAGTGGTTTATCTATGGTGCGGGAGAGATGTGACTGTCCTGTGCAAAGAAATCACTTCATCACACAAAGGCTAGTGGAACTCCCTCTGGAACTCCATCCCGCAATCCCTTGGCCTCGCTCCCTCATTTTGCCTCCTTCAAGGCACAACTCAAGACCCTCCTTTTCAACCGTGCCTTCAGCCGCCCTCCTACCCTCTCTGCCCTCCCTCATCCCAACCCTGATCCCAACCAATCCCCCTCCCCCCCCTCTACACCACCAGTCGGGTATCAGGTGCATCAAGGGGGTGATTGAGGGAAAGCGTTCCAGAGCTTCGGGGCGTAGTGGCTGAATGTGTGACCTCTGATGGTGGGTGCGAGGGACGAGCAGGAGGCCGGTGCCAGTCGAGCGGAGGCTCTGGTGGTGGATTGGAGACTGAGGAGGTCGGAGAGGTAGGGAGGTAGCGAGCGAAGGGATTTGAACACTCGTAGGGAAATTAACATGCTGCCTTTTGAAATGGAGTTTGAACCCACAAAGTTCTTTTTCCTGGACCACTGAACCTGGCTGACACCCAAGGCATCGAATTCATTCCGACTCCCAGGTTTATCTCACATCGCTGGAACATTTGACAGCATATCCTGTGAAGCGCTTTGAGACGTCTCAATAACGTGATAAGGCCCTACATCAAATGCAAGGATTATCATTTTTATTATTATTTATTATTATTTATTATTAACTACAGCAAAGCTTTAAGCTGTAGCGTTTGCTGTAGTCTTAAAGGTGTATCTCTCTCTTATTTTTTCTCCTTCCTTTTATTCAAACGCGTAGGTAGTCGTGGAAACCCGGCGCAACGTGGCGAGCGAAAATCATCCGGCTTCGCGGACCAGTTTAGACGACATTGTTCCTACCCACTGGAGCGTAGACAATCAATCAGGACAACATTTCTGGCTGTTGATTGTCCGAGGCCTGGTTATATAACCAAACAGGACCACCTTGCCTCGCTCTGGCACTTGTTATCACGTAAAAAGTCAATTTTAAGCATCAAAGTAAGCCCCAATTCTTTTTTTGGAAATGAGAGGACAGGAGAGGATGTCAGCCTTTCATTCCCTCAATCGCATTAATTGACTGAAAAACTTGTGTTTTTTTTCACAAAAGACACTGTGGGCTTGGGGTTCGTGCCAGGTTTAAGGGAACAATTTTCGCATTGTCCAACGCATTTCACTGTGATTTGCGACTATTCAGCGAGACTGTGAGATCCATTCAGGGCATTATTAACACCATTATATGCGCTGCTCTTTGTTGGTTCAATTAACACAGGGAACACGACCCGACTGTTAATGTTGAACACAGAAACATAGGAGCAGGAGGAGGCCTTTCAGCCCCTCGAGCCTGTTCCGCCATTGACCAAAAACGTGTGTGATACCGCGTCCTACCCAATGGTGGAACGGTGATTAAAGCAAGAAACTATTGATGAGAAAAGTTCTCAAATTCAAACCATGTCTAACCAGTTGGGTGTAGTGACTGTCTTTTGGTTGACAGGTGGCATTGGCAACCGTTGGAAATATTGATCTGGATGGGCACCAAGGGCACCATCGGTGGGTTTGGCATTAGATGTCAGAGTGGCTTTCCAACTCTTGTTTTGCTGGCTTGGTGCATCCGAAAGGATTGCAAAGCTTCAAACCCATTTCAAAATGTTGTTCCCCTCTATAAGGTCCCCTGAGCAACATCTACTCTCAAAACTGAAGAGATTCCCCCCACACCTCCCCCCCCACCCCGAGCTTGTCTAATTACTGCTCAGCTGAACGACTGTGTCAGGTCTTCTCAAAGGTTTGGCAGTGTTAGCGATGTGTCTGTGTGCATGCGTGTATACATATATATATATAATACACATATATATTTATATAAACAAGACAAATACCTCTCGCAGTCTCTGAATCACTGCTACATCCTCCTCAGAGAGCTGTAATTCTCCAGTGGGAAGGCGGGTGGAACGGTGATTAAAACAAGAAACTATTGATGAGAAAAGTTCTCGAATTCAAACTCTCCCAGTACGTAAGCAGAATAAAGTACCACCGAAGTGTTCGGGGTCCATGTTGTAACGAGGCGCGATGTAAAATGGCTGCCGCTGGCATCACTTCCTGTGCCCTGATCAGCAGGAAATGACATCGGCAATGCGTCCGCTCTGTAAACTGACCCCGGGCTGTATTGGGGCACGTCACAATGTGGTTGGACTGGACCCAGCGGTTTCACTTCCCACTGAAGGCTTTCTCTTTGGAGCCAAAATCTTTCCGTGACCTCTTAACGAGATTGTCGAGCAGACGGCTCGATCGTAATAGGATTACTTTCACGCAGAAGCGATGCCTCCGCCTTGTGCAGTCCATTCAGACGTGCGTTTTCACTTGAAGATTCAAGGTTTAGAGCCTGTCCTGACACCGAAAGCTATTTGGGGTGATCTTGCCGGCCGAAGAGACCGCTTTGCGCGGTTTACTTTCCTGTGTCACCGCGCCATTACGATACGGCGAAGCTCGTGTTGGAAGAATCCTAGAATCCTAGAATTATACGGCACAGAAGGAGGCCATTCGGCCCATCATGTCTGTGCCGGCTCTTTGTAAAGAGCTTTGCCAAATCAATCCCATTTCCGCCCGCGCTCTCTCCCCTCATAGTCCTGCAAACTTGTCCTCTCCAAAGACCCCTCAAAGCGCTCTAGGATTTCACTGTAAAATACAACAACTTGCATTTATCTAGCGTCCCTCATGCAGGGGGTGGGTGGGGGGGGAACCCTAGATAAATGCATTTGGGGGTGATTGTCTGTCAAGACAGCCCGGGTGAGAGAAACTCGTGTCTCTTTCCGTACAGCGCCACAGATATTTAACGTCCACCCGAACAGAGACGGACGAGGACCTCGGGTTAAAGTCTCACCCGGAGCTGTTCCCTTTCCCCCCCCACCAGCACCAGCGCTAATTGAGTGATTTAGTATCAGAAATAAAGTGGCGATTGTGCAGAGCAAAAGGGTCAAGTCTTTAAATACATTTCAATGGAACCGAAAACAAATCGTCCAAGCCACGATTCAGACGTCACAGCTCCCCTCCCCCGCAGGTTCATTTTCCTAGAGAGCCAAGCTGTTAAAAAATTAATGTCTTCCCTTTGTTATAGATGGTCTGTCCTCAGTCGCTGTTAAATTATATTAACGTACTTGGCTGGCAGCCTTGACCGTGTGACCTTCAAAGTAAATGGCAACCTGACGTTCTCTCACTGAGAACATCTTCTGCGGATTCGGGCTCCCACACACCAGCACTAAACCATCCGGGTGTCAGCCCGGCTCAGACCCTCGCACTCTCGCCCCCTCGTTCCCACCCCCTCCCCCATCAAGTCACAAGGTTTGCGGGGTTCATGCCGGGAGAACCCCCACTTTCCCCCGCCCCTCCCCACCATCACTCCACAATCCCCCGTTCCCCTTTCCAATAGCGCCGCTGGATCTTTAATGGCTGCCTCACTGAGGCTCACAGACAGGACCTGGGTTTAACGCTTCATCAGAAGGATGGTGCCTCTGACAATGGAGCGCTTCCCCCTCTCCCCCGCCCCCAAACCCCCACTTCCCCCCAGCACTGCCTGGACCGCGAGCTCAAAGTCCGGTCACGGGAATTGAACCTGCAATCTTCTGGCCCAGGTAGACATCGATTGGCTTCAGCTACTCAATGCTGTCCGATTGCCGCTGTTTCATTATCTGTTTGTTACACTGTGTAGTGTTCCCGTCATTAATAACCTGATCTCAGGTGTCCTGTGCTGAGGAGCTCCATTAGTTCAGGCAAATTATCATTCAGATTAGGCAAACCAGGAGGCCCTTCAGTCTTGAAAATACATCCCAGAGGGGAACTGTGTGGAGGTGTGTGTAATTTTAAATGTGATTGAGAACGTAGATGCAGAACAGTACTGTAGAGCGTACACACACACATACCACACACACACACATCCCCCACACACACATCACAATAGACCACAACACATCCCCCATGTACACACGATACACACACACCCCACACACCTCACACACACAACACCCCACACCCCTCCTCACCTCACACACCACCCCACCCACACACACACCCTACACCCACAGACAGCAGAACAAGAGGACACAGGTTTCGATTTGCAAAGGGGCCAATTTCAGGACAGACACCGGGAAGTGTTTCTTTACCCCAAGTGTAATCAACGACTGAAACAGAGTTACCGGGATGGGTAGTTGGAGCTATTACGCCGGGACTCATCAATAAAAAAAAATCAGATCGATGCTGTGTTGGACGGACAGTGTTTGTATCTGTGAGTACGTGGGGTTGGCTGTGTGTTTGCCTGTTGTGTGTTTGTTGCGTGTTTGCATGTTGCTCGTGCGTGTTTGCGTGTTGCTCGTGCGTGTGTGCGTTGTATGTTTGTTTGTGCGTGTGTGAACTTGCTGCTGTATTAACAAGTAACAACAACAAAGCAAGTCAATTGATAGCACCACAGGCAAAATTCACAAAGGATTCCGCCACAGCGCCTGGGAGGAGATTGTGTCGGAGCAGATTTTAATGGATCTTATTCGTATTGTCACATTCAAAACTGATCTAATATTTACATTTCCCATTGGGTTTAGAAATATGTAAGATTGACGACCTGTGTCAATCTGTGGTCTGCTTTTAGCTGTAGGGTCATGTCGCCTGGGGAAAGGGGTTTTGACAACTCTCAAAGTCTCAAGTAAAGTGCTTTATAAATGGTTGGGAGTGTGAAGGGTTTGAGATAGGGGGATGGTGGGGTGTGGTGGGGCGAGTGTGTGTGAAGCACTCTGGGACCCTACCCTGTGTGAGGGACGCTATACAAATGCAAGTCGTTGTGTGTGTGTGTGCGTGTATATCTGTGTGCCTGTCTCTGTCTGTCTGTCTTGTGTGTGTATATGTGTGTCTGTCTGGGTTGGATGTCTGCCCAGGGCTGCGTGGCAACCCAGTGCCTTATGCCTCAGTTCATCTCTAACATTGAATTCCAAAGCAATGTTGGTGGGAAGCCAACTCTTGCTCAGTAAATCCCATGAGACATGCAAAAAATGTATGGGCAGGGTGGGGGGTGGTGGGGGGGTTGTGCGATTGGGGGGAGGGGTTTGGGGACATGGGGGCTTGGGAGTTTGGGGATGTGGGGGTCTTCAATCACAATGTTGGGATTTTTTTTGATGCACTTGAATGGATCATGGGTAATGGATGTGAATGGAAACCCCATTCGTTTGTCCTCCCACCTCAACCTTCAAGGCACTGTCCTTGAATGGTTTAGCTCTTACCTTTCCCACCGTCTTCACTTCGTCTCAACGAATGGCTTCTCCTCCACCCCCCGTACTGTCTCATGTGGTGTCCCTCAGGGCTCTGTCCTCGGTCCCCTCCTCTTCACCCTCTATATGCTCCCCCTTGGTGACATCATCCGCAAACATGGGGTTAACTTCCACATGTATGCGGATGACACCCAACTCTACCTTTCCTCCTCTACTCTCAACTCCACGACCACCGATGTCCTGACAGCCTGCCTGTCCGACATCGAGTCCTGGACGAGAGACAACTTTCTTCAGCTCAACGTGCAAAAAACCGAGGCCCTCCTGATTGGCTCACGTCAGCGCCTCCGCACCTCAGGCGCTGACACCATCAGCATCCAAGGCTGCACTCTCCACCTCTCAAAGCCAGTCAGGAACCTCGGCGTTTTGTTCGACCCTGAGCTGTCCTTTCTCCCTCACATCCGCACCACAACTGGCACCGCCTTCCATCACCTCCGGAACATCGCCAGACTACGGCACTACCTCACCCCTCACGCTGCTGAAACCCTGGTTCACGCCTTTGTCACCTCAAGGCTGGACTATGGGAACTCTCTCCTCGCCGGCCTTCCCGGCACCTCCCTCCACAAGCTGCAGGTCATTCAGAACTCTGCAGCTCGTGTACTGTCCCGCACCAGGCTTCGGGACCACATCACTCCTACCCTCGCTCGCCTCCACTGGCTCCCCATCCCCCAGAGGATTGATTTCAAGATCCTCATCCTCACCTACAAGGCCATTCACGGCCTTGCTCCCTCCTACCTCTCCAACCTACTATCCCCCTACCTACCTGCCCGTACCCTCCGTTCCTCTGGCTCCGGTCTGCTCCACGTCCCCCGCCCCAACCGCCCTACTATCGGTGGTCGGGCCTTCAGCCTCTCAGCCCCGAGGCTCTGGAACTCCATCCCCCAGTGCCTTCGCCTTGCTTCCTCCCTTTCCTCCTTCAAGGCCGGTCTCAAAACCTTTCTCTTTGACCGCGCCTTCAGCTCCCCTCTCGACTCTCTTCCTCCTCCTCGCTCCCTCCCTTCCCTCCCCTCACCCTGACCATTTCCCCCCTCCTCTCTCCCTCCCTTCCCTCCCCTCACCCTGACCATTTCCCCCCTGCTCGGGTCATGACCCAACTGTGCAGCGCCTTGGGACGTCCTCCTGACGTGAAAGGCGCTCTATAAATGGAATCTTGTTGTTGTTGTTGTCTTGTTGTTAACAACCCCTTGCCTTCCCCCCCACCCCCAGCCCCCCTTCTCCCTCTCTCTCTCTCTCTCTCTCTCGCCTTCCTTTCTGTTTGGCTAGTTCCTTCACTCTGGGTTCTGGCTACTCCTGCGGAGATTCGGGAGAGGCAGAGTAGCATTGCCCTGAATTCCAGACGGTTGACTTGAAAGGGGTCTCACTGACAATCGGAGTGGTTTTTATTTATACGTGTTATTTATATGTGTGGTTAATGCAAAATTGATGACATTTTCACACTCTGCCTTTAGTCATCTCCTCAGCCGTTGACAGCAACGTCTGATAATTTTAGCCACTCGATGGAGGATGGGACACGTGGAAATGAAGACACAAATAGCTTGAAGTCAGGGAGAGTTCATCTCCTAACCCTTGTCTTTTTGGTATGCACCCACCTCCCCCCAGTGCATTTGTATAGCACCCTTCACTTTAGGAGGATGTGAAAGGTGCTATAGCACCCATTAAAACAGCAATGTCTCCCCTAGCTTACGCTCACATAGTTCTAAAGCATCACAAAACGCACAGTCACTATACTTGACCGTGAATCCTGCAGAGGGCTTCGAGTCGACCTCCAGGTGTGAGAAGCACTGCATCAAAGAATGTTACAGTGCCGACCTAACTGCGACCCGTGGGCCGGTTTCGACCCTCGGGACCGTCAAGAGGCGCCACCCGCATACAGCTGAGTAAGTCCGTGTTCAATCAGTATTGCGCTTCCAGGTTTTTCTTGATTGAATACTTCTTGATTTAGAGCAATAATATTTTGGTGGCCGACCAGACCGGGTTGTTATTTTTACCACAACTTTCTGGGCAGTTTCCAAGGCCCTGATTTTCCTCAAAAACTGCCAACGACACGGGCTTGGCTCGTAGGCTCGTCCATTCCATTTGTATGTGTCTGTTGACAACATTCAATCGCTTGTGACAGCGACGGACGGCATGACTTAAAGGGAATTTAGCCTTAAGCCAGGCAAGAGCTCGGGAGAATTTTCTCTCTCTTTCTTTATATCGTATCTAGAATGGACGTCCCAAAAGGCAATGAGAGATGAGATGACACCAACTTCATCTGAAAGGAGCTGGTGTTATGCAGTCACCGAGGGTGAGTGTGGATCGGTGGGGGAAATTGTGAGGAGTGAGGACTAAGGACCGGGAAAGAGCAAAAGACGTTGAGGTTTTTAAGTAAACATTAATATTGTGCAAAAAGGCAGATGCTGGAAATCTGAAATAAAAACAGAAGTCGCTGGGGACCCTCAGCAGGTCAGGCAGCATCCATGGAGAGAGGAAAGGTCATCGATCCTGAAACGTTAACTAACTTTCCTCTCTCCACAGATGCTGCCTGGTCACTGAGCACCGCAATGCCAGCGGTGTTGTCCTCTGGATGAGATGAGCTCCCGTTCAGGTGGACCTTAAGGATCGAGCTGCGCTGTTGGAACTCAACGTCCTGGCCAACAATTCTCGCAGGTAACATCGATCAGTCCCTTCGTGGCTGATGGCGGGAATGTACTGTAGGCAAATTGGCTGCTGTGCTAATCAACAAAACACACAGTTGCTGCGCTTACCAGTGAAATCCTGTGGAGTCCTTTAAAGGGTCTTCATGACGGGTGAGTGATAAGGCGCTGTATTTAATACAAGGATTATTATCACTACCTATATTATTATTATTATTATTGCCTCAAACTTCAACGAGCCTCATCGTGTTCAGCGATGCCCGGAATCAGCGGTGAGCGAAATTTCACCCGAGCTCAGCTCGCGAGATAGCTTTGCCTTAAAATTCCGGGTGTGGAGGAGTGTTGAAATTCTGCCTTTAATTTGGAAGCACATTCACCGAGGTGCAGTCTCGCTGATTTTATCCCAAATCCCAGAGGTGAACAATGCTTCACGTCCCCTCCGCTCACCCCACAAGGTTTTTAATTGTGTCTTCGGGCTGCGATTATGCACAACATGTTTTATTTCAAACCAAAGATGCCAATGCAGAGGCCATTCGTGTACTGTACCCCGTCCTCCGCTCAGCGAGGCAGTTTCAGAGTTTCACCCACAAAATACACACTCAATTCTAGTTGTGGTATGTTCTGCGAAGCGCTTTGAGAAATCTCGGAGATGCGATAAGGCGCTGTATCAAATGCGAGGTTTATTATTAATAACTTGATCAGAAACAACCATCCTCCCGTTTGATAGGGGACCTTTCACGCCAGGAGGACGTGCCAAAGCCCTTCGCAGGCTTTTGCTATGTGCTCTGTGGGCGATTTGCGCACAGCGAAGTCCTGCAAAGAGCCGTGAATTGAATGAACAATTTTCCGGGGGTGGGGGTTGGGGGCGGGGTGGGAGGGGGAGATCGATGGCCAAGGATAACCGGGAGAGAGAAACTCTCATTTTTTTTTGAATAATAAAGACCGTATGCGGGGCCACTGCTGTGCGCAATTAACTGCCGCGTTTCGCCCACAAAATACACACAGTCAGTTCACTTTACAGTATATTCTGTGAAGCGCTTTGAGACGTTCTAATATGAAGGGCTGTATCAAGTCCGAGGATTATTATTATTTATCTTATTATTTGTGCGGATTTAATCGCGGGATGGTTTAGATTTGCTGCATTGCAATGCACTGGGCTCTTGGGTTGCGTAAGGTAGTTGGGGTATGAACGTCAGTGTCGGAGGTTAGCAATAGGATTTTAATGGGAACTGTTCTCCAGTTCACAAACATGTCAGTGTGTAAAATTATCTTTCCTGGTTTCCGGTGAGAGTGAAATTAAAATAACACGTGGTTTTATTTTCCCCCCCACTGCCCCCATTTTCGTTTTCTTTTTTGGCTCCGTTTTGTTCAGCGCTTTGCCTCCTAAAAGTGTGGCGTTTTTTAACCCCTTGCTTGCCGCTGGCTCGGCTCGAACTCAACTATTCGCCGATGGTAAATGGGAATCTTTGCTCGATTGGTATTCGCGGACGCATTGTGACTGCCGAGCGTAGTGACTGTTTTTGTAGACGAATGTAGAGTCCCACAAACAGCCACAGGGTGAGGGGCCAGTTTAATTTGCGTGAGTGTGTATGGGGGGGGGGGGGGGGAGAACGGGGCTTGTGGGCCGGAACGGTGTCTCCATGAAGCTCCCCTCCCGAGGGAGTGGGTGGAGGAGTGGTGGGGGGAGAAATGGGCTCGAGCCCCATCACCCCATTCCTTCAAAAACTGACAGCGGATTCGGAGGCCTCGGTGGAAATCTCGGAGATCTGTCATGGGACGTGTTCGCCCGGCCGGAAATATTCCGGGAGAAAAATACCCCCCCCGTGTAAATTGCCATTAACACTCAAAACAGCAAGCAAAAATATTGATTGGAACTTCCTTTATTTACTCAGTCAATAGGTAGCGAGACAGAGGACAGCGGCTGCAATCGATGTCACAGCTGGGAGCCTTGGTTCTTGTTGCCCCCCCCACCACCTCCACAGGCTCCCAGCCACCAACCCTCACCCAGTTCGCTGACAGCAGCGACCACTCAATCCTTTCCACACAGACACTTGCCTCAAATCCCCTTTCCACCCACCCCCACTGTCTCATTCTCTCATTCCCCACCCACCCACCCACCCCCCTCTCCCCCTCCCAGTGGCAAAAGACAATTCGATCCTTCTTTCCTCTCATCTGCTGAAGCCACGCTGGAAATAGACTTGGAAAAAAGTCTTCGTTATTTCAAATATTAATTACTTACACATTTGCATTTCCAGCATCTGACTCCCTCAGGATCATATCATCTTTTCCATAATTTATTACTTCTAAAAATTTTTTACGAGATTGCAGAGCTCCTGATTAAATACCGTCAATCTAACCCTTTTATCCCTGAGCCCAGCAGCGCGCGGTTTCCCCCATCGCTCGCTCCGCCGATGTTTTATGGGGAGCGTGGATTGACTGCCGTGTTTGCTTACGAAATACGCGTCCGTTCTCCCTCTGCTTGACTGGCGCTGACCTGCTCTACGCCCCCCTCTCCCTGCCCTGCCCGAGCATTCAACCTCTCTGTCCCCCACCCCGCTGGCACTCCATCCCAGAGCACCTCTGTCTCGCACCTCCGCCTCGCCTCTCTCTCGCCTCCTTCAAGGCCCGTCTCAAGATCCTCCTCTTTAACCCAGCCTACGTCATCCTAACCTCTCTACCCTCCACCCCCCCTGATCCCAATCCCCAGCTTGGGTGCAAACCCTTGACCTAGCAGTAAGCAGGAACCGGTTGTTAGGCAATTTGTGAATTGTTTTTTGGGGGTAATAATCCCTCAGAAAAAAAATTGAGGTCACTCAATCTATGACTGTTTGTGGGACACTGCTGTGCACAATTTGCTGCCGTGTTTTGTCCACAAAAATACAGTCAATCCACTTTACAGTATATTCTAGGAAGCGTTTGAGACATCTCAACGATGTGATAAGGCGCTATATCAGTGGCAAGGATTATTATTATTGTTAATATTGATCTGAACTAAGCTGGTGAGCAGAAGCTGGTAGTTGGCAGAGAGCTGCCATCAGCAGCCTGGTCACGGGACTTAGATCATCAGCTGAGATCTGACCTGTGAGTGAGTTATCCTTAGCCTTTAACAAGCGGAAAAGAGGATTGTTTTACGCTGTGGAGTGAGACTGCGGCCCTATTTATATCACAGCCCCTCCTATTTTTAAAACCACATTACTTTTGTATCATCGCCCGTGATTGAATTCAACTGGGAGGCGTGATTAGTCCACAGGGCCCTTTAACACTTCACAAATGTTAACTGGTGAAGTGTGAGATGGTTATTTATAAGCTAACTGGCGAGAGATCAGCCTCTAACTCGAGTGATGCTGTTCGCCATTCACATTCCCAGTTGAATTCTCGTCGACCGTGAGATAACGATAACTAGGCGGCTTCACTATTACTTTTTAGACTGGATGCTCTGTTTTAATGGCAGACTTGGCTAAGTCGGTGAAGGGTTTGCACCCGAGCTGGGGTTTGGAGGCAAGAGGGTTGGAGGGTAAAGGTCGGGCGGGGGGGTGGGGTGGGGTTGGAGATGGGAGTGTGGCCGAAAGCACGGTCAAAGAGGAAGGTTTTGAGAAGGACCTTGAAGGAGGCTGGGAGAGGGCAAGATGGATGGAGTTCCAGAGAGTGGGTGCAGAAAGGCTGAAGGCTCTACCGCCAATGGTGGAGCGGGTAGGGCGGGGGAAGACACGGAGCAGGACAGTGCCCGTCGATCGGAGCAAGCAGGAAGGTTGGTGTGGTGTTAAGAGGTCGCAGAGGTAGGAAGGAGCAAGATAAGCTTGTGCAGGGCTTAAGAAAGGTCAAATTCAGAGCGAGACATCCTGAAATGAGCTCCAGTTAGGGAAAATGTCAGGCGTCTCCATAACGGAGGCTAGTTAGAAGCTTTAGATTATTTGGGGGAAGCCTACAACAGAACACGATCCTAAGGAAGAAGCTACTCCAATGGAAACAGATGTCCTTTCTCCTTCCTGTTCTTAATTTCCTGTCTATTTTTGAATTCCGCTGAGACGTTGTTAATTCATTCCGACCACGGTATTTCAGTATAGTCGGCACTTGTGTTTTATTATTATCCAAATCGCTCAATTACAATCTATCCGGCTCTGCAGGAACACTGAGCACCTTCCCCACGAATAGTTATTGTTCTGTTGCCCAAATAAGCTAAGACTTCTAACAGAGTATTGGATCAGTGTTGGTTGAGAGACAATGTTAAAGGGTATTGGGATCAGGGAAATGGGATTGGAGTGGAGAGCTTCAGTGGGGTGTCGGGGGGTGGTGAGCGAACACCAGCACAAAAACGATGGGGAAAGATGGGGGAATGGGATTAGAGTAGAGAGCTCCGAGTTGGGTGGGGGGGAGCGAGCACCAGCACAGACACGATGGGGAGGAGGGTGAAAGAGTATATTCATCATTCTGACATTGAGATGCTAATGAGAATGTGAGTGAAGTCTAATTATCAGATGAAGTTGATGTACATTTACGCAAGTACTTTACTTTTTTCTCTCTCCTGCCACGGCATCGTCGAGTTGTGATCTTTACCGAGATGTGCCCCAGTTTATCCAAAAGCTCTGCCTCTTCTAGGTCAATATTCTCCCAAAACCTCCAGTCAACTGGAATTCACAAGAGCTCCTCTCTCCCTCTCAGGATGTTTTGAGAAGGTCTCTGGTTTCCCAGCACTCAGAGAGTTTCTTGTAAACCGTCAGTGGTATTGATTTACATGTGATAGTGGCTTTGGCTGTGACTGTATTAATTGTGTTTCATCCCGACAAGAAGGTGACTCAAAAGGCTCTGCTCACAAATAATAATAATCCTTGCATTTGATACAGCGCCTTATCACTCCTTCGAGACGTCTCAAAGCGGTTCACGGGACACACTGTAAAGTGAATTGACTGTGTATTTTGTGGAGAAACGGGGCAAGCCAATTGCACACAGCAAACAGTCGTCGATTCAGTCACCAAAATTTTTTTTTTGGAGTGTTTATTACCCCCGGAAAGCAATCCACTAATCGATCGACAACCAGGTTCCTACTCACTGCTGGGTAAACAGAGGCGTGTGGAGTAAGGAAAATTTGTCTACGTTTTCACCCCGCCCGGAAATCGAACCGGATCCTTTCGCTTGCAAGGCGAGGGTTCTAACCACTACGCCACAGGACTCCACAAAAATAGTTATAATAATAATAATCCTTGCATTTGATATGCCGCCTTATCAAGTTGTTGAGAGAATACTACTGATTGAACCGGGCTGACACCTAGAATTCATTTGAAGAGCCTCAGTTTGAACAGGTCTCTAGTATTGCACCTTTTGAACCAAGTTAGATTGCCGTGGGCACATTCAATCCCGTACAATTGGAAGGAAAGCAATTATTTTAAGTTATTGTCAAACGTAGTTAGCCTTAAGATTACTGTAACTTCACAAGGAGTTACCAGTTCCGAGCAATGCAACAAGGCTGAAATAATCGGGGCGAGAAAAAGATAAATTCAATCCGATATCCTCATTTGGGAACAAAACTCAACTTTTCACTTCTTTTCTGGAACTTCTCTCATTTTTCATACACAGTAGACTCCTAGTAATTCGTCACTCCGAGGGGAAAAGGCTCAGTGTCGAGTGATCAGGAGAGGCGAGTGAGGCACAAATAAATACACAAATAAATGTGGCCGCGATATTGACAGCGCGTCGACTTAAGTGGTAGCGACGAGTCGAGACTTGTCGAGGGTCGAGTTATCAGGAGTTTCCAAGCCGGTGTACAATGCGGAACTGAGGCCTGAAGTGTCCTCATTCCTTTAGCCATCAGGCCGTTGTCTCGAGATTGTGGGAAATTCACCTCGGGAGGACGTCTCAAAGCGCTTCACAGGATCTACTGTCAAATGTAGTGACTGTAGGCCATCGCTGCAGCCGATTTCCGTGCAGCAATGTTCCAAAAAACAGACGTCAAGCAAGCAGTCAATTTTATCTGGGGGGGGATTGTCGGCTGGGACACCTGGAGAGAGAGAAACTCCCTTCTCTTTTCATGTAGCGTCATAGGATTTTTCACGTCTCATCTGATGGCCTGTTTGACAGCTGTGGTATACCTTAATTCCACGCCAATATCTCCGTTAGCTCATTTGGTTGGACACTAGACCCGTGACTGGATGGGATGGGTTCAACCCCCCGTTGATTGGTCTCAGTTAATGTCCCCATGACGTGACTCTGTATCTTATTGTTATATAAAATTTGCTGTTCTCTCCTGTTACACACTTGCCCGAGCCTGAGCGAGTGTCCCAATTTTTACTGTTGCAATCCATCATAGAACTGCTGGCAACTCCGAATAAAGGACGACAGCCTGATTACATCCAACAGAGCGGGAGCTGTTAGAATTTTCCCTGTTACAATTCATGAATGCCCTGTGACTGAAATAGCTATTGGGTTAAGAGTGGGGGCTATTGGGGTAAGAGCGGAGGCTATTGGGGTAAGAGCACGGGAAGTGGGACAAGTTGGTAGCTCTTCCAAAGGGCCGGCACAGGCACAATGAGCCGAATGGCCTCCTTCTGCGCTGTAAGATTCTATGAGATATTTAAGAATGGCCAATGAAGTCATTATAATGTGTTACAATAATAGTACCACTGCAGAATGGAGCAAAAGGTCGTAGTATCTACCCTATTATCTAAAACAAATCATCATTTCTTTAAGACTTATTAGACGTTTTATTGGTATCACGACTTTCTGTTCAGGTTTTACAGCTGATAATGATAATAATCCTCGCATTCGATACAGCTCCTTTCGCGTGGGGGAGGACATCTCAAAGCGCTTTGCAGGATTTCACTGTAAAGTGTAGTGACTGTATATTTTGGGACCGAACAAATGTGAGCCAAATTTGCGCACAGTGACGTCCCACAAATAGCAAAGGGAGTGACCAGCTTTAATGATTGCTGGTCAGGACACCAGGAGAGAGTAACTCTTTTCTCTTTTCGAACAGGGATTCGGGATCTTTAACATCCACCCAAACAGGCAGATGGGACCTCGGTTTAACGTCTCATCCGAAGGACGGGACCTCTGACAAAACAGCCCCCCCCCCACCCCAACCTGGACAAGGAGCTTGGTCAGGTTCTAAGTTAATTTCTTGGCTCGGTGCTTGCTTACAAATAAACAGTCACTACACTTGGCAGAACTCCCACTGAAGCGTTTTGATACACACGTGTGCAACGTAGGCGCTGTATCAAATGTGAGGATTATTGCTGAACTCACTGCCCAGTGCAGGAACCCACTGAAACTTTAGTCTCTGCAACTCTCGCAATTCAATGTGGGTCACTCCCCCAATAGTGCAATGCAATCCGTCATACGTTACATTATATGTGTCTCAGGCAACGATCCCACAGATTAATCGCTCATTCACCTTTCAACAAAATAGATTAAATACACTTGGCAGGACTCGCGAGACATTTCTAAGTGATGAAATTCTATCAAAATGCAATTTCTTTCTCTCTCTGTGTTTTCTCTCTCTCTCTTTCACACTCTTTCTTTTTCTCAATCTCTCTTTCTCGCTCTCTCTTTCTCGCTCTCTTTTTCTCACTCTCTCTTTGTCTCTCTCCCTTTCTCTCTCTCTCTCTCTTTCTCTCGCTTCCTCTATCTCGCTCCCTCATTTTCTTTCTCTCCTCTTTTTCCTTCTCTCACTTTCCTTCACTCGCTTTTCCGCACTCTCCTTCGCCTCTCTTTCTCATTCTCGTCCTCTATCCCTCTTTTTTCGCCCTCTCTCTCTCTCCTTCTCCATCACTATTTCTCACTCTCTTCCCTTCTCTCTCTCTCCTCTCTCTTTCTTACACATGCTCCAAACATTTCTCTGTGTTATTGTGCAGTTAATTCCCCCCGGCAGAAAGCTTACAGTTTACCTCTACGGTCGATGCTGTCATTATCACAAATGAAAGGTCTCGACCTCCAAGTACGTCTAAACTCAGAAAGGAAGGAGCTGCCATTTCCTCAGCAATTTTGTCTATTACAAATGTTTTAACCTGTGCAGGATTATGGATTTTTTATCTGATTTAATGAGCCCTAGACGCTTGTGATGGCAAATAAGACATTAGCATCCTACTCTCGATTGGGAGGTGGGGATGTAGTGTTGTTGATTTGCTTCCGTCTCTCAAAGCCTAAATGAGGAAAAAGCTAAATGGTTTAGGAATGGCTTCATGAATCTTTATGTGAAGACACTCCCTCTGGAATCTTTACCATCCAAATTGGCTGTAGTCTGACACGAGTTGAGTCGAAATCTGGTCGATAACTGCTTGAATGCTAGAAACACCAAGCAGCTTGTGCCAAGTTGTCTTGCGTCCAGTGTATAATAATAACAATAATCCTTGCAGTTGATACAACACCTTATTGTTGAGACGTCTCAAAGGGCTTCACAGAATATATTGTAAACTGGATTGTCTGTGTATAGTGTGGGTGAAACGTGGCAACCAATTGCGCACAGCAGTATCCCCCTAACAGTCGTGGATTGAGTCACCAAATTTATTTATTTATTGTTGAAGGGATTATTACCCCCGGAAAAGCAATCCGCCAATCGACTAACAACTGGGTACCTACTTACTACGAGGTAAACAGAGGCGTGCGGAGGAAGGAAACTTGCTGAAGGTTTCGCCCCACCCAGGAATCGAACCCTGGTTCTCTCGCTTGCGAGGCATGCGCTAACCACTACGCTAAGGGATGCAGTGGACAGAAGCCTCGATTGATCCTGCTCCGTCAGGTCGCGAAGCGATGCGCAGGCGTCGTGGGTGCCTAACCGGGAATTGCCGTGGGCAAATTGGTCACCGCGTTTGCCTACGAAATACTCAGTAGGTTGGCTCCACTTGCTAGAAAGAAAAGAGACATTTGAGACTTTCTCAACGTGGTCATGTATTGTGTTAATTGCAAAAGTCTTCTGCCCTTAATCTGGGGAACCATCAATTGTTGTGAACGACATTTACTGTGGATTGTTTGCGAACCCTACTAAAAAATTTGACATGTCTTTTCGACAAAGGGTTACATTTTTACAGACAAATGACTAATTAAGGTCTTTTTTTTACTCAATTTGCAGATCAATGGTGTCTCTCTCTGAAGCCCATTAGAAACCGTGCAATTTCAATCCCTCTCCCATGCAATCTGCTGCTCATTTTATTGATAACAGGAATAATCCATCCATTTGATACAGCACCCATATAATAATAATAATACCCCTTACATTCACCATAACGCACTACCTGAAAAGGTGGTAGAAACAGATTCAATAACAACTTTAAAAAGGAAATTGGATAGGTACTTGAAGAGGTTATGAGAAAGAGCGGGGGAGTGGGACTGATTATGTTGCTCTCCCAACAGAGCTGGCACAGGCACGATGGGCCGAATGGCCTCCTTCTGCGCTGTAATATTCCAGGATTCTATAATTTCGCCCACAAAATACACAGTCACAGTATATCATGGGAAGTGCTTTGAGACGTCTCAACAGTATGATAAGGCGCTATATCAAATGCAAGGATTATTATTGTAATGTCACATCCTTACTGTAACATTGAGAACCTCTCAAAGAGCTTTTCTGTAAGGTCTAGCATTTTGTGGGTGAATTGTTCGAGCAGTAAACAACAACAACAATAAGATTACATGTGTATAGCGCCTTTCATGTCGGGAGGACGTCCTAAGGCGCTGGACAGTGTACAGCATTTCAGACCCGAGCTGAGGTCCGGGCGGAGAAAGAAGGGGAGGGGAGGGGAAGAGGGGGTAAACTGTGAAGCGAGCAACCGCATTTTTTTAGTCTGGGAGGATTGTCAGGCAGAGACAGGGCGATCGGTTGCTAATTAAAAGCTGCGTGTGTCGATGGCGCGATAGCAAAACAGTCTGTGCTCTTTATTTACACTGAGCAAGGCGTCAGCCGGCACGGACAGCAAGTCTGCGAAGCTCTGGTGAGAGGAGAGGGGCTGACATATGTGAGGAGTCAGCGCAACTCCCACGGGCTCCATTCGGGGCTGGTTGTTTCGGGCCCACCATATGTTTAATCGTAAAAGCCCAGCTAATGCTGCACTTACACCGAGTCCGCAGATGGATATGAGTCATTGATTATCTCCTTATTAGAGGCCTCAGAGCTCGATGCCATTACCGGGCACCGGACACGACCTGAGCTCTTTCCCAAAGCGCTCTGGGTTACGGTACCCAATGGTTAGGACCTTTTGCACCCCCCCCTTCCTGTGTCCACTGTGACCACATATGCCAATCAGTCATCATCCTCGCCTTTCCGATCACACCTTATCGCACTGAAACATCACTGAGTTATTTCGCACTGAGAGTCTTTCCGTGAAGTGTAGTGACTGACCGTGCCAACAGGAATGCCCCAACACAGGAATGCAACTGCTCTCGCGCTCTCTGTGTCGGAAGGTTGAAGCCTCACGATGAACTGAGGTCCCACGTTTACTTCTCTTCAGATGGACGTTAAAGATCCCACTGCACCGTTAGGAAAAGAGAAGCGAGTTTCTATCTCCCGGTATCCCGGCCGACAATCCTCCCAGATAAAATTAGTCGCTCACTTTCCGGCTGTTTGTGGGGTATTGCTGCCCGCTAGTGTTTGCAGTGCCTTGCCCCCCTCTTTCCCCATTTTCAGGTCGCACCCGAAGACCCTCCCTCTTCGGCAGTTCCTATGGTCACCTTCCCCTCCCCCCTCCCCCCTCCCCCCGGCTCGGCGTCGGTGCGATATAAATGCAAGTTGTCGTTGTCGTCGTCGTCGCTTGCGAAAGACAGTCACTACACTTTACTTTACAGTAAATCCTCTGGAGAGAGACTTCGAGACGTCCTCCTGACGTGAAAGGCTCCGCATCAAACACTCAGTGATTATCGATAATTATAACCATTTACAAATTCCCTCCCCCCCCCCCCCCAAAAGAAAACATTTGACACGAACGGCAGCGAAATATGCAAATGAAATAACCGGTGTTGAGAGATCAGGAGACAAGCTACCTTGCTATGCGCTAAAATACTGTCCAATTGATTTGACTTGCAAATGCGAAGCATTAACCCGTGTAAGCTTCACACCTGGAGCCACCACACAAGGAGCGAGGCGGTGTGGGAGTCGGAGCTTGCAAGGGAGCGCGGGGAGCTTACGAGGTAGGAGTGACCGTGTTCGGCTTTGAATCCCTCTTCCTGTGATAATACCAACATGATATCACTTGCGTTTGACCTAGCGCCTTATCACGTCGTCGAGACGTCTCAAAGCGCTTCACAGGGTACACCGTCAAGTTGGGTTGGAAGTGCCAGCTAATTTCTGCCCAATGTCATCCCACAAACAGCCATGGAGTGAGTGACCGATTTTATTCAACCCAGGGCTAAGCGGGAACCGGGTTGTTAGTCGATTGGCGCAACTGCTTTCTGGGGGTAATAATTCCCACGGTCAATCCACGACTGTTTGCGAGACACCCCTGTGCGCAATCGGCTGCCGCGTTTCACCCACAAAATATACACTTTACAGTAGAAACGCTTTGAGACGTCGCAATGATGTGACAAGGCGCTATATTCCAGCGCCCTGGGACCTCTTTCCCACGTGAAGGGCGCTATACAAGCGGTAATTTGTTCTTGTTGTGTATCGAATGCAAGGATATTATTATTCATTTTTTGGAGGGTTGTTGGCCAAGACACCGGGATAAACTCTTGCTGGGAATTAAATGTTTTGACATGGTGAGGCTCTGCTGTTGCATTGCCCAAGAAATACACACAGTCACTGGACATGACCCCGTATTTCCTGTGAAGCGCTTTGAATTTGGAAATTGCGAGGATTGTTGCAGTTGAATCAAATACAAGGGATCGGTGCGTTTCAAATTCCTTTCGTTAATTAAGCAAACGAACGGGGGGAATCGAGCACCTTCTGTTGTTGAGAAGATGACTGGCTGTTGCGATGGTCCCTCGAGTGTGGGAGCAGGTCAGGTGGAGTTGAAACAGATGGAGAGGAAACTCAATTACAAAGATGGTGTACGCTTCACTTCTCTCTATTGAGGACCAAATATCTTAATTAACTTCCAAGCGTCTCTCCTTTTGAGTAAGGCAACTCTTTTCTCGCATCCTCCTATCGTAATAGTAATAATAATAGTAATAATGTTAATAATAATAATTCTCGCATTTGATACGGCGGCTTATCGCGTCCTTGAGACGCCTCCAAGCGCTTCGCAGGACATACCGTAAAGTGGAGTGACTGTGTATATTGGGGTGAAACGTGTTTGCGCACAGCAGTGTTGGTTGAGGAGGTTGCGGAGTGAGTGACCAGTTTTATTCTGGGGATTGTTGGCCGGGAAACCGGGAGAGAGAAACTACTGCTGTACTAGGAGAACGCAGGCGGAACGTACGCTGAACACGGGCGACAGACACTGCAAAGGCCAGCAGAGTGTCAACGAGGCCTACAGTAAATCTCTGTGAAACTGCCCCTTCGGCTTGCCAGCGTGAGCTGTAACCCTCCGCGTGTCCTCCTGTCCCACCACCTGCTTCCTGACGCATAAGACGGAGCCATCTGGGAAAGGTCAGGATTGGGTTGTGGGTTCACAGGGATCCTGTCACAGGAAACTTGGATTCTCTGAAACCGCAGTGAGTTGCTTACTCGACGTTCGCTCAAGCATCGAGGCCGCTCACGCGCCAGCATTCCCGGAGTTAGGGAGGGAGAAACTACAGGAACGTAGGAACAGGAGGAGGCCATTCAGCCCCTCGAGAATGTTCTGCCATTTTATAAGATTGTGGCTGATCTGTACCTCGAGTCCAATTACCCGCACTTGCCTCATATCCCTTAACACCCTGACCTAACAAATATCTATCCACCTCCGTCTTGAAAATGTGAATGGATCCAGCGTCCACAGAGTTTTGGGGGAGGGAGTTCCGGATTTCTACGACCCTTTGGTGAAAAAACGCCTCCTGATTTCACCCCTAAATGGCCTGGCTCTAATTTTAAGATGATGCCCCCCCCCCCTTGTTCTGGATTCCCCGCCAGAGGAAATAGTTTCTCTGAAGCTGCTCTATCGAATCCATTTATTATTTATTAGTCAGGTTACCCACTCCTGGGGCCATTGTGGGTGAGCGTGGCAGGTGGGGGAAGGATTTATCGACGACTTGTGTGAAATGCGGGAGCTATTAACACGAACAAATTATATTTGCATAATGCCTTTCACGTCAGGAGGATGTCCGAAGGTGCTGATACAGGCAGAAGCAGATCTATTGAGATGCAGGTTTGCGCAAACATCCCTCCCTGATTTGCGTTATTCACGAACTGAGATCTGCCTAGAGATCAGACGGAGGCATTGCTCCGAGCCAGTGATGTGCCTGTGGCAACTCATGACCATGTCACCGTCCTGTGGCTCATATAATAATAATAATAATAATAATAATAATAATAATCCTTGCATTTGATACAGCGCCTTGTCCCGTCGTTGCGACGCCTCAAAGCGCTTCATCACAATACACTGTAAAGTGGAGCGACTGTGTGTTTTGTGGGCGAAACACGGTGGTCAATTGCGCACAGCAGCGTCCCCACGAACAGCCGTGAATCACTGCCTTACAATGGAATCAGATTACAAATACTGACTGGGACGCAGTGTAAGTTTCACACGATGGTTCAACTAATGCGAGGTCCGTCTTTCCGTGAAGCATGATAGTGCAGCCCAGGTTATAATTAAACCCACCTCAAGACCCTCCTCTTCGACTGAGCTTTTGATCTACCTGCTTCCCCCCCCCCCTCTCACCCCCGCCTGCCCTCCACCCTCCCCGATCCCGTGGCCCTCCCCCCCAGCTCGGGGTCCGAAACGCTGTCTGTCCAGCGCCTCGGGACGTCCTCCCGACGTGAAAGGCGCTTTACGAATGTAATGTTGTTGTAGTTGTTGAAGGCACATATGTTCCTGCCGGAGACCGGCTTATTAATAATAATAATCATGATGGTGATGACAACAACAATAATAATCCTTGAGTTTGACACGGAGCCTTTCACTTCGCAGTACGTACCGTATAGTGTAGTGACTGTCCAATATTTTTTAGGGAAACATGACAGACAAGAGGTGAAGTCATCAAACACCTCCCGCACCCCCCCTTCCAAGAAAAAGGAGGTGCCGCTCTGAATACAGTGCCATCAATACGCAATTCAAGCGCTCTGGGACGCTACCCTGTGTGAGGAGCGCTATGTAAATGCAAATTGTTGTTGTAGTTGTTGTTGTTGTTGCTGTTGTCGTCCTGTGATTACCGAACTCTCTATTTGCCTCAAACGTCCCACGAACCGTGCTCGCAAAAAAAAACAGCCACGCGTCGGAATTCCTGCTCCAAATAAGATTGGGGTCAACGGAGCCGAGAGTTTGTAACAACGCATTTCCTCCACTGGGAAATCAACGACCGATGAAAACGTGCTCCATGTTCCAAGCTAATGCCCAGGCATCCCGGGTTAAACGGACAGACTATTCTCTCCAAAATGGAAACCCCGCAGATGACGGAAATCTGAAACGAAAACAGAAGTGGCTGGGAACGCTCAGCAGGTCAGGCAACATCTATGGAGAGAGGAAAGTGATCATCGTTTCGGGTCCACGACCCTTCTGACCAACGATTGGAAACGGGCTTTGGAGGAGGCCTCTTCTTTACACGCCGTGGAGTTGTGTTCATTGGTCAAGGCTGCTCGCTCTTGCACGTTGTCCTCGCTTAATAACACCTACACCTTTTGATGAATTAACTGAGCTTCGGTGGAAACCGAGCTTCAAAGTGCGTCCCGTGTGTTGTTTTTAGAAGACAGGTTACGGTGAACAATAGTGAGTCACGTGTGTGCTAATTATCTCCCGACGTGAAAGGCGCTATGCAAATGGAATTGTGTATTGCCTTGTATCACCTGCCTCGTTTGACTACAATATACAGCCATTGCCGAAAGTGATCAATGTGCGGAAGTCTGAATCTTTTCAGAGGTTTTTCCTCTCCGCCCCCACTCCCCCACCCCAACCCCCAATCCCCACTTCTCCCCCTCCTCCCACTCCCCACCCCCACCCCATACTCCAGCTCTTTCTCCCGCTCTTTTGGCGACGTTCATAACTTCCTTGTGTCCCCTGTGACACCAGCCAAAATTTGAGGATGTGCAGTCAGATGGTATCTCATTCAGAAAGGGTTGGTTTAGTTGAAGTGCTCCTGGTTTATCTACCTCTGGTAGCTCCAACAACTAAGAAACAACCAGGTCCTAGAGATGTGATAACCCGGTGAAATTAAGCTGCAAATGAAGGTTGTCACATCTCCATTATCCTCCGACTCCCCCAGCATTAAACCTGACTGAGCTTCAAAAGCTCATTGAATCTCAGATGAAGGTAGTTTGAGGCTTTGGCTTTCAAAGGGTTTGCTGGAGACTGTTCAACCTTTTGTTATTTTTAACCTGATTCTCATCGTGGATCTGCCAAGTGACTCATTCGTTAAACTGGCCACTGGTCGCCTTACGCTATGCAATGGCTCTTTCGCTCTCTAAAGGTCAGGTCAGGTGCAAGCTGAGAGTGACTTTGTTCAAACTGGTGGCACTCCACGATAAGAGGAGGGAGAGGAGGCGGGTAGAGAGGCGTGGGGTGGAGGGTGGGGGGTGTGATGAGGGGTGGTGGCTGCCCAGTCTGAGGAAGCTACGCTGAAGAAAGTGACGAGGTTGATTCCCTGTGTTAAGGGGAACGAGCTGTGAGCAATAATAACTCAAGCCGGGGCTCTTTAGCTTTGAAAGGAAGGGACTCCTCGTAGAGAACCCTCTAGAGGAAGAGGTAATTTTTGATAGGATTGAGAAAGTGAACCCAAAATCGCATCGTAATAACAATCATCTCATTTGATACAGAAAGATGTCACAGGGCGCTGGACATTCAGGGGTTTTGCTCCCGAGCTAGGAGTTGGGGTAAGAAGGGAAGGAGGGCTGGAGGGTAGAGGTGGAGGTGGGAGGGTGGCCGGAGGTACGATTGGAGATGAACATCTTCAGACGGCACTTGAAGGAGGCAAGAGAGGAGGGATTGCGAGATAGAGTTCCAGAGTGTAGGGGCAGAGATGCTGAATATCCGACCGCCAATGGTGGGGCGGGAAGTGGGGGGACCTGAAGCAGCTGGTGTCCACCGAGCAGAGGGGGCGGGCAGGCTGATATGGAGTTATGAGGTCAGAGAGATAGGGGAGAGCCTTGAAGGTAAGAACAAGGGTTTTGTACTCGATTCTCTGAGGGATGGGGAGCCAGTGAAGCCGGGCAAGAACTGGGGTGATAGGTTTCCGGGTTCAAAGTACCCGACACGGGGCAACTGCAATGGACAGCCACCTGATTCAGAGGCGAGAGAGCCGTCCGCTGAGCCAGGCTGACCCCTCGACGCCAGTAATACAGCAAATGCAAGGCTTATCGTAGAACTCCCAGCCGGAGCTCTGCCGAGCTGACATTTCTATCAGCGGGTGAAACGCAGCAGGCACAATTGGCGCACAGCAACGTCGTGCAAATAAGTCACGGGACGAGCGACCGGGGGCTTGTCGGTCAGCAAACCGGGACAGAGAGAAACCCCTTTCTCTTTTCGAATAGCGCCGCGGGATCTTTAACATCCACCCGAACGGGCACAGACGAGACCTGGGTTTAACGTCTCACCCTAAAGGGCGGCACCTCCGGCAATGCAGAGCTCTTGCTCCCCCAGCGCTGCAGCGGAATGTCGGCCTCGACTGTGAGCTGGAAGTCCACTCCAGATTTTTCACGACGGTTAAGCTCTTTTCTCTCTCCTTCAAGTCTTTCATTAGAAACTGGAACTTTCCTGCGCTTGCTCTATCTCATGTCAGGTCTAACAAATTGATTCAAAACTCACTCTCCTTTTAATTAGCTTTTTATTCAGACTCTGAGGGCTGAAGTCTGTATTTATAGCAACTGACCTATTTTTTGTACCTTGTTACTCTGTTCCTGGGTGTGTAAATATATATATATATGTTTCAACTGCAGTTCGCTGAGGACTTTGCTTTCCTTTGCTCTCACTGATGTTTCTCCTGCATTATTTAAGCTATCTGCTTTCTCGTTTAAGATTTTTTAAAAAATGTTCCTGGAAGACAATCCTGGTTCACTTCGCGGCTGTTTGCGTTACGTCGCTACGTTTGATACAGAGCCCTATCACGTCATCGAGACGTCTCAAATCGCTTCACGGGATATGCCGTAAAGTGGAGTGACTGCGTATCTTGTGGGCGAAACCCAGCAGCCAGTATCGTGCATGGGAACGTCCCGCAAACAGCCATAGAGTAAGCGACCAATTTTATTTGGGGGATTGTTGGTCAGGACATCAGGAGAGAGAGGAATTCTCTCTCTTTTCGAATAGCAGCAAGGGATCTTTAACGATTTAATGTCTCATCCAAAGGACGGCACCTCCGACAATGCAACAGTCCCCCGGCACTGCATTGGAAGGTCATCCTAGTCTGTGCGATTCCAATTCCCGACATGGGAGCTTGAACCCACGGCCTTCTGACTCACAGGCGAGAGCGCTACCACTACGACAGCCTGAACAGCCTACCTTTGCGCTGTGCGATTTTTAGCGGTTGTATTTCACCCCCTTACCCCCTCCCTCCCTCTCTCCCTTCCCACTTCTCTCTCTCTTGAAGTTGTCGGGTCTCTTGTTTGCCAGCGAGTGTCCGGCGAAGGGTTAAACGACGATGTCGAATTGGAAGTGGATCGATGTGTGTTGAGGAAATCACGTGCTGCGTTAACGAGCAAATGTCAGAGCGAAAAAGGGAGACTAAAACATGTGGACGCAACGAGCCTCAGCTCCGAGAGCTGGGTTCACAGTGTCAAATCGTAACACAGATTAATTTTCCCAGTTCGCAAATAAGATTGCGAACAGTGCAGCTGTTGAAGGCGACTGACTCTCCAGTGTGGTGGGGGGGGGGGGAGGCGGGCGGGGGGGAAGAGTCTGAAGCCAAAATGATTCTATTGATTATTTCTTCCATTGCGCAGTACAGCGATGAAGGATAAGATGTGTGTGTGGCCGAAAGGATTTTCGTGAAGGATATTTGGTACGTGTACGGCAGGAGAGGATTGGGGGAGTGAGAGAGAGGCATACTATAGCGCTATTGAAAAAGAGAAGGGAGTCTCTCTCTCGCTCTCTCTCTCTCTCTCCCGGTGTCCTGACCAACAATTCCCCCCCAAATAAAATAGGTCCCTCGCTCCATGGCTGTTTGTGGGACGCTGCTGTGCGTAAATTGGCTGTCGCCTTTCGCCCGCAAAATGCACAGTCAATCCACTCTACAGTATGTTCTGTGAAGCGCTCTGAAATGTCTCGACGATGTGATGAGGCGCTGTAATCAATGCAAGAGGGATATTTTGAGGGGGGAGGAGAGAGGGATTATTACCCCCGGGATGCGATCCGCCAATCGACGAACAACTGGGTTCCTATTGACTGCTGAGTAAACAGAGGAGTGTGGAGTAAAGAAACCTGTTTATGGTTTCTCCCAGCCCGAGAATCGAACCCGGCGTTCTCTCGTTTGTAGGTGAGCGCGCTAACCAATACGCTACGGGACTCCGCAGGGAATTTCCTCGGACCCCCACCCCCACCACCCAGGAGAAAATGACCTGCACGGTAAGCCAACTACTCGCTCCCAACCTCCTAATGGCAGCTGCTGTCTCGTTCAATCCATGACCTCACACCATTGAAATCCAACCCTGTAGTGTTGGACAATGCTAATCTGCAGAATCTCTTCAGCAATGTGCTTGCAAAGTGCACATTCTTTTATTAAAAAAAATCTAATCTGCCCTGTTTTCCAGCTGACAGTGTCCTGACCTAATTACTCCTGCGTTAAATGTCCTCAGGTTCCCCCCACCTCTGACCAACTCACTTGGACACTTTGGCTCGTGGCTCAATCGGGTTAAAGTGGTGTGAAATGGGGTTAATCCCCTTTTTTTTCCTGGAATTCAGCCCTGTAGCAAAAGGATCGTATTGTTCCCGGGTGTTGGATTCCCAGGAAGAATCTCGGAAGAATGGATGATATCATGTGAGAGGAAGCCATTGATCCCTCTTTCTCTGTTGGAGGAAGCTTGGGATTTGTCCTGAACGATATTCAGCAAATATTTGCGTCCGTCCCTGACTGCAATAGGCTCATCCTTTCTCTGCTGCTATTCACACGTTTATTGGTTGTCTTTAGCAGAGGATTAGGAGGGATTTGAGGCGGGATTCCACAAATCCACTGGCCTTGTTGGACTCCTTTGCTCTCTGACCTCGACATGTTTTTTTTCTCTCCTCTCTCTGCCTTTAGAAAAGGGTCCAAAGCAAACTCTCCCCGTCGCGCCTTCAGCTACTATGCCTCGAAACTCTGGAACTCTCTCCCTCGATCCCTCCCCCTTGCTCCTTCCCTCCCACTCCACTTTCAAGTCCCGTCTAAAGACCTTCCTCTTTGATCGAGCTTCCGGTCACCTCCCCCCTGGCTTGTTGTCGGACTTCGCCAGTGTCGAGCGCTCAGGGACGCTATAATCAGGTGTGAAGGCCGCTATTTAAATGCAAGTTGTTGTTGTGACTGTACTCACCCAAACCGTACAGTTTGGGGGTTGGAGAAAGGGTTGGAGGATTAAATGTTGATTCCCAGGAGCCGTCTTCGGGTGTGCTTCACCCCCACCACACCCCCATCCCCTTAGACGTTCGATAGCTTTAGCTTTAACTTAAGAGCGATGAATGCATCTTAATACGCCTACACTCTCTGCAGACCCACCTGTCTCAATTTCACCAGTCAAGCATAAAAAAAAAGCTTCTTCCAGAAATCTATGGCTCTAGGCTCGAGCGGCCAATTTTAGTGTTCATTTTCTTAATCCTAATTAAGATACTATAGGGTCTCCTCTATATACACCTCCTTGAGGTCTCGTCTGAATCATCTTCATTGACCAATGGTTTACACAGATCAAGTCAGAGCTGAAGGTTTGATGCGAGTGGTTGTCTGAATTGCTGTGTTTGGATTTTGCTCTCTCTCTCTCCCATTATTTGAAACTGTTTTCATACAATGAAGACGTAGGAGGTTGTTAAAACTGGCTAAACTAGCATGCGTCTGTTTAAAAAAATAAAAGTATCTCTTATATTACCTCGAGAGCCGTAGATTCAAATCAACAATCAAACAAAACCCAAAATACTGCAGATGATGAAAATCTGAAAACGAGAAACAGAAGTGGCTGGAAACACTCAGCAGGTCAGGCAGCATCTATGGAGAGAGGAAAGTGAGTCAACGTTTCAGGTCCATGACCCTTGGTCAGAAGGGTGTTCTGACGAAGGGTCGTGGACCCGAAACGTTGACTCACTTTCCTCTCTCCACAGATGCTGCCTGACCTGCTGAGTGTTTCCAGAGCCACTTCTGTTTTTGTCAACAATCAAAGCCTTGCCAAATCACCCGACCATCAGTCAGAAGGCTGTGGGTTCGAGCTCCCATGTCAGGACTTGGAACTCATATAGTCTAGGCCGACTCTCCAGTTCAGTGCTGGGGGGAGCACTGCATTGTCGGAGGTGCCGTCCTTTGGACGAGATGTTTATCCGAAACAAACCAGCCTTGATTAGATCTCTTGGGGTGGCATGACAATGTACTGAATGAACTTGGATATTGTTGTGTGGCTGCATTCAGGGGATTGCCTTTCACAGGCCATAATATACTCACAAGACACACACACGCAAACACACACAAACAAGGTCCTTCCTTCCTCCCTGCTGGCTTTAAAAGGTCCTATTCAACCACAGCCACATTGATCCATACAAAAACAGCATGAATAAACCCAACTCAAATTAGCCAACTTCCCTTTACAGATGCCTCGTTATTGTTTGTTTCCTATTGTGAGGTTTGGCCGGCACTCTGAACTCATAAAGCACCTGTTCACAAACACAGCAGAGGTTAAGCACTGAAGATTAGAGCAGCTTGATTATCAAGACACTACCCATTTCCCGGAGTTTTTTTCCCCCTATTACCCCTGTCTGCCTCCTCTGCACCTTTACTCCCCCGCAGCCTTAAACCTCCTATGTTTAAATCCCGCCTGAAAATCGACTTCTTTGACGGCACCTAGTAGTTGAGACGTCTCGAGGCTCTTCACAGGATATACTGTAAACTGAACTGACCTTGTATTTTGTGGGCGAAACGTGGCAGGCAATTGAGCACCAAAGTGTCCCATATTTTGATTTAACCTGGGTGTTTGTGTGTGTGTGTGTGGTGCAGGGGGTGAGGGGGGGGGGGGGTTGGGGGAGGATGGAATAGGACATTGCATAGGTGTTTTAAAGAGAATACATGGAAACAAACAGGAGTGACGGAGCAGTGGCTAATTGAGCTGAGCACTGACAGTGTTTTGAATGGGTTCCTGCACCAGACACTTGTTTCTGCTCTCACTTAATAGAGTTCATGTATCAGCTCATGACAAAGCGCTCACCGTTATTAATGCCATTCCTGTGACATTCACGCAGTCGCTCATTACCCCTTTGCCTTCCCCCCCCACCTTCCGACACCCCTCCCCCCTCTTCCCCTCCCCCCTCTTCCCCTCCCCCAGCCCACCCTCAAACCCTCAAACTCTTCCCTTTCAAACCCTACGCAGGAGACTAAATAATGACACCTGCGCTTATGAAAGACAGCTGTTCAATCGCCACGACTGAATTTTGAACAAGAGCGTCTCCATGGAAACGCCCACATTGGCTCTTGTGTGATGCAGGTTCCAGGTGAAACCAAATGATCCCTAAGCTCCGCTGCACAAAGGAATGGATGCTTCCCAACGCGGCTTCATCCGTCCCCGTCTGAAATCATTCTCGAGGCTCCATCTCTTTGATCGACCGAGCTTTCGGTCATCTTGACCCTCCTCCACCCTCGGTTTCCCCTCCCCCCACTGTGTATGTGGCAATCGCGTTTGAAGACAACTCCTTGGGTTGGTGAACGGAGCCCATAGTGGGTTTCAGTGATAACAGCTGAATTTTGATCTTTAGCCCCCCCCCAACCCCCCGTCGCCACTTGACGTTCATTGAGGTCCCTAAGATTGCCTTTGTATGAAGAAAAGCCCTTTGGCCCATTGTGTCCGCTCTGGATCTTATGAAAGGAGCGATCCCTTCAGTCTCATCGAGTGACCCTTTCAATAATAATAACAACAGCAGCAGCAACTTGTGTTTATTCACAGAGTGTAATGTCCCATCTGTAACCCCCAACCGCAAACCCTTGCAAATTACCCCGTGTGATAGAGCCATGCTTCCCTTCAGAGTAGTAATGACATCCTCAACACTGTGTACTTATTTGCAAATGTGTCTGGTGTTTAAGTGTCCGGTTACAAATGTAATTGAATAAAGAGAGCTGGAGAGATCCTATTGCCAGGCAGCTGGTACATCGCGAACGCAGAGAAAACCAATACCACCTCCGAGAGCAAACAGGGGCTGGTGTCGTTGTCAACAAACATTTAGAATGCATTAGAATATACAGCACAGAAACAGACCATTTGGCCCAACTGGTCTATGCCGGTATTTATGCTCCACATGAGCCTCCTCCGGCCCTTCCTCAACTAAGCCTTCAAGCATAACCTTCTATTCCTTTCTCCCTTATGTACCTATCCAGCTTCCCCTTAAATACATCTATGCTGTTTGCCTCAACAACACCTTTTGGTAGCATGTTCCACATTCCCACTACTCTCTGTGTTAAGAAATTTCTTCTAAGTTCACTATTTGATCTATTTGTGACTATTTTATATTGATGGCCCCTGGTTTTGGTCTCTCCCACCAGTGAAAACACTTTCCCTATGTCTACCCTATCAAAATCTTTCATCATTTTAAAGATCTCTATCACGTCACCCCTTACCCTCCTCTTTTCAAGAGAAAAGAGTCCAAGTATATTCAGCCTTTCCTGATAGCTATAACCTCTCAGTTCTGGGATCATCCTTGTCCTTTCCTCATAGGTATAAACCTCTCAGTTTCTTTTACTCATTGACTCAAAGAGAAGAAATGCTTTTAAGTTTTCCGTTGTTAATATTGGATGATTTCGGGAACGGAGGGAGGGCACGTGTTTTGTTCGGGAACATGGGGCAGGCTGTCGAGATGGGCATTGGTTGGACAATGGAAAGCCCAAGCTGACCAACAACAACAACTTGCAATCGCATGGGTAGTTGGCTGTCTTGGAGTGCTTAACAACCAAAGACTGTTCAACCCATTGTCCACCCTCCCAAAAGCAGCAGAAAGCTTGCTAGACAGTTGTCTCAATGGCTGTGTATTGATGGTTAGACTCCAGCCGTTCCAAACTTACACTTTGGAGTTACCTCCCACCCCCACTCCAACCCCCCACCCCCCAAGCCTTGGCTCTTGTCAACCAGTGCCCAACACTCATCGGGATTAGGTAAGAAGTGTGTGTCCCTCCAGGGAGTGAGTGCGCATTGTATTCCAGGTACAAGGAAATCTACATGTGTAGGTGGCACAAACGTGTAGAACTCTCAGGCTGGTTTGGATGCTGTTACGCATGGCGATGGGTTTCCGTGGGTGATCACAGTGATGGGTTTCCGAGTGTGTCAGACACCCGGCTGACCAAAGCTACAAAAACCTGTCACAAGCCCTCAACAAACTTTGTGACTGACACGAGCAGAGTGACGTCAGCAGGCTTCGGTTTGTATCCCTGGGGGAAAAACACACAGAAATGGCACGTGTTCAGTTCTTAACCAGGGAAAAAAATGTGGCCTCTGAATGGCAGATCTATCCTTCCCAGATAAAGTAATGGCCTCCTGGTGTTGGGAGAGCTGTTATCCCTCGTGTTACAAACACAGGGATCATTGTGTCATCACAACCATCCCTTCAGGAATATTATAGCTTTCACCACCTCCCTGCGCACGCATTGTCTCGTCACACTGTGTCAACAGCCCCCCCTCTCGCTATCTAAATCACAAGCTTCTGACTCTGTGTTATCTGGGACAAGTGTCCACTTGGCTCAGTCGATAGCACTATCGCATCCGAGTCAAGAAGGTTGTGGGTTCAAGCCCCACGTTGGGGTCTTTGAACCCATACAATCCAGACCGATACATCATGGCAGTGCTGAGTGGGAGCACTGAGTTGTTAAACGTGGCTTCTTTCGGAAGCAACTTTCAAATGAGGTCCCACCTGTGCCCTGTTCAGGCAGACGTTAAAGATCCCGTGGCGCTATTTGAAAAGAAAAGGGAGTTTGTCTCTCCAGGTGTCTCGGACGACAATCCCCCACCCCCTTCACCCCAGGTAGAATTGATCGCTCACTTCACGGCTGCTTGCGGGGGTGTTGCTGCGTGCAAATCAGCTGCCTACGTTCACCTACAAAACACACAGTCACTGCACTTTAACGTTCCACCTGAACAGACCTCAGCCTAACGTCCCACAAGATCCTTTTGGGTAAGATAATGCAACATCACGTGTCAAGAAGAAATCGAAAGCTTGCGTTGTCTGGGAAAATAGGAAATAGTTACTGGTGTAAAAGGCATCAGCTCTTCGAGGCCTGGGAGGAAGAGGGGGTGGGGGGGGGGGTGGGAGGTCGAGAGGCAAAGCTGATGTGAGTCAGAGCGCTCTGGGATGCTAGCTTGCGCAATGGCTGCCATATAAATGTAAATTGTCGATGCTGAACTGTTTGCAGATATCTTTACCCACGTGCATTCGGCTGAGATACACTTGCAGCTGGGCGCACATCTCCCGCTCGTGTCACAATATCGTCAAGAATTCACAGAAGACGATCTCTGAGTGGATGTTGCGCAAGAAACAATGCAGGAACCGCGACTGCAGAGCAGGTCATCCAGCACTTCAAGGGCTAAAGCTGGCAAACAAGTGACTCAAGAGACAGATTGGCTGGGACATGTGTCCCAGACCTTGGCCACTGGACTGTGAAGAGCTTGTATAGACTACAGGCCTGTGTGATTTGCTTTACCTCTGTGTGCCAATTATATAATAACAACAACAATAGCAATTCTTGTCAGGAGTCTTGTAGCTCAGTGGTTAGGGCATTCGCCTCGCAAGCGAGAGGACCCGGGTTCAATTCCCGGGCAGGGCGAAACCTTAGGCAAGTTCCCTTACTCCACACGCCTCCATTTATCCAGCAGTAAGTAGGAACCCAGTTGTTAGTCGATTGACGGATTGCTTTTCCGAGGGGTAATAATCCCCCCCAAAAAATCTGGTCATTCAATCCACGACTGTTTGTGGGGACGCTGCTGTGCGCAATTCGCCACCGCATTTTGCCCGCAAAATACACAGTCGCTCCACTTTGCAATATATTCTGTGAAGCGCTTTGAGACAGCTCAACGATGTGATAAAGCGATGTATCAAATGCGAGGATTATTATTATTATTGCAATTATAATTTGATACACGCCTTTCATGTTGGGAGGATGTCTCAAAGCGCTTCATAGGATGCACTGTAAAGTGCAGTGACTGTATGTTTTGTAGGCGAATATGGCAGCCAACTTCTGAACAGCGAGGTCCCGCACTACTTTGTGTGGAGCTTTTCGTCAGTGAAGTCTTTGTTACGCAACATCTATCGCAACGTTGTAGGAACACAGGAACAGAATGAGGCCCTTCGAGCTTGTTCCGCCATTCTGTTAGGTCATGGCTGATCCGACAAGGTTTGCTGACCAACCCTGGTGTTTGGTGCAGGAGTCCATGTCTTGGTTGACTCTATCGGTTATTTCTCTACAAACTACAACAGCATCTCCTTTCACCGGCCGGTCTGGGCCCATGTTTAAACAGTAAACCATTTGGAAATTTGAAAAGTTTGTTTCTTTTGTGAAATCTCTGTCATTTTCAGCTGATAAACTCACCAATCTCTGATAGTTCCCTGCCTCTATCCCATTATTTGTCTTTAAATCCCACCTGAAATCCTAACTCTTCGACCGTGCCTATATTCAACTCCCCACGCCCCAATTCTCTCTCGATCAGTGTCCAACCCGCCCGCCCCCACACACTCACACGCTCAACACATACAGACACTGTGAATAGCACCGAGACACTATCCCACGTATAGGGCGCTGTATAAATACAAGTTGTGGAGCCAGTACAACAGGAACCTTGTTGGTTGGATGCTAATTCTAAGATGGCAAACCCTTCGGGAATTTTGTTTCCCTTTCGTTCAGAAAGTAAGCTTCCATTAGCTGGGTGCAAACCAGGCCTGTTACGTAACTCAGATCAGGCAATCGGCAAAGTGTGTGGCAGGTTGGGGAGTGATTGACAGGTCTGGGGACTGCATCTCCAGGCACCTGAAACAGGTTAAATGTAGTTAATAATAGCTCAGGTGGTGGGGGTGGATCTGTGTTCTAGGGAGATGCGTAATTACCGGTCGAGGGGAAAAGTAGGCACTTCTCACTCCAATTAGTTCAATCTTTCAGTGGTTGAGAATAGCCTGCGTTTCAGTAGCAACTGGGAGTTGGGAGATGAGTTGGAAGTGAGCTCGTGCGCTACAGTGTGTCAGTGACAGAGACGGGCGAGATCCTACCAGTGACCTCTCCTCCTTCTCCTCTTTTTCGTCTCTCTATCTTTCTTCTCTCTTTTTCTCTCTCTTTCTCCCCCTCTCTCTGTAGCCTCCTTCACTCTGTCTTTCTCTCCTCTCTCTCTTTCTCTCTCTCTTTCCCTCTGTATCCTCCTTTACTCCCCTTTTCTCGCCTCTGCTTTTCCCCCTGGCTCCTTTCCTTCCTCCCTCCCTTTGACTCTTTGACAGCAGATGTGAGTGACTTTAGTCTCGTGGCAGGGGAATCCTAGACGCATCTGGACAGCATCCAACTTTTCAAATGAAAAACAGTCTTGCGTCAGAGATGGGTACCATCTCCATTTACTTTCTCTCAGACGACAGCCACAGTTGAGGAGAGTGCATTATGTGTAAACATCTGTATTAGTGTCTGTGGTGCAAATGGACCATTCATTGACGAGTAACATGTTCTTACGCTTGCAACCACTGAGGCACACGTAATTGATTTGAACTTGTTTGCATGCAGAACTAGGATTCCCGCTGGCCTCTTGCAATATATCCTTAATGTATAATTGAACAAAGTCAATTCTTACAAAAGCTGTAAAGCAATAACAAGGTTGAGATCCTATCAGTTCATCTTAAGGCTTGTGCCATCACCCCCCCCCCCCCCAGACATCCCATGGAGGATTTCTTATGCTTGTCACATTCGCTGGCCATTACCGTACTATTGATTACCATTCCTGTAGCTATTAGGGAACGAAAAACCGGTCACTCACTGCTTCCACTAAACAGGAGGGGCACTGAGCAGTGAGTGGATCAATCATTCCGGAGTTACTCTTGCATTAATTAACTGACTGCCTTTTCTCCTATCGATAAATTTACCGTACAGGCAGACTTGTCTAGACACAAGCTCAAGCTCTCAGGATTGGAAAGAAACACAAGTCCAGTAGTTCATTGCTTCTCTCTCTCTGTCTTTGTCTCTCTTTCCATTTCTGGCTTCCTACGCCTGAAAACGTCCCTTGGTATTAGACTTAAGACCGGTGCTTAGGAAGCTAGGATTGCACAGTTAGAGTTTGGGGATGTCTGTTTTAAACTAGTTTCCCTTCTGTAGTTTTCTAGACTGGTTATAAGGTGGTGTTTGGGATCCATAGGAACAGGAGGAGGCCATTCAGCCCTTCGAGCCTGTTCCACCATTTAACTAATTCATGGCTGATCTGTACCTCAACTTAATCCTTTCAATTCCAATTTCCTGCTTTCTCCCCATAATCCCTCGATCCCCTGACAATCTATCAACCTCATTCTCGAAGGTGTGGATGGTTCCAGCATCCACAGCCTTTTGGGGGAGAGAATTCCAGATTTCTACCAACCTTTGAGTGAAAAAATGCTTCCTGATTTCACTCTTAAATGACCTAGTTTTAATTTCAAGACAATACTCCCTTGTTTTGGATTCCCCCACCAGAGAAAATAGCTTCTCAGTATCTACCCTATGGAATCCCTTTTTATCGTCTTAAATACCTCAATCAAATCACCCCTCAACCTTCTAAATCTAAATAAAAATCCCAACCCGCGCTGTAGAGAGGCAAGATTGCTGGTATGCTTGACATTTCCCGCGCGAAAAGTGACCAAAAAGAGGCCGACTTCCAAGTCAACAGGTCACAAGTTGACTTCGCTTCCGGTTTCCCACACGTGCCAGGAAGTGGCATTGGTAGCGATCGATTGCTCTGGACCACGTTACAAACCGATTTGTACCGTAGAGAAGCACGTTATAACGAGGGCTGCAGGCATCTGACTTAGAGGAGTTTAATAATATTAATAATCCTCGCATTTGATACAGCGCCTTATCACGTCTTCGAGATGCCTCAAAGCGCTTCGCAGAACGCACTGTAAAGTGATGTGACTGTGTATTTTTGCCCATGAAATATACAGTCAATTCACTTAACGGTGTGTTCTGTGAAGCGCTTTTGAGATGTCTTGAAGACGTGATAAGACGCTGTATCAAATGCGAGGATTATTATTATTATTGTTATTATTTTGTGGGTGAAACTCGGCAGGCAATTGCGCACAGAAGTGTCCCACAAACAGTCGTGGATTGAGTGAAATTATGGCCATCTGTTTTTTGCCCTTGTAGTATATGTTAGAGACCTCGGAGAGTAAGCATAAGGGTGAAATTTAATCTTAGGGCATCAATTAAACCACTCATCGGATCTTATTATTTCACCCGTCGATAACCTCATGTGAAACGTAATGATTGTTTCCAAGTTACGGTAGCAAAGCTTGCCAAGGAATTATCAAAATAATAGCAGGAAGGCTCTTCATTCAGACTGTTAACGCCTTTATTCAACTAAAATCTCCGGCTTCATCTCTTTCATTTTATTTCCCTTCTCCCCCCCCTCCCCCAGCTGCCTTATTGAAGTGGTGTTTGCTTACGAGATAAAAACACACAGGTTGAGGCTTACATTGTCTGTATGTTGTCACAAAAAGCCTTCCTCCCCCTTTCCCCCTCGGGATTCCACAGTGTTTCAGCGTTTATTATGCCAGGAGAGAGAGACTCAAAGGTCTTCACTGGATTTACCTTGAAGCCTAGTGACTGTGCGTTTTGCAAATGTAAGTGCACAGAGTTCAAATAGAATAAGTGGAAATTCGGGTTTCGTTTTTTGATTTCAGACGGTAATATCACTGGTTGATTTTTGAATTTTTTTGTGGCTTTTTTTTATGGATCTATTTAGCCATCAGATTTTTATTCAATCGCACTTGTTTTTTTTTAATGTCAGCCGGGTGTCCGACACGTGTGGGAACCCATCAACATACTAAAGAGTATTTAAACCAGACTGAGGATTCCACTAATAATAATAAAATAATAATAATAATAACGATCCTTACATTTGATTCAGCCCCTTATCATGTTGTTGAGACGTCTCAAAGCGCTTCACGGAATATTTTGTGAAGTGAATATTTTGTGGGTGTAACGTGGCAGCTAATTGCACACAGCTGTGTCCCACAAACTGTCATGGATTGAGTGATCAAATCTTTTTTTTTGGAGGGATTATTAACCCTGGAAAGCGATCCCCCAATCGACTGACAACCGGGTTCCTACTTACTGCCGGGTAAACAGAGGCTTGTGGGGTAAGAAACTTCCCTAAGATCTGGTTCCGCTTGGCAATCGAACCTGGGTCCTCTCGCTTGCGCTAACACTATACTCTGCGATGAACATGGATGGACATGGATGTTCACAGATTTCTATGGAATCCAGGCAAGCACAGGTATAAACCGTTAAGGGATTTTTGTAAGACTGAGAGAGGGACGTGCTGGGGGACAGAGGGCAAACTGGAAACTGTCAATGAGAGAAACACATTGCTCAGTGCATTCAGTGTTTAGAAAGAAAGATTTTTTTTAACCAAAGAAACCTATTTAGTGGAATAAGTCATTTAATTAGTTATTTCCACAGGTCTCTGAACACGGCCCAATAATTACTAACCTTCTCTCACTGCAGCCCAGTCACCTCGCTGCCTATTACCTTTATGCTGTTCGAGAACAGCTGAAAGATAGTTGGCAAAGCTAAAGGCTGCATTACTGAGTTCCTGCATTGTGATGTGTGACTGTGACACAGGAGAGTGTGTGAGCGCAGAAGGCCATTGGGAACCATCTGGCAGGTCCCAAAGTCAAGAGAAAATCTTAGATGACTCGACCCCTCATACTCACAACCAGTCAACATTTTTCTCCAGATAGCTAACCAAACTCCCTCTTGAATTTGCTGACACAATCTGTCTCTGGCATCACTCTGGTTCCATTCCCCACACTCGCTGCTCTCCGAGCAAAGTCATTTCATCTGCGTTCTCGGTTCTTTCTCCCCCGTTCGGAGCGCGAGCCTCCGACACCCTTTGACACGACTCAAGTCCCTGCCCACCAAACACCAATGACGGTGGACTCCCCCGGTCACTGTCAAGGCGGCTTGGATTTCTGAAGGCAATTTGTGGAAGAAATCATTGACTGGGAGGTAGTTAAACACTGGCTGAGAAAAAGATTAAATAAACAGCACCTACTGGGCTCCAAAAACTCATTACCTTTAGTATTGCTGCACAATTCAGATCAGCTGTCCCACAAATCCTTTTGTGGTGATTGCAAGTACACCTTAGACTTCAGGCGACGTTAGGCATTGGGTTTGTTACACGCAGGATGCTTAGACACAAAGGAAATCTGCAGATTGCAGGGTTAGCGCCGAACACAATGGATTTCAATCAAGTAATTGAACCTTCCATTGTTGTACTGGTTTCCCTTTTTTTGGTCGTCCGGGTGTCTGACACGTGCGGAAACCCATCACCGTTGCTTAAGAGCAACCAAACCAAACTGAGAATTCCATGCAGCCCACTTACAAGTGGAAATCCCGGAGACAGATCGTTGGAATAGAATGCGCTCTCTCTCTCTCTCTCTCTCTCTCTCCCTGGAGGGACATATCCTGCTTACCCAATTCCGGAAAGTATTAGGCGCAGGTTGGCAATTTAATTTAATGAATTTGCTTTCTTAAATGGGCTCTCTTTCGGGTGAGATGTTGAACCAAGGTCCTGTCGTCCTGTCTTGGTGATGTAACCGGTAATTTTATGGAATTTATGGTGCTATTTGGAAGAAAAGCAGGGAATTTATCCAGGCTAATCTTCCTCCCTCATCCAAAGGTAAAATCACCCAAAGAGATCTTGGAGATCGTTTCCTTCCGACAGCTGGGCAGAGTTGCTCTTACCCAAATAGTACCAGACATTAATCAAGCATGGTAAGCAATTGGCTAAGTATGTCAAAGTATTTAAGTACAGTATGTTACAGGGTTGACATGTGGCTTTTCTGGTGGCCTCATGAGTAAAGGCAAAACAGCAATAGGGCATACATTATGATGCTCTACATCTGTTTTATAAGCTACGAACAGCCAAGCTAGAGGTTGGCATGGATTGAGCTTTGGTATGGATCTAGTTAGGCATGGTTTGAGTTGGCTTGGGTGAGTGTGGTTTGGGCTTGGCATGGATTGAGGTGGTTGAGTTGGTGTTTAATTTGGCAAGGATTGGCTTGAAATGTAAAACAAATGAAAATGGTTTGAAGTAATATATCACAAAGGGAGCAGAATGGAAGAAGGTGACTGGGTAAGATGACGTTTAATGCTATTCCATGATTCAGGCACCAATGAAACCTTCCAGCTGTAATAAATCACCAGCTGTAACCAACACAACTCAAAGACATTAGGTGACAAGAGCAGCAAAATTCAATTACAGTGGATGGATTGGTTTGGCACATTGATTAAGACCCAATGTTTCAGTGAATGGCCATCACTGAGTATCAAGGCGTAGCTTTGGAGTATTGACAAGTACAGCAATGAGTGCCCTGAATACTATAATAAAACACTGTTGGCTTACTACCCACAGAACGAGGCCTCACACACTGATAATGATAGTGACAGAGTATTTTTTTCTAGGTAATATGGTCACTACTGAGTCTGAGGTTTAGGACAGTAATTAATACCTCCACGCTAATACTGATTATGATGTCTAAACACAATTATGCAAATTGCTCTTCTTCTGTCTTCATTCTCAATGCCATTTCCCTGTGGCGTTCATTATGTTTCTGCAATCCCACTCGCTACAAATAAGTGGAGGGCAACTGATGAATTAATAATGATATTAAAGAAATGAGCTGTAAAACGCTGGGATTTCCAATCAGATTTCTTAGTAGGCATTCACCCACAAAGTACACAGTCACTGCACCTGACAAGGAAATTGTGGAGTCCTGTAGCATATTGGTTAGACCACTCACCTTGCAAGTGAGAGGTCCTGGGTTCAATTCCCGGGCATGGTAAAACTTTCTGAGGGTAATAAGCCCTTCAAAAAAAAATGTGCTCACTCAATCTACGACCTACTCTGTGCGCAATTTGCTGCCACATTTCACCCACAAAATACACAATCAATTCACTTTACAGTACATTCTGCAAAGCGTTTTGAGACGTCTCAATGACGTGATAAGGCGCTTTATTAAATGCAAGGATTATGATTATTAAAATCCTGTGAAGCTCTCTGATATGATGTGAAAGGCGCTGTATGAAATGTGAGGATTGTTATTAAATCCGTTACCAATAAAAACATGATTCATTCTTAACATTGCTTTTCAAGGAACTTCTTTGATCTTGGCTGCTATTGGCAACATTGGAGGGGAACAGGGATGGGGGATAGGGGACAGGAGACTAGCTGGGAACAGCTATGGAGTTAGTTATTTCACAGAGGCTGCTGTAACCTGCAGATTGGAATGATGAATGGGCTCCTCATACTAATAGTCTCAGTGACTCTTTCAAGCCAGGTTCCTTGAATGATATCGCCATCATCACCGCTCCCTATTTGAACAAAACTATTAAGAAAATTAAACCTTAAGATGAAAAGGTCCCGATATTAATGCTGCTTCTTAATGCGTTGTTCAGATTAGACAGGTATGTCAAACTACTGCGGATTTCTTAGGATAATACTAATCCTTGCATTTGATATAGCACCTAAAACATCAGAAAAGTCACAAAGAATTGCTGCCAATTGTCATGACGTGGGAGCCAATTAACGCACGGCAAAGCCCCACCAGAGCCGTGAAGAATTCTTATTTCTATGTGATAATTATCACATGGAACGTGTTGTAAAACGCTTCAAGTCTCACCTTTGATTCTCTAATCCAATGCACTTGAGTTGAGAACAAAGGGAACGGAGCTGGCTGAGACTGGGTGAGGCGTTTTTACACAGAAATAATACTAATCCTTGCATTTGACATAGTGCTTCAAAGCGCTTCACAGATTATACTGTAAAGTGTAGTGACTATGTATTCTCTGGGTGAAATGTGGCGGACAATTGCGCACAGCAGCGTCCCACAAATGGTCATGGATTGAGCGAGCGCATTTTTTTTTGAGTTGAGGGATTATTACCCCTAGAAAGCGATCCGCCAATCAACTAACAACTGGGTTCCTAATTACTGTTAGGTAAACAGACGTGTAAGGAAACTTGCCTAAAGGTTTCATCCTGCCCGAAACTCGAACCCAGGTATCTCGCTTGCGAGGCGAGCTCTCCAACCACTACGCCACAGGACTCCACAAACTTACAGCATAGACGTTCCACCAAACTAGTCCATGCCCCAATTTTGACACCCAGTCCCCAATTCTGAGAAATGACAATTTCAAATAAAAGTTGGGGGGGTGGGGGTGGTGGGGGGGGGTTGATTGAGACATAGTGACAGCTAAATTGTCTTTTTACATCCAACTAATTGCAATATTTGCGCCAAGATCGGAACAAATACAGAATACAGTGTTACGAAGAAATGCCATTCATTAACTGAGGCTCTGGATCTGCACATATTAATTATGCAGAACCAATTCTTTTCATTCAGTTTCTAAGTCCTCTATAAAGACCTGCAATATTTCCCCCGAGCACACCAACACACGCCTTTTCAGACTGATCTGCTGTTGACCCGGTCTGGACCAAAGAAAGCAGAGGTAACTGGAAGTGTCCAAAAACCCCTGACTGTCCAGCGCCCGGGGACGTCTTTCCGACGTGAAGGGCGTGAAACAAGTGTAAATTGTTGTTGTTGTTGTTGGTTACTGTGTTGGGATCAGGGCTGCGGATTATGTAGTTTGTTGCTTTGCTTTTACAGAAAATACAGGGGATTGCAAAGGGCTTGGAGTTAATTGTCTGAGGCGAAGTGACAGACATGTGTCACTCACCTCCATTACTGAGCAAACAGGGTGAGTCTTGAAGCTTTATGATGGGCTGAGCGCTTTTCTATCTATTCATTTTATCACTTTTCTATCTCATCATCCTTCCCTCCTTCCATCCCTCTCTCCCTCCTTCCGTTCCTCCTTCCATCTCAGGTCCAAAACCCCCTGACTGTCCAGCATCCTGGGATGTCTTTCCGACGAGAAGGGCGCTATGTGAGTGTAATTTGTTGTTGTTGTTCCATCTCTCCATCCAGATCTCCATCCCTCCATCCGCCCCTCCATCCCTCTATCCATCTATCCACCCAGAGTCCCTCCACCTGATCCCCTCCCCTCCCCACTTTCAAAATCCTCCTTAAGACAACGACAACCACAGAATTACATTTGGATAACGCCTTTCACGTCGGGAAGATGTCCCAAGGCGCTGGACAATCAGCGACCTATTTCTTTTACCAGGCTTTTGGTTTCCTCAAAACTCATCTTCTCCCAGCTCGGGGACCTGTCAGCTTGAGATGTTCTGCCAGCGTGAAAGGCGCTGTATTGATGTTAATTGTTATTGTGGGAATAATGAGGTATGCAGAATTCGCTCACACGTTACTGTGTTTTAAAAAGGTGCTCAATGATATAAGTTGTTTTTTATTGAAAAAGCAACAATTATCTTGTATTGTGTCATCCCTCCAAAAAAACTGTTCCGTGGAAAACGTTCCACCAAAAGTTGAAAGGTGTTGAGGGTCTCCTTCACTTTTCGTTCAGACAGCGAGTGAGCAAAGAGACGAGAAATATGAAAGAATTTAACGGATGAGAAATGAACTGGTGAACCTTAAGAGATTCTTCCTGTTCTGTAGCCGCACAGATGATTGCGCTGTGAGATGGAACTCCACAAGCTCTGCCCTTGAGTGTGCGATTTCAGAGCTTGTGAAGGGTTAGGGCAGGCACCAGGAAGTAATTAGATAGATTTATTTTAGGAAATCATATCGTGGGATAGAGTATATAGTTTGGGACATGACATGTCAAGTGACTGCCAGGATGGTGGAAGGCGAAACTGGATGGACCTCAAAGTTGGTTGGTGGGGCTTATTAGAGGTGGTTCAAATTTCCGATGGGCATGAAAAAAGTAATATAGAAAACTGTTGAAGCTGTTGAAAACTTAGCTTGAGGCTTCGCCTTGGCCGGGAATCGAACCTGAGTCCTCTCGCTTGCGAGGCTTGTGCTCTAACCACTACACTATGGGACTCCCCAGTTTGAGTTGGATTACATGTGTGCCGTTAAGCAAGGTGTGATCGAGGCACGGGTTGTTGGATTGGGTGACGCATCGGTTTGTAGAGGGGCTCCTTTGCGCCCTCGGCAGATCAGGGTGGAGAGATAGTTGCTTGCAATCTATTTATTATACTCTGTGTGTGAGCGTGATGTGCAAGGCAGTAGAGTGGTTTGCTTTCAACGAGCATTCCAATATATTTTACGTTGAAGTAGGAATCAGAGGCACAGTTTAGTCACCCCGGAGCTCTCATATTCGAGCGTCAAACAATTACAATCTTCATCATGAGTATCAGCTGATACGTAGCAATGTAATTTTACCTGTATCGGTTGAGCCTGGTGTGTATACAGTATTTATAGCACGTGGAGCTTTATCATAATATAATGCCTCCTCGCTCAGATAACACAAGAGTAAGTATTCTGTTTGCTATTGGGAATCGTATCTAAGAATACACTACAATTTTTGGAGATCTTTAAATGTTTGTACGAGAGTCAAATTAAATCATGTGAACGTAACGCCGTACATGAACGCGATCTAAGTTCTGTTTAATAGTTCGCCACTCGAGTTATTAATAATAATTACCCTTCCATTTGACATAGCGCCTTATCGTGTCATCTCAGAGCGCTTCACGGGATTGAAGCTGCGAGGTTTCTTACCAATTGCGATCAAAATAAAATGTGGAGGCGTAGTGGGACGTGAAAGGCACTCTATAAATGTCATTTTGTTGTTGTTGTTGTATGACAGCAGGCGTTATAATTGGTCTTATGCGTTCCGAGGCGCTATCCTGTGCGAAAGGGCGCTATGCAAATGCAAGTTGTCGCCGTAAGTACCCTACACCCGTCCTTAGCCGCAACCTTTGGTGATCTCTCCCTTGATCCTCTCGGTCCCGCCCTCGCATTCTCTATCCGTCCTCGAGTCTCAGCTCAAAGGTCACCCCTTCAATAACAAAATAAAAAGAATTCGGTCACCCCATCCACGACTGTTTGTGGGACCCACCACCCCCACACCCACCCACCACCCGCCCAATTGACCGCCGCGTTTCGCCCACAAAATACACGGCCGATGCCCGAGAGACGCGCACAGGATCAGAGCGAAGCTGGAGCCAGTGAGGCTTCTCCCTCCCTGGGACATATGTAACCAGTCAGTTTGGTAGTTAGTTTATCTGATCTGAGCAACTTCTCTGCAACCTCCCCATTAAAGGAGGTGTGGTACATGCGCAGTGCTGGGAGATATGATCTGATGTACATGCTGTAGGATCAGGTAACTAACTGGACAGGGAATAAAAAAAGCTTTCTCTCTGTCACTCACCCAAAGAGCCAGACAGACACTGTCCAAACTCACTCACTCACTCACTCACTCACTCACTCATTGCAAACCCTAGAGAGAGACTGAGTGGGAGAGAGAGAGAGAGAGAGAAAGGGAAAGACACAGACAGACACACACACACACACACACAGAGAGAGACACACACACACACACAGATAGCTCTTACAGCAAAAGCTCTGACAGCAATCGAGAGAGGCAGACAACGACTGAGCAAAGACTCCTCTAAGTCAAGCAAGTGAACCATCTCGTGGTTGCAACTAGGATCTCGTGTGTGCATGTTGTGTGTGCGTTGTGTGTGTGTGCATGTGTGTGTGTGAAGTCATGCAATCACACATGCAATAACTAGTCCTTATTTTACCCCACTCTCTCTCTCTCTCTCTCTCTCCCTCTCTCCCTCTCTCTCTCCCTCCCTCCCCACCTCCAAGACAGACAGTCTCACATGTGCATTTTAGGGAGAGCTGGTTTTGATGGGGAGAGGAGAGGAGAGGGAGAGAGAAGGGGGTGGTGGAGGGTGGGTGGGGAGGAGGGAGGGAGGGAGAAAAACGAGGATGGATTCCTATAACAGTCCTTTTGCATTTGAGATGGATTTTCCCAATGCCATGGATTTGAACGGTGGACACACGCAGGAGGTTTAATCTGAGGTGAAACAGATAAGAGTGAGTTCCTAAGTTCTCTGCACACCCCCACTCCATCTCTCTCTCTCTCTCTCTCTCCATCTCTCTATCTCTCTATCTCTCCATCACCCCCCACCTCCCCCCCCCCCCCCCCCATCCCCAACCCCCTTCCACCACCACCTTCCCCAGGATTACCATTCGCTGACTCCCCAGCTAGAATGCGCTTGGCAGCCCGTTTGGGCAAAGGATGGACCAAGATGTGCCTGGTTTCTCTCCACCAGTGGCTTAAGTAGAGACCTGGGAAGCTTGGTGGCTTGGATCTGATAATAAAGGTAAGAGTGTGGGGAGAAAGGGGGAGAGGGGGGAAAGGGAGAGAGAGAGAGAGAGAGAGGGAGAGAGGGGGGAGAGGGGGAGAGAGGAAAAGGAGATGAAGAGATAGAGAGAGAGAGAGAGAGATGGAGGGGAGGAATTCAATCACTTTAAAATGCCTTTTTCTAATAATCGATGTTGATAACTTTGAATGGATCGATAGTTGTAGAGTACAGTACACACACACACACACTGGATGTGTAGCTGCACTGACATACAGTGCGCAGTGAGCTTTTCCAGACACCCCCATTTGCTTGTGAAATGCAATATATCTCAATATATATTTTAATGTGTGTATATATATATAATACACGTACACACATGGAGGTATATTGCATTTCACAATGATCTTTTAAAAGATAATTAGTATCTTTTAAAATAATCTTTATTTAAACTGCTCTGTCGCTATGTGTTGTATTAAAAAAATGTTTAACTCTCTCTCTCTCTCTATATATATATATATATATACAGTAGATATAAAAGTTAACTCACAAGCCAGTCCCTAAATAAAATGCAATGAAACGTATTTGGGAAATCGACACGACTGAATGTGGTTCTCAAACATTTGTACATTAATATTCCCCCTCCCCAGTTAAAACAAGAGGTAACTGCGGATTTACCCCCTTCACCCCCCCCCCACCCCCCATTTTCCCTTTCCCTTATAGATTATGTCACTGTCAATGTCAGTCGCTTGCAATTTCTTTTAAAAAATAATTTAATGTCTGTCTGTCTGTCTGTCTGTCTGTCTCTCTCTCTCTCTCTCTCTCTCTCTCTCTCTCTCTCTATCTATCTATCTATCTATCTATCTATCTATCTATCTATCTATCTATCTATCTATCTATCTATCTATCTATCTATCTATCTATCTATCTATCTATCTATCTATCTATCTATCTATCTATCTATCTATTTATCTATCTATCTATCTATCTATCTATCTATCTATCTATCTATCCATCTATCCATCTATCTATCCATCTAATATATGTAGTGCAATTAAATTGTGATTCCAACGCTAACCAGGGTTTGTTATTTTAAAATATAAGATCTATCTAATGTTTTTTAGTTGCGAAAAAAAAACGACTTCTCCGAAACAATAAATAAAACCGCTTCCACATCGAACGTTTAGCATTGGCAAATAAACTTGGTAAAATAATTGAACATATTAATGCTTCCAATGTGCCATCCATCACTTGTTCCCTGTCATTCATTTTTCTTTTATTGTCACTTGCAATGAAATGGAACCAGAAAATATATATATATGGCTGAACATCTATCCCGGATCAATAACCCCATTTGGTAATTTTATTGGATAGGCTGCAAAGCATACAACAAAAATTAATCTCCCATCGCCATATTTCACCCCCAATGTATAGCCAGGCAAAAGGATTTTAAGTTCGGCTGCAGGAGTTGTGCTTTTGTCTGTCTGACCTTATGGGTAGCTTATCTGTATCTGTATTAATATCTGCCTGCCTGCTTGGTTGTCTCTTTCAGTGACAGAGCAGAGGGGGCAGATTATTTCGAAGTTGATATATAGCGCACACAGAGAGCAATACAAGCAAACCCCAAATGTCCTAAAAGCTGAATTTAAAGCAAGCGAAAGTCTCTGAGTTCTTTGGGGGGAGGGTGGGGGGGGGGGGGATTGTGGTTGGGGGGAGGGTGGGTGGAGTGGAGGGGGGAGAGTGGGTGGCGGGGGAAAGGAACCCAGATTCTTTGCTGTCATATTTCTCTTCATCTGCGCTGTTGCATTAGCGGATCCACGGCAGAAATAGGGAACAGTTCCAACAAGCAAATAGGATTGTGTGATATGCATTGGGTGAACCGGACACCAAGCAGAACTGAAGGTTGATGTGAAAACCTGTTGGTTAAATTGGCTTTGGCACATTCCCAGTTGCTTGGTTCTCCTACTGTTCCCTCCCAACTCCCCCCCCCCCCCAACTCCCCCAAACCCCCTCCCCCCCCCCCCCCCCACACACACACTCACACATTAACACACATACGCACACCTCTGCTTTTTGGGGGAGATGGTCAAACCCATTTACAGGTCTTTTTTCGGGCGTGTGGTTCACAGTACCAAGGGAGAGGTCCATAAGAGAAATGGCTTGACAGCCTGGCTCAGTGGTAGCGCTTTCAGCCTCTGAGTCAGAAGGTTGTGGGTTCAAGCCCCACGTCAGGACTTGGAATCACACAGTCTGAGCTGACAGTCCAGTACAGGCCTGGGGGTGTGCTGTGTTGTCGGAGGTGCCGTCCTTTGGATGGGATGTTAAACCGAGGTCCTGTCTGCATATTCAGGTGGATGTTAGGGATCCCGTTCGATAAGGGACTTGAGTTTCTCCCTGTGTGTCCCGGCCAATAATCCCCCAAATAAAATTGGTCACTCACTTTATGGCATTTTTGGGGACGCTGCTGTGCGCAACTGGCTGCCGCGTTTCGCCCACAAAATACACAGTCACTCCACTTTACAGCATATCCTGTGAAGCGTTTGAGACATCTCAATGATGTGCTAAGGTGCTATATCAAATGCAAGGATTATTATTTTTATTAGTATTATTGTTATTGTAATCAAATACATTTCGGTGGAAGGGAGAATGAATCAGAGAGAGAGAGAGAGAGGAGGAGAGAGACAACACCGAGCAGGGGGAGGGAAAGTAAATGCAAAAGAGCCAGTGGGGGGGACAATAAAGGGGAGAGAAAGTTAGGAGATAGGAAGGAGGGTGAGAGTTAGTGTTATTAGCAAGCAAGAATACACCCAGGTTAAAACATCAAAGAACTTCACAGTAAGGGAGCTGGCAAATGGGATTTAATGAGATGAAGTTCAATTAAAATGATTGGGCTCAGGGGGGAATGGGGAAAGGGGGAGGGGAGTGGGGGAAGAGATCAGAACAGGAGCGAAAAGTTAAAGCAGCGGGGGTTTGAAACATCATTGACGAAGTAATAAAAAGGGATAGGAGAAGACCGAGGTAAGCAGAGATAGAGAAATGGGTAGCTGTTAAACACACTCGCACAAAACGATTTAAAATGCACCTGTTGAGAAATAATCCAGACTATGGTTACATTATATCTATATATCTATATGTAAATGCACATATATACTATCTATATATGTATATTACTAGGGAAAATTATTCAAATACAACTATTCTCGCTGCGCTTTGCAGGAAGAAAGAATGGGAAATTTAGGCTGCAGCAAGATATGTACCTTGTGTCTACTGATATGTCTGCACAGAACAGAACGGTGCAAAAATCGTCGGTGTGAGCCGTTAAACCAACGAAATAAGGGTTATCAATAATAAATTATAATAGTAACCCTTGCATTTTGCTACAGCTCCTTAGCACGTACCAACGCCAACAGCGGCGCCCTTCAGGCAGGATAGCATCTCGGAGGCTGGGCGGTGACGGATTTGGATGTTGAGGGAGGGGAGAAATTGGGGGGAGCGGGGTGGAAGGGGGTGGGGGGGGTCGCGGGCGGTGGGGTGGCCGTAGGGAGAAGGATCTCAAAGCGCCTCACAGAGTTGCGTGTCGGGTAGCGACGGTACGTTTGCAGGCGAATGAATCATTGAGGCCCCAGAGTGTAATTTGGTCAACTCTCGTCTGTTCCTGAACCGGAGGCGTTCTGAGTTTGAAAAATTCCAGAGACAGATGTCTCCATTGTGCAGAGCGATCTGCTGTGATCTTAGCCACATTGTTGTGTGGATGGATAGAGAGAGTTACGTCCAAACTGGAGCTTTGCAGCGGCTGATAAAGAAACAGCGAAACAGTCGCTGGAGACGGGCCAATCGTTAAGAGTTTTATTATTTTTTTACATATAAAATCATTTTGTAAGACTGCTGTAGAGGAGGATTTTTTTTTCTCTCCAGATAAACTTATAAGTAAGTGGCTTATTTTTTTCTTGGTTTTGAATTTAAGATTTTTTTTATAGACCGTTGCAATTTGGTGTGTTTACAAGAAGTTGCATTTATACTGTGCCCTTATATGATACATGGCATTGCGAGGCGCTTAAACACTGAAGCTGTTAAACCAGGGCCCTGTCTTTGCCTGGCCAGGTGGATGTTAAAGATTCTGGAAAGATCAACTTGAGGCATCGACGGTTTTGGAGACCCGACCAGGAATCCCCCAGTCTGAGTCGCATTCAGTCCCGTGCTGTCTGAGTCAATTTGGTGGGTGGCATTGAGCTTCAGAGAGTTTCATTCCCACCCCCTCCCCTCCCCTCCCCGCCCCCCACTCCCCCAACCCCGATTGCCCCCTGCCCCGATTCGGAGATATTAACACTCTCACTCAGTAACGGTATTCCCACCCGGGAGGATGGAGTGGATCGAGCTTTGCTCATTGGCAAAGCCAGCCAATGTCTCTCGGGATGGCTGGCTGACCCGATGACTATAGTGACTCTGCTCTGTGGGCAGGTGTTGCACAGTCAGCTGATTCCAATCGTCAAACCTTGCTGAGCGCTTGCTGAGTAGAGACGAGTTTTGATGAAGCCCTGCGTGCCGATAGAGTGTCTCGTGTAGGAGAGCCGTGGGGATGATTCCCCAATGCTAGAGCCTGACCCAACGATTTAGACAAGCGAGGGGTCTCCAGTCTTGAGAGAAGACGGGACCTTATAGAGTCTAAGCTGCCTCTCCATGGCAGTGTTGCTGAATTATCAGAGACCCTGTTCTTCAGATGAGAAGATAAACTGAGGTCCCGTCTTTGCCTGTTTAGGGGATGTTAAAAATCCAGTGGCACGACTTGAAAACAGAAGGGAGTTTTTCCCTCCCGGGGTCCTGGCTGACAATCGCCCAGATAAAATAGGTCAGGCGATTTTTGGCTCTTTGTGGGGACGTTGCTGTGTGCAAATTGGCTGCTGCGTTTGCCTGTGAAATACACAGTCTCTGTACTTCACACGAGAAAATACAGTCTCTGTACTTCACAGTAAAATCCAGTGAGATGCTCGATGGCACAACAAGACCCTGTGTCAAACGCAAGAGTATTATCACTGCTCAGTGTCGTGTCTCACTGCACCCGACAGCACCCAGACAGTGCACTGTAGCTGGAGTGTAAGAAAGGCTTCCCTCATTTATTGCATAACGCATATCACCCTCTTTGTAACACATGGGATTAAGCTCTCCACGTGGCCTAAACTGATGCTCACTGTTTAATCCGATTTAAAAATACATGAAACTGAGATGTAAGAGGGAGCGTTACCAAACAGGGGGCTATGGGTGAGGATGTGTCTTAAGAATAAAAGAGAATTTTTGGGGGAGGAAAGTTGAAGATTAAATGGGCCAAACTGAGAGCCTAACCCAGCTGGTGTCCAGCGCTGTGCCCACAATTGCTTTCCTTGTTTCTTCACTTTTATACCCACTGGTGTTGGACTGTCCATCAAACTTTGGCTTCTCCACCTAGGATCAGGGTTAACGGGAGCTGAGTGGGATGATTCCCTGCCCCCAATGACTAGTTCTACGACCATACTTTGCAGTCTCTGTGCGAGTGGACTAGTCGTACTTGCCCATTCCACCACGCCATCCAACCACTTTCACTGCGTGTTGCATTGCCATCAACTTTTCCAGCCATTAAGAACCTGGGTGATTTAGGCAAACCTTAGGCAAGTTTTCTTACTCCACACACCTCTGTTTACTTGGCAGTAAGTAGAATCCTGGTTGTTAGTCGATTGGCAGATCGCTTTTCTGGGGGGCTAATCATCCCTTCAAAAAAATAATTAAAATAATAATAATAATTTGGTCACTCAATCCACGACTGTTTGTGGGGAGGCTGCTGTGTGCAGTTGGCTGCTGCGTTTCGTCCACAAAATTCACAGTCAATTCACTTCACAGTATATTCTGTGAGGCGCTTTGAGACGTCTCAACGACGAGATAAGGCGCTGTATCGAATGCATTATTTATATGCTGTTCTCATTGCTCTCACAGGAGCAGGTTATTTGTTGCCCTCTCCGCTGTGCTAATTTGAGGACCTTCCATGTTCATTATTGATTTCCATTATAGTCTTCACCCCCCCGGGATCTCTTACGCTGTTCTTAATTCTTTCAGCTGTAGTTTTGTGAAAAAAAACCCCACAATGTTTTGCTGACATCTTCTAAGATACGATTTACATTTCTGTGGCACCTTTCACATTGAGAGGACGTCTCAAAGTGCTTTGAAAGGTGCAGTGACTGTGTATTTTGTAGGGGAACGCAGCAGCCGATTGGTGCACAACAATATTCCACAAACAGCCGTTGGAGAGAATGGCCAGGACACCACGAGAGAGAGAGAGGGATAGAGAGAGAGAGAAAGAAACTCCCTTCTCCTTTTGAATGGTGCCGAGGGATCTGTTAAGTCGACCTGAAAGAACACGGGGCAGTGTTCTGGAGCCCTTAATAGTGCGGTGGGTGGTGGGGTGGGCGGGGGGGAAGGGAGGCAGGAGGTGACCGTAAGCACGGTCAAAGAGGAAGGTCTTGAATTGTGATCTAAAAGAGGGGCGGGGGGAGGGGCGGGCAAGGCGGAGGAATCAGGGACCAATCAAGGAGGTGAAACAAGGGCAATGGAGCTCTTTCCCACTCTGGGCCGGCCATTGTCAACAGCAAAGTGCTGCCAGGTCAGGAGCAGAACACGCTGATCGAGAGCGCAGTTCTCTCCGCTGGATGAGCTCCTACCCCCTACTGCTCCACTGTGAATGTTCCCAACGCCCAGGCCAGCTGTCCCCATCACACGCATCAGCTGTTCTTGTAGTTTCTCTGAATGAGTTTGCCAATATGCACCAAATTACAGGCTTTGGGACTGGAGCCCACTCGGGTTGTGAACGCTCCCAAACCCCCGTGTTATACTCACATTTACACAGCGTCCGACAGGCAGGCTGACACCTCGGGTTGTTTCGCGGGGACGGGCTTTGTTTGGTTCTGGCAGCCGGGTGTCCCGACGTGCGCGGAAACCCGTCACCGCGCTTAACGAGGCCCGAACCAGACCGCGATTTTTCACGCGTCCCTCCCACCTACACGTGGAAATGCCCGAGATACGACAGCAACTTGTGTTTATATAGCGTCTCGGAGCGCTTTACTGATGTCGGAGCCAGATGTCGAGCTGGGGGTGGGGGGGATATTTATGGAATGAAATGGAATACGCGCTCTCTCACCTGGAGCGAATTAATCCAGAGAGTATTACGTGCAGGTTGGCAAGAGCCAAGGCTTGGGGAACTCAGGGTGTGCGTTGGAGTAACTCCTGGAGTCGAACTGGCTAAAATTGCACAGCTTACCAATGCCAAACTGAGGTGGAGAAGGGGGGCGAGGTGGAGAGTGGGGGGCGAGGTGGAGAGTGGGGGGTGAGGTGGAGAGTGGGGAGCGAGGTGAAGAGTGGGGGGCGAGGTGGAGAGTGGGGGGCGAGGTGGAGAGTGGGGGGCGAGGTGGAGAGTGGGGGGGCGAGGTGGAGAGTGGGGGGCAAGGTGGAGAGTGGGGAGCGAGGTGAAGAGTGGGGGGCGAGGTGGAGGGGGGGGCGAGGTGGAGAGTGCGGAGCGAGGTGAAGAGTGGGGGGTGAGGTGGAGAGGGGGGGGGCATGGTGGAGGGCGGGGCGAGGTGGAGAGGGTGGGGCGAGGTGGAGAGGGGGGGCGAGGTGGAGAGTGGATGGGGAGATGGAGAGGGGGGGGTGAGGTGGAGAGTGGGGGGTGAGGTGGCGAGGGTGGGGCAAGGTGGAGAGGGGGGGGCGAGGTGGAGAGTGGGGGGCGAGGTGGAGAGTGGGGGGTGAGGTGGAGGGGGGGGGCGAGGTGGAGAGTGGGGGTGAGGTGGCGAGGGTGGGGCGAGGTGGAGAGTGGGGGGTGAGGTGGAGAGTGGGGGGTGAGGTGGAGAGTGGGGGTGAGGTGGAGAGTGGGGGGCGTGGTGGAGAGTGGGGGGCGAGGTGGAGAGTGGGGGGTGAGGTGGAGAGTGGGGGGTGAGGTGGAGAGTGGGGGGGTGAGGTGGAGAGTGGGGGTGAGGTGGAGAGTGGGGGGCGAGGTGGAGAGTGGGGGGTGAGGTGGAGGGTGGGGGGCGAGGTGGAGAGGGGGGGTGAGGTGGAGAGTGGGGGGCGAGGTGGAGAGTGGGGTGAGGTGGAGGGTGGGGGGCGAGGTGGAGAGTGGGGGGTGAGGTGGAGAGTGGGGGCGAGGTGGAGAGTGGGGGGTGAGGTGGAGAGTGGGGGGTGAGGTGGAGGGTGGGGGGCGAGGTGGAGAGTGGGGGGTGAGGTGGAGAGTGGGGGGCGAGGTGGAAAGGTCGATGAGGCAGCGAGGTGGAGCGAAGATGGTTTGTTGTTGAAGGCTTGGCCATCGATGGAAACAGTTAGGGGGAGGGGGAAGGGGAGCTGAAGGGGAGGTGAGGCGCACAGTAACCCCGAGTTGATCAAGCAGAGGGGACGAGCTGAACAGTGGGGAAAGGAGAAGATCAGGGAGGTGAGGAAGTGCGGAGGGATTTGTAGGTTAGGATGAGGACGTGAGTTCCTTGCTCGGGTCCAAATCCTTGACTGTCCAGCGGCTTGGGACGTTGTTCTGACGTGAAAGGCGCTCTACAATTGGGATTTGTTGTCGTCGTCGTTGTTTGAAGTCGGATCGAGTAGTCAGGGAAATAGTGGAGCCTGGAGAGTCATAGAGTCCCAGAATTATACAGCACAGAAGGAGGCCATTCGGCCCATCGTGTCTGTGCCGGCTCTTTTAAAAGAGCTTCCAAATCAATCCCACTCCCCAGTGCTCTCCCCACAGCCCTGCAAACTTGTCCTCCCCAAATAGTAATTATCTACTTCTCTCTTAAAAGTTGTTATCGAATCGGCTTCCACCAGCCTTCCAGGCTATGCGTTCCGGATACCAACAACTCGCTGCGTGAAAAAGTTTCTCCTCACCTCCCCTCTGTTTCTTTTAACAACTATTTTAGATCGGTGCCCTCGGGTTACCGACCCACCCGCCAGTGGAAGCAGTTTCTCCTTTGAGGACTGGGGTGAGGATACGTGTGGTGGGGTTTTTTAATGATAATAATAATAATAATAATAATAATAATAATAATAATAATAATAATATAATCCATGCCTTTGACATAGCGCATTGAGACGTCTCAAGGCGCTTCGCAGAGTATACTGTAAAGTGAAGTGACTGTGTGTCCTGTGGCGAAACAACTTTCGCGACGGGAGGACATGAGCAGAGGTACAATAAGTGTTTTAACAGCTCGATCGTTGCTTCTATGCTTGGTGACATTGGACCGGCTGATGATATAATTGTTTCTTTTTTAATCAGCCTCAAGTGCCCATCCTTCTCTGGGAAGACACCATCCTGAGTTACGTGGCAATATTCCTCCGCATTAATGAAATCACTACATAACCTCTCACAGTCTTCATTCAATATCATTTCAGATCGGCTTTGCAATTTTGCCAGCCTCATTAGCATTTTATTAACATGGTCTCGTATTAAAACAAAGATGGGGCTGTCGCTCCTTAAAGGCGAGGCGTCATCTAATAATAGTTACAAGAGAGTCCCAAGAGGCCTCGCAGAAATGGTTTCGCTCGAACGCCCCTGCTAACATGGTCTATAAATGCTTTATTCGCCCCTCGAAGGCAATGCACTGTAAAAGTGTGTGGAGAAAGAGCACGGAATTGGGATCAGAATAACCCACTGTGATCCTTTTCGTTTGTGGCTTGGCTCAATAACTGAGGGCACCTGTAAGTGTGGGAGGGGTGTGGAGGGGGGGGGGGCAGCCTGGCTCAGTCGGTAGCTCACTCGCCTCTGAGTCAGAAAGTTGGGGGTTCAAGCCCCACATCGGGACTTGGTATCACATCGACTACGATGACGTTCCAATGCAGTGATGGGTGGGGGTGTGTGGCATTGTCAGAGGGTGAGATGTTAAACCGAGGTCCTGTCTGTACCTGTTCAGGTGGATGTTAAAGCTCCCGCAGGGCTATTCGAGAGGGAGTTTCTCACTTGATGTCCTGGCCGACAATCCCCCAGATAAAATCGGTCGTTCACTTCATAATAATAATAATAATAATAATCCTTGTATTTGATATAGCGCTTTTCAAGTCTTCTCGACGTCTCAAAGCGCTTCACAGAATAGACCATAAAGTGAATTGACTGCATATTTGTGGGCGAAACGCGGCAGCCAATTGCGCACAGCAGAGTCTCCACAAACAGTCATGGATTGAAGTGACCAATTTATTATTTTTTTTTCTTGAGGGATTATTATTAGGCGTGTGGAGTAAGGAAACTTGCCCAAGGTTTCACCCTGCTGGGAATCAAATCCAGGTCTCTCGCTTGAGAGGCGAGTGCTCCTAACCACTGAGCTACAGGACTCCACAAATATTCGAAGTATTTATATAATAATATAATGAATATTCATGGATGTTTGTGGAGCTTTGCTGTGGGTAAATCGGCTGCCGTGTCACCCGCAAAATACACAGTCACTCCGTGCTACAGTACGTCCAGTGAAGTGCTTTCCCAGCATGAAAGGCGTTGTATCAAACATAAGGATGATTATTATAATTACGATCCTTATTATTGAACCGGGCTGACACAACACTCCAGTGGGAATAAGGGATTGATTTGTGCTGCGGTTCTGATGCATATTGTTTGGCACCGAGGAATGTTGACCCTCGGGACTGAAAGGGCATCTCACATTGTTGGCATCCGTGTGGGCATCGAAACCAGCTGTCCCGTGCCTACCCCACGTGGACCTCAGTTTACAACTCACACTGACATTTCAAGGTCGTCTCCTTTGGATTATTAAAAAAAAATCACGTGACGTGTATTAATAATAATATATTCCTTGCATTTAATACAGCGCTTTATCACACCGTTGAGATGTCTCAAAGCCCTTCACAGAATATACTATAAAGTGGACTGACTGTGTATTTTTGGGGGGCGACACACGGCAGCCGATTGCGCACAGCAGTGCCCCACAAACAGTCGTGGATTGAGTGACCAGATTTTTTTTGGGGTAAGGGGGAGAGTGGTTCCTACTTACCGCCGGGTAAACAGAGGCGTGTGTGTGGAGTAAGGAATCTTGCCTGAGGTTTTCTCCCGCCTGGGAATCGAACCCGGGTCCTCGCGCTTGCCAGGCGAGGACTCTATTATTGGAAACGTCCACAAAAAATAGACACTTTACTATTCCGTGAAGCGCTTTGAGACGTCTCGAACACATGATAAGGCGCCATCTCAAATGCAAGGATTATTATTATTATGATTAATATTATTATTATAGATATGGTTGCCGTTACGCTGACCTTTCTCCCTCTGCTTTGTGTTGTGTTCTCAGAGTTGCCTGGCGACAAAGGGTGTGGGGGCCAGTGTCACCTCACAGGGACCCCCACACGCTGGCACCCCCAGGGGGAGAAGCCACCCGCAAAGGAACCCCTCGGAGCCCCGAGGTGATGAGCCCGCCCTTCACTCCCTCATCCCCCCTTCGCCACGTGCGATAACATGAGCGACCGTTTCTCCTCCTTGGTGAGTAACTGACCGGCTCCGGCTTTTGTTTGGCGCTGTGTAGGTTACAGGTCTGTCTTTTGCTGTGGACATCAATGGGGTGCCATGTTTCCCCACTAACCACCCCCCCACCACCCACTGTCAGGGACTTTGGGGTGAGGGGGGAGCGCTGCACTGTCAGAGATGCCATCCTTCCAAAGGCATGTCTCCCCATCTGTGGCGTTCAGGTGGAATACCCCACCATGCTATTCGGGAAGAGAAGGGGGAGAGGTGGCTTCTCTCTCCCGGGATCCTGGCCAACATCCCACCAGATAAAATTGGCCATTCACTAAGTGGCTGTTCGTGGGGACGTCCCTGTGTGCAACTCGGCCGATGAGTCCGCTCACGAAACACACAGTCACTGCACTTCCGACCTGGGTTCGATTCCCGAGACAGGGTGAAACCCAAGGCAAGATTCCTTACGCCACAGCAAGTAGGAAGTTTAATCTGCGAAGATCTTTGAGATGTCTCAACGACATGATAAGGTACTATATCAAATGCAAGGATTATTATTTTTAATATAAGGATAGAGTGTGCGGCGTCCGGCGTGGAGGGCGCTATATAAATCCAAGTTGTTGTTGTTGTTGTTGTAGAGTGTGGGCACAGAGAGAGAGAGAGAGGAGGAGAGAGAAAGAGAGAGAGAGAGAGAAATGAATGGATGGAAGTTGAAATGAGTAAAGGACAGAGAAAGAGAGCGCATGTGAAGAGTGTAGCTAAAGGCCGCTGAAACCCAAGAGACATGACTGGCTGGGTGTGAGGAGACACCTGTGTGCCTTCCGTTTCACCATCGGTGGCCGCGCTTTCAGCCACTACGCCCCCAAACTCTGGAACACTCTTCCTGTATCCCTCCGCCTTGCCTCCTCCTTCCCCATATTCTGGTTGCGCCTGAAGACCTTCCTCCGTAAGTGAGGAGGTAAAGGTAAGACTTGATGAATGCTTTATAGTTGGGAGGGTGGGGGGTTGGGGGGGGGGGACATGAAGCAGGCTGGTGTTGGCCGAGTTGTTAGGGTCACAGGAAGTCGGGTTTGGGGCGAGGACGTGGATGGATTTGAATGTGAGGCTTCGGACCGCTGGGGAATTGGGAGCCAGTGGAGCCAAGCAAGGACGGAGATGGAAAGGGGTGATAGGCTCACGGAGTCCGGTGAGGGAGAGGACATAGGCTGCACAGATCTCTCACTAACTCTCCTTCTCTCATGCAGGGAATAGATGGTTTCACCTCTACACTCAAACCTTAATACAATCCGAGCAAGTTTTCCATTCATTAATTTGGGTTCCTTTGAAAGAAAAAATACCCAACAACTTTGGTTAAATAATGTTTTATTTTGAGACCTTAGTTCTCTTTGCTGCAGAGAGGGTAAAATATCACTACCGTGAAAATCTAAAAAGAAATCCCGGGAACGAGTGAAGGGAAAATATCATTTAATGATGATAACAATCCTTGCATTTGATACAGCGCCTTATCACGCCTTTGAGACGTTTCAAAGCGCTTCACAGGATGCACTGTAACGGGAATTGACTGCGTATTTTGTGGGCGAAACGCGGCAGCCAATTGCGCACAGCAGCGTCCCCACAAACAGTCGTGGGTTGAAGTGACCACATTACAATTGTTATTTTATTTAACTTAATGCTTAAAAGCGAAAAAAAAAGATGAATAGTAACATTAATAGTGGAGGCGATTGTCAGTCAGGACACGGGGAGAGAGATTGTCTAATGGGAGTAAAAAATAACCCCCGTTTTATGAGATTTTAGAGGAAGAGTTTGGAATAGGATAGTTCCAGGTGCCGGCTTCGGTGTGGAGTGTGTGGGACACTATTGACGGCAATCTGCTATTTGCTAACTGAGAGTCCAGAGTTCAGCTCAGTCGCTGCTCGTGTTAACCTTTTGACGACCGAATGTGAGCAAGCGAGCGAGAGAGTCATGTTTTCTCGGGGAAATCGTAAAATCATAGAATCTTACAGCCCCGAAGGAGGCCGTTTGGCCCATCCTGCCTGTGCCAGCTCTTTGAAAAGAGCTGCCCAACTAGTCCCACTCCCCCACTCTCACCCCGTAGCCCCGCAAACTTTTTCCCATCCAATTCCCCTTTGAAAGCTACGATCAAAGCTGCTTCCACCACCCTCTCAAGCAGCGCTTTCCGGATCGTAACAGCTCGCTGGGTAAAAAAAACGCTAACCCAGTTGGGGAAGGAGAGAGTATGAGGGCTTTTGGCTGCGTTTCTTCCTCTGCCCTGAGGGGTGCTGTGGAAACTATTTCAGACCGCCTGTAAACAGCTGTTGTCACAGAAAAGGGTGGGAGAGTGCACGATAGGATGACACAGTCCCTACATTGCATTATGTGCACCATGGGGATACACAACAACAACAGTTTACATTGATACACAGCGCCTTTCAGGTGGGAGGACGCCTCAAAACGCTTCACAGGGTTTGCTGCAACGTGCAGCGACTGCGTATTTTGTAGGCAGCCATTTTTGCGCACGGCAACGTCCCACATACAGCCACGAAGCAAACAACCGTGCAGCGTCGCGGAATCTTTCGGGTTTCGTCTGAAGTTTTGAGGAAAAGAAATCAAACCGAGCGAAAAGAAAGGGAATAATCTACAAACCCTCCTATCTTTTCTGACGATCTCAGCTTTCTGTCCCTGTGAGCTGGTTGGTGTCTGTACGATGCCCGATGAGCATCGCTTGACAATTTCTCTGCTGTTTCTCTGACTTGGCAAAGAGAATATTTTAGCCAGAAAAGGAAAAACAAATTGCAAGGATGTGGGGGAAAGACCGGGGGAGTGGGATTGATTGGGTAGCTCTTCCAAAAAAGAGCCAGCACCGGCTCAATGGGCTGAATGGCCTCCTTCTGCGGTGCAATATTCTATGATTATATGATTCTATGCACAGGAATTAAATTGAGTGAACAAATTATTTTTTTATTTATTTGGGGATTATTATCAGGTGTGTGGAGTAAGGAAACTATGTTCCTAACTCACACAGCAGTCGATTGAGTGAGCCAGAGACAGAAGGGAACTGAAGAGGAGAGAGAGAGACTGATGAGGAGGGAGAGAGAGAGAGCGAGGGACTGAAGAGAGAGAGGGGGGTGGATTGACGGAAAGGAAAGGAAAGGGGTGTTTAAAGAGCAGGAGAACTAAGAGGCGAACCAGAGAGAAAGAAAGAGAATAGGGGGTGGGCGGGGGGGGGGGGGGAAGTCAGGGAGCGAGAGAGAAAGAACGAAAGACAGCTAGAGAGGAAGAGAGAGAGAAATAGAGAGAGTGAGAGGGGGGTCTGACTGCCATAAAAGCTGATTGGAGGAGCGGAGTGGAATAGAATGGCTTGTGAGGCACTTTATCAGATGACCAGGTCTTTATAAATAGAATCTGTGCTGTGGAAGTGGGTGTGTGATGTGGTGACTTTCCAAGCAGCGTAAGGCCTGAGACAGGGTCACTTTCCGTCAGGCATTGGGTTACCGAATAGGAGCAAACAGTCACCCAACACAGTGATTTCGACTCAAACCACGGAATCACTGCTCGCCTAGTACTGCTTAGTACTGCCTAATACTACCTAGTACTGCCTAATACTGCCTAGAACTGCGGACGACATGACAGAGTGTCTGGGAGGCTCACTTGTTGTACAGTAACTACACCAGGTCAGATGGAGCAATCCAGCGCTCTCACCTGCGAGACAGAAGGTTGTGAGTTCAAGCCTCTATGTTGGGTCTTTGGACTCACATAGTTCAGGCTGACGCTTGGAGGGTTGGGGGGTTTGGGGGTTTGGGGGATGGGGAGAGTGTTGCATTGTCAGAGGTTCACGGCTGTTTGTGTTTGTGCACAAATTGGCTGCCGCGTTTGCCTGCAAAACACACAGTCACTACACTTTGCAGTAAAATCCCTTGAAGCGCTTTGAGGCATCTTAATGATGACGGGACGAGGCACTGCACCTCATGCAAGGATGATTATTTACTGTGGGGTCGGAGCAGTAAGGAAAAGTCTGATAACATCTTTTTTAACAAAACAAATGACTTCTTTGTTTTATATGTGCGCGGTGCCAGAGACTAGTTTTGCAACCGGGGATGTGTGGTGGGGGGAGGTGGTGGGGGTGGGGTGGGGGGCGATGGATCATCTTCCCGTTACCCTCCAAGCTGCCTCTCACAAGATTGTACGAGGCAGAGCGGAGAGCGATGGGAAGGGTGCGGACCAGGAGAAAAAGGCACCATACATCCATACTTACAGCTAAGTGCCTCTAATCCATGCGTGAGATGCAATTGATTGTGTCAGTGATTTTCCTGCCCTTCGATACCCACAGCTTTCACTCTCGTTACCAAAGACATTCCCGCCGGGATCAGGTGTATTATACTTTCTGAACATTGTACAGGCTCGGTATTTGAGAGAGCCGGGTGTGGACTTGATGGGCCGAATGGCCTCCTCCTGCGCTGTAACGTGATCCTAGGATCACGAGAGCCGCTTTTCTCGTTAAGTTTTCACCGAGAGCTGACAACTCTCCTCTGATAATAACGCTGTCAAGCGAATCGAGTGTGCGTTGTGTTTTGTGGGCGAAACACGGCAGCCAATTGCGCACAGCGGCGTCCCACAAACACTCGCGGATTGAGTGAGCAAATTTTGTTTTGCAAGGCGAGGGCTCTAACCACGAACATTACATGACTCTTCATCTCACAGCCCACCCACTCCCACATCCTGCTTCTTCATACATCATCTTGACGTCCACCTTTGACAGCTTTGACAGCCGCATCAATGTCGCTCGGCACATCGGTCTCTGGCGATGTCGCGCGCAGCAGAAACACGACAGTCGTGTCCGATAATGAATCTTTCTGAGAATCTTTTAATGAGGAAGAAAAATAGAAAGCGGGAGAGGAGGTTGCGGTTTCTAACGGGATTCCTTGGTAAGGAAAACTTTAATTTGGTTCCAAGACAAAGACCCCCGTTACTGCATGACCCACATTGTCTTATTTCTGTCCGTTGCAGGTGGATTTAGAAACCCCGCAACACCTCTTTCGCCGTATTGATTGCCTCTTATCTCTTCTCTTAAGGGTACGATGCTGACTGGGTGCCTGTAAGGCAAGCTAAGAGTTCCTGACAGCGCAGCTGAGCTTCACTGCCAGCGACCTGGACTTCCCCGCCCCCAGCTCGTTGGCTTGGGATTGTCCTCCATGAGCCCGTACGAGCGATTCCCATGCTCCAGCCGGGAATGACCAGTGCCCGAGTCAATCGCTACAGCATCGTGTCATCCGAAGAAGACGGGCTGAGACTGACAACCATGCCGGGCATCAACGGTTACGGCAACGGCAAGATCCACACGCGCAGGAAATGCCGGAACCGCTTCGTGAAGAAGAACGGCCAGTGCAACGTGGAGTTCACCAACATGAGCAACAAGCCTCAGAGGTACATCGCAGACATCTTCACCACATGTGTGGATGTGCGCTGGCGTTACATGCTGCTCATCTTCTCCCTGGCCTTCCTGGTCTCCTGGTTGGTCTTTGGCCTGGCCTTCTGGCTCATCGCCTTGATACACGGGGACCTGGAGAGCCCGGCGAAGGACGACGACTTCAAGCCTTGTGTCTTGCAGGTGAATGGCTTCATAGCCGCCTTCCTGTTCTCCATCGAAACCCAGACCACCATCGGATATGGCTTCCGCTGCGTGACCGAGGAATGCCCGCTGGCCATCTTCATGGTTGTCTTCCAGTCCATCGTCGGGTGCATCATAGACTCCTTCATGATCGGAGCCATCATGGCAAAAATGGCCAGGCCGAAGAAGCGGGCGCAGACCTTGCTGTTCAGCCACAATGCCGTCATCGCCATGCGGGACGGCAAGCTGTGCCTGATGTGGCGCGTGGGCAACCTGCGGAAAAGCCACATCGTGGAAGCCCACGTCAGGGCCCAACTGATCAAGCCCCGCATCACGGAGGAAGGGGAGTACATCCCTCTGGACCAGATCGACATCGACGTGGGCTTCGACAAAGGACTGGACCGTATTTTCCTGGTCTCTCCCATCACCATCCTCCACGAAATAGATGAGGAGAGTCCGATGTATGGCATTGGCAGGCAGGACCTCGAGACAGCGGACTTTGAGGTCGTGGTCATCCTGGAGGGCATGGTGGAGGCCACGGCCATGACCACCCAAGCCCGCAGCTCGTACTTGGCCAGCGAGATCCTGTGGGGTCACCGGTTCGAGCCGGTGCTCTTCGAAGAGAAGAACCAGTATAAGGTGGACTACTCACACTTCCACAAGACCTACGAGGTGCCCTCCACCCCACGCTGCAGCGCCAAGGACCTGGTGGAAAGCAAGTTCCTCGTCCCCAGCACCAACTCCTTCTGCTACGAGAACGAGTTGGCCTTTATGAGCCGGGACGAGGAAGAGGAGGACGATGACAGCAGGGTCCTGGACGACCCCAGCCCGGACAGCAGCCGGCACGAGTTTGACCGGTTGCAAGCCACGATAGCATTGGATCAAAGGTCTTACAGGAGGGAGTCCGAGATATGACCACCGGCTTACCACAGAGACCCTTCGTGATCAAGTCCAATGGAAGGTACGGAATACAGAGCATCGTGAGTGCCAAAAAAACACAAAACAAATCGAGGAATGTTAAAGCTTGCTTAACATTAGACCCGACTGCAAGTGTAACACTGGGAGCAATGCTTAAGCACTGAAGAAGAACATTGACTTACAGTGCAGTGGGAGGACTTCAGTACTGTGCGAGTAAGGCGAGAGCTATCACTGTTATGCTTTTAGCGGCTCACGTTAAGACTGATATTATCTTCCAGTGAATGGGATGTTCCTGCAGAAGGTCGCTTTGACGCCGGCACAAAGACATGGTGATCTTTTCAGGGCGGGCGAAGCTGTCAGCTCTTTTAAAGAGAATTTAAGAGGCAGAGTGTAACCCGGTTGGGTTCGGATTTTGCAAAGAGGCATTTGCAAACTGTTCAGTCCAGATTTAACGCTCCTTTCGTGTGTGTGTGTGTGTGTGTGCGTGTGTGTGTGCGTGCGTGCGTGTGTGTGCGCGCGGATACGTGTGCGTGCATGTGTGCGTGCGTGCGTGAGTGCAAGGAAGGGAAAGGGTTTCCCCATCATCTTGACATTTCGCAGGACGTCTGGCGGGCGGAAGCACAAAGTTTAGCGGTGCGCGTGTGTGTGTGTGTGTGTGTGGGCGGGATGGGGGGGCTGGGCGGGGTGGGGGTGGGGGGAGATTACCGCTAGTCCGCCAGGTTAGGCTCAGCCGCCAACCCACCTCCCCCCCCCCCACACCCCCGCAAGCACAATTTCCATGCCAACTTCACGGGCGTGAGGTTAAAGGTGGCGCTGACTTGCCCTGGCGAGAATTGGGCCGGGTTTGCCCGCGAGGAGGCGTCAAAGCCGAGAAGCAAGAATCAAATCCAATCCAATTAAAAAAAAACATCCGTGTCCTCTGACCCTTGAGACGATCACACCAAAACCTCACCCAAAGCAGAGTTTTGTATAAAGAGAGAGAAAAAAATATATCGTTTGTGTTTGAATACAAGAAGCTGGAGAAGATTATACTACTGTACAGAGCTAGCTAGACTGAGTGCTATTATATTAATGTATAGGCCTAGCTAAAGAGAGTGCTATTCCCATATATATATATATATATTTTATATATGTGCAGGCACCGTATAGCTGGGAGGAATAGTGTTATATACTGTACGGACCTGGCCTGGGTGAGTGCTACGGTTAATTACTATCAGGGAGTAATTAAGCTTTCATTGACATTTGGTGGGTCACTCTGTATCATTTGCAATGCCTTCTGCGAAGGCACTGTCTTTGACATCTGTCGTGTGAAACCCTTGTACCTACGATGGGGGTGAGGTACCACTGGGATGTCTGTGGCCTGTCTCACACTAGGTAACTATGGTGACAGCATCATCAGCTTCTCTGCTGTAGCCTTGTGCTCCAACCATTGTGTTAATTACTTTGTCCTCTCTCCCCACCCACCCCCCACCACCCACCCCCACCCCCCACAGTCTTGCACGCCAGAAAAATGCAATCAATAAGCGTAAAGCCACATCCCCCCCCCACCCCCTTTTTTTCTTCCCATCTCCCCATCCTTACCGCTCCCCTCCTTCCCCCGCCAGACACCCTGCTTGCACCCCCGATCCCACACCCCATCCCCACCCCACCCCACCCCCACCCCCAACTTTTTTCAACTTTGCAGTACATCTCAGCATAGAAGCTTGTGATTTAAAAAAAAATCAGTATTTCTCTTAAAGGGATAAGGATATCTTTGACCTCTGTAGAAGTCTTCCTTTTCACTCAGACTGTAAATGTAAAAGAATGACTCTGGGTCCTGTTTTATTTTATTGGATGACGAGAAAAAGAATTTATTAAATTAAAAGGATTCTAATACAAAGCCGCCTGTCGTTCTTGTTGTCTGCCTGTGAAAGAAAGAAAGGCCGCCTCCAATTGCCATTTTATTTCCTTCCGCGCTGTACAAATATCATTTTGTATTGTATTGTATTGTATGGTAAAGCCGACTGTCTCTCGATTTGCTCCATGACGCAGTGAAACTCATCCTCCACCCACCTCCCAAACACACAGTCACCGCACATCACCTGCCCGCTCCCCTCTGCTCAGCGGGCTCCGGTCTGCTTCACCACCCCCGCCTGCCCACCCTACCATTAGCGGGCGGGCCTTCAGCCACTCCGCATCCCACCCCCACCCTCTGAAACTCCATCCCGCAGTCCCTCCGCCTCGCCCCCCCCACCCCCCCCCCCCCGCCCTTGCCTCCTTCAAGACCTATCTCAAGACCCTCCTCTTCGACAATGCCTTTGGTCAACCTTCTTCCTCCACCCGTCCTCCACCCTCCCCGATCCTGACCCCTCAGCTTGGGCCAGAAACACTGATGGTCTAGTCTAGCGCCTTGGGATGTACTCCTGGAGTGAAAAGCACTGTACAAATGTAATTTTGTTGTTGTTGTTGTTGTCATGATGCAATCCCGCAAAGCGCTTCGAGATGTCCTCCCGATGTGTGTCAGAGCGTGAGGCACATGATTCTATTCTTATGACTTTCCCACCTGCCACGGCTATTTTCGCTCCTTAAAAATACGAATGTTGTTAAAGATGTGTGAAACTAAACGAAAATTGCCTCCACTATGGTGAAATATCACTTGCCAGAGGTGCTGTGTTCACGTGCGTTTGGGCAATTGCAACAACTGGTCTGGTGTAGTAATAATAGTAATAATCATAATAATAATCCTCGCATTCGATATAGCGCCTTATCATCTTATTGAGACGTCTCAAAGCGCTTCACAGAGTATACTGCAGGGTGGAGTGACTGTAATTAGTTCTGCTTCTGAATGTTCAGCAGTTTTAGCTGCTTGACGTTGGCAGAGAATCTTCTCAGTGGGTATCATTGGCAACAGAGAGCCATGGAAGGGAGGGAGGGGAGAGATGAAGGCAACACCTCAATATCATGATTCAGTGCCATGTTTGTTTTTCGCCCCTGCCTTTTACATTATTCAGTTATGAGGAGAGGCTGGAGAAGCTGGGATTATTCTCCTTGGAGCGGAGAAGGTTAAAGGGAGATTAATGGAAGTGTTCAAAATTACGAGGGGATTCGATCGGGTGAACAAGAAAGAAACTATTTCCACTGGCGGGTGGGTTGGTAACCCGAGGACACCGATTTAAAATAGTTGCCAAAAGAAGCAGAGAGGAGAAATGTTTTCACACAGTCAGTTGTTGGGATCTGGAATGCATTGCCTTTAACAGCGGTGGAAGCCGTTTCGATAACAACTTTTAAGAGAGAAGTAGATAATTATTTGGGGAGCACAAGTTTGCAGGGCTGTGGGGAGAGAGTGGGGGATTGGGATTGATTTGGAAGCTCTTTTCAAAGAACCAGCACAGACCCGATGGGCTGAATGGCCTCCTTCTGTGCTGTATAATTCTATGATTCTATGATTACTCATTAGCTGGATATAGAACTGTCCTTCAACTCATTCCTTCAAGAATACCAAACCAACTCTCAGCCTTTTCGCAGCATCAAAGTCTCGAACGAGGCTTCGCTTCACAGAATATGCGATGATTAACAAAAAAAAAGGATTACGAGTGTTAAAAATCATCACGATCGACCCCTCCTTTCCTCCCCACTCCGCACTACCCCTCCAAACCCCACACCTCACCCCTCCACCCCGTCGCTTGTCACCGGGTGCCTTGTCATCGTGTCTGTACACAAGATTTGTGCAGCAGTCTTTAGGCTCACAGGAGATGGTTTCTGGCCCCCAGTTTGGCAGGAGATGAATGACACCAAATCAATATCACAACAAAACACGGCCATTGATTTTCAGCCTGCGGTTTATCGGCTGGTGTGAAAAAAAAAGGTCCAAAGGGTGAAAACAGCTCAAAGTTACTCATTTTTTTGTTTTGACGATTGTGCTATTTATTGGGCAAAGCACAGGTCAGATAGGTTACACGGTCTCCTTGCGGCGCTGTGTAGGGCGCTGTTGTTCTCATTGTGGTCACCTCCCCCTTCCCCGTCTCCCCTGCTGTGCCTCCAACGGCGTCTTTGTAAAGCTCTCCGAGACGTTACCCTACGTGCGGGGAGCAGGGTAACTAATAATAATAATCCTTACATTCGAAATGGCGCTTTGTCACATCGTTGAGACGTCTCAAAGCGCTTCACAGAATATACCGTAAAGTCAATTGACTGTACATTTTGTGGACGAAACGCGGCAGCCAATTGCGCACAGCAGCGTCCCCACAAACAGTCGTGGATTGAGTGATCACGTCTTTTTTTGAGGGCTTATTACCCCCGGAAAGCGAGCTGCCAATCGACTAACAACCGGGTTCCTACTCACTGCTGGGTAAACAGAGGTGTGCGCAGTGAGGAAACTTGCCCAAAGTTTCGGCCCGCCCGGGAATCGAACCCGGGTCCTCTCGCTTGCGTGGTGAGTGTTCTAACCACTGAGCTACAGGAAACTCTTTATTTGTAAGTTGAATCAAATTCGGTGACACAGATCCAATTGGGAGTGGGGTGGGGTGGGGGGGAGTGGTGGGGGGCGGAAAGGAAGCGCTGTTTTTCCCACCCCCTCCCTCAGCAATCACCGTGGATGGCAGAGTCGGGGGAAAACGGGCAGGGAATTAGCATTAGTGTCATTAGTACTGGTCAAAAGCTCGATGGAAATGAACCAAGCTGTAATGCTGTAATCAGTGTAACCATCCATCTGTTCCCATCCTCACATGGTCAATTCCGTATGGTGTGTCGGAGTGAGATCGCTGGATTAACGCCAGCGACCGAAACGCGTCCCAGAGACCAGATGGGTCTTTCAACCAGAGATAGCGTATGTGTCTAATGCAGCAGTTCAGTCGTACAGCACGAACAAATGCCAACCACTTTCGAGTGTAAAGCATATCTCCCAAAGCACTCACTGCGACAAAAGAGAATGAGTATCATTACATCAGTTTTGACACTTCCATTTCCATTCCCCTCTCTATTGCTCCTTTCAGAGTGCTTCGCAGTGCCCCTCGCTGTGCCAGGTAACTTGAAAACGTTTTGGAATCAAATACACGGGATTCATTCGATGTGCTTTTAAGGAATAACAGCACGCCCGACCGGCAGTCGGTGTGGGACGTTAAAACAATCTTGTGATCCGTTCGCTGCCATTAATTCTGCTCTCGTGACGCCTTCGGAAATGTTTGATCAAATTATAATAATAATACGGATAATAATAATCCTGTGTAAAATTATTTCGAGATGTCCTTCTCCCGACACGAAAGACGCCATATAAATGTAAATTGCGCTGCAGTGCAACTCAGACAGTGCCCCGACACATCAAAACACCTCAAAGTGCTTCGAAGCAATTACTGCAAAGGGCAAGTGACTGCATATTTGTTTGGCAGCCAATTTGCACACAGCGACGTCCCCACAAACAGCTGTGAGATGAACGACTGGGAGAAATTACCGTCTCTTTTCAAATAGAGATTTTGAGCTTGCAGTCCAGGCAGACGCTCAGGTGCAGTGCTAGGGGGAGTGTTTCACTGTCGGAGTCGACATCCTTCAAACGAGATGTTAAATCGTCTGAGGTCCCGGATGCCTGTGTCTGTTCAGGAGGCCGTTAAAGACCCGCTCTCGACGGCTGTTTGCGGGATGTTGCTCCGTGCAAAACGGCTGCCGCGCTTGCCTGCAAAACACACAATCACCAACAGTACTTACAGGACATTCGTTGCGTCCACGAAATGTACAGTCAATTCACTTTATAGTATATTTTGAGAAACGCTTTGAGGCGTCTCGAAGACGTGCTGAGGGGCTGTATCAAATGCAACGATTATTATTATTATTACTTACAAATTGGGGAGGACACGTTTGCAGGGCTATGGGGAGAGAGTGCGGGAGTGGGATTGATTCGTAAGCTCTTTTCAAAGAGCCGGCATAGACACGATGGGCCGAATGGCCTCCCTTCTGTGCTGTGTGATTCTACGATGCTACGAATCACTTCCAGGAAATCCTGCGAAACACTGTGAGATGGTCTCGATGATGCGATGAGCTGACGAACGTATGGAAATGCAAGGACTGTTATAAATAGGACGTCTACCTGAACGGCCAAATGAGAGCTAACATAAGACTTGAGCGACGTGAGGGGCGGATTGTGTTACAATCGCGTGACCTGAACGGCGAGATCCATTTCGTCCTTGAGACGGTCGGCAGCCCGGGTCACCGCACGCCGGGCACGAAAGTGCAGTTGGCGACGGCCCGTTCTGTTCCATTTTTAGCAGCTTTTCCCCTTTGTTGGCGGAGCTGCTGTGCCTCGATTGCTGATCGGAAACGAGCATCGGATTTCATTGCACGGCAGGCAACAGGGGGAGTTCAGCAGACCCTGCGAGCAGGGCAGCGAGCGAGCAGATGCCGCTGCAGGTCTCGGCAGCTGGGGTGGGGAAAAAAAACGAAGCCACACAATCCAACCCAACAGGGGACTGACAAAAGTCCACGGGGGAATCGCGAGCCCATCTACTTAGTCCATTAGTGTCACAAGAAGCTAAGAATGTTAAGACTTTGCCGGGCGAAAGAAGACCAAGGTCCATCCATCCCTGCTGTCGCTTGACACATCATGTCCCAAACCACGCCCGAGATAATATTTTCTGACTGAATATTATTATTCAGTCCACGACTGTTTGCGGGGACGCTGCTGTGCGCAATTGGCTGCCGCGTTTCGCCCACAAGATACGCAGTCAATTCACTTTACAGTGTATCCTGTGAAGCGCTTTAAGACGGCTCAAATGCAAGGATTATTACTATTATTTTTTGGGGGGGTTCAGCCAGGTATCCAACACATGCGGAAACCCACCACCGTGCTTAAGAGTATCCAAACCAAGCTGAGATTTCCCTATATTCCACCTACACATGGAAATCCCAGAGATAGATTGTTTGGAATGGAATACGCTCTCTCTCTCTCTCTCTCCCGGGAGGGATGCATCCTACTTATCTAATTCCTGAGAATATTAGGCGCAGGTTGGCAAGAGCCAAGGCTTGGGGGGAACACAGAGTGTGCGTTGGGGTAACTGCTGGAGTCTAAACAGCTAAAACCACATAGCTTGCCATTGATACTGTTGTCTGGCAAGCTTTCCCGCTGCTTGTCCAGCTGGGAAATGAAAAATCTGATCAACACTTTCTGTTTCCACCGTCTCCTTAAGGAGCCTGTTCCATACATCTACTTCTCACTGAAGTAGATGTTGTTGCAGATTTATTCTGAATTTAGCCCCCTTCAATCTCAGCTATATATATATATATATTTTATATGTATAAATATAAATTGAGTTAGCCCTGTATGGCTCTGTAAAACCTTGTATTTATTTAGCTGGATCTATTTGGGCTGTTTAATTATCTCATGCGAGAGTTCACTGACTTAAACATCAACAAGTACAGGAATAGCGACTGTGATTATAGCCTGATGAAGCCTGAATAAAGTAAATAGAATCTACCTGTTTGGGTGGAGGTTAAAGATCCCGCGATACTATTCGTAAAGCAGAGGGAGTTTCTCTTCCCAGTGTCCTGCCCAAAAATCCTCTCTCCATCCCTTCCCCGGATAGAAATCAGTGACTCATTTCGTGGAACATCGCTGAGGGCAAATTGCCTGCCGATTACAAAAATAAACAGTCAGTAATTACTTCGAGGCGTTTTGACGCATAAAGGTGCTACATCAAATGTAAGAATTATTATCAGTATTATTACTATTATTATTACTATTATTATGTTGTTATTACCATTTAAATCATTGTACAGAGGTAATTTCTTCATGGTTTTCAGTGATGATCAGTGAGAACAATTAACACTGCCATGTTACATATGAATGGATGTTACTTTTCTTAATAGATTTGAGTTTCCTAATTTGCAGGAGGTTGATAATTTGTTCACCAGGTATTTTGTCAAACCGTTTCTGAATAGTCTTATTAACAATCCCAGTTGCATCGATGATTATAGGAATTATATTTTATACTGCCACATCCATCCATATATATATAGAGTATATGTACATAAAAACTATATATATATATTCACGTCTTAGAGACGTCTCAAAGCGCTTCACAGAATATTCTATAAAGTGAATTTACTGTGTATTTCTGGGCAAAACGCGGCAGCCAATTGCGCACAGCAGTGTCCCCACAAACAGTCGTGGATTGAAGCGACCAATTCATTATTGGTCATTTTTCTTGAGGGATTATTATCAGGGGTGTGGAGTAAGGAAACTTGCCCAAGGTTTCGCCCTGCCGGGAATCGAACCCAGGTTTCTCGCTTGCGAGGCGAGTGCTCTAACCACCGAGCTACAGGATTCCAGTTCTGCTTCGTACTAAAAGCTTTCGCCCATTGTAATTTCCTTCTCAGTGAATACCGACGGAGACATTGGGCGAATCTACCAGCTCCTCTACAGTACACACAAGTGTCTGCAGTGGGTCTGAGTATGTGCTGGCTCTGTGTCTACCTGCGGCAATCTGCTTCCTGGGATATTCTACAGGGAGAAGGAGCACATGGCTGCTGGGTTGCATCATTGGGAATTTAATAATAATAATAATAATAAACCTTGCATTTGATATAGCGCTTTTCACGTCTTCTAGACGTCTCATTGGGAATTTAACTTGAATATTAGCAAGAACATGTCCAGTTCCTCGCTGCAGTTTCGAGCCTCCTTGTGTGTGACGCACTGTGGAGAGGCTGTAAGCTCTGCTCACCGTGGAATCTGGACAGCAACGAGCCAAGTAAGATGAGCGAGTCGATTACTATTAAAAGTGGAGCTGAAAGGTCACTCACCGTTATATCTGGGCCTAGCTGTGCCAACCAGTCTGGCGCTGGGAGCATTTAATTCGTCGAAGCCCTTTGAGACGGATGTCCTCGAGACGTGAAATTCCCTGCCCAAATGTGAATTTGTTATGCTTTGCGGAGACATCGAAAACCTTCAGCACAGAAGGACGAGCAGCCCATCACCTCTACTCCTCAGCTCCTTGTGTACTTACCTGCCCATACCCTCCGTTCCTCTGGCTCCGGTCTGCTCCACATCCTCCGCCCTAACCGCACTACCATCGGTGGTCGGGCCTTCAGCCTCTCAGCCCCGAGGCTCTGGAACTCCATCCCCCATTGCCTTTGCCTTGCCTCCTCCCTTTCCTCCTTCAAGGCCGGTCTCAAGACCTTTATCTTCGACCGTGTCTTCAGCTCCCCTCTGGACTCTCTACCCCCTCCTCGCTCTCTCCCTTCCCTCCCCTCACCCTGACCATTCCCGCCCCTCCTCGCTCCCTCCCTTCCCTCCCCTCACCCTGACCATTTCCCCCCTGCTCGGGTCCCGACCCAACTGTCCAGCGCCTTGGGACGTCCTCCCGACGTGAAAGGTGCTCTATAAATGCAATCTTGTTGTTGTTGTTGTTGTCCTCACTTCTTCTATTTTGTGGAGAAACCCAGCAGCCAATTTGTCCGGGTTGTGTAACCATCAATGATTGGGGATAGAAGAAGCAGGAGGAGCTGGTAAAAGATGCTAAACTGTGTCGTGTGCCCTTGGCTCTGAAGATCCTGTCACAGAGGTTGTACTCGCCTTAAATTATTCACCTCTTACAACCGCGCTTAATGATTTATTAAGGTCTCTAGCTGCCTGGCTGGCTGGTCCAGTGATTTCCCTCCGAGCCCCCAAAGCATTTGTTTTGCGGCTGGAACAAAATCACCTGCTTCAGAAGAGAATTAAGTTAAGTGCATTGGTTGTAGGATGGGACTTTAAACTGAGATCTGTGCCAAGGTGATTCCAAGGCGCTGTTTGTAATCAGAAGGGAATTTCTCTCTCCCATTGTCCCGGTCGCTTCAATCCACGACAAACACACAGTCAATTCACTTTGCAGAATATTCTGTGAAGCGCTGCTCATGGCACGTTGCTGTCTGCAAACTGGCTGCTGCGATCGCCTGCAAAATAACGCAAAAAATATACAGAAAATGCCTTTCGCCCCCAAAATTCACAGAGTGCGTGTCCTGTGAAGCGCTTTGAAACCTCCCGCTGACGTGACAAGGGGCTGTATCAAACACTAAGCATCATTAAAACGCTTTGAGACGTCCTCCTGTGGTGAAAGGCTCTGTGTCAAATGCGAGGATTATTCGTACCGTAGTATCTGTGGCACAACAACAGCCAGTGACTCTTTCTGTTCCTTTGTGAGACCAAAGACACTCTAACTCTCCAGAGGCTTCATGTAATGCGAGGTTGGAGCGAGCTAGTCAGTCACATGCACTGTTACACTTGACATCACATGTAACAGCAGCGTTCAGAGTTATAATTAACTACAATGTCGCCTAACAAGACGAAGTGACTTGTAAGCTATATTTACAGTTCTCAGCAAAACCGGCAGCACATTCCCAATGATCTCAGAACTGAAATCACTCGACACCTTTCATCCAAGGCAAACATTTGCAGTAATTTAAGCGCTGTGGGCCATCCTCGCAATGTGTACGGCGCTAAATAATAAACTTCACACCCTCCATCCCTTACTTAACCCGGTTGTTAGTCGATTGGGGGATCGCTTTACGGGTGTAATAATCCCTCCGATGACTGTTTGTGGGACACTGCTGCGTGCGATTAGGCTGCTGTGTTTCACTCGCAAAATACACCAGTCACTCCACTTTGCAGTCTATCCTGTGAAGCGCTTTGAGACACCGCAACACCGTGATAAGGCGCGATATCCGATGCAAGGAATATTATTATTATTATTTCAATAATTCAATGCCCACACGGGCTCTTTCGGATCTCCGGAGGAGAATCCGCGGGCTGAGGAAGGTGGGACGCACAGAACAGCTCTCAGGCTGGTTCAGATACTCTTAAGCACGGCGATGGGTCTTCGCGTGAGTCCGACAACCTGAAGGCCTCCCCCCCCCAAAAAAAAATCCAATCTCTGTCAAAGCCAGGAGTGGGCGGACGGCCGTTTAGAACCATTGTGTTTTTTATCGGGTGGGAGGAACAATGAGAGCATGAGTCAAATGCGGGGGAACTTTCCCCACACAGTCTAGCAACGAGCTGGAGAGGACTCAGTCATTCGGCAGAGAGCTGGGAGGTGCTCACCCCAGCTGTGCTGATAGCTCAGGGAATGAGGTGTGACTTGAGGGGACATGATGGGGACTAGCCAGAGGGTGAGAGGGAAGGTCGGGATCCTCGAAGTAGCGGGTGTCGGGAATGAGGACCGGGAGAGGAGGTGGGGGGGACATTGCTGTCTATGCCTTTCTCTTAATCTCCCATCACACTGTGTGCGAACATGACCGTGTTGAGATTTAAACAGGATGACTAATGGGTAGGTTGGAAGAAGTAACAAAGCAACAATATAAGAGGGTTCGGAGGTTAACACAAACCCAACAAGAGTGACATTTCTGTAATGTTTAACTGTTTCCCAGCCGATTCCCCTGAACCTGTCTGTTTGCTCCCGCAGGACATGCTTGCTGCTCTCAGGGCTGCTCCAGAGCTGTTGGATTTAATAATAATAATCATAATAATAATAATAATCCTTGCATTTAATAGAGCGCCTTATCACATCATTGAGACGTCTCAAAGAGCCTCACAGGATATATTGTAAAGTGAACTGACAGTATATTTTTGTGGGCGAAACGCAGCAGTCAACTGCGCGCAGCAGTGTCCCACAAACAGTCGTGGATTGGGTGACCACATTTTTTTGGCGGACTATTTATTAGCATAATAATAATTATAATAAAATAATAATATTTATCATAATAATCATCATAAAGTTGCAAACCGTCGAACCTGCTGAATAAAACACACGTTCCTGTGGGGAGAAATTTCGCCCCGGTCTAGATTTTACTCTATTTATTTAGCATTTCAGAGTGCCAGGATTTTGACAAATTGTTTTAAACACTCTCTTTAGTTTTGAAGCCAGGTTTTTCTGCGAGTTCTTTTTAAGAACTAAAAAAAAACAGCTTCAAAGTTAAGACTTGAATTCGACAGTTTCACAGCCAAACACTGTGAAACACGATGGTAATAAGAATAAATCTGAACCCAGAAGAGTTTCTGACACACTTGATGTTTTATTCATTTTTGTTGAGATATCCCACCATTTAGAACCGCGGCTGAACAACTCACTCGTTGCACAGGAGATGGAAGAAAAATCTCTTGAATCTGAGAGGAACGGTTTGCAATGACGTGAGATTCGGTAGCATGATTTAAACAGTCACATCCAAAGCCCTGTGATATCGCTGGCGTATGGATCCTGCTCTTAAAAATGGCCACGATTCATCGCTTCTGGGTTGTCGGGCCATCGCTAACATCACTTCCCTTTGCCGTGCGTGCAAGCAAGTTGGAAGTGTACTGCCCAGACTCTGGGTAATAATAATAATAATAATAATCCTTGCATTTGATATTGCGCCTTATCACGTTGTTGAGATATACCTCGGGTCCACGGAGTGACTGAGATATAATAATGATAATCCTTGCATTTGATATCACATGTGGAGTCCTGTAGCTCAGTGGTTAGAGCCACTGGGTTCGATTCCAGGCAGGGCGAAACCTTGGGCAAGTTTCCTTACTCCACACGCCTCATAATAATCCCTCCAAAACAAAAAACCATAATAAATTGGTCATTTTCAATCCACGACTGTTTGTGGGGACGCTGCTGTGCGCAATTGGCTGCCGCGTTTCGCCCGCAAATATACGGTCAATTCACTTTACAGCATATTCTGTGAAGTGCTTTGAGACGTCGAGAAGACGTGAAAAGCGCTATATCAAATGCAAGGATTATTATTATCACAGAATTCATAAAAATTTGACAGAGCAGAAGGAGGCCATTTGATCCATCGAGACTGCACCAGCTCTCAGAGCAAGATGTCCTTTCAATCCCTTTCTCTTACCTTATCCCCCATACCCACAAAGGATTCTACCTTTCACGGCAGGAGGATGCCTCAAAGCACTTCGCAGGATTTAGTGCAAAGCGTGTGATTTGTAGGTGAACGCCTGGACAGCTGAATTAGACGTGTTACACTGAAGCCAGCTTAAATGCAGTGTGAAAGCATAAGAAGTGCAATGATCTCAGACTGCGTTTGAGGGATTGAAAGAAATCCCTGGGAAAGAATTGGATGGAGGCCGGGGGTAAATAATAAAATCAAGCTGCTTTCCTTGAAGTAATTACCCTCAAATGATTTTGACGGAGGCAACAAATTAGGCAGATTAAAGGATTTAATCTTGTTCCTCTCGCACTCCTTCTCCATCCATCCCAGAGAGGACGGAATCCATTTTCCCCCCTCCGTCAATATTTCATTCCTGTTAATTCCTGACCTTTAAATACCGCTGCCTAACACTTCTGCAGCTTCCCCTGTGTCGAACCTACAACTCCCATCAATTTTTCACATGTCTCTCTTGGCTCAAATGGAAGCTTAATCTATCCAATTACTGCTCCCAGTGGCTGCTGCGCTTACTTCCCTCCGCCTGGCCCTTGTTAATGAGAGGGTTTTACTATGAGTTCTTAAAGTCGGAGTCAAGGAAATACATGTTACTTTGATTAACCCCGACCTTGCCTTTGACATTGGCTGTTGTTTCAATAACAAGTCTCCGAGTGCTGGTGACATCGGAAAATATCCCAAAGGCACTGGCTTTATCCGGCAAGGAAAATGATTTACATAACGGGTTGAAACTGCACGTTGGCTAAATCATCCTGTTAATGATTACTTCTACCGATGGGAATTCAGGGCTGGGCACCTGTAGTGCATGGGCTAGAACTCTCGCCTCGTAACTGAGAGGACCCGAGGGGGGAGTGGGGGGTGGCGAACCTTAAGCAAGTTTCTTCTGCACATGATCCCCGCACCACCACAGAGTGACCACAGGGGTGTCAGCCTGGCTCAACGGGTAGGTAGCACCTCTCGCCTCCGAGTCACAAGGTTGTGGCTTTGAGCCCCATGGCGGGCCTTTGAGCCGCTCACGGTTCCGGCTTGACGCAGGGTGGGATTTCGCTGCTCCCTACTCGAGCTGGTATTACCTTGTCGGCACCCAGCGTGGGGGCTCCCAGCTTCGGGGTTTCAGCTGCAAGTGTTTACCATATCAACCCCAGCTTCCTGTTTGCCTCAGAGGGGCCAGTGTGGTAATAACCTTAGCACTCAGTCCCAGCTGGGTTTGACAGCTACTTTGCTCCTGCTCTGAAGCGGATTCTTAGATGCTTGCATCACTACAGTGCTTTGTCACTATATCTCAAAGGGCTTCACGGCATACACTGTAAAGTGAATTGACTCTATTTTGGGGTCGAAACGGGCCAGGAGATTTGGACAAGGAGTGCAGGTGAGGGGATGAGCGAGTTGTGTAACAATAACGTACATTGAGCTGTTTCAAACAGGGGGAGTCACATCCAAGGCTTCACACCTTAACCATTATATCTAACTCTTATTATTGTTATTCTTATTACTATCATCATCATCATTATCATTATTGTTGTCACTATTATTACTGACAGAGACGAGCAACTGGGTCCCCATTTTGTTTATGTCCCTGTAGAGAATTAGTCAGCCAGTTTGCTGTGATTAACTCGCCGCCCTCAAATGTGGGTCTTAGAGCAGTTACTATAGAGGTTGCTTAAATGACGCTCCGAGGAACGAAATGCCTTAATTGCCTGTCGCTAAACTGTTTGCTGTTCTGTTGTCGCAAGCGAGAGGACCCGGGTTTGATTCCTGGGCGGGGTGAAATCTTACACAAGTTTCCTTACTCTACACAAGGTTGGAGAACATTATCAATAACCAGTGGAGGTGATAAACCCGACAGAACAGCAGCAACAACAGCTTTGAAGAGGAGAGGGAGATAGACCGGTGGAGACTTTCAGACACTCAGTTCTGTGGATCTTAGAGAAACAAAGAGAAGTTTGCATTCTTTGAAATTTCAGCACTGAAAGAATTCATCTTCAAAGAAGGCATCACTATTGTGCTGGTGTTGTTAGACCAGGGTTTGCACAGAGGTGGACAGTGATAAAAGAGGCACATCCAAAGCATTACAGTCAATCAAGGCCCGAGAGACATGGGCAAAGAAAGGTCTCTTGAAGACTGGGTACTTCAAAGGTTCACGTCGATGATCAAATAACTTGGCCCAAACACTGGATGCTCATTTTTCCTCCAGACGTTCCTCTTCGGAGCAGCTTGCGGTGGAGTTAAGCGCCCAGTTATTAGCTCCTCGGTGCTTTGTCTTTCAGTCCATCGCATCCGAACACATTGCAAACCAAAGGCCTTATGTTCTTGGGTCCCAGCTGTTCGGTTGAGGTGGCGGATGATGCTTTGAAGGAGTGAAATGGTTCCAGGTTAACGAACCAGCTTCAGGAAAGGCCTGCTAACCAACAAACAACAACAGCAATTTGCATTTATAATAATAATCCCTGCATTTGATTTAACGGCCTGTCACGTCGTCGAGAATGTATTTTAAAGTGCGGTGACTCAGTATATTGTGGGTGAGATGGGCCCTTGTACAGTGCCCCTCACTCAGGGTAGCGTCCCAGAACAGGGGTGGGTGAAGGAATAACAACAACAACAAAATTACGTTTATAGAGCGCCTTTCAAGTCGGGAGGACATCCCAAAGCGCTGGGTTAAACTTCAAACCAGTCTTTGAAATACAGAAGCTAAACCACAGAGGCAATGAAAATCAGACCCAGGAATTAATCAGACTATTACAGCGGTACAAAGCATTGAGTTGCCAACATCTACTGCAGATGAACCTTGAAACGCAGGGAACATTACACCTCTGAAGCCTTTTCTATCCCTGTCAATGAGTTTCAAACTGCAGGGTCTTGTTATAAATATATATATATATATATATATATATATATCGCTGTGATGTCCCTAACGTTTAATTCGCAATGAGGTTAAACTCAGTGCTCAAAACGCCACCCTGTGATCTGAACTCAACTGATTTGGCAAACTAGCCCAGTATCCTGTTGGCCTTGTTTATTGCTGCCTCTTGCTGTTTTGACATGGTGAGCGGTGTGAGTCAACTCACACCCCTCAGGTTTGCTTCAGCTTCCTCCTTGGCAAGTTCGATCCCATCCATGGAGTATAGATGCCTCCAATTTTCGCTTCCTATTACACCATACCTTACCTCTACCTGCATTGAACTACATTTGCCAGTTGTCAGCCCCTGTTTGACATGAGATAAACAACAATAACAACAAGAAATTGCATTTCTATACGCCTTTACACATCGGGAGGACGTCCCCAAGGTTTCCCAACATGTTAATTCTCTTTGGAAGGTCTTTTTGGAAGACTCTCTTGATTCCAAAGTTCCTTCCCTCCTTGGTGTCACCTAAAATGTAGCTACTTGTGAACCCGGGTCGCCAATGGAAGTGTGATCAAAGAGGCAGGGCTTGAAACGGGCCTGGAACAAGGGGAGGGAAGGAGGGAGTGAGTTGGAGGCACTCTGGGATGGAGTTCCGAAGTGTGGGGGGCAGATAAGTTAAAAGCCCGGCCGTTGATGGTGGAGTGGATAGTGGGGGAGTGGTGAGGGGGTGGGGGGGAGGTGGAGAGAATGTCCATGTTTGAAACACGCTGCAGCTAATCTTCTTAACGGTGTCTTTGTGGAGGCTCGTAACGTGAGATTTTTAGGCTGGTTCCAGAGTAAGAGGAAACCTTCAGCATTTTCTCTCAGAACAATTTCCTTTCAAAACACTGAAATCCTACTCCGTCCTGCTGACAGGTAGTTCCTCGCTCAGAGATGCTGAATAATGAAGCTTTGGCACCTGAGGTCCAAGCTTCTCTTTCCTGCACACTCTGCCCATGACTGAGCTACTGCCTGGGTGTCAGTGTGCTGGAGTACATGTCAATAATAATATTAATACTCGCCTCAGTGGGGACAGTGCAAGGTGTCCGGTTATTTAACCACAGAGAGCATCAGTCCTATCGTTAACCAATGTCTACTTGCACCAATGCCACAGCAGGCCTCACTGACCAGCTGTCAGTAGAACTAACCCCATCAATTGTCCACTGTCCAAAAAGAGACGAGAGTTTTTCTCTCCCAGTATCTGGCCGACAATGCCCCCCCAATAAAATGGGTCAATCGCTTCTTTGCTGTATGTGGAACATTACTATGTTCAAATTGGCTGCCGTGTTTGCCGATAAAATACACACAGACGAGACCGTGAGCTCAAAGTCCCCCGACTTGGCGAGGGTTTGAACCCACGACCATCTGACTCAGAGGTGGAGAGTGCTCCTGACTGAGCCAGGCTGACACTTTAGTCTTTTGTTTCTCCAAACAGGGTTCGTGCTGTGCTCGGTGGGTTGGGGGAGGGGGTGGGGTTGTTATTTATTCCGTGACCTTCGAGGTAGAAATAGTCTGATGCTCCCATTGCTCCTCAGCCTCCACGAGAATGATTCGGTGACTTGGCGCAAGGTTAGCTCGGCAATAACGGCCTGCGGAGCATTAGACGCACTTCTGCTCGAGGACCGAACCCCTTCTCTATAAGTGGGCCCAGGGTGCAGTGGATCAATTGCCAAACAAGCCTCGTGAAGCTCAGTAATCATCTCCAGCTGAACAGGTTGTTCAAGAGCAATCGCATAACATTTTCTCCCTTCCCAACCTAATGCACACGCAGTGTCATTGTTGTCCCCTGTTAAGAGCACAGCAATATCGTGTGATCAACTGCACCATGGCAACACTATGATTCACTCTGTCCTTAACATCTATTCATCCCCTCATTTGATCGTGGACTGTTAAAGCGCCCGAGGAGGTTGATTTCAGCTCGCTTTGCTGAAGAGCAGGCGAAGCTGGCTGGTTCCTTCAAAAGTCGCCGCAAGCTCTGGGGATGTTTCAAGAACAAAATGAGATAGATTTCTGCTGCAAAATAATATCTCGAGATACAGTGTGTAGTTTGGGACACGACGTGTCAAGCGACTGCCAGGGACGGTGGAAGGAGAACTTGATGGACCTTGGTCTTCTTTGACCGAGCAAATTCTTACGTTCCTATATTCTGAGGGTTAGTGGACTCACGTCTTGTTAGGAAATTCACGCTGCGATCTCGAGTTCGGGCGAGGGGAACTTTTATCTAAAAACATCTAAAGAAATTCCGCAGATTGGAAATGCAGATTTAGTTCTTTTCTAAGAACCAGCAAATACAATGGGCTGAATGGCCTCCTTCTGTGCTGCACAATTCTATGATTCTATGATTATTACTCAGTCTGCAGGAGAGAGAATGATGCTTCAGTCCGTGACAGGTGAGATAGGACGTGATAATAACAGTGGAGAGAGAGAGAGAGACCCACTGTGCAACCGTCCAAAGCAAAGTGCAAATGGCTGAGTGCACGATTTGAGCTGAACTATGAATTCACCCGTACAGCAGAAACAATAATCATCCTCGCACCTGATAAAGCACCTTATCACGTTGTTGAGACTCCTCAAAGCACTTCACAAGAATCACTGTGGAGTGTAAGTGTAAGGCAGCCTGGCTCAGTCACTGGCACTCTCGTCTCATGTCAGAAAGCCGTGGGTTTGAGCCACTATGTGGAGACTTGAACTCGCACAGTCTAGTCCAGGCTGACACACCAGTGCGGTGCTGGGGGGGAATGGAGTGGTGGGGTGGGGGGGTGGGGGTGGTGAAGGAGGGTGTTGGATTGTCAGTGATGCTGTAGTTGAAGGTGAAGGCAACAGCCACTTTTGCGCACACAGTGTTGTCCCACAAACAGCCGTGAAGATGCTTGAAGAGCTTAAGCAGGGTTGAAAATGAACAGTTTGTTCTGAGAGCAGCTGTAGATCTGATGGGCCGAATGGGCTCTTTTCGAATGGGAACTCTCTTAACGTCCACCCGAACAGATACAGGCAATCCAACACTGCTCCCCCCCCCACCCCCACAACCCCCAACCCCTCCGTTCCTCCCGGCCCTGCACTGGTGTGTCAGCCCAGACGAGACTGTGTGAGTTCAACTCCCCACGCTGAGGCTCGAACCCGCAACTTTCCGACTCAGAGTCGAGCGAAAGCCAGCGACCGAGCCAGGCTGACATAAGAGAACTGGCGATGCTTAATCGATGAGAAGTGTTCACAGACCGGGCAGATTTAGTCCATCCGTCAGGAACGCTGTCAATTCACAGAACTGTCCTGAAATTGCCCTCTTTAAAGTGAGTATGTTTCTTCTGACTCCTTCGGTGACTTTCCTTCGCAGGGTAACTAACGCTCGCAGATCAGCAAAGGAGAAAAAAAAAAGCGGCAGATTAGGCAATTATGCCGTGTGTGTGGGTAGCACTGTTGTGATAATCTGCTTCGCTCAGAACTTCTTTCCCTGTCATTCCTCAGTGTTCGAAGCATCAACACCGACCCCGGCAAATTCGGAGAGACGCTTTTCCTATGGCTGGTTTCCAATAGGCAGAATCTTATCTCAACACCAGCGAAAACACACAAAATTTCCTCAACCGCATCACGAAGCTGGTGGCAACACAAGGAATCGCAACCAGCGACAGAAATACAATGGCACTTTTGAGGAAACGTTTTGTTTTATGTAAAACACTCCTCCTCTGCTCCATCTCTCTCCTTTGCATAAGGGCGAAACCTTAGGCAACTTTCCATTACTCCACATGTCTCTGTTTACCTAACGATAATAATAATAATAATAATACCTGCATTTGATATAGCGCTTTATCACGTCTTTGAGGTGTCTCAAAGCTCTTCACAGAATATTATTGTGAAGTGGATTGACTATATTTTGTGGGCGAAATACGGCAGCCAATTGCGTACAGCAGGGTCCCACAAACATTCGTGGATTGAGTTAACAAATTATTATTATTATTTTTTGAAGGGATTATTCCCCCCAGAAAAGCGATCCGCCCATCGACTAACAACCGGGTTCCTACTTACTTCCAGGTAAACAGAGGCATGTGGAGTGAGGAAACCTGCCTAATGTTTTGACCTGCCCGGGAATTGAACCCAGGTTCCTCTCACTTGCGAGGTGAGTGCTCTAAACAATACGCTACACATTTCGCCTACAAAATATGCAGCCAATTCACTTTACAGTTTATTCTGTGAAGCGTTTTGAGACATCTCAGAGACGTAGTAAGGCGCTGTATCAAGTGCAAGGATTATGATTATTATTTATGTACATTATTTGTCAGCGGCTAAGTCACAAAGCCCTTTGCTGCAACAACAGTGCGCTAAACAGCTTTCTAGCTTTCTAAACAGCTGGGTTTCTGATGTGACACAGGCCTGAATAACATGGCTTGGTTTGCTTACCGCCGCTGTGTTTTCATGCATTTTTTATAGAACAGAGATACTACCTGGAGGTCAGCTAAATCATTACTAAATGATGTAACATGAACCTGTGAAGAATACAGTTAGGTGGTATTAATGCTCTCACGCATGTGCTTGTGACTACATCAACGATCTAGATGAGGACATCGAGCTTAATGTGCCCAAATTCGCGGATGACACTAACTAGGAGGGAGAGTAAACACCGAGGATGACATTAAAAAAATACAACAAGACATAGATAGGCTCGGGGAGTGGGCAAATAGGCAGATGAAGTATAATGTAGGGAAGTGTGAAGCCATCCACCTAGGTGGCAAAAACAGTAGAGCGGATTATTTTTTAGAAGGGGAGAGCCTAGATAGTGTTAGCGTTCAGAGGGACTTGGGTGTCCTTATACACCAGTCACAAAAAGTTAGTTTGCAGGTACAGAAAGCAATTAGGAAGGCTAACAGTATGTTGGCATTTGTTACAAAAGGGTTAGAATATAAGAGTAGGGAAGTCTTGCTGCAACTGTGAGACCGCACCCAGAGTATTGTGGGCAGTTTTGGTCTCCTTATTTAAGAAAGGATGTACTCGCCTTGGAGGGGGTACAACGTAGATTCACTAGGTTGGTACCAGGGATGAGGGGGATGAGTTATGAGGATAGGTTGAGCAATTTAGGCCTATATTCTATAGAATATAGAAGAATGAGAAGTGATGTTATAGAAACCTATAAGTTTATTAAGGGGCACAACAGAATAGAGAGTGGGAGACTTTTTCCCCTGGTTGGAGAAACTATAACCAGGGGTCACAGTCTTAAAATTAGGGGTAAGCCCTTTCACCCTGAGTTGGGGAAAAACTTCTTCACTCAGAGAGTAGTGAATTTATGGAATTCTCTACCCCAAAGGGCTGTAGCTGCTCAGTCCTTGAACATATTCAAGACTGAGATTGATAGATTTCGTTTGGATAAAGGGATTAAGGGATATGGGGATAAGGCGAGTAGGTGGAGTTAGAATAGATCAGCCATGATCCTATTAAATGGCGGGGCAGGCTCGAGTGGCCGAACGGCCTACTTCTGCTCCTAATACTTATGTTCTTATGTTCTTATGACTAAGGATTCCTGAGCGCTGTGATACCTTGATCAAACCCTGTTCGAAAACTGAAGGGAGTTTCTCTCTTGAGATGTCCTGGCCAAAAATCTCCCCAAATAAAATTGGTCACTCGCTCCATGGCTGATTGTGGAACACTGCGAATGCCAGTTGGCTGCTGCATTTTGCCCACAAAATACACGGTCACTCCATGTCTCATTAAACCCTGTGAAGCGCTTTGCGACGTCCTCCCGAAGTACCGCCAAATGCAAGGATTATTATAAAATCATCAAAGCCCTGATTCTGGCACAAAGTTACAGAGAGGACGGCCAAGAAAACACCAAACAGTGAGAAATGCAATAAAAAAAACAGGTATATCTGTCACTCAAATACTCTTCAAAGCAGGATAGAAACTCTTAAGTTTATTTTAAACCAATAATAATAAGATAGATTGAGATCAAGACGACCTGACAATGTTTCGATAGTGTGGCTCAATCCATCCTCTTACTTGACAAACATCTTCCTCTCGCTATCTTAACGTGGGTTTCCACCTCAATCTCAGCAGTGAATTACGTACGCTATGTGGCAAATGTGGCAGCCATCACTTGGCATTTAATACAGTCTTATCGCATTGATGCGCCTTGATGTCCCTCACAGCGTGTTTATGTAAAATGCAGTGACTGGGTATTTCATAAGCAAATGTGGCAGCCATGTCACACAAACAGTTTTTAATCTGGAGCATTGACGGCCAGCAAACCGGGAGAGAGAGAAACCCCCCGGATCTTTTCGATTAGAGTCACAGGATCGTTAACTTCCACCTAAACAGGCCACACAGGCCTCTGATTAATGTCTCATCCGAAGGCCAATGCAACGCCCCCCCCCAAGAACAACAACAACAAGATTACATGTGTATAGTGAATTTCACGTCGGGAGGACATCCCAAGGCGCTGGACAGAGTACAGCATTTCAGACCCGAGACCCGAGGTGGCCGATGGCGTGGTCGAAGAGGATGGTCTTGAGGCGGGACTTGAAGGAGGCTAAGGAGGGGGCGAGGCGGAGTGATTGGGGGATAGAATTCCAGAGGTTGGGGGCAGAGTGGCTGAAGGCTCTCCCGCCAATGGTGGGGCGGGTGGGTCGGGGGACGTGGAGCAGGCCAGAGCCGGCTGAGCGGAGGGAGCGAGCGGGTTGGTAGGGGGTTAGGAGGTCGCAGAGGTAGGGTGGGGCGAAGCCATGGAGGGCTTTGTATGTGAGGACCAGGATCTTGAACTGGATCCTCTGAAGGATAGGGAGCCAATGGAGTCGGGCGAGAATGGGGGAGATGGGGTCACGGAGTTTGGTGCGGGAGAGGACACGGGCTGCAGAGTTCTGAATTATCTGCAGCCTGTGGAGGGAGGAGTGGGAAGGCCGACAAGGCCATTTGCATAGTCGAGCCTGGAAGTGATGAAGGCATGAACAAGAGTTTCAGCGGCCTGAGGGGTGAGGTAGTGCCCCAGCACTTAACTGGGGCGTCAGCCACGACTGTGAGCTCAAAGTCCGAGATGTTACAGTGTATTCTGTGAAGCGCCTTGGGACGCCCTCGTGATGTGAAGGGCGCTGTAAGGATTATTGGCAGCCAATTGCCCACGACTGTGTCACACGGACAGTCAGGGATTGAGTGACTACAATTTTTTTTAATCAACAGTACAATTTTTCACCTTATATTTGGATTGATTCTTTAGGATAATATCTGGTCTGTTACAGCTGATTGACCAATTATTATTATTATTAATAGTATAATACTTTTATGGATTATAAAATCCGCTGGGCTGCGAAGGATTTTTTTTCTCTTTGGCGAGCGAGATTGATTTCTAACTTGGACCCATTGGCATTTTGTGATGTTTGTTTGTCTGGCCTGGTGGCCATTTGTCAGCGTGTGAAGATGTGAAATTACAAGATCAATACTTGGTCTGAACGAGGCTCGCATCCCATCTTAGTAACGTCCCTGGGAGCAAACGAGCCTGGTAAATGACGGCTCAGACACACGGATGCTCTTTCCTACGCCTTTCCTACGTGATCCACCGGGCGTTAATCGGCAGCCGCGTTTCGCCTACAAAATACACAGTCACTGCATTTTACAATGAAAGCCACGCAAAGCGCTTTGAGACATCCACCCTACGTGAAAGACGCCGTCTCAAGTGCAAGGGTTTTACAACAACAACAATTTTACACTTCGGAACACGTAGTAGTAATAATAATAATAATAATTCATAATAGTAACCACAATCTACACTTATGAACATGTTATAACGAGAAAGATTATTATATAATAGAAACATAATAGACAAGAAAATTGATGTTGTAATCCATGAGTTTGAGACAGCGCCTTTCAAGGTGACCATAGATACGGGGTCGAAGAGGTTGGTTTTCCGGTGGGATTTAAAGAGGGGCAGAGGCGGAGGGGAAGAGGCAGAGAGGTTCTTGATGTTAGGGGTGGAGAGGCTGAAGGAGGGGTTTGGGGGAGCGGAGGGGAGATGGCGGTAGAGAGTGGGGGCACGAGCAGGTCGGAGAGGTTAGCGGGGAGCGAGTTGTGGCTGATCTGGTCTGCAATCAAGTGTGCGGCAGAGAAGGGAACGATACGAAAGATCAGTAGCTTTTGAATTTTTTTTTACATAAACAACCGCGGGGAGGGAAAAAAAACACAAGGAAAAAGAATAATATTGACAGTGGTGGGAGGGGAGGGGGAATCTTCCCCTGTGAACGACGTGTGATAGACACTTCAAATCTCTCTCGCAACGCAGAGCACTACGCCAGAGGAATGCTCATCCAGAACAAGGCGGTGTGCAGTGTACACAGCAGCCAGTGCCTCGCCTGCGAACAAACAGTCCCTACACTTCACGCCGAAATCCCTGTGAAGCGCTTTGAGACGTCTTGATTCCGTGCTGAGGCGCTGTATCAGATGCAAAGATTGCTATTAATATTATTTTCTTAAAGCCGGGTGTCTGACACACGCGGAAACCCAATCATCTTGCTTAAGAGTATCCCATCCAAACCGAGAATACCATGCATCCCACCGGCACATGGAAATTGCGGAGATGTTTATTGGAATGGAATGTGCGCTCTCTCCCTGGACCTAATACTCACTGGGTAAAGGATGGTAGGTCCCAGCAACTCCCTGAAAGCTTCCTGGTGGGTTTATTCTCTTTAATGTATCGTTTGATTTGATTAAACCAACAGTGCGGGCGGGTGGCGATTGAGGAAAGACTGGGACTTGGCTTAGTTAGACTCCACGATGGAACACTCCATTGTTGGACTGAGGACTTCCCGAGCCACACGTTTGCCTTTGATGGACAGTGCGTGGGTTAACATACACCCCAGCACAAGTCTACACCTTCAGGGGAGGAGGGCAGAGAAATGGAGAGAGGAAAAAAAGCACTCCAAGTGCTGTCCATTAAATAATAATCGACAACATGTGGTCATCAATAGTTATTGTGAATGCTCTATTATTTTATGGCTGTTATCATGCACAGCTTCTCTGTATGTGATGGGAATTTGAATCAGCCTGAAACAACACACAGCCTGTTATGGTGTATATAGATATTTGTTATATAGTCATGAAATATAGATATATATCATAGAATCATAGAATTATACAACACAGAAGGAGGCCATTCGGCCCATCGTGTCTGTGTCGGCTCTTTGAAAAGAGCTTCCAAATCAATCCCACTCCCCCGCTCTCTCCCCACAGCCCTGCAAACTTGTCCTCCCCAAATAATTATCTACTTCTCCCTTAAAAGTTGTTATCGAATCGGCTTCCACCAGCCTTTCAGGCCATGCGTTCCAGATCCCAACAACTCGCTGTGTGAAGTTCCTGAAGTGTGGTGCCTAGAACTGAACACAGTCTTCAGCTGAGGCCCAATTAGGTTCATCATAACTTCCTGACTTTTGTATTCTATGCCCCTATTTATAAAGCCGAGTATCCCGGATGCTTTTTTAACAGCTTTATCTACCTGTCCTGCCACCTTCGAAGATTTGCTTATGTGGACCCACAGGTCTCTCTGTTCCTTCACCCCCTTTAAGATGGTACCATCAGCTTATATAGCCTCTCTTCATCCTTCCTGCCAAAATGCATTACTTTGTATTTCTCCACATTAAACTTCATCTGCCACGTGTCTGCCCATTGCACCAGTCTGTCTATGTCCCCTTGCAGTCTGCTACTATCCTCCTCATTGTTTACTACTTTTCCAGCTTAGTATCGTCTCCTAACTTGGAAATTGTACTCCCTATACCCAAGTCCAGGTCATTTATATAGATCAAAAACAGCAGTGGTCCCAATACTGACCCCTGGGGGACACCACTGCACACTTCCCCCCCAGTCAGAAAAACAACTGTTCACCACCACTCTCTGCTTTCTGTCTCCCAGACAGTTCTGTATCCGCTGCCACTGTCCTTTTAATACCCTGGGCTATTTTGCTTACAAGTCTCTTATGTGGCGCTTTATCAAACACCTTTTGAATATATATACATATATATTTTTTAACACTTTGCACCAACTGCATTCAAGGGTCGGAAATCATACCTCCGGGTTCCTTTCTCAGCGGCACATCCACAGTGACATGAACTCACGATAGCAGCTCTGCAGTACCAGGCCCACAAAATATACAATCAATTCACTCGACAGTATATACTATGAAGCACTTTGAGACACCTCGAAGATGTGATAAGGCGCGATATCAAATGCAAGGATTATTATATATAATTATGCTACACACAGACATCCGAAGGATGGCACCTCTGACAATGCATCACGCACCCCCCCACCCCCCACCCCAGTACTGCACTGGAGAGCCAGCCTAGACCGCAATAACGCCGACTGTGATCGGATTGACAACGAGAGATTCTCAGCCTCACAGGAGGTACTGAGAGCGAGAGTATTAATTCCCCTAAATGCCACATCAAACTTATCAGAAAATTAAGAGATCATCTTGTCTCGATCTAGTTCGAAATGTCTTTCATTTCCACTCCCACGGCTCCTAATCTGTCCCCCGAGGCAAGAGAGTGTTTCGGTGAATCAGCAAGCAGACAACTTTGTCAGCTGCAATCTTAAACCTTGTTTATTTCCTCAGAAAGCCATCAAGCACACTTACTAGCATTGTAGCTTGCTCTGGAATTCTCTGGGCAGGTTTCGGAGAGCAGCTGACATTCCCATTTTTCTTATGAATCTACAACCATTGCTATCATTAACACTGGGAAGGGGGAGATCCTGGGGAGTTGGGGGGTGGGGGGGCGGGGACAGTAGTCTGGAACACTGCAATTGGCACTGAATTTACCCTCAACTATTCCGTGAATGTTAGTTGTGCCTGTCTGTGAGAAGCAGAGAATCGAGAGAGGATTCTTGTTCCAAAGTGGGTGGAGGAAGAATGGGCAGATAGATAGCCCTGGGATTGGCTGCCCCTACAAAATACACAGTCACTACACGTTACAGTAAATCCTGTGAAAGGCTTTGAGACTGCCACCTGACATGAAAGGTGCAATATCAAATGTAAGGATTATTATTATTATTATTATTATTATCCTAACGATTGGATAATTACCCTCCCTGGTTTTTGTTTGTAAGCTTTCCTTTTAAATCAATTTCAAAGTCATCCCTGAAAGAGAGAAAGAGAGCGAGAGGGGGAGGGAGGGAGTGAGAGATCGAGCTCGAGTCAGTGAGTGAGCAAAGAAAGAAAAATTACACTTCTGGGCCAGCATTACTCTGAAAGTCAACAGGGCTTTGGTGATGGAGCGATCAGTGTGCGACGACAGATAGCAGCAGCTCCGAGCAATTCAGACTGGGTGAAATTATGGAGCACGACAGAGTAGCTGCAGTCAAATGACTCGGAGCCTGGGTTCAACGGTTCTGTTGGAAAGTGGGACGCTCCATTCAGGTGGAAGCACAGCAACAGCTTTGTAAGGCAAACATTAACAACCGCCAGTGCTTTGGAGATTAATAAGAGGAACGTTTGCATTCACACCAGTCACGATAGCCGAGCATCAGGTCGTTGGGGTCTAATTTGCCCTGACAGCGTGCTATTCAGCAGTAATACTGGCTCGGGTTTTCACTGGTCTGAATACTGCTGAAGTGGCCCCCGAAACAAGCCCAGACCAGAATCAGGCAGTTTGATAGCGACTAATTCTGGGCATCAGCAGGACTTGGAGAGAGGCAGACCCGTCACTGATCACTGGGAATTTTTTAGCACTCGGCTCCCGTTAACCCCGCCAGTCAAAGCCTGATGGGTTGGGGAGGTCCGAGCTGGACAAGCAGCGGGGAAGTTTGCCAGACAGAAGTTTGCTCTCGATGGCAAGCTGTTGCGGTTTTAGCTGGTTAGACTCCAGCAGTTAACCCCCCCCACACCCCAACGCAGGCTCTGGGCTCCCGCCCACCCACCCCCCCACCAAGCCTTGGCTCTCGCCAACCGGCACCTGTTTCTCTCCAGAATTAGGTTAGGAGGGTGCATTCCTCCAGGGACAAAGAGATTGCACATTACATGCAAGGCACATGGAAACGGTGAAACTCTCAGTCTGGTTTGGAGACTTGTAAGCTTAGTGATGGTTTTCCGCATGTGTCAGACACTTAACGAAGACCCCCAAGAAATGGCACAAGTGACCCTTTTAGTTAAATACTGAAGGAAAATATGGCATAAAGGAGAACAGAGGAATCAAACCTCAGTTTAACTCAGATGAGAGCCATTCAGAAGACATGTCCTTGATCCCTTTGCCTCAGTCCCTCGTAATGATAATGATGATAGAGTAACAATCCTTGCATTTGATATAGCGCCTTATCATGTCGTTGAGATGTCTCAAAGCGCTTCACAGGATATACTGTAAAATGGAGTGACTGTATATTTTGTGGGTAAAACGCAGCAGCCAGTTGTGTACAGCAGTGTCCCAAAAAACAGTTGTGGATTGAGTGACCAAATTATTATTATTATTTCTTTTTTGGAAGGGATTATTACCCACAGAAAGTGATCCGCCAATCGACTAACAACCAGGCTCCTACTCACTGCTGGGTAAACAGAGGCGTGTGGTGTAAGGAAACTTTCCTAAGGTTTCGCCCCGACCAGGAATCGAACCCAGGTCCTCTCGCTTGCGAGGCGAGTGCTCTAACCAATACTCTACAGGAGTCCATGTCCTAAAGAAACTCTCATTCCCTTGCATGTTCCTGCTTTCAACGTGAGCTAGTCTTTCTGAGCTGGGCTGTGTTTGTTGGCTCAGCAGTGTGAAAGTCTATTAGATTGCATTTAGCTTGTGGCATCCTTGCTTTGGAATCAGGCCTATCCACCTCCCACTCTTTGATTCCACCTCCCCTACCTCCTCCCACGTCCTCCCTCCAATTCTCTTCCCTGGTTCAGTAAAAGAATTCCTCCAAATGAAATAATTCATCGTAAAAATAAGCTTTGCCCTGGCAGGGGAAACCAAGTACAAGCCGAAGGCAGAGTGAAGGCGGAGGTGGGGGAGTGAAGGCAGAGGTGGGGGAGTGAAGGCAGAGGTGGGGGAGTGAAGAGGGAGATGGGGGAGTGAAGGCAGAGGTGGGGGAGTGAAGGCAGAGGTGGGGGAGGAAAGGCAGAGGTGAGGGAGGGAAGGCAGAGGTGGGGGAGGGAAGGCAGAGGTGGGGGAGTGAAGGCAGAGGTGGGGGAGTGAAGACAGAGGTAGGGGAGTGAAGGGGAGGGCAGGGAGGGTGGGGATGATCGAAGGAGCAGTTAAAGAGGACAAAGAACACAGGCAAAGGAAGGGAATTAGAGAGGACGGGAGCGGGGGGGCGGAATTGGATAGACTTTTTATAATAATAATCATAATAATAATCCTTCCGTACAATACAGAGCCTTATCACGTCGTTGAGATGTCTCAAAGCGCTTCACACAATGTACTGCAAAATGGATTGACAGTGTATTTAGCAGGCGAATCGCGGCAGCCAATTGCGTACAGCAGTGTCCCGCACACAGATCACTGGTCTATCTTATTAATACTAATAAATCCTAATTCTTGCATTTGATATAGCGCCTTATCACGTCGTCAGCATATCAAGCCCTGGATATAGCGCAAAGTGGGCGACTGTGTGTGTTTTGAATTTTTTGAAGTCTTTGTGGCTCCTGCTGTGTTGTCCATCTCTGTGTCTATAATAATATCTCTGTCTTGTTTAACACTAGTCGTCTCCATTTGTCTCCCCCAACGTTCCCCACCCACACACACACACATAAACACACAGACACACACACACACACACACACAGACAGACAGACAGACACACACTAATAAGCTTGATGCTTGCCCTTTGATAATGCCAATAGATTCTGTTCCCTGTCTCAGACTCCTGTGTCCTCATTTTTTATCTAAAATACAAGGTTGTGAATATTTAATTGCCGAACCTGGCAAGCGATTCTGCTTTTTGTGTTTCAACCCCACCCCCCCACCCCTCTTCCCTCCTCCCTCCTTTCCTCCCTCCCTGTAATTTTGCAAATGTCAGTTGAGTCACTCATTTGTCTCTCGCTAGAAGACTTTACCGTTAAATCACCCAGCCACGAGCGATGCTACAGCATCTCACACCAGATACCCGGCAGAGACAGAGATGGTGGGATGTGAAAAACGCAATGTGCGTTAACACACACACACACACACAGTTTGTTTGGCAATCCTCACTTTCCGATGACAGTTCCTCGCACGTCTCAAAGCTCCTCGCACCGGAGCGACCGGCAAGTGTAGTGACTGTGCCTATTGTTGAAAAGTGCGAGATTTGTCTCCCTTGGGGAGCGTGGCCTGTCAGACGAACAGATGGAAGGTTAACCTGCGGGCTGTGGGGTTGGAGATGATAGTTTAACGGATGCACACCCTGACGTGCTAATTAACATCGCGACTGCACAGGTCGAACAGAGATTATTATCAAAGTGACCCCAGCCTCAAGTCACGCAGTATTCACACGGCACCGTTTGCCCGACGTTAAAACTCTTTTGTGATCTCTTTTGTGCTCCTCCAGGTAAAGGTTAGGGAAATAAATGATTATAATAAAACAGTGAACTCCTGGTAACCTGTCATTCCAAGGGAAAGGGATTTAACGACGAGTTATCAGGAGTGGCGAGTTAGCCATATGTATTAAATACATAAATGAATGCGACCGGGATATTGACAACGTGACGACTTAAGTGCTGGTTAAGGCAAGTTAAGCCAGGGTCGAGTTATCAGTTTACTGTAACAATAATAATAAAATCCTAAATAAAATAATCCTAATAAAATCCTTCCATATGATGTAGTGCCTTATCACATCAAAACTTCTCAAAGCATGTGAAGTGTAATGACCATGTATTTGGGAGCAAACACGGCAGCTGATTTGCGCACAGTGACGTCCCACAAACAGCCAAGAAGTGAAGGGCTGACACAAGCCGTAATGTCTCAAAGCTATCGCAGTGATATGGCTTAACCCAGTTAGTTGACTCATTCGGATGTAGGATCCATTAATATTTTCCAGACTGAGGTGGGTAGATGTTTGTCAGGTCAAGGTATCAAAGACTATGGGGCAAGGGGTGGGTAATTGGAGTTGAGGTACAGTTCAGCCATGATCTCATAGAATGGAGGAACAGGCTTGAGGGACTGAATGGCCTCCTCCTGTTCCTTTTGCTCATCATGGCAGATGCACCACCCTTGGGCAGAACGTCACCAAGATACGAATGGCCTGGTTCCCCCCACCTTTCACCCTCCCCCTCCCTCTCCGAAAGTGCTGAGGGCAAGGCTGAGCGTCGTTGTCATTCGCTGTTGGCTAAGATTGCTATTTACACTGTTCGGCAGCTGTTGGAGATGTAATGTGATGCAGTTCTGCTCTGCTAATGAGGCGACTGCATGGACTGAGTTTGCTTCTGCAAATGAGCGGAATGAGCTAGGCTGTGTACAGCAATTTGTCCACCAATATACCTCGTCAGACAAACAGACCAGCCTACTCAGAGGTGTCTCCGAGACTGGGTTACTCTTGAAGATTAAATCACTTCAACCTCAACCTTTCCCACAAACCACCCTCCACCCTCCAGAGAAACTTTACACCCCTGTGTACAGAGATTAGCAATGATCCGTAATTCACCATCAACTCGGAGTAAATATAAATAATTCAGAGACTGATCTGCCGCTCTCAACGTCTGAAAGATTTATGAGGAATGGACAAGGGAGGCTTAAAGCCTCAGTGTGGTAATCACAGCCAATAATGCTGTAATTTCACAAACATATGCCTCTTCAGAAATACAATCCATTGATCTGCTCTCAACCGTCAACTGGTTCTAAAATGTTCTCAACACTTAACGCTAAAACACCCCTAATTTCAAATCTCTGCCCCGTGGCTGGCTGGCTTGCTGAAGTCAGGGAGTTGACATTTGCAGGTGATACCCAGTTGGAGGTGTGGTGGTGACGTTGGGGAAAATAGACAGACAGTCTGTGGAATCAGAGCAGGCAAGCAATCCATAAGAACATAATAATAATAATAATATTAGTATAAGAACATAGGAATTGCCAGATGAAAGCAGACCAAAGTCCACTGAGTTCGCCTTCCACTATCCCGGAAGTCGCTTGCACAAGTCATGTCCCAAACGGTACACTGTATCCCGAGATCTTATTTCCTAAAGGAAAGCTAACCAATTTGCTTATGGAAGGATCGACACTTCCTGCTTCCACAGATTGTCTCCTGGGGGAGCCTGTTCCAAAGGCAGCTTGATCGGGCACGCACGTGATTCTGATAGCCAGCAGGCGTGGGTTAATACAGATAAATACGAGAATAAGAAGCACAAGTACGCCATGGATGGGATTGAAGTTGCCAAGCGGGAAGCTGAGAGAGAGATCTAGGGCTATGAGTTGACTCATTGCTCATCATGTCAAGACAACGAGAGATAGCAATAAACAAGCCAAACAGAATACTCAGCTGTACTGCCAAATCAGTTGAGTTCAAATCCGAGACCTCATTCTCATGTTGTGTTGTGCTCCATTTGATCTCTTCCTTCCAGAATACCTACCCTGAGGTCCTCCCATTACTCTTTCTTCAATGAGTCCCAGGCTTTAACCGTTAATCTCCCCCTCTAAGTAAATAAATACTTCCTGAAATTCAACCCTTTCAAATATGAACCCGTTCCCCCTCCTGTTTCTGCCATCTTGCTGCATCCGAGAGTATTGTTCTGGGTTCGATTTCTCGATCCCAATTTAAATGGTGTCGACCTCAATTATCATCAATCACAACAAAAATCAAGCCTTGCCTTTGACGCAGCGCCTTCTCAAGGCGCTTCAAAGCGCTTCAAGGGATGCACTGTAAAGTGTAGTTGGGCAGGCGAACAGGGCAGTCAATTTGCGCACAGCAAAGATTAAATGGTGTGTGTGTGCGTGATTGAGAGTGTGAGTGCGTGAGTATGAGTGAGTGTGTGAGTGTGTGTGTGTGTGTGTGTGCGAGTGCATGTGCGAGTGTGTTTATGTGTATGTGAGTGTATGTGAGTGTGTGTGTATGTGTGTGTGAGTGTGAATGTGAGTGTGTGAGTGTGTGTGAGTGCATGTGCGAGTGTATTTATGTGTATGTGAGTGTATGTGAGTGCGTATGTGTGTGTGAGTGTGAATGTGAGAGTGTGTGAGTGTGTGTGTGAGTGCATGTGCGAGTGTGTTTATGTGTATGTGATTGTGTGTGAGTGTATATGAGTGTGTGTGTATATGTGTGTGTGTGTGAATGTGAGTCTGTGTGTGTGAATGTGTGAGTGTGTGTGTGAGTGCATGTGTGAATGTGTTTATGTGCATGTGAGTGTATGTGTGTGTGTGAGTATATATGAGTGTGTGTGTGTATGTGTGTGAATGTGTATTGACTTGTTTTTTGTTGCTCTCATTAACCTCAGCAAGTCAGTGTGTCTTTTTCTCCCCCCAACCCTGAGATGAAGGACAGAGAGGAGAGCCTGGCTCCGACAGGCTAACAACTCGCTCTGTCATGGCGGCTGCCGTCGCTTTGGGGATGGGGACGGTGGGCGACATGAGTCGCGGCCCCGATGGGGGAGAGGGGGAAGCGGGGGGGTGGGGGAACAGGGTGGGGTAGGAGCTGGGGGGCAGGGGCGCGAGAGCGCAGATCGTCAGCGTGCGTCTCTGCGAGCATCGCTCAAAAGCCGCTGAGTCAGAGAACATCAAAGCGCTCCTGCTGCGTTCAAGACCTGCTCTTAGCAAGATCGCCATGGAAACGCCTCTATTTATAAAATCCACAAGTGCTGCGAAAAGTGTCCCTTCACTCATCCATTCGCCACAGTTAAACACTTGCCTCCCGTATAGAGGGCGTCCTCGGTCTTTGATTCGGGGGTGGGGGTTGGGGTGGAAGGAGAGGGGAGTTGGGGGGGTTGGTGGGGTGGGGAGAGGGGAATGGGGGAGAAGGAACAACAGCATCATGAAAGCGCTGACCTTCTCCCCCAGATACCCTGAGCAGAGGACTCCGCCAGAGATTCACACTCTCAGAGACATTGCCAACCTGTGGCCCAACAGGTTTACATCAACGCTATCATCTTCAGTCTGGAAAAGAGACGGCTCGGAGTGAGAGTGGAGTAAGGGGACAGCTTGTCAGAGACCCACCAGGACACCAAGACAAGAAGCTGTTAGAAGGCAATTTCAGGGTAGACACCAGGAAGTATTTCTTTTACCTTGAGGGTAATGCAACTGTCAATCAGGGGTCGGTCAGTCAGTCGGTCAGTCAATCAGTCGAATCAATCAGTGAGCAGCGCTAGTAGCTCTGAGCACAAGGTTGTGGGTTCAAGCCCCGATGTGGGGACTTGGAGCTCACAGTCCAGGCTGAGAGATATACTGTCCTTCAGATGAGACGTTAAACCGAGGCCCACCTGTGCGTGGGTGTTGGGGTGGGTGTTTAAGGTCCAGTGGTGCGATTTGGAAAGAGAATGGGGCTCACTCTCCCGGTGTCCTGGCCAACAATCTCCGAGCTAAAATTTAGAGGTACACATTTAAGGAGACAATTATTGGGAAAGAGAGCGGAGAGGGGGAGAGGGGAAAGGGTAGTGGCGGGGGGGGGGGGGGGGAATAAAAAATACCCAGAAATAAATCATTTCTTTTTTTTTTAAAAATGAAGATTTCGAAACCATAACCTTTCTTGTTGACACAGCGCCTTGTCACGGAGTTGAAACGTCACAAAGCGCTTCGCGGGACAGACTTACTGTGAAGTGTAGTGGCTGTGCATTCTGCGGGCAAAACGCGGCAGGCACTGAAAACGTACCGCAGAGACAAGAGTACGACAAAGGGAGAGAGAGAGGTGAGGAAACACAAACAGAAGGTGGAAATTACGTGCTAAACTTCAGCCTTCCCTGGAGAATTGATTGTCAACATTTTATCTTCACTCTAACACTTTGGTTTGGATAATACACGCCCAAAAACTATAAAACGTTGTTTTTTTTTACACAAACGTGATTTTATAGTGAGAGGAACTGAGGCTAGAAGTTAACAGGAGATGTATTTTTAATCGGGAAGTCTGAGATTTGGGTTGTTACTACATGTAATCTGGTAATACTAAACTCCTTCTCCTCAGGCTCTGACCTACACAGAATGGGATCAAACCGATTTCGTACTGCCGACAGTCAACGTCACCGAATGATGGCAGCCCAGAGCTTAAGGTCGGGACTTCAGACTCACGATCCAGACTGGCGTACCGATGCATATATATTTTGTCGGAGGCACCGTCCTTCAGGTGAGACGTTAAGCCGAGGGCCTGTCTGTGCCCGTTCACAACAACACTTCGTACTTGTACAGCGCCCTCCCCGCAGGGTGGTGTCTCAGAGAACGCTTTCACGTGCGATGTTGAAAGGAAAGGGAGTTTCTCTCCTGGTGTCTGGGCTCACAATCTCCCCTCCCTCTCTTCACCCTCTCCCCCCCTCCTCCCCCCCACCCCCGGCTGCGCAGTCTTTCACTTCACAGTTTATTTGCGGGACGTTGCTGTGCACAAAATTGGCTGGTGCTTTGCGACGTCTGTCTGACGTGAAAGGCGCTACGCAGATATAACTTGCTGTTTGTTTGTTTGTTTGTCTGCTGATGTTGCTTTTACACACAGTCGGACAGTGAGTGCTCCTGCTCCCCCAACCAGCCCTGTGCCGGAGATTCAGCTTAAACTGCGAGCTCAAAAGTCTCTGACGTAGGTGGTGGGAGGGGGGGAGGTCTTTGAAACGGACGCCCACCCCACCCCCCCACCCCTGGCTCAGAGCAAACCGATCCCCATGTCGTCAAGTCAGGGCACACGACTCCAAACACAATTAGGCTGATGAGATTAGTCGATACAGACTTCCAATGGATCTGCTATTAAAGCCCTCATCACCAGGACTCCATACTTTCTTTCGCTGGAGTCATACACAGCTGGGACTGGAGTCATCGCTGTGTATCGCACGCACACACACACACACCTACGCACACAAACACACACACAACAACAAAATTACATTTGTAAAGCAACTTTCATGTCGGGAGGATGTCCCCTAAGCGCTGGACAGACACATATGTGCACACACACACATGGACGGACACACACACAAACACTCCCGCGCTCCCCCACAATAAAGGGGTATTTAGGGTTCCTCCACCATTGTCATACAATTATGACTGACTGACTGACGACTGGAATGAAGGTTTTTCCCGGGATTGATCCTGGCGATTGAGGCCAGGACTGGGACTCAGTCAAGAAACAACTGGGGATGGTGTGTTTGACGAATCTGGATGAGATCAGAATGAGAATAAGGGTCGGTCTTCACTCGCCTCGGAAGCGAGAGGACCCGGGTTTGATTCCCGGCGGGGCGAAACGTTAGGCAAGTTTCCCTACTCCGCACGCCTCTGATTAACCTGCCAGTAAGTAGGAACCCGGTTCTTAGTCGATTGTGGGTCGCTTTTCCAGGGGGTAATAATCGCATTCAAAAAAATTAATAAACAATAATAATTAATCCCTCAACCCACAACAGTTTGTTTCACCCACAAAATACACAGTCACTATCACTTTACGGTGTACGCTGTGAAGCGCTTTAAGACGTCTCGAAGGTGTGATGAGGCACTGTATCAATTGCAAGGATAATTATTATTATTATTCATCAGAACCTAATTTAGGATTTTGTGGTAACTCGAGGGGCATTCAAACTCTTCCCGCTGACCCCAGCACTCAATCCCGAGGGAGCGAGACATGGAATTCCAGCAACTCAGGGAGTCAGGTGCCGACCAGCACACATATGACACACACACACACACACACACAGACTGTGTCGGCGGGTCAGGCTTTTACACAGGTCTGCCGTCAGCTGGAGTTTTTGCTGTCAACTGTATCTCACTGACTGATGCAACATTTAACAGCGTAGAACTCAAGGCTCCGGTGCCATCTAGTGTGTGTCTGAGTGCAACACAGGTCACGTTCCACCAGTCCGCAACATCACCTGCGTCTTCATTTACGGGGTGGGATGGGGGGGTGGGGGGTTGAGGAGGAGAAAAATGTCTCGTGGTGATCCCGGGACACAAGGCGAGGAGTGCAGACATTGTCGGAGACACCGTCCTTCGGATAAGAGGTCAAAACGGTCCGTCTGAACAGCTTGCGCCTGTTCGGGTGGACGTTAAAGGCCACACGGCGCTAGTCGAAAAGTGATGGGAATTTCACCCGATGTCTTGGTCGGCTATCGCCCCCACCCACCCTTCCCCACCACCCCACCCTGAATAAAATTAGTCATTGACATCAGGGAGCGTCAGCCCAGACTGTGAGCTCACAGCCCCCTATCTTCAAGACATCCGTAGCTCCGTAGCACAGTGGTTGGCTCGCTCGCCTCATAAGCGAGAGGACCCAGGTTTGATTCCCGGGCAGAAAGAAAACTTTGGCAAGTTTCTTTACCGCAAAAGCCTTCGTTCACACTAACAGTTAGGAGGAACCTGGTTGTTAGTCGACTGGCGGATAATCCCTCAAAGAAAAATGCGGTCACCCGATCCACGACTGTTTGTGGGACACTGCTGTGCGTTTCGCCCACGAAATACACAGTCACTCCACCTTTACAGCATATTCAGTGTGAAGCGATTTGAGACGTCTCAACGACGTGATAAGGCGCCGTATCAAATGCAAGGATTATCATTGCAATTATCCAGAGGACATCATCGGTCTACACTGCGCGATATGTTCTTCCCATTTCCGCTTCACCCTCAATTCCCCCCCTCCGCCCCCACAAAATTTTTCCGATCGTTCATTTCACGAACGTAACCGTTAAGTTCACAAACCGTGCCCCGGAAAGCCCTCGCTGCTTTCACCGACAGCATGATCGCAGCAGAGAAGAAATGCCAAGTTGCTAAACGTGAAAAGCCCTTGGAAAAAAAGCAGGACGATTTGCAACTGTTAAATAAAATCGACAGGGCTCGTTGGCATTTCACAAGATCTTGCCAAAATACACGCAGTCGAGCCCTCCGTTGCACCTGGGTGTGTTTTGCGTCTCTGAAATTAGAGATGCCTGTGTTAAAACGGGTCAATGTAAAATAAAAAAACTTGACACCTCGCTCGTGACTGTCGTCCTATTTCTCTGCTGGAGGCGTTTGCTGGAGCGGTGTGCACACTAATCCGCGCGTTTGATACAACGCCTTATCACGTCGTTGAGACGTCTCAAAGCGCTTCAAGGGATACGCTGTAAATTGAACTGACTGTGAATTATGTGGGCGAAACGCGGCAGCCAATTGCGCACATCAGTATCCCACAAACAGTCGTGGATTGAGTGACTGAATTTTTTGTTGTTGTTTTTGGAGGGTTTATTACTCCCGGCAAGTGATGCACCAATCGACTAACATGCAGGTTCCTGCTTACCGCTGGGTAAATGGAGGCGTGTGGAGTAAGGAAACTTACCTAAGGTTTCGCCCTGAATGGAGAGGGGGGGAATAGAGATAGAAACTGCAAGTTTCAGCTGCAGCTGAACTTCCTGACTCTTGGTCGACAGCAGTTACTTTCTGTGCACGCACGATGGAGCTGTCAGGTCACTGAAAGTTGCCTCTAAAGCAACACGACAAGCAAACAAATGGGAATCAGACGTGCTTGCGGCTTTTAAAAAGCCATGAGGATACGGGCTCTGAAATAATAATATTAATATTAATAATCCTTGCATTTGATATAGCGCCTTACCACGTCTTCGAGAAGTCTCAGAGGGCTTCACAGAACACGCTGCAAAGTGGGGTGACTGTGTATTTTGGGGGCGAAACAATCAATGAAATGAATCACTGAAATCACAACTGGATGTCGAGCTTCTCAAGCTAAATGCGATGCTTACAACAACAAGAACCATCACACACAACAACAAAGCAACAGCTTTCATTTACACAGCCCCTTTTATGCAAGGATAGCATCTTGGATCAGTGTGATCGCAGAGGTAGGTCTGAGGGTGTGATTTAACGATGGATAGAGAAGGGGTGAGACAGAGGGTTAGAGGCATGCAGGTCCAGCGCCTTGGGACGTCCTCCTGACGTGAAAGGCGCTCTATAAATGGAATCTTGTTGTTGTTGTTGTTGTCCAGAATACTCATTTCCCATTTGCCCCAAATCCTAAGGACGGTTCCTAATAGCTATTAAAAGTTTGCCCCTGCCCCCATCCCTCTCCCCCCCACACCACACCACTCCCCCCACCTCCCCCACCCACTGAGTAATGGTCAGGAATAGCTGGAATACTTCGCTAATCGTTGGAATTCCTTGGAAAGGAAATGCTGGGGAGATGTATCCAGGAAAGCGTGTGCTGAAACAACTGGGGCTGACCCTGGTGGCATTCCGAGCAGAGGTCAGGTCAACAAAGCGAGCTGGGGTGTGCTGGTGTTGGGCAAGTCAGGAGAGAGACAGAGAGAGACTGGCACAGAGAGGATATGTTGGCACACTGGCTCACAGTGGTATTGCTGGAGAGGGTCTGAAGAAGAGGGCAAAATGTTGGGCAAGTTTCCAAAGTTTGCCTCTGTTTACCCCGCAGTAAGTAGGAACCTGCTCCTTAATCGATTGGTGGATCGCTTTTCCAGGTGTAATAATTCCTTAAAGAAATAATAATTTGGTCACTCAATCCACGACTGTTTGTGGGACGCTGCTGTGCGTAATTGGCTGCTGCGTTTCGCCCGCAAAATATACAGTCAATTCACTTTACAGCATACTCTGTGAAGCGCTTTGAGACGCCTCGAAGACGTGATAAGGCGCTTTATCAAAAGCAAGGATTATTATTATTTATTATTAAAGGACCTTATTACCAATGGTAGGAGATGAGCAAGTCCTTTTTCCCCTTAATATATATATCAGCTTAAACTTTATAGTCACTGGTTAGCTCTCAGCTGGGATACTGAGTCCAATTCTGGGCACCACACGTTAGGAAGGATTTCAAGGCCTTGGAGACGGAGGAGATTTACCAGAATGGAACCAGGGATGAGAAACTTTAGTTATGTGGAGAGACTAGAGAAGCTGGGATTGTTCTCCTTAGAGCAGAGAAGGTTAAGGGGAGATTTGATAGAGGTGTTCAAGATGGTTAGAGGTTTTGATAGAGTAGATAGAGAGAAACTGACTCTACTAGCGGGTGGGTCGGTAACCAGAGGACATAGATTCAAGATAATTGGCAAAAGAACCAGAGGGGAGATGAGGAGAAATGTTTTGGCACAGAGAGTTGTTACGGCCTGGAATGCACTGCCTGAAAGGGTGTTGGAAACAGATTCAATAACCACTTTCAAAAGGGAATTAGATAGGTACTTGAAAGAGAAAAATTTGCAGGGAAAGAGCGGGAGAGTGGGAATGATTGGGTAGCTCTTCCAAAGAGTCGGCACAGGCCCCCCGATGGGCCGAATGACCTCCTTCTGTGCTGTAATATTCTATGATTAGATATACGTACACAAACACACTCACACAGATGTGGAATGCTCTGGACACATGCAAAATGCTCAAGGCAGGATGCAAAAATAATAATAATAATCGTTACATTTGACCCAACGGCTTTCATGTTGGGCGGACGTCTCAAGGTGCATCGTGGGATTTTAACACAAAGTGTAGTGGCTGTGTATTTTTGTAGACTAATGCAGCAGACGATTTGCATCCAGCAACATCTCGCAAACAGCCGTGAATGAGGGGTGGGGTGGGGGGGGGATTGTCAGACAGAACACCTGGAGAGACAAACTCCCTTCTCTTTTCAAATATCGCCAAGGGAATCTCGAAGGTCCACCTGAGCATACAGTGTCAGCTTGGCTCAGTTGGGTCCAAGTCAGAAGGTTGTGTGGTTCAAGTCCCAAATCAGGACTTGGAGTCACATAGTCTGAGCTGATGTTCCAATGCAGCGCTGTGGTGGGTGGGATGGGGGTGGGGGGGGGGTGTGTGTTGGAGGTGCCACCCTTCGGATTAAATCCCCCCAAATAATCCTTCAGTAGTATCATATCATATCAATCAGAGGTTGCATCACACCATCGCACCGGTTCTAGCGGAAAAAATCCTCTCATTCGTTTTCAAATCCCTTCATGTTCTGGCACCCCCCCCTCTCTCTCTCTCCGACCAGCTCGCCCCCAAACCCACAACCCGCTGTCTCTGCTCGGCTGGCTCCAGCCTCCTGCATATCCTCGCGCCCTCCGTTCCACCATCGGCGGACGGGCTTTCAGCCACAACGCCCCGAAACTCTGGAACACTTCCTCTATCCATCCTCCTTGCCCCCATCCTTCCCCATCTTCAGGTCCTGCCTGAAGACCATCCTATTCGACCGTGCCTACGGTTACCTCCCCCCACTCCCGCTAGCTTGGCGTCGTGCTCTGCCACTGTCAAGCGCTCTGGGACGCTATCCTGAGTAAGGGAGGGGTGGGGTGGGGGGGATAGGGGGGAGGGCAGGGGAGAGGCAAGTTGTTGTTATGGCATCAAAACCAAAAATCTCATGTTGACCCAGAAAACAAAGTGGTATACTGAGCCATTAAACTCACACGCCACCACCCCCCCCCCCCCCCCCCCCCCCACTTAGCTCCAGGGCTTCTCTCATGTCTCCGAGAGAGAGATTAAATAAATAAGGGAGGGAGATTTCACCATCTATAATATGAATCTTATCCGTCTCTTGAACTTCGCAGCATCCGTTGGGAATCATTGATATTGCTCAAATTCAGCCGGTGGCTCAAACTCTCACACAACCATCTCAAAAATTCATTCCTTTGACATACTTGACTGGCTTCTTCCTTGACGCTAGGTATTCAGTCAATTCCCTCCTGTATATCAGGTACAGTACTGGACTTGGCACTGCCTTCCCCTCGAATCCTGATGGAATTGTAACAAGATCTCGGTGTTCCAACATCCAATATCCTAAACGATTTTCATTTCTGAGGATAATTTGGTAACGGACTCGTGGCTGATGAAACATGCGGGTGTTGGGGGTGGTAGGGTGGGTGGGGGGGGTCATAAGTTCCCCTCAGCTCTTTCTGAATAGACAAAGATTTAATATGTTCCATCACTCACTTCTGCATTTAAGAGTTCCGAGACCACATTGCCTGCTTCTGCTGCACCGCTCTCTGATGTCACCTCCATAAACAGCTCGCGTAATAAAATTAAGCAGCACTTTATGGCACAATGAGGAATTGGCAATACTTTCCATGAGTAACCGTACCTCTCGTCTCCGCTCAGTCGCTGACCGCAGTTTGGGTTTTAAACCAGTCGCTAATGGTTTGGCTCCACAATAGATGTCTCCGTGCACTGGGGCTGCCAGCAATTACTTCAGCATTCCACCTCACTGGCTCAGCTACCTGCTACAAGTTGTTTCATAACGTTCGAGTAAAAGTTTTTCTTGGAAAATCAAACAGGAGTTCAATTAGCTTTCATCCATCACCGGCGCTTTGTTCCCATCAACTCTAAAGGCCGCGAGTCTCCCTTGATGGACAAAGCAGGCCTTTTTTCCTTTCTATTTCCTTTCGCCCACAAAATATACAGTCAATTCACTTTGCAGTATATTCTGTGAAGCTCTTTGAGACATCTCAATGACACAATGAGGCAGTATATCAAATGCAAGGATTATTATCATTATTATTATTATTATTATTATTATTATTATTATTATTGCTGCCACAATCACTGATCCAGGGAAGATCAGCTGAGCCTGAGTGAAAAGGACCTGCATTAAAAGCACCTGCGTTGATCGAGCTCAGGATCTGACAGCATTAAATTCAGGAGGTCGACCAGACCCTGTTATCAGGGGAGGGAGGGAAGGAGGTCAGGCTCAGATATCCATACGATCAGGACCCCCGCACTATAACGAGGCGTGTTCTAAAAATGGCCGCCACTGACATCGCTTCCCACGAGTCGCCCGGACGCCGTGCGCGGGATGTCGGGCCGACCCCGCTTCCGGTATACGGCGCGATGGTGCTGTAACGGCTTCGGGGCGCTTGATCACAGATAAAAAGATAAATCGATGGGATTAAAAGTTTCATCACACAAGTTCATTTGGTTTGTCCCTGGCTTGTCGCTGGCCCACTTGCGGGATCTGTCCTCGACTTCTCAAGTGCTTTTTTTTTCACATGTATTAAAAAAAAACACTTTTAAAACTTTGCAGCTGCTTTCACTTCTCTTTCCGGTAACCCAATCGGGGCCGAGGCTCAGAGCAAAAGGCAAACAGCAGTGAGTTAAGCTTAACCATGTCAGCCAATTAGCCAGCTGTTAAACCACTGCTCCCCTCTGCACCCATTACCACGGTCAGGCCTGCCAGTGCCCAGCTGCCTAGTCGGAACATTACGGGTCCCTTCTGCCTGACTAAGTGGACGTTAAAAGATCCTGGGGCTGTGCATCGAAGAGCGAAGGGAGTTTTTCACGCTCTTTCTCTCTCTCTCTCTCTCTCTCCCGGTGTCCTGGCCAACAGTCCCCCAGATAAAATCGGTCACTTGCTCCATGGCGGTTTGCGGGACGCTGCTGTGCGCGTATTGGCTGGCACGTTTCACCCGTAAAATACACAGTAACTGCACTTTACAGTACATCCTGCGAAGCGCTTTGAGACGTCTCTGACAACTCTGATGAGGTGCTACATTAAATGCAAGGGTTGTTATTACAGGATTATAATTACATTTGATACACTGCCTTTCGTTGTCAGGAGAATGCCTCAAAGTGCTTCACACGAATTCACAGCAAGAAAAGCTTGCATTTCTGCAGTGCCCTTCACGTGGGGTAACGTTTTATGATAAAGTGTAGTGACTGCGTATTTCTGTGGGTGAACGAGGGCAGCTAACTTACACACAGCACTGTCCCCGGTTCCAGATTCACTCTATTCACGTTAGCGGTTTAGATCCTCCAGAATTTGTGAGTGTGTGGTGTGTGTATGTGTGAGCGGCAACTGGGTGAGTAGAGATCGGGCTGAGCTGTATTGCCATTGTCGATGATTGAGTGGCACTGCCAACACTCACTGCCAACACATGAATAATGGCCACTTGGGGGCAAGAGGGGTGGGGGTAGGGGTTGGGGAGAACCAGAGGATAACCAGCCCAGTGGCAGGAAGGGAGAGAGGAGCGGAGAGGACAGTTCACCTAATGGGGAACAAAACCAAATTGAAAAGTAATTGGAGGCTAAAAAGTGTTTATTAATAATAAAAAAAAGGAACAGGGCACAAATCTAGTACTTCCTGAGCCAGAAGCAAGGAAAGTCACCAATGAAGCCAAACAGACAGCAGCTGAACACAGTGGCACAAGCAAACCTGTGCTTCAGAATACGATGCGGAGATGAGATTGACTAATATCCCCAACGAAGTGTCGCACAATTAAAAAAGAAAACCCCAAAAGGGATTAATAACTGAATCGATCAGCGGGTAACCAAGCATTTATTGCGAGTAATCTCTGGCTAAATGGTTAAACAATACCTGCTCCCGAGCTGAATGGGTTTCCCAGCATCGGGCCATTTAAAGAGTGATCAAAACCACATGCCATGTAATAATTTCGAAACGAGACTGATTTCAAAAGCAGAAGTAGCGCTCAGCGCCAGACTTGGGATCTTTCAGCGTTACTGGGAAAGCTGGGCAAAACATTAGAGAAATATGTGCATCTCACGAGTCCCTGGAAGAGTCGTAAAAAAGTCAGTCCTATTGATTTCACTGCACTGGCACAGGTGCTTCGGAAGATTGATGCACACTGACAAATGACAAGCTCGCTCTTAACTCCTTCGCTGCCACAGTCGATGCTTGGGTTCATTCCAACCAGTCTTCCTGTGTGTGTGTGTGTGTGGGGGGGGGGGGGGGGGTGGCGAGGGGAGGGGGGTGCACCCAGCTGTTGTTTTAGCTTTGGAATTCTCTCCCTCAATCCCTCCGCCTCACCCCCAACCCCACATCCTTCCCTCTTTTTAGATCACGGCTGAAGACCTTCCTCTTCGACCGTGTTTCCCCCCAACCCCCACCCAACCCCCGGCTCAGAGTCAGGCTCCGCCACTGTTAAACTCTCCAAGACGCTACCCCACTTGAGGTGCGCTCTAAATGGGAGTTGTTGTCGTTGCTTTATTAAAGTTCTGCAGAGTCCATCATCTCCTCCAGGGGGTTGATGTCACAGGGGCAGGACATGCACAGGGGACATGGGCAAAACAGGAACAGGAAGGAGACCATTCAGCCCACCGAGCCTGTTCCACAAACTCGCTTAGTCTCGATTGCACCAGTACATTCTGGTGGGTGGGGGGGGAGGGTTAAGACGTGAATCTATAATCTATACCCTCCATTCTCTGCACATCAGGTACCCAAACTCAATGGCTGCTCTCTGAACCAGCCACAATTTCAACCTCTTGAAAAGGCCAGGGTCAAGAGAGGCAGGAAAGGCTGAGGACGTGGGTAGGGGCAAAAAAAAATGTCATCAGGGTCCACGTATACTGTCTTAACGTAGATTAAAGTCGGTCTCTACATTGGCGCCTCTGTGTCTGGACGATGTCAGATGTCAGTCTGGCTCAATCACTGGCCTCTGGCCTCTCAGTCCAGGTTATGCGTCCAAACCCACCATCAGGACTTTGCCAGTCTAGGCTGACACTGCCACTGTCAGAGGCGCTGTCCTTCGGATGAAATGTTAAACCGAGACCCCGTCTGTGCCCCGCTAGGTGGACTACTCAAAAAGAGAAAGGAATTTCTCTCTCCCCAGACCGACAAAGACCCCCCAGGTATAATTGACTGTTCATGGGGTGGGGGGGGTTTGCTGTGCTCAAATGAGCTCTTACTTTCGCCTACAAAACATACAGTCGCTGTTACTTTACAATAAAATCCTGTGAAGCGCTTTGAGACGGGAAAAGAGCTACATCAGGCATGAGGCTGATTATCATTATAAAGACTGGAGAAACCGCTCGTGGGGGGGAGGCATTGTCGGTGCTGGAGTGCTGGGCGTTGACACTCATCATCAACACCTTTGCACGGCGAAGGAAAGGTTTGGTGCTCGCATGTAACCACGCCAACTCGGTCACCTGTTCAAAGCCAGTTTGTTGCACGAGTTAAAGGTTGATGAAATACAGGCGAGTGGAACTAATAGCCCACAGCTGAAGCAAACAGATAATCTACGAGAAGGGACTCCTCACTTTACAGAGGGAGTAGAGACACAGAGGGGGAGCTGCCCAATTTCAGGATCTACATTGAGTTTTCCCGTAAAAACGTGAAAATCCCCAATAAAATACCTCAAAAGTTGCAAGCTTTGTTATTTCAGTAGTTGCCTCTCGACCTCTCTTGTTAAATGGCTAAGGCTTGCACTGCGGAGATGAGAGGTCAATGTAAAGGTATTGTCTCCATGGCACTGCATGATTTGGGCTCGCACAGAGTGATTGATGCTGAATAAGGTCACTGGGAACACCAGCTCTGTCGAGATTAATAAAACCATAAAACCGGGGCTTTCTCTAAACCAGGGACACATCTAAACCAACAACAACATCTTGTTACAGTCTGGAATGCATGGCCTGAAAGTGGGGGATTGGAAGCCGAGTTAATTGGAGCTATCAAAAGGGAATTGGATATTTATTTGAAAAGAAATATTTGCAGGGCTATGGGGTAAGAGCGGGGGAGTGGGCCAAGTTTGATAGCTCTTTTAAAGAGCTGGCACAGACACGATGGGCCGAATGGCCTCCTTCTGTGCTGTAAGATTCTGTGATCTATGAGGTGGTGGTGGTGGAGGGGTGGGGTGGTGCAGGCTCACAGAGGGGAGGAAGCAGCATCAAGAAAACCATTCAGAAGGGAAATGGATAAGCACCTGAAGAGTAACAGTATTAAGGGATGTGGGCAGAGAGCTGGGAAGTGGGATTTACATACAATGCAATACAAATTACATTTGTATAGCGCCTTTTATGTAGGGAGGACGTCCCAAGGCGTTGGACAGTCAGCGATTTGGACCCCTTTATGGAGACAATGAAGACGATACTGAGCATAGAGTTAGGGTGACCATACGTCCCCAATTTCCAAGGACAGTGCCCGGGATGAGGTATTGTGTTCCTCGGGGCCAAATTTGGCCCGTCTTAGGTTTCAGCGACAAACTGAGCAAGAACAATAACATTCTAAAACAGATACACTCATCAGAGGAACACGGTCATTGATTTATCCAACAAGCTTCTCCAGTAACTGTCAGCATCAGGAAATGTGGCGAGTTCAATTTCTTTATAGATATATATATATATGTGTGTGTGTGTGTGTGTCTCCAAGGATTTGGTTTACATAATATGGTGACCCTAGCATAAGAGGGTTGGATTGAGGTAACTGTAGGCACAGTTCTAAGAGGTAGGTCTCAGGGTGGCTTTAATCGCTGATCATTCTGGACAATTCATCACCCCATTCGCACACCCGAAACAATGGTGGAGAAAAATAAAATAAAATTAAGTCCTGTGTTCGTCATCCAAGCAACATCTGAGAGCTTCCTTCCCCACAGTTCCACATATCCTGTCCTGCACCTCAAGAGCAATGGGAATCAGATCTAATCCAGATTTGAACGAAGATTTCTTTCCTCCCTCCCTGCCTCCCTCCCACATTAGCTATTTAAGGGCCTTAAATAAAATCCTGAATCCTATTCCCAGATCCGGAGCACAGATCTGTCCCACACTTGGCTTTGATTGGCGCTAATGGATCCAAGCTGACACAAAGGAAATTTCCAAATGAGCCTGTCAATTTGAGCCCTTCTCAAGAAATCTATATTTAGAAGTTCGTCTAAATTACACACAGGTTCCCTCTGATGATCATCGACTGTGTTTTACATGTGACTTAATACAAGCCCGTTGTACCCGTCTCGCTGCCAGCTGGCGCCCCCTGTGGGTCAGTTGGCACAATTTTGTGTTTGATTCTCTGCACTGGTCTTGATATCTTGGGAGCCAAAATTCCACCCAGCCTTAGTCGGCGGGACCATTGGCAGCTTAACGTACAAGACTGTGGGGAATTGGGAAAAATACTTCAGTTCACTCTTAATTTGGAAGTTTTTTTTAAAAAAAAATGAAATTTGGGAAGAACCGTCTGCCAACTTCAAGTTGGATTTGGGAATTTTCCGCAATTGTTACGTTTCAAGGTAAAATCGTCTCACGGATAAAAAAAAGTCCCACAGGGGGCAATGATTCTTTCCACTTGGCTCCTGTGCTTAGTACTCTCCAGAATTAGGTAAACAGGGTGTGTCCCTCCAGAGAGAGAGAGGGAGAAAGTTTGCATTCCCTTCCACACACAGGGAAATGTCCATGTATACATATGTGGAACTCTCAGTCTGGTTTAGATACTCTTAAATAAGGTGATGGGTTTTCACGTGTGTCGGACACCTGGTTGACCAGAAAACTAAAGTGGTACCCGTCAGAAGTGTGACAGATCACAAGAGAAAGCTTTGGATGAAGTAAAGTTCTTCAGGCTATTTAATTTCAACCTCTCAGAACACTCAACCTTACTGACCTCCATAAGTGTCCTGGCTTCAACCATCCTCTCTGCTAACCTGTACCAGCTGCTGATTATCATCTGTAAAGAAATACTTTGCAGGGGGGAGGGGTGGGGGTGCGTTTTTCCTGAAATTGCTCTTCAATTAGTGGCCTCTTGTCCTAATACTCTGGAAAGTATTTATCTTTGCTTTGGCTTTCTTGAACCCATTAATAAGCTTGCGTCCATCAGAGTTGGATCTCTTTACCACGGGAGCGATTAAGATACCTATCGTTGTCCTTGCGCAGTCGAACATTAAAATCTCCAGACACTTTGGAGGCTGAAGCACTGTGTGCTTAGATACATTTCCTTGATCGGTAACCTTCAATAGCACGAGAGTCTGCTGTAACATATACCCAAAGCCCCACGGGTCTTAATAAACCTCCCACTCGCTCAGCAAACCATGCCGATAGCACACACTGGTCACCGCCCACATAACGATTACAAACATTTATTTAATATTGCCAGGGACATTTACCTTCGCAAATAAACCACGGTCCCCACGGGGGGAACGGACTTGGAACCGAAACCCACGCTCGCTGGCCAATAATCACCACAGCTTCGCTGCTCGCTCGCTCGCTCCCCAGTAGCCGATAGCTGGAGTAAATCTCAGATCGAAATGAGAATGTGTTGAATAGATCAGCGCGAGTGTTTCGCAGGACCTGTATTCCACAGGCAAAAAAAAAAAACCCTTTTAGTTTCCAATAATTCTTTTGAGTCAAAAGAAACAGAATTTGATCCGTCTATGAATCAAAGAGCCGAACAGAGCAAAACAGCCTCGACACCCTCCCACTCACCACCCAACCGCCGCCCCCCTGTAGTCTGGTTTTATACATTCAATGATAGAATCCTGCTCTGTTCTATCTCAGCTTCTCTATTGCCCTGGAGAGTTCAGTGTTTTGCACCTGCCATTAACTAACACAAAGAAACCAGAGAGAGACGCGAAGGAAATGTGGCTATCGATCGCCGTCCATCAAGACCCCCTTTTTAAAGGGACTTTTGAGCCCACGGTGCACCCGTAGGGTGCTGCTGCTGGGCGGTGGGGGGTGGGGGATGTGGGTGCGGTTTGCTCTGCATTGTCGGAGGTCAGGTTCTTCGGATGAGACGTTAAACCGAGCTCTTGTCTGGGCCCTGTTCAGGCGGACGTTAAAAGATTTCCACGGCGTAGCTCGGAAAGAGAAGGGAGTTTCTCTTCTCTCCCGGTGTTCTGGCCGACAATCTCCGCTCCCCCCCCGCCCCCACGCCAGGTAAAATAAATTGTGGTCAATTTATTTCATGGCTGTTTGTCTTGGGGACATTGCTGGGCACAAAGAGAGAGAGAGAAAGAGAGACAACATGTGGCGCAACATATAACATATTTCATAGATTCATAGAATGTCACGGCACAGAAGGAGGCCATTCGGCCCATCGAGTCTGTGCCGGCTCTTTGACAGAGCAAGTCACTTTCACTAACCCCAATCACCAGCTTTCTCCCCATAACCCTGCGAACCCGTCTTCCCCAGATTACCTATCCAGTTCTCTCTTAAAAGCTGTTATCGAATCGGACTTTGCTGCCCTTTCGGGCAGATCATTCCAAATTCGAACAACTTGCTTCGTGAAAAAGTGTCTTCTAACCTCCCCTCTGCTTCTTTTGGTAGATATCTTAAGACTGTGCCCACGGGTCACAGACACACCTACCAGCGGAAACAGCTTTTCCTTATCTCGCCTGTCGAAACCTTTCATGATCTTGAAGACCTCTATCAGGTTGCAACATATGAAGAAACAATAACATGTATGTGAGTCAGGGTTACGTGGACCTTTAATCCTTTAAGATCACAACTTTCAGATCAACCCAACCTCCTGCATTCCCATTACAGCATCAACCAGTTTCCCAGTTTAAAGAACTCGAATAGTCTTTGTGTGATTGTTCCGTTACTAATTTGTCAGAAAAAGGATGTTTCATTCCAAATTGGAGAGAGGGGAGGGTTGCGGGGGAGAGTGGGGAGTGGGATGGGGGTGGGGGGGGAGTGGGGAGATGGGGAACTTTTATGACAATTTGAATTTCAGCTGATTTCAGTTTCACATCCACCACATTGGGGAGGACAAATGGGCTTTTAATAGTCAATAAGTGCCTGGATGACATCTGTTAAATGCTCGCTCACCCCCACATCTCATTCGGATTACTGTCTGCATGTTCTTTCGGAAGGTCTTGCCAATGGCCGTCCTATGTCTAAAACAGATGGTTGCTCATGCGAGAGCCATACTCAGGAGCCGTCAACATGAGAGGACAGCACTTGCCAGACAGACAAGGCACAAAGCAGACAAGGCTTCCTGTATCAACAGTGCACATGCACCAAATGCTAGGTCATGCAGGCAGACATCCTAATCATGGCTAACGTTAAAGCCAAACTATTTTGTCTTCATTGTCTCATCATCTGAAGGAAAAGTCGGCTAATTCTGAGACCTATTCCCCTCCCCCCTCCTCCCTCCTATTCTCCCCTCACCACCCCCCCCCCCCCCCGCCTTTTGCCCCATTTTAACTCGAGGCAAACCTGCTGCCAGATTTTTCAAAGGTTTATTTACTGGAAGAGAGACATGAGAAAACAGGAATTAAAATCTTCCCAAGCAATTTGGATTTGGCAATTCCCTTTAAGGGATGTGTATTTTAAAGGCCATTCTTTGATATTTTGATGCCAGTGTGTGAGAGAGAGAATCACATCACGCACACAGACACACGCACACACACACACGCACACACACAGACACACGCACACACACAGACACACGCACACACACACACACACATACGCACTCCCACAGACTCATGCACTTATGTATACACGCGCACCCACATAGGCATATGCACTCACACGCACGACACAATCACACAGACACACGCACGCACACAGACATACGGACTCACCACAGACTCATGCACTCACGCTCGCAGACACATGCACTCACGCTCGCAGACACACACAGACGTGCACACACACAGACACACGCATGCTCACACATAGATACATGCACCCTCACACACAGATACATGCACGCTCACACACAGACCCACAGACGCTCACACACAGACCCACACACAGACTCACGCACCCTCGCACACAGACACCCGCACGCACGCAGAAACACAGGCAAACACAGACACACACACACACAGACACACGCTCACACACAGATACATGCACGCTCACACACAGACTCACGTACGCTCACACACAGACCCACGCACGCTCACACACAGACCCACACAGACCCATGCACGCTTGCACACAGACACCTGCATGCACACAGACACTCGCACGCACACAGAGACCCACACGCACACAGAGACCCGCACGCACACAGACACCAGCACGCACACAGACACCCGCACGCACACAGACACTCACACGCACACAGAGACCCGCACGCGCACAGAGACCCGCACGCGCACAGAGACCCGCACGCGCAGAGACCAGCACGCGCACAGTCACCAGCACGCGCACAGTCACCAGCACGCACACAGTCACCAGCACGCACACAGTCACCAGCACGCGCACAGTCACCAGCACGCGCACAGTCACCAGCACGCACACAGTCACCAGCACGCGCACAGACACCAGCACGCACACAGTCACCCGCACACGCACACAGTCACCCGCACGCACACAGTCACCCGCACACACAGACACCAGCACGCACACAGTCACCCGCACGCACACAGACACCAGCACGCACACAGTCACCCGCACACACAGACACCAGCACGCACACAGTCACCCGCACACGCACACAGTCACCCGCACGCACACAGTCACCCGCACACACAGTCACCCGCACACACACAGACACCCGCACAACTCCAATCAAACAGTTAAAGGGAGCACAATATGATTAAAAACAAAATTCTCAACAAGCCTTTGATTTGGGGAAAACCATAGGAGTTGGTTGCCAAAGCGGCTACTTGTATCAACTTGGCTCGATCTGTAGCGCTCTCACCTCTGGGTCAGAAATATTGTGAGTTCAAGCCCCGTCCCACCCAAGTGAGGGCTTTGAGATGTTGCTGAGCACAAATCGGTTGCCACATTCGCCTACAAAATACACATCACCTGCGCTCACCTGTGAAGCACCTTGAGCCATCTCAACGACATGATAACAATGATGATAATAATAATAATAATAATCCTTGCATTCGATATAGCGCCTTATCAGGTCTTCTAGACGTATCAAAGCGCTTTACAGGATATACTGTAAAGTGAAGGATTATTTGAGGGACGTATGGTTACCACATCCAGTCATGGATGCCCGCACCCACCCCACTTCACCTGCCCCGCCTCACCCACCAACAGACTGGCATCCTTCAGGCTTTCAGCGTCCAATGCAGCAACAGGTGATGTCTGTGTGTGTAAGAGGACCAAATGCTTGATGACCATTTGGTCCTGAAACTCACAGATGTTAATAATTGGACGCCTCCTTTACGAAACATCCACTTCCACTCTCTCCTGCATCAAGGCCTTAAACACAGAAGCCCCACCTCATGACCCTGGTCCTTGATACACTTAGGTCCTGTGTCCTTTCCTTTGAACTCACTACATACAAATCTCAGCGCTGAACAGAAATTACATCGCTGCAAGTATCCTTTTCTGTCCAATGTGTAACAATAATAATTACTAATGATTAACGGTACTGTTAATAATAATTTATTATTGACTTATGTCACTATTAATAATAATTTGATAATAACAACAGGGGAGTACTGTAGCTCAATGGTTAGAGCGCTGGCCTCACAAGCAAGAGGACCTGGGTTCAATTCTTGGGCAGAGTGAAACGTTGGCGAGTTTCCTTACTCCACTCGCTTCTGTTTACCAAACAGTAAGTAGGAACCCGGTTGTTAGTCGATTGGTGGATCGCTTTTCCGGGGCAATAATTCCTTCAAAAAAATAATAATAAATTGGTCGCTTGAATCCACGACTGTTTGTGGGGACGCTGTGGTGCGCAATTGGCTGCCGCGTTTCGCCCACAAAATACATAATCAATTCACTTTGCAGTATGTCCCGTGAAGTGCTTTGAGACGTCTCGAAGATGTGATAGGGCGCTGTATCAAATGCAAGGATTATTATTATTATTAATAACAATATGTGAATGTGAAGAATTGGAGAGATGGGAAACATAGCATTTCCCCACAGATGGCTTCCAGTCTGGGAGCTTGGCAGAGGAGCAGTGAAGTTAAACTGTGTGACCTCCACCTTGTGCTTTCTCTCACGCCGTTTTCTCTCACCCGAGCAAAGTTACGTCTTATTTTATTGGGGTGGTGGGGGGAGGGAGGGGGGGGGGGGGGGGAGAAGAGGGGAGGGAGAGGGGGGAGTTAACAAAAAAGCCAGACAAATCCCACCAGCATCCCAGAAGAGATTCTAGCTAAAAAATTCACACCCGTGTAGAATAAAGCAGACAGATAAACACCCACGTATAGTCTACAACTGAGCAGCGGTGATATAATGGGAAAAAAAAGGATGGGGTGGAGGCGGGTGGGGGGGAGGAATGGGGGGCAGGTGTGGGGGGGGGGAATGGATCGCAGACGGGGGGGGGGGATGGGTCGCAGGCGGTGGGGGGAATGTTTCTTTATCGTAAATAGCTGCACATGAGGATCCATCAACAGCTCCACAGAAAATGGATCCCAGTACAGCCTACTTGAAATGTAACAGCATAAGAACAGGAGGAGGCCATTCAGCCCCTCGAGCCTGATCCGCCATTGTATAAGATCATGGCTGATCTGTACTTCCACTGGTAAAGTGAATCGACTGTATATTTTGTGGGCGAAACGCGGCAGCCGATTGCGCACAGCAGCGTCTCCCACAAACAGTCGTGGATCGAGTGACCAAATTATTATTGTTATTTTTTTTAAGGGATTAATCCCCTCGGGAAAAGCGATCCGCCGATCGACGAGCAACCAGGTTCCTTCTTACTGCTGGGTAAACAGGGGCATGCGGGGTAAGGAAACTTGCCCAACGTTTCGCCCTGCCCGGGAATCCAAACCGGGTCCTCTCGCTCGCTGGCGCAGAAGTGTACCGATGTGTGGTGGTGCTCCCCCCCTCCAACCCCCTCCAGACTCGGCGCTCAAAAGGCGCCCGAGTTTTTGTGTCTGAAACCGGTCCCGGCCTCCGTCCAGGGGTAACAGGAGTATCGGACCACATGCATCAGAAAGAGCAGTAAACTGCTTTCACCAGACAGAGGTAGCTGAAGAACCCTGGATCTCGCCCAAGAACAGCTTGACATTCATTGCTATTACTGCCCATTAACTTATACATCAGCCAGATTGGTCTACATCGCAAAGCCTGAGCAGCCAGGAACATTCAAAATTAGACCCAAAGGATAGATAGTTATGTCTGCAGTCTCTCTATTAATCAAGACCAAGTAAATGTTATAATAAGCCTGACTTAAACAGAAGTCTCGGCCCAAAGCGAAGGAGAGACAGGAAATTATGTCACTCTCCGAGTTCTTGCATCCAGCTAAAGTTCTAGGAAGCGATTTTTTTTTTTTTTTTTTTTTACTCAACAGAGAAACGTTTACGGACTTTTGAAATGAACTATTACGGGTCCGATTCCATCCGTACCCCGTCATTTTTCTCCCCACGCCCTCCCCCCTCCTCTCCTCCCTCCCTCCCTCCCGCCCGCCCGCACCCCCCACCCCCGCCGCCCCCGTGTCCCTCTCCCTGTGTCCCTCTTCTCCCGCGAGAGTTTCTCCTTTCGCGCAGTTGCTTGGAGTCCAGGAGGAATAGTCTAGGGATCTCATGGCAGTTTTCGTGGGCTGGGTTGCTTGCTCTGCGTAGAGCAGAGAAAGGCTTAACCAGTCTGCAGGGACTCCCACCCCTCCCATTTCCTTCCCTCCTGCTCAGCCAAGCTCTGCCGCACTTCTTTCCTTACGCAGGAGAAGCAGAGAACACACCCTTTGGACAACTCCTTGGACCAGTTTGTGTCGCTCAACTCGACAGCACACAAAGCGCTCAGTCTTCACGATTTGGTGTGGGCGGTGGGCGTGAGGGGCGGGCGGGGCGGATGGCGATGGACGTGAGTCAGGCTGGAGTTGGTGGACCCAGAGGCCCCTCGACACAATCTGCTACCTGAGGGCAAAACGCGCTCCTCCCAAGCCCTTGGACATTCGATAGCTTTGGCTAAAGAGAGATCAATTTACCATAACATGGCTACCACAGGCATGATAGGAGCTCTCTACAGCCCCGCCCAACGCACTGCAGCCCCGCCCAGCGCACTGCAGCCCCGCCCAGCGCACTGCAGCCCCACCCAGCTCTCTACAGCCCCGCCCACTCACTGCAGCCCCGCCCAGCTCAGCGCAGCCCCCGCCCAGCTCAGCGCAGCCCCCGCCCAACTCCCTGCAGCCCCGCCCAGCTCCCTGCAGCCCCGCCCAGTTCCGCGCAGCCCCCGCCCAGCTCAGCGAAGCCCCCGCCCAGCTCAGCGCAGCCCCCGCCCAGCTCAGCGAAGCCCCCGCCCAGCTCGCTTCTCTCAGCAACAGCGAGCGACCTCGAGTCGAATAGCTTTACTATTTGTGGTGGCAGTGAGGATGGCGGGCGGCCGGGTTCGCAATGGGCAGCTGAATTGTTAAAACTCTCATTTTCTTCTCGTGTGACTTTCGCCGGGCCAGGCCGGCATTCCAGATCAAATCGCCTCCCCCAGAAAAAAAAATCTGCCGCTCTAGACAGCTGCCTGGTTTGTCTACAGCCAGAACAGCCCCTGGATGGAGCGGAGGGAGTTGAGTCACCGCAGGTTACAGAGGTCGGGGGGGTGCGGGGGGCGCGAGGATGTGCAAGCGTAGGAGGGCGAGGAGAGAGGGGTTCGTAAACTTGACCTGGTTTTTGGTGGTGGTGGGGGGCGGGGGGGTGGGGGGTGCGGGGGGGGGGGCTGTGGTTGGTGGTCAGTGGATCTGGGGCAAGCCGTGAGGACAACGGGCGCGAGCATGGAGAACAAGAACCAATACGTAGCTCGGTTTTGCTTGTACGATAACACAGCTGGTTGAGTAATCATGTGAGGATCATGTGAGACGTTGATCCCAAAATGAGCGCAAGCATTCTTTGAAGTGCCTAACCGACTTTCCACATTGCTGCTCATTTATGCAAGACGTACCCCTTATTGTACGGGTAGCACTACCACGTTGCAAAGGCAAATCCAAATCCATCCAAACTCAACTGCTCGTCGAGAAACTTTTATGGATTTTTTTTTAAAATAGTAATATTACCCGTCCCCCCAGTCCGTCTGGTCTGTCTATGTGTGTGTGTGTGTGTGTGTGTGTGTCTGTCTGTCCACGCCCCTGGAATTTTCCCCCCTCTCCCACAAGAGTTTGCTGACCACCCCCCCCCTCCCCAAGAACCAAAGGTGTCCTTTTAACCCTTCGTGCCTCAGAGGCAACAAAATTAACATCTGTATAATCGCTCAATCTGAATGTCCTTGGCACAGCACATATACAAATGTCTGTCTGCCTGTTTGGGTGGCCGTTAAAGACCCCATTCGATGGGAGAAGGAGCTTTTCTCCTGATGTCCTGGCCGGCAATCCTCTCCCGGATAAAATAAGATCACTCTCTTCCCGTCTGTCTGTGGGGACGTTGCTGTGCGCAAATTGGCTGCCACGTTCGCCTACAAAACACACAGTCACCACTTTTGACAGTGACATCCTGTGAAGCGCTTTGAGAAATCCTCCCGAAGTGCAAGGCGTTATTATTGTAACGTTTCTTGCACTGGTTTGGTTAGCTTGATAAACAACGGGAGTTAACTGGCTTGTCAAGTTGTCCAATTGTGAGCCAGGTTTACACCTCTGGTATTGACTTTGGCTCTTGATTTCATCAATATTGCCAAACTGAGGACTTGGCAGAGTCTGACATCCAGTAAACGTTTAATATGGGGTAGAGCGAGGGTGGGGGAGGTCTGATGTAATGATTAATCGCACTATTAAGATATCATCGCAGCAACCAAGTCTTTCACATCCACTTCATTCCACCAAACACTAAAAAAAATCCTTGCCTTTGATACAGCGGCTCTCACGGCTTTGACGTCTCAAAGCCACCGCAGGATCCTCTCTGAAGTGTAGTGACTGTGTATTTTGCAGGCGAGAGCTGTTCTTGGCAAGATCGGTTCGGATGAATTAGGCTCATCTCATCTGATCTCATCGTTCCACAGTCCCCGCCCGAACATCCTCCCGTCATGACATTGAGCTGCTTTCTTAAATGTCCTGCCCTCAGACACCCTTCCTGGGAATCCTGTTCCAGGCATTTAATGCCCTCTGGTAACAAGAAATATTTCCGTTGTCTGTCCTGAAATTGCCTTTGGCAATGGTAAACCAACGTTCTCTCGTTCTGTTATCTCCGTGTGTCCGAGAGCATTGTTCTGGGATTACTTTCTCAATCCCTTTTCAAAATCTTGTCCACCTCTACACGGTTCTCACTGAGATGTTTCTTTTCAAGAGCCCTGGCATGTCTGATCGCTGCTCATAGCTCAATCCTCTTACCCTGGGGATCATCCTCATTGATCTCTACCCCACTGCCCCCCCACCCCCACCACCACCCCAGGCACTGGCCTGCTCTCTTCCGACAACAACAACTTGTACTTAGAGTAGTGTCTCAGAGTGCTTAACAGTGGCGGAGCCTGACTCTGAGCCGGGCTGGGGGAAGGTGGCCAAAAAGGGGGAGAGAGGGGACAAGTTGGAGGGATTGAGGGAGAGTGTTCCAGAGTTTTGGGGCCTAGTGGGTGAAAGCACGACCTCCGATGGTGGGGAGGAGGGTGCGAGGGACGAGCAGGAGGCCGGTGCCAGTCGAGGGGTGGTGCCAGGTGGCGGGTTGGGGTGGAGTGAGGAGGTCGGAGAGGTAGGGAGGGGCCAGGGAGTGAAGGGATTTGAACACTGGACAATTTGATCAGACCCCTCGACACGAGAATGTGATCGAGCCGGAGAGGAACAGGGCAAAGATCCTGGCACCGAGGAGAAGCGACCAGCTCGAGTGTCGGCAGACAGACTCGTTTAGTCAAAAGCAGTTTGAAATTCCATCACCGATGATCGGATCTGGTTTGACACCAGCTGCACCATATGACGTGGGAAGTGCTACGAGCTGATAGAAAGGCAAAACAAATCTCAGCTCAGTCCAGGTCTGGCTGTACTGATCACAGTTGGATAAGCCTGCAGTTCTCCTGGCCCAGACCTGCTCTGATCCCCACAGTATTGGGGGGGAGCAGAGAACTCCTCAGCTCCGATGTGCAGCTGGCTTGTCACTGAGGCGGAATTAGGTACACGTCCCGCAGGGTTTGCTCTCACTGCGGAGAAGTCCGAGGATGTGTTGCCGAGGACCTCAAGTCTATGTATCGAGTGAGGATCTGGTAACAGAGCTCCCTGTAATCTGGTCACTCAATCCAAATTCCAGGCTCTCTGAAATGCTAAATCAATCGAGTAAAATCCAGCCCTGAGTGAAATTTCTCCCCACAGGAAGACGCATTTGTTTCAGCGCGTTCGACGGTTAACTTTGATGCTGATTATTATTTCAGTATCATTATTTTAATTATTCCAATTATTATCAGGTTAATAAATCGTCCACAGAAGAAAGCGGTCACTTCAATCCACGACTGGTTGGGGGACACCGCTGTGCGCAATTGGCTGCCGCGTTTCGCCCACAAAATATACAGCCAATTCGCTTTAATAATAATTATTATTACAATACCTTGCATTTGATATAGCTCCTTATCACGTCGTCGAGACGTCTCAAAGCGCTTCGCAGAATATACTGCAAAGTGGTAGTGACTGCGTATTTTGTGGGCGAAACGCGGCAGCCAATTGCGCGCAGAAGCGTCGCCACAAACGGTCGTGAATTGAGTGACCGAATTATTATTATTATTTTTTTTAAGGGATTGTTACCCCCGAAAAGCAATCCACACATGTCTGTTTATATTCTTTACAGTATATTCCGCGAAGCGCTTCGCTGAAGCGCTGAATCAAATGCCAGGATTATTAGGGTTATTAGTATTACTATTATCTCCGAGCTGCGCGCAAAGCCCCAGTGGATCAGAACAGAGTCCTAAAAAAGTCCGACCTGCTCGGCCGGGTCTTGGAGCAACGGAAGAGGTGACTTAGCCAGCTGCAGCCCCCGAGCCGAGGAGGAGATAAGCAGTGGGAAAGAGGGAGCGAGCCAGGAAAAAAGGAGGCTTATTTCAGGAGAGCCAGAGCGAAATAAAACTAGAAAAACATGTACAGGAAATGAATCAGCAGGAATTTATATCTGATTGAGAGACTGATAGCACGACAAGTTTTCTCTTCGGTTTGAAGAGCTTTTCTTCAAGATGAAACACAGCAGCGTTTCCACGGCTATTTACCCAGTTGTCGTTTAAGCCGTGCCAACGTATCGCAATAAATTGCCCCGTAAAAGCGCCCGCTGTGGATTGCCCGGCCAGCGGCTTGAGAAGCACCAAATGAAATAGCAACGCGCTGCAAGGATTAATGAGAGGCAGCAAACATTACGCATCGAACGGCACCAGAATGTGGTGCAAAAAGAAATGTACTACATACATTCCAGCCTTTCTTTCCCCTCCGTATCAGATTAAAGGGTTACAACCAGGCTTCATGTCCCACGTCTCTTTCCGCCCCGCCCCGCCATTGGAGGCCAAATTTTCAGGCATTCTGCCCCCGCTCTCTGAAACTCTATCTGAGTCCCTCCACTCCCCCGCCCACCTTTTAACGTTTTTTTTTCAATTGCTCTTTTGGTCACCCCCACCCAGCTCAGCCTCCCAGCCCGTCGCTGCAAAGTGCTTCGAGACATCCTCCTGACGTGAGCAGCACAGAGTCCTGTAGCTCAGTGGTTAGAGCGCTCTCGCCTCGCAAGCGAGAGACCTGGGTTCGATTCCCAGGCAGAGGGCGAAACCTTGGGCAAGTTTCCTTACTCCGCACGCCTGATAATAATCCCTCAAGAAAAACAAACAAACAATAACAAATTGGTCACTTCAAACTACGTCTGTTTGCGGGGACACTGCTGTGCGCAATTGGCTGCCGCGTTTCGCCCACAAACATACAGTCAATTCACTTTACAGTGCATTCCGTGAAGCGCTTTGAGACGTCTCGACGACGTCTATATCGAATGCAAGAATTATTTTGTCATCAGAATCGACCTTGCATTCGACACAGCGCTTTATCGAGTCGTCAAAACATCTCACAGTCTTTTATTGCTGGGTATTTGTAGGCGAACGCAGCAGTCAATTTACGAGCAGCAAAATCGTGAAGCGAATGACTGATTTGATCAATCCATACCCAAGCCGTTTGCTGCTACACAAATGACTCCCCGATTCGCTTTTATGATATAGAGGGCGATGCCAAGCATAACACACCGATTGACCTGATCCAAGCATAACATTTTCTTAGTCGCGAGTCTTCAATGTGCAGTGCATAAATATTCGTTTATTGCCCAAGTATTGAGTAGGTGAAGCACATGTCAAAGTTTAGTCGTTTAACGCATTAGCACCTGCTTGGATAACATTACTTTTTTGCAATATCACTAATCTTTTGAGTTGCTATCAAGACTTTTTTTGTGCGTGCGTGTGTGTACGCCTGTGTGTGTGTGTATACGTGTGTGTGTGTATGTGTGTGTGTGTGCGTGTGTGTGTGTGTATACGTGTGTGTGTGTGTGTGCGTATGTCTGAAATGAATATCGAGGGTGAGATTTGAAGTCGTCTTTAAATTAGTCCTTTTTGATACCTTCCCCTTCATCCACCCCTACCGTGTGTGTGTGCGTGTGTGTGTGCATGTGTGAGAGTGGGGAAGGATTGGTGGGGAGGGTAGAGTTAGCAGCTGAGCTGCTGTACATGTGGTTTAATTAAACTTTGACCCGAGCATTATCAAGAGGGGAAGTTCAGGGAAAGTTACTTTCCTTTTGTTAAGAGTTCAACGATTCTGACCTTACGGCCTGGAAAGTAGCCGAGGGCTGTGTTGGAAAACCATGCTGATTGAGGCTGGCTCTCTGAATATTAGGTGCGCAATGCAAATCATTGGTTCATATGGTTCAGCGACATTTTACAATCAAAGCCTACGGAGTAAATAATAACAATTACAATCCTCGCTTTTGATACAGCACCTCATTGCGTTGTCAAAAAGTCTCCAAGTGCTTGTTAGGATTTACTCTCAGGTGCATCGACTGTGCATTTTGTAGACGAACGCGGCAGGCAATTTGCACACAGCCCCGAAGTGAACGATTAATTGTATCTGGGGGATTCGGGAGAAACTTGCTTCTCTTACCGAATAGTCCTGCGCCATCTTTCGTTTCGCCCACAAAATATACAGCCAACACACTTTGCAGTATATTCTGTGAAGGGCTTTGAGACGTCTCGAAGATGTGATGAGGCGCTGTATCAAATGCAAGGATTATTATTATTATTAATATTATCATCATCTTTAATGTCCACCGGAATTGAACGGACACAGGCAGTTTGGCACCTGATCCGAGCGACACACACCTTCCACAATACAACGCTCCCCCAAACACTGCATCGGAGTGTCAGCCAAGACACTCGTTCGTTCAAAGTCCCTGACGTGGGGCTTGAGCCCCCAACACCTTATCACATCTTCGAGACGTCTCAAAGCGCTTCACAGAATATACTATAAAGCGAATTGACTGTATATTTTGTGGGCGAAACGCGGCAGCCAATTGCGCACAGCAGCGTCCCACAAACAGTCATGGATAGAAGTGACCAATTTTTTTTGGAAGGAATTACTACCCCCGGAAAAGCGATCCACCAATCGACTAACAACCGGGTTCTTACGTACTGCTGGGTAAACAGAGGCGTGTAGAGTAAGGAAACTTGCCCAACGTTTCGTCCGGCCGGGAATCAAACCCAGGTCTCCCTTTTGCGAGGCGAGCGCTCTAACCACTGAGCTACAGGGACTCCACAACGAAGTCCGGAGTCCGAGTTAGAATTCGGGACTCAAAGAGTTAAAGGCTTGCAATGGCAGGTGGCCTACTTAGTTGGTTGCTGTAGCTTTGGGTGTATCCATTTTCAGGGCCATGTTTTGTGAATGAAACTGGGCGCGGGGGTTCGTAACCAGGTTGGGGTCAGCTGTGTGTGCCGCGAGGCCTCATTGGAAACGTGCTAAACTGCTTCAGTTGCGAAAGCATAGCCTCTCCACATCCGCACTCGGAAAGCCATCACTAACCGCAAAAAGGCCATCACCACTAGGGAAACCAACTCAGCCTGTGGTTCCCAAGGAACTTCCTGCTCATCTGCAATGTGGGGGGAGAGACATTAATTAGTAACAGCTTCGGAAATTGAGCAACGGAATACACGGCTCGACCTTTGCCCGTCTGAACTCCGGGAAACCAGGGGGAGGGGTGGAGGGGGGTGTCATTGGATTCCTCTTTCCATTTCGGGGTCAGGCAATAGTTCCGTTTGTACCTTACGGTTACCCCCAAAAGACGTTTAAACCTCACTCCCCGTCTGTGTCCTGTTCAGCGGATGTTAAGCATCCTGCCTCGCTACAGGAAAAGAGAAAGGAGTTTCCCTCTCTCTCCTTCTCTCTCTCTCTCTCTCTCTCGGTGTTCTGGCTGACAATCCCCCCTTCTCTCCCCTCCCTAGATAGGAAATGGGGTCATTCACTCCATTTCTGTTTGTGGGGACATCGCTGCGGGCAAATTAGCCGCTGCGTTCATCTACAAAATACACAGTCACTGCAGTTTACAGTCAACGACAATGGTGTTTAAGAGCATCAAATTTTGCTGCGTCAAATGCGAGGAATATTTATTTGTATTCAAATTTTTTAAAACTCTCAAATAAAACGCTGCAATTGGTAATACTGTGTTTAGTATTAATATTGGGACGTCCTCCCGACGTGAAAGGCTCTGTACAAATGTAATTTGTTGAACTGTCTTGTTCCCTCGCCGGTTCTCTGTCCCGTTTGCCCCATCAACTTGTGCACCAGCTACAATCTTTCACAATCTTTATCGGTATTAAACTTTAATAACAATAAAATAGTAAGCCTTGCATTTGATACAGCGCCCGATCGTGTCGCTCGTTGAGACGTCGCAAAGATATTGTAGAGTGAATTGGCGGAGGATTTGTTGGACGCCAGTGGCTTATGTTCAGTGTGGACAAGGGAGAACATGGTCATTTGAAACAAATGACTGATGTAATCTGTTTTCGCTCTCTCTCTCTCTCCCAGTGTTTGGCTTGGAAGTGCCTTTGAACTGCTGAGGTTAGGATGATTACACAGCCCCGGCAAATCAATGTGAAGCACAGGGAGGGGCAGTGCCGTGTCAAAACAAACCTTCTCTTAAACACCCAAACGCCAAGCAGCTTTAAACGTCTTAAAAATTTACCCAATTCCTGCGCGGTTAACAACTACAACAACAACAACAACGGCAGCAAAAACAACAACAAATGCCACTTGCCTGTAATTGACTCAAACCCTTCATTTCGAACGCAGGTTTAGATTAAAATCTGACCCGAGTTGCACATTCAACAAAAAACTTGGGGTTTATAATGGATCTTTCATGTAGGGTAATGTTTCAGAGACTTTATAGGGTCTGATACGAAGCTAGGGAGAGAGAGAGAGAGAGAGAGAGCGAGAGAGATAGAGGGAGGAGGAGGGAGAATGCGTAGGCATGAAAAGGTAGGTTTTAAAGTGGGGCTTAAAGATAGATCGGGACGGAGGAGGGGGGGAGCCAGGGGCAGAGAGAGGATGCTCCACAGGTTGGAGGCTCAGGACATTCATGTTTTATAAAAAATAATAATAGTTTGGTCACTTCAATCCACGACTGTTTGTGGGGACGCTGCTTTGGTCCTGAAGGGGGTTTATAGCTGAGGGCAAGGAACTTGAAGTCGATCGATTGGGAGACGGGGGAGCATCGGGAATATTGGGAGTGGTGGACATGCCGAAATACAGAACCAAAGAGAAGGGCAACAACAACAACTTGCATTTATATAGCACCCTTCACGGCCAGCGTCTCTGAGCGGAGCCTGATGTCAAGTTGGGGGGAGAGGGAGTGAGGAGGTTGACCGTAAGCACAGTCGAAGAGGAAGCTCTTTCAGCCTTGGTCTAAAAGAGGGGAGGGAAGATTGAGGCGGGGGGGGGGGGGGGGGCGAGGCGGAGGGATTGGGGGAAGAGAGTTCCAAAGCTTCGGGGCATAGTGGCTGAAATCGCTAACGCAGCAGGAGGTCGTGTGGCCCATTATTTCACGCTAGTCTTCACCCATCCAAGAAAGTATCACTCCTAATCCCAATTCCCTGCTCTTTTCCTCCCTCCCCCGCTTCCCCTCCCCCACGGAAAACCACCCCACACCCTGACGACCCCCGGGAGTGGGGGGGGTAGAAGAAGTTCTTCCAAGCACTCTCCTTTTCCTCCCCCGAACCACAAGCCAAAAGACATGTTTTTGTTTTTTATGCAAAAGTCTTCCTCCGAAATGCTAACTGAACTCGGAACCTATGCAAATTGTGTTGTGGATGAATTATAACCTTGCTCTGACCCAGACATTTCAATGTCAGTTTCTTATTAGTTTAATACTTTGCACAGATAAAACATTTATTCGGAGCAATTAAGAGCGTCGCTGAGGTCCCTTGGATTCAGCGCAAACTTCCTCGGGGTGATTGGGAGTCCATTCAGCATCAGATAACGCAGGCAACCACAAACCAGGAGATAACACACGCCAAGAACTCAGTGCCAGATGAGCATCTGCCGTGCAGTAACGCTCCTGTAAACAAATACCCTGCCCTGCTCGCGTCTAGCGCCTTGGGACGTCCTCCCGACGTGAAAGGCGCTCAATAAATGGAATCTTGTTGTTGCTGTTGTTGTTGTTGTTGTTGTTGTCTACCTCTGCAAACAGATATCCTAGTTTTAGTTAAGATTCCGCGCCTTTCACGTCAGGAGGACGTCTCAAAGCGCTTCACAGGCCATACTGCAAAGCGCCGCGACTGTGTGCTTTTGGTGGGCCAGCGCGGCAGCCATTTTTTTCCGCACAGCGACGTCCCGCCAAAAAAAAAAAAACAGCCGCGGAAGCGGGCGACCCCATTTTATTTTGGCGGGTTACCTGCCAGGGCGAGGGAGAAGGTAATGGTTACGGTACATGCCAGGACACCGGAAGAGAGAGAAAATCCCTTCGAGAACAACAACAACAACAACCACCACCACCACCACCACCTGCGTTTATATTAGCGCCATCCACGCCCTCCCAGAGCGCTTTACCGTGTTGGAGGAGAATACGTCATCTCGGGCAAATATTATTTCCGAGGCAGGGTGTAATATTTATTAGGGGGAAGGCCGCTGGTCTTCAGGGAGTTAAGTTGTGGTGATTAACGTCCTCTAGGATTAGTCAAGCACTTTAGAGCTGCCCCGATTCTGAACGGGATGATAAATGACTTTGCACTTAAGTCAGTTAAAAAAAAACATAGAAACCCAATGAGTGATTCAATGCCTTGAAGCATTAAGCAGCCGTACATTATATTTCTTCATTAGATTTCCACGACGGCCTTACAGTTCTACTGCCTTTTACCCTTGTGAGGGCTTTCAGTAGCGTATCTACATCCAAATAAAACAAAGTGCTGCCTACTGGGACCCTTTAATAACGCTGCGAATTAAGTAATAATTGTTAGCGCTCAGCACAGTTTAGTCTTTCGAGGAACTCGACTCAATTATCCAACTACCGCCATCCTCTCTCTATCCAGTTGTCAGACGGTACATAAAAAAAAGGGGAATTTTTTTGAAAGGTAAAATGTCCCTTCTATCTTTCTTTCTTAATAGAATTCTGCGATTGCTGGGATCGTTCTTCTTGGAGCAGAGAAGGTTGAGGGGAGATTTAACAGAGGTGTTCAAAATGAGGAGGGGTTTCGATAGGGTAGATAGGGGAGAAACTGTTTCCACTGGCGGGCGGGTGGGTCGGTAACCAGAGGACGCAGGTTTAGGAAAATTGGCAAAAGAACCAGAGGGGGGACGAGGAGGAATTTTTTTTAATGCAGAGAATTGTTACGGTCTGGAATGCACTGCCTGAAAGGGTGGTGGAAACCGATTCATTAACCATTTTCAAAAGGAAATTAGATAGGGGAAAGAGCGGGGGAGTGGGACGGATTGGGTACCTCTTCCAAAGAACTGGCACAGGCACGTATGGGCCGAATGGCCTCCTTCTGCGCTGTAATATCCTATGATTCTACGATAAATCCATTCAAAACAGACATCCCCCGCCCCGTCACCTCCCCCCCGAATATTCAGCCCTATTCCGTTTGATGTAAAAGAGAAGGGAGTTTCTCCTGGTGTCTCATGTCTGACAATTACCCCCTAATAACTGATCATTCATTTCACGGCTGTTTGCGGGACGTCGCTGTGCACAAATTGGCTGTCACTTTTGACTACACAATGCACAGTTACTACACTTTAGAGTGAATCCCTGTGAAGTGCGAAGGCGCAATATCCAATGCAAGGGATTACTATTTTAGCCATCTCGTTGCTGAGGAAATCTCAGTCACATCACCACCTTCTGAATCAGGGGCGAGAGAACTACGGACTGAGCCAGGCTGGGACACGGAGACATCTCGTTTGCCCCACTCTTGCGCGCGTGTAACTTTGTGCGGGGGTTGGGAGAAAGGGGGAAATGTCCCTTTAAAAGTGTCCGACTTCATTGGATAGTCGGTTATTCCAACCTTCAGCGCACTCCACTTGCTGTGACACGAACCCCAAGAGAACGAGCCTCAGGCTGCAGAAAGAACACTTCATCAGGTCTGAAATAAAATAAAAATTCTTCCCCCCACCCCACAAATATATACTCCCCAGGCAGGCTTCCCAGCCGCCCCGCGCTGTCACTCACATCAGCCATCAGAATATTTTTCACATTTCAACACAAGAGTCTTTAATGTGTTTCATATTAAAAAAAATTCTTTCAGTTGTATCCGCAGTCGATTGATCGTGAAATCACAGCTGGGACTCTGACAAGAGATAGAGTACAAGGGGATTCGATTACAGGGGCCTGAACAGCCCATAGCAGCCAGCGAGCGAGAGCGAGAGAGAGAGAGAGAGAGAGAGAGAGCGCGAATGAACGAGTCAGAGGGGCAACTCTGAGGCGAGTATTGAATAAAAGCAAGACTTTAGAAACATTCCATTAAGACACCCTTTCTAAATACTTTTTTCTCTTCCCCCCCCCCCCCCGCGCCCCACCCCAACCCAACACTCGCACTGGGTGTAAGCTGACCTAGGGACTCATTGACAAAGCATCTTGATGGTGTGAGGGGAGGACGGCAGGGGTGGGGGTGAGATCAGATGCTCCAAAGGGACTTCTTCATCCGAACTGATCCTGCAAAGCCCCAACCACGGTGTCAGTCAGTCAGTCAGTCAGTCTGTGAGGTTTCATTTATACTGTGGGAAAACAGAGGTCCACCCCACCTGCCCACTCCCACCCGCTCACCACAACCACAGCCCCCATCACACGTTCGCCTACAAGTGTGCAGTCACTACAGCTCACAGAGAAGCTCAGCTTTGAGATGTACTCAATGCAATAAGGTGTTGTATCGAGTCCAAGGATTATTATTATGATATTATTATGATTTAAATCACTGTGTAGAGATGTGGTTTTCAGTGATGGGCAGCCAGACCAACAGCACTGCCACTTTACATATTACTATGAAGGATGTTACTTTCCTTACTATATTTGAGCTGCCTAAAATGGTTACTTTTGGCAAGAGGTTCATATTTTATTCACTGGGTATTTTGTCAAACCGTTTCTGATTAGTCTTATTAACAATCCCAATTACACCGATGTCTGTATTAATTATTAATAATATTCATATTAACGATGTTCTGCCCAACAATCCCCAAGATTAAATGAGCCATTCACTTCACGGCGAATGTGGGGATGCAGCTGTGTGTCAAATTGGCTGACCGCATTCGCCTACAAAACGCACAGTCACTTCACTTGAGTCACTTGTTGGGGAGAAACCTTAGGCAAGTTTCCTTACTCCACACACCTCTGTTCACACAGCAGTAAGTAGGAACCCGGTTGTTAGTCAATTGGGGGATCGCTTTTTCATGGGTAATAATTCCATAAAAAAAATAATAATGATAATAATGCGGTCACTTATCACTCACTGAATCCATGACTGTTTGTGGGACACAATTTGCTGCTGCGTTTGGCCCACAAGATACACAGTTTAAAATTCACTTTCTGTGAATATTCTGTGAAGCGATTTGAGACGTCTAGAAGACGCGATAAGGCGCTATATCAAATGCAAGCATTATTTATACATTATTATATTATATTAATGATATTATACATTATTATTATCGTCCACTCACGACAGAATGTCTTCCATCTATCAAACAGGTGCTGTCGGAAATAAAGCAGCTCTGAATTGTGGTCCAATGCCTCCAATGCTGAAACGTGCTGAAATTGTCAGTCCTTCGCCTGTTTGCTTCAAAGAAAAGTCAGCTGAGAGCCCCCGAGATTTGCTTTCCAAACCCACTGAGAGGTGCTGAAGGGTTTTTTTAAAAAAAAGGAGGATATCTTATTTCAGGTGTGGGGGCGGCGGCGGGGGGGAGGTGGGGGGGGAGATGGAAGGGAGGGGGCGTTCTGATGTATTAGACTGCGTATATTGTACAGTTTTTGTGCCTGTTTTTAATCAGACCCGGTTTGGGCCTCAGTCTCTCTGCTTGTCAGAGCAGTGGGTGCTGGGGGAAGGTGTCAGAGACAGAGAGACGCCAGACACTGAGGGTCCATTTATTTAATTGATTGCCAAACGCAGTGACAATATTTCTGTTCTTTATACAGTACTTGCACCGCGGTGTGGGTCGGCCTGGCTCGTTTGGTTGAACTCTCGCCTCTGATCCCAGAGGTTCTGGGTTCGAGCCCCAACGTCGGGGGCTTTTGAATTCACATACTCGAGGCTGATGTGCCGATACAGTGCTGGGTGGGGGGAGTGGTGTGTGGGGGGGTGGTGGGTGGGGGGGTGGTGGGTGGGGGGGTGGGGGGGAGCACTGCATTGTCAAAAGGAGAAGGGAGTTTCTCTCTTTGTCAGTGTGATCGCCGTGTCCCACAAAGTAAATTGGCTGCTGTGTTCAGCAACAAAATACAGTCACTAGATTTTGCAGTGACTACAGTGATAATAATAATAATATTATTATTATTTATATTTGATACAGTGGCTTATCGCGTCTTCGAGACGCCTCAAAGCGCTTCACAGAACATACTGTCAAGTGAACTGACTGTATATTTTGGGGGCGAAACATGGCATAAAATATACCTCGTATATAAATATATCTAATTCCTTTTTTTTTGAAGGAATTATTACCCCCGGAAAAGCCATCCGCAAAGTGACTATCAACCAGGTTCCTTTCTTACAGAGGTGTGTGTGCTAAGGAAACTTGCCTAACATTTTGCCCCGTCAGGGAATCGAACCCAGATCCTCTCACTTGCGAGAAGAGTGCTCTAACCACTGAGCTACAGGACCCCGCAGGATAAGACTCTGTATCTAGTGCCAACAGTATTATTATTGTTGTTGTTGTTGTTGTACGCACCGCGCTTAGGAAGGTGCATGTTTAATAAAAACCTTCCCCCACAGTCCAACCTCACCCCCCCCGGGCCCAGTCAATCACTGCCCATTTCCTCGCTGTTCTGGAATGTGCCCTTTTTCATGGACTCGCTGTCACCCTGCAAACGGACAGCAGGGGGCGCACACGTCCAAGGTCAGGGAGGCGAGACAGAGCCGTGACCACACCGGCAGGGTTTGAGTTGGCTGGACTCCAGCACACATTCTGGGGTCCCCGAGCCTTGGCTCGCGCCAACCTGCACCTCAACTCTGCAGGTGTAGGTGAGCAGGGTCGGAGAGGGGTGTGTGGGTGGGAGGGAGCTCGTGGGGGGGCTGGCAAGGGTCCCAAACCCGCCAAACAGAAGCCAATCATTCGAGGAGCTCTCAGCTTGGTCTGAAGAGCAGTGATGGGTTTCCGCGTGTGTCAGACCAACACATAAACACACGCCTCTCCCACCCTCCCACCCCTTACTCTCAAAGCCGAGCGCGAGATTAGCTATTTCCATCCATTCACTGTGCGTCTTATAGGCAAACCCGGCAGCCAGTTTACTCGCAACAACTTCCTACAAACAACCACGAAGTGAATGACTGATTTTTATTGTCAGTTAGTCAGAGGAACGATACCCGGGTAGAGAGTCTGTCAGGTGTCTGAGATCTGCTGTCACCCACCAATTATGACTGAGGCACAAGCCATGGTTTTGGACAATAATAGCCTGACTCACATCAGTGACACTCTCAACCTTCTGACTCTGAGTCAGAAGCTTGTGGGTTCGAGCTTCGAGTCACTTTGAGCTGATAGTCTGGGCTGACTCTCTAATGCAGTACTGGGGGTGTGCTGCTCTGTCAGAGGGGCCGTCCTTTGGATGAGACGTTAAACCGAGGTCCCACCTTGTACCCTGTTCAGGTGGACCTTAAAACCACTACAAAAAAGGAGTTTCTCTCTCCCCGTGTCCTGTGTCCTGGCCAACAATTCCTTTGATAAAATTGCTCATTCTCTTCACGGCTGTTTGCGGGACATTGCCGTGCGCAAACTGGCTGCCGCTTTGGCCTACGAAGCACACAGTCTTCACGGTCCATCCCGCAAAGCGCTTGGAGTTCTGACGGCGCGATAAGGCGCGGGGGTCAGAATTATCATTTCAAAACCCAGCCAGGTTTGGAGATTTGATGAATCTCTGGTTACGTTGGTCTGAAGGATTAGATTTAAGACATAGTGCCCAAGGCAAGGGTACGAATTGTTACAGTCCTGATGACATTTAAGAAGGAGGAAGAGTATGAACAGCTGCTGGTTCTTCTACAAGACCTCCCCCCTCGCCCCAACACAAACCCACCCTTAAAAGACACACATGTCACTGCCTGTTAAAACCAAAATTTCACGCTGGAAAAATGAGGTTGACACAAGACAGCCGGCAGGAAATATCAAATGATACAAGCATGTAAACATGGCCAGGGCTGTGGGGGAGCTTTGCACAAGTGGCGGGGTTGGAAATCAGTGAGCGCCACCCAACAAACACATCGTACGGGGTCAGTCGCTGAGAGGGCACCAGGGGGTGCAGGCGTGGGTGACCGCCACTAGGCCGCGCTGCTGCCTGGCTCATTCTCAACACTCTGCCTCGAGGGCACGTTTCTCCAAACCACAAGCGACTGCAGATGTTGAAACCCCGGTGAGGAAACTTGCCCGGCAGCTGAGCTCCTGATTAAACAGCCCCTTGTGATTCTACCAGCGTTCACGTTAGAACAGGCGACGTTACGGGCGGGCAAAGCTCAACACAACAAACCCTGTACCTATTCGGAGCGGGTTGGCACATTCGTTGATGTGTAGCTTTCAAACCCACACGAGGTCTCGGCTCAACACGCACGCGCACACAGGCGCACACACACACGCACGCACACACACACACACACACACACCGCCCGCTGCCCTTCCCCACACAGCCGCAGTTCCACCTTTCTTCCTCACACACACACACACACACTCACGCACCAAATCAGCCGCTCCCAGTAACGCGTCCAAATTTATTCCACGGACGTCCACAAGCAACAACGACGACAACAAGGCTTATTATTATTGTTATTCCCTTCAGACTGTGAGGAACTCCAGAGAACTATGGGAATCCCTGAACCAAATAGTAGCATGACATCTCTCCACAGAACTGTCCAAACTGACGATACAGCACGAGGCAACTAATCCCATTCTCTCATTTGTTCCTTCGAAAGCCGTCTATCCCAGTTGCAATTCCCTGCTCTTTCCCGGTGCCTTCTCATCATCTACAGGGTGTCCACAAAATCCCCCCACTGTCATAAAACAGGGATACAAGACCACAAAGGAGCATTTCACCTCCTCACTCCATCCATGTTACCGAAGATGTATCATCGAACATGGCGAAGGATCATTATCTGCCATGAAAATGATGGCGCACATAAACACACTCACACTCATACACACACACCACACACACGCTCACACATACACACGCACACACACACACACACACATTCACACACACTCACACTCACATTCACACACATTCACACACACACTCACTCACATTCACACACTCATACACACACACACACACATAAATACATTTAACACTTGTGCTGAATACAGTGAAGTACATCTAAATACATTTATCGTCATTCTGCCACATGTTTCAGTTCTTGGTCAGTGCACTGTAGGGGGGAGAAAAACACAGGGGTAACCGAACTTTGTGGACAACCTGTACATCCCAGGGAAATAACAATAATCCTTGCATTTGACACAGCGCCTTATCACGCCTTCGAGGCGTCTCAAAGCGCTTCGCAGGATATACTGTAAAGTGAATTGACCGTATGTTTTACGGGCAAAATATTCCCTGGGCTTTTCCACTTCAGACCCACGACCTTTTTCATTCCCTACAATAACATAGGTAGACCACTTAAGGAGGAACTCCTTCCCCAGGACTGAGTGCAGACTTCCCCAATCCTTCACAGTCCATCTGTCCCTAAAGCCAACATTAACGGTATCCATATGTCAGAGCACACCCACTCACAGTCACAGAATACATGAGGTGGTAAGTATATGTTCCATAACTTTTAATACTTAATTGCTTCTGAAGTAGTAAGTAGTGAGATATTTTATGGATGAAATCATAAATTTAGTTCCATATTGTACACTTATTTGCCCCCAAATAAGAACACAGGAAAGTGTTTTATACTGTGGACGGCCGAGTGCTATTTACTCCTCAATCTCCATTTAAGCAGCGTAGTCCTTTGATGTGAACTTGAAGTTTGACTTTGCTCCGTCCCTCTCCTCTTTCACGCCTCCAAATGTAACCGCCACCGTCAAGGTTTCTCGGGACGCCAGCCTGCGTGAAAGGCGCGATATAAATGCAAGTTGTTGCTGTCGTTGTGGGTGAAAGGCGCTGTATAAGCGTGAGCTGCACTGCAGCGAAGCGAATAAAGGGAACTAGACATCAGTCTGTTTAAAATGACAATACAGCGCCTTTCACTCTCGGGAGGACGTCTCAAAAGAGCCCGATACTGGTCCGCGAGTGAATAAGAACGAGTCGTTATTGGGCTCTGGCGATCGATCGCTTTACAAGAGTCCAGGTCGATACCTTTCGCTCACGTACCACAGTGACGTCACCCACCGCATGCGTTTTGTTGGCATTTTATGGTCTGTTGCTTTTGAACAGCATGTCCTGCTCCACAGTGCCACAGACAGCACAATTAAACCTCCTGCATTCAGAACGGGCACTAACCTGGGGCATAAACTTGCACCTATTTGATAAAAATACTAATAATGATAATAATAATCCTCACATTTGACACAGCGCCTTATCACGTCTTCGAGACGTCTCAAAGTGCTTCGCAGAATATACTGTAAAGGCCAGTGACTGTGTATTTTGTGGGCAGCCAATTGCGCACAGCAGCAGTCCCATAAATATTGATTGAGCGACCACAATTATTTATTGATTTTTGAAGGGATTATTACCCCTGGAAAAGCGATCGTCTAATCGACTAACAACTGGGTTCGTACTTACTGCTAGGTAAGCAGACGCGCGTGGAGTACGGAAACTTGCCCAACGTTTCACTCTGCCCGGGAATCAAACCCAGGTCATCCCGCTTGCGAGGCGAGTGCTGTAACCCCTAAGCTACAGGAGTTCACATTGACTAAACTCTTGTGTTTCCCCCTTCCTCTCCCCACCCCAAAAAAAATTAAACAATAAATCTGAAACACAAACAGCAATTTGAAATTTAAATGGCGGCTAAATAAACAGTGATGTGTTTGTTGGTATTTTCTTTTGGTCAGCCGGGTGCTGAACACACACACGCACGTGCGAAAACCCACAGCCATGGATAAGAGTGTCCGAGCCAGACTGAGAATTCCACAAATATATGGCACCTACACGTAGAGATTTCCCCTGCGTCTGGAAATGGGATGTGCATTCTCTCTCTCTCTCTCTCTCTCTCTCTCTCACTCCCAGTGGCCCTCACCCTGCTCACCCAATTCGGAAGGGCGTTTGGCCAAGAGAATCCCAGAGAATTCCTCTCTCCATAGATGCTGCCTGACCTGTTGAGTGTTCCCAGGGACTTCTGTTTTTACCCCAGACGGTTGGCGGGTTAAGTCCCTATGTCGGGACCTTTGAGCTCACAGTTGCGGCTGATGTTCCAGTGTAATGTTGTGTGTGGGGGGGGGGCAGAGAGCGGTGAGTTTGTCAGATTCGTCGACAAATACACAGTCACTACACTTTTTGGAAAGCACGTTTTCATCCTGACAAGCTCTAACATGAAACGCACAGATTATTAAGGTGCAGTCAGGGAAGAGCAGGGCACATCCTATTCCAAGGGGATCTGAACGGCAATGGTAAAGTCAGTCCTTGCGTTACATTGCTCAGAGCATCAATCAAGTTGCTCTATAAAATCACGCACCTGGAATGTAACGTCAGTATAAGTGGCTGAAGTGTTCCTCTCGTCTCGCTTGTGTTTCAGTGCAGACGTTCTAACATTTAATTTGTTTTAGCCAGAAAAGCACAGCGGAAACCTCACAAAGAGAGGATAGCAATGCTACAAGTTTGGCTTCTACCACAATGATAAATAATAATAATAATCGACAACCTCCCCCCGTTCCAGAGTGTCGGGGCGTAGTGACTGAAGGCACGGCCACCGATGGTGGAGTGGGAGGGGGCGAGGGATGAACAGGAGGCCGGAGCCAGCCGAGCAAAGCAGCAGGTGGGGGAGTGGGGGGGTGGGTGGGGGGGGGGGGTGTTAGGGGGAAACAATAACTGGAGGTGGGTAGAGAGGCTTAACCATTCAAACACCTGGAACACATTTACCTACAGAAGATGTTATCTGCTCCTTGTTACATAAATTACACAAAGTCTGCAGTTGATAGAATTTTACTTCCCCCCCCCAACCCCCTGCCCCCCCCCCTTACCTCCTCTCCCCCACAACCCCCGTCACCCACCCTCCCCATCCCTCACTCCCTCCCCCACCGTCCCCGCTCTCGCTCTGGCCATATTCTGACCGTTGGCAAATGCCTTGGATGGAAGCCCAGCCCCAGGTCCCATTTGCATCATAAACCCAGCGCTATCAACCCTGGCTCTTGCCCGCTCAGTCTGCAGGCGGCTTTGCCAGGCTCCTCTATTGACAGAGGCCAGGAAGCCGGCCAAAAAAACAAGCGCGAGGCGTGCAGTGGGATAAGAGACGCAGAAATCCAAGACACAAAGGGAGGTTTATAGAGGAAGTGGCCACCTGACATCGAGAGAACGTGCTCAGTTTGATCAATCTCCTTTCGGGGCTGGGTTTACACATACAGATAGCAACAGCTGGCTGAGATCTTTCCAAAAAATGAACTCACCAACAGCTGTTCCGCTCTGCGTCTCTCTCTCTCTCTCTGCCCCTCTCTCTCTCCCTCCCTCCCTCCCTCCCTCTCTTTAATAATTTTACGTGTACTCTCGTTAGATCAGGCCATCAGTGCGTGACCAATTATTTCAATCGTCAGATAAGACTGCGTGCATCACACAAAAACACGCACACACAAGCAGCAGAGAGAGGGAGAGAGAGAGAGAGAGCGAGAGAGCGATGGAACAAATAATATCTCACTCCGTACAGTTTTAGTTGCACTTTTCAGTACTTTGAATTTCATCTGTGGATTTTTTCAGACCGTGATTAAGTAGCGCTCGAGAGAACTTGCGTACAACCTTCGGATGAGACGTTAAATCAGTCCCTTTATCATTATCATTCAGTTCTCTTTAACTGTGCCCAGTTAAAGATCCTGCGGCGCTATTCGAAAAGTTTCCCTCTCCCAGTGTCCTGGTCGACAATCCGCCAGATGTCAAAATTGTTCGTTCACTTCAGGGCCTTTCACGGGGATGTCACTGTGTGCAAATTGGCTGCCGTGTCCCACCTACAAAATACACGTACACTTCACAGTGAAGCCTGTGAAGCCCTTTGAGACGTCCTTCCAATGTAATTCTGCCCACGAGATGTACAGTCAATTCGCTTTACAGTATATTCTTTGAAGGGTTTGGGATGTCTCGGTGACGTGATGTGGTGCTCTATCTAAGGATTATTATTATTAATAATAATAATATTATTGTTAATAGTATTGTTATTAATAATAATTTGATTTAAGATTATTATTAATAATTATACAACACTATAATCAAATGCACAGATCATTATTTATTTCAAACTTAATAATCCTTCCAAAAATCATCTGGACCTTCGACCAACAAGTGGCAAAGCTTTCCTAAAACATTTCCCGAGTTGACTCAACAACAGGAACATCAGCACCCCTCTTCCCAACCCCCCAACTCACACCAGTCTTACACGTCCCCCCCGTCCCCTCATCTCTGAAGTAGCGAGCAAGAAAGTCAACGTAAGCAACAGCTGCCAATTGGATTTCATTCAGCCACTTAGCCTCTGTAACCCTCTCTTCAGCCATTAACATCTGATTCACAGTAAATGGTGGGGTCGAAACAGAGTGGAGTTATTGACAAGGATCAGGAGTTCAAGACGCAGAGCTCTGACCCTTCGACCCGGGAGATTGATCCTTGCTAATTATACTTCTGAGTATAAACTCCCATCTCCTAACCTTGGCCTTGGTCTCCGCAGATTAGTATCAGGCTGGTAATAAATGGCTTCTGGGGAAGATTTCCATCACTTTCCTTGGTGGCGGGGGTGGGGGGGAGGGCAAGATAGTGACGTGCTTGGTGGGTTGATGATTTAATGCTTCCCGTCAGGGAAAGTGGATCAGGGGGAAACTGCTCTCAGAGTGGGTATGAACCTCAGGAGAGCAGGTGCCATCCTGATCAGCGTGTAGTTAGATTTCACAGGAGAGAAGGTTATTGTGTGCAAAGCCTCCCTTTTATCATTGACGTCGTCCTGTAGACTCATAGACGCAGTTTGAAGTATTCTCCATTCTCCTCACTGTGATATCCCACGTAACAAAACCACAACAACAACCAAATTACATGTGTATAGCGCCTTTCATGTCAGGAGGATGTCCCAAGGCGCTGGGCAGTCAGAGCTGGGGGTCGGGATCGGGGAGAGTGGGGAGGTGGGAGGGAGTAAGGTACGGTCGAAGAGGACGGTCCTGAGACGGGTCTTGAAGGAGGCAAGGGAGGGGGCGAGGGGGAGGGACTGAGGGATGAAGTTCCAAGAGGGTGGAGGCAGAGTGGCAGAAGGCCCACAGCACATGTTGGTGAGTCAGTGACTGGAGGGCATCAATTTGAAAGCATTAGCAACAGGAGAGATTGGGAGGAACTGCTTTACACACAGGGAGTTGTTAGGTACGCCCTGCCAGGTGCAGTGGTGAGGCAGGAACCAAATTAGCTTTGAAAAGGGAATGGGATAGATATCCAAAAAGAAATAATCTACAGTACGAGTATAGGGCGGGGTGGGGGGGTGGGTGTGTGGGAGATAAATGGGACTGAATGGATCGCTCTTTCAATGAACCAGCATAATAATAACAATAATAATGATAATAATCCTCGCATTTGATACAACGTCTTATCACATGGTCAAGACATCTCAAAGCGCTTCACAGAATATACTGTAAAGTGAATTGACCTCGTGTTTTGGGGGAAATGCAACAGCCAATTGCGCACAACAGAGTCCCACAAACAGTCGTGGATTGAGTGACCCAATTATTATTTTTTTTTAAAAAATGGATTACGACGCCCGGAAAAGCGATCCGACAATCGACAAACAACCAGATTCCTACTTGCTGCTGGGTAAACAGAGGAGTGTGGAGTGAGGAAACTTGCCCAACGTTTCGCTCCTGACAGGGAATCTTGCTTGCGAGGCGAGTGCTCCCACCACCGAGCTACAGGACTCCCTGTCTAGACACGATGGGTTGAATGGTCTTTTTCTGGGCGGAGCTGTAAATATCTATGGCTGGTGGTTCCAGAACTGACTGGAAATCCATTATCGCTCACCCAGTGAAAATTCACGCTGTTTATAAAATGAGTCCCAGTGTTGTGACCTCAACCACCCTTCCCTACTATCCCCCTTTTGTAGTCTTGGCCACAATTTTGGGGTGATGTTATACGTGTCCATGGAGCTAATGGGAAATTTGCGGCTTGCAAGCCTATTTTCCACTCGGCAAACGGGGTCTTTGCATTTGGATTGCAACTAAGTTAAAGACCAACGGTGAATTCAATCGCCCACCCCACCATTTCCCCCCCCCCCACCTCCCACCTCCCCTTCTCTCCTCCCAATCCTCTCAGTTGAGGTCGAGCCAACTCCGTTAAGTAAAATTATCCTTCCACACGGTGCGGGGAAAAAACAAATGAGGTTCTATTGTTATATGTTTAAAAGCGACGTGATCTCAACGGAGAGTTATCAAAACACCCAACGCAGCAGCCCTGCTCAGGAACTCATGACGACTTCCGAATGCTCAGGGGTCACAGGAAAGGCTGCCCGGGGAACAGCAGAGAGGATGGGGGGTGGGGGGGGAGGGGGGAAAGGAGGGGCGGGGGGGGAGGCGGAAGGAGAAAGGGGGAAGGAAACGCAAATACGCAGGGATTATCTGTGAAATTCCTGAAAAGATTCCCACAGGAGATGGACTCGAGCAGACACCTGCTGCGTTCTGATAGTTATTTTGCAATTATTAAAAATAAATATATGTGTCTGTGTGTGGGGGAGGGAGGGGGGCGAAGGCGAAGGGAGGGGGGGTGGGGGGGGAATAGAAAGTCTGACAATTAACTGTCCTGTGTCAGTTCCTACATTTTAGGTTTTGCTCTTGATAATACCAATAATAATAATAATCCTTGCATTTGAGATAACTCCTTATCACTTTGCTACGACGTCTCAAAGCGCTTCACAGGCTATACTGTAGAGTGGATTGACCGTGTATTTTGTGGGCGAAACGCGGCAGCCAATTGCGCACAGCAGCGTCCCACAAACAGTCGTGGATTGAGTGGCCACTTTTTTTTTTAGATCGCAAAACGGCTCATTCGCTGATCTTAACATTTTATTCCCCAAATAATAAATCACTCCCCAGACACTACACTTCACAAGAAAATCATGTGAGGTGCGTTGGGACATTTTCCAATGATGTGATAAGTCGCTGAATCGAATGCGAGGACTGTTATTATTTTAATTATATACAAATTGTCTGATGCACGTATTCAACTTATCTTGTAATGAATTATTACACATTATTTTTAATCCACTGCATTTGTATTTGATCCAACAAATTGTATAATTTGTATAATTGTATAGAACAACACAAATGCAATGAATTAACAATAAAAAAAAGGTCTCTGCAGTTTGCCTCGTTATAATTATGGTGCGGGAATTCAGTGGATGAGTTTTAAACATTAACTCACTTTGACCACGTCCCTCGCGGTGCGTGTCAGTGACCTCTGATTAACGATGCTCAGTTACAATAGGGGAAGACAGAATACTTTGGTCGTGTATTTATTTGGGTGTCTCTCGAACTTGGGAGCGTTTGCGCAAACGTTCCACACCTCAGATATTAATGGGATGTAAGAAACCTTTCAGCGAGTAGCCATCTGTGTTCAATACTCCAGCGAGAATCAGCAACGACTAGTGGATGCCAACTGATGTACTGAACTAGACTGAACTGGTGTCAGCTGGATTTCACAGCGGGGATGTCAAAGAATGTGTCAGTACCCGACACAGCTTGATACGGTCCTAAATGGGCCGGGGTCATGTTTTTTAGCGGGATCAGTCTCGTCTTTGTTACTGTGTCAGTCAAATGCTGATGGATCTCAATGGCGTAATGAAGTGAGAGTGAGAGAGCGTGAAAGTGTGTGTGTGTGTGTGTGTGTGTGTGTGTGGTGGTGGTGGGGTGGGGGGGGTGGGGTGGTGGTGTGGGCTGGGCGGGTGGGGGTGTACGACTAGGGGTGGAGAGAAAGAGAGTGTACAAGAGGAGGAAGTGGGGAATCAGACGAGGAAAGGAAGCGCTATTTCATTGGGGTGGTGGCGGGTGGGGGGGCGGGGGTTTAGGTGAATATTAGAGGTCCCGCAGTGTGGGCAGAATCTATCTGTTCAGGAGGACGTTACAGAAATAAATAATAATCCTTGCATTTGGCAGAGCGCCTCTACCCGTCTTCGAGACGTCTCAAAGCGCTTCACAGAACACACTGTAAAGTGTAGTGACTGTGTATCTGTGGGTGAAACGCGGCAGACAATCGCACAAAGCAATGTCCCACAAACAGTCGTGGATCGAGTGACCAATTTTATTTTGGAGGGATTATTACCCCCGGAAAGCGATCCACCAATCGACTAACAACCGGGTTCTTACTTACTGCTGAGTAAACAGAGCGTGTGGAGTAAGGAAACTTGCCCTAACTCTATCCTAATGTGGATTGCCCCCTCCTACCTCTCTGACCTGCTAAACCCCTTATCAACCCGTCCGCTCCCTCCGCTCAGCAGGCTCCAGCCCTACCATCAGCGGTTGGGCTTTCACCCTCTCTGCCCCCCCCCCCCCCTTTGGAACTCCTTGCCACAACCCCTTGGCCTCGCTCCCTTCCCTTGCTTCCTTCAAGGCACTACTCAACACCCTCCATTTCGACCGTGCCTTCAGCCGCCCTCCTACTCTCTGCCCTCCCTCGCCCCAACCCTGCCCCCCACCCCCAAGCTCGGGTCCTGATCCCCGACTGTTCGAACGTCCTCCCGACGTGGAAGGCGCTTTACAAATGTGATATTGTTGCTGTTGTTAAGTCAAACTTGCGTAGAATATGAATTCTTGAAAGGAGACTTGGGCCGATATGTACAGATCAGACTTAGGAGAGTTTTACTGTATTTTAACACATTACGGGGGGGGAGAGGGAGAGGGAGAGGAAGGGTGGGGTGCATAATCCATGCTGAGAAAGAGTACAGCAGCCTCTTTATTGTCTAGACTGTGCACAAATGGTTGTTGTTGTGCCAACAAACTGAGCTGAGCAGTAATGTAATACATGCAAGGTGGCTAAAAATAGACCGACATGTTGCCTCCTGCATCAGCGTGCAAGAATAGCGGTAAACCGGTAACAGGCAGCGGTAAACCGGAAGCAGGCAGACGTGCCCCTGATGGTTCACTCCCAAGTTGGCGATTTTCCACCTCGCCTTAAAACCGCATAAAACAGACACTAGGAACGACGGAAAAATATTCCTCACCCCAACTCCCTGTGACGGAGCAAAGCTGGAATGGCTTTTGAATGCGTCATTTACAAGTGGGGCGTGTTTACAGAGACGTTCCACTCTGTTCGGCAGCGACTGTTTTCATGATTTCGTCCACAAAATACGCAGTCAATTCACTTTACAGTGAATCCTGTGAAGCGCTTTGAGACGTCTCGAAGACGTGATAAGCCCCAGTATCAAATGCAAGGATTATTATTATTATTATGATTGGGTTCAAGGTGTAGGGTAATAATATGATATTCAACCTCACACTCGATGCAGTGATTTGTTATGCCAAAAAAAGTTTTCCTTTGCTGCCTGTAAATCAAAATCACTCTCTGAAGTGGACTATGTATTTTGTAGGCGAATGTGGCAACCAATTTGCATACGGCAAACAGTCCCACAAACAGTCAATGCCTAATTTTGAATCTGGGGTTTTTTGGCCGGGACATGGGACCTTCAACATACACATAACAGTTTAACATCTCATTTGGTGGACAACATCTCAGGCAAGGCAGTGTTCCCCACCCCCCAGTACTGTACTGAAATGTCAGCCTGGACTGTGAGCTCAAAGTCCTGCCATGAGTTGCTGGAACCTACAACCTTCTGACTCAGAGGTGAGATCGCTGTTTACTGAGCCAGATCACCTTTTGGGGCCAGGGGGCTTTGGGACCTTCAAACCCTCCCTTGCGATCGCCATGAAGACCAGTTGTGTCTGGAACGATAGTGAAGTAAGAAAGAGAGTGTCTTTTAATTAAAAATCCCGTTCCACTTCAAAACACGGTATCTCAAAGTGCTTCACGAGTTACAGCTGTTGAGTGCGGTGATGATTTCAGCAGGTAAGGACCCGCAAGGTAATTGGATGATTAATTTAGTGTATTGTTGGGCAGGACACCAGGTGAGAGAGACTCTGTCATCATCCCTACTTTATATTTAGACTCCTTTCTCTTTTCAATAGCGAGATGGGATCTTTAATGCCCCCTCCACCCACCCAACCCACCCCCACACCATTCCACTCACCCATCCAACCCACCCTCCCACCTTCCCAACCAACGCTCCCCCCTACCCACCCAACCCACCCCCACATCATCCCATCCACCCTCCCACCCACCTACCCAACCCACTCCCCCACCAGATGTAGCCTCCGTCCATCCTCTCAAGCTAACGGCAGCACCCCCAATGCATGGATCCTACCCTCTTGCGGGAGGAAAGAGGCTTGAACCCATACAACCTCTTGACCCAGATCCGACAGCCTCGAAGCTTAAAAGGGGGGGTGGTGGGGGGGAGGGGAAAGCATTTTTAATCAGAGTAAGGTCGAGCAATTTTATCTCCAGGGCCACGACAAGCAATGATTTACTGGTGACGGTGGTGGTGGGGAGGGGTGAGGCGGTGAGTCGAGGAGGATGGGGAGGGGTGAGGGGGAGGGTCGGGGGCAGAGCAAGTGTTTGGCTCTCTCCAGCACAAGTGCGGGGGCTCTTTTTACTCTCCTCTCGGATTCTTTAATCTGGGCCGGGACTGAGACGAAGGGGCTTGTGCTGAGCACAGCTGCAGCTGCCCAGCCTGAGAACAGGTGACGTGTCCAACTGTTGCTTCCATGTTAACCGCCTCTCTCCCGGGCAACCCTCGCCACTTTCCTCGGGCCTCTCCGCGCCCCACCCTCCCCCCACCCCCAGCCCCGTCACCCCTGAAATAACAAGCACGGGGGCCGCTTAAACATCCCCATTAATTCTAATCAATTGGGGGCGGAAATGTCCACCTCTCTCTTCCCCCACCTCCATAAGTACAGGAACTCGCTGTTAAAGACTATGGAATAAGTATCTCGGGTCAACGGTCAACAGGAAGCACCTGTTACTCTGGGGTTAGTGTTATGGTAAGCAGGTCACCGGAGATTGTCTTTTGTGGTGCCGAAAATGTACGCGTTTTCAAGTACTTTCAGCCTGAGAGTCTGGCTCAGTTGGTAGCACTCTCACCTCTGAGTCAGAAGGTTGTGGGTTCAATTGGCTGGACACCAGAGCCCAGAGGAGGAGATGGTGGGGCTGAAGGGGGGGGGGGGCAGGGTAGGGGGACAGATGACTGAAAGCACAGTCAAAGGAGTGTAAGCCTTAACAGGGAATGGGTTTGATCGGACGCATCGTCAGAGCGGGAACTGAGGCGAGGAGAGAAGAGAGGATTGGGGTTGAGAAACTCCAGGGAGAGGTAGAGCAAAACCCACAGCGAAAGGCAATGAATTGAGATCACTCGCTGCTCCCTCGAACCCACTTTCAAACGCTATTTGCAGCAGCGAGCAGCCACAACGATCACGCTACTCCTCGTAGAACAATCTGCGTGAGTGATGCGTGAGACAACCATGATGACCCGGCTGAATAAAAGATGGCTGATCACATCGTGCTCTGTTCACGTGCAAAAATACACAGTCACTTCACTTTACAGTAAATCCTGTGAAGGGCTTTGGAGACATTTCGATGACTTTACTTAAGCAATATTATTATTCTCGTGTTCTTTGGGGCAAACCAACAGAAATCGCTTCGTAGAAATTGGCCTTGCAGAGCACTATCCAACTTTATCTGTCCCTACCTCTCCTGGAGATGTTTGCCTCCATTCCTCGACTGCATTTACAAGTCCATAGATGCCCTGGTGCATGTCCTGGCCACCAATCCTTCCACCGTTCACAAATTTGGTGCTGGGTTTGTCCATAAAATACACAGTCACTGCACTTTCTCCCTGTGGGACACCGAGACTCCTCGCTTGATGTACACACACCTGGAGATATTTTCTTGTTAGGGATCAGAAACTCTGGTTGATTTCTCCCCACCCTCCCCCATACACCCACCCTCCCTCATACCCATTCTGTGTGTGTGTATGTGTGTGTGTGTGGTGCTGCCGAGGCAGAGATAATAATAATAATAATCCTTGCTTTTGATATAGCGCCTTGTCACGCCTTCGAGATGTCTCAAAGCGCATCACAGAATATACTGCAAAGTGTAGTGACTGTAATATTTTGTGGGTGAAACGCAGCAGCCAATTGCACACAGCAGCGTCCTGCAAACAATCATGGATTGCAATGACCAATTTATTATTATTATTTTTTTTGAAGGAATTATTACCCCGGAAATTAGATCAGCTAATTCAGCACAGGTTAGCAGAGGATCACACCAATCACCTGTAATACACAGCCATTCACTGCTCTTAACCTCCGTGTTGCTTTGCAACGGCCCCAGCGACCATGTCTGTGCAATTACTCTCTGGCCGTTTACTCTCTAAGGAATAGGAAGAACAAGCGAATAGTTTGAAAGCTACAAAGAAGGCGCTGGATTTAAAGGATTAACGCGATCCTGAACGTACACGAAAGGCTGTTAAAGTCATCAAACTAAACAGCTGTAACGCCTAATCCTGTATAATTGTCACATTACCAGCGGGGGGGGGGGGGGAGGAGGGGGAGAGAGGGAAAAACAGGCGAGTTTTTTTTTGCCATTGCGCTGCCCGAGTGATACTGTTGATCAAGAGGTCACTTTAACTCTGGCGCAACAGCGAGCCCCGTGTCCCCATTGCACCCACATCCCCTTTCCCGCTTGTCCTGGCCTCGCAATCAGTGTCTGTACAAGGCAGGGCTGTGATGAATGGCCCTGTCTGGGTGCCCTCTGTACCAGGCACATACAGCTGTCTGTTTCTCTTACAAAAGGGACCTGCCAATGCACATGTCACTCCTCCCGCTCAGCGGCCAGCTGCACCCACTTCAGCCAAACTCAACGGGTCCCCGTCTATAAAATATTAACAGGCGGGCAGTTAACGCAATCACTTCTCCACACAGACACCCCTCAGTGATGAATTAACCCTTTCTAAAACAACCGACGCAAGGTCAGAGAAAGGACCCCTTGACCAGCCCGAGGGTGTATCTTTTTTTTGGGGGGGGGGGGGGGGTGGGCGGGGAGTGGGGGGGGGAAGGGATTTAAAGAACAAAGTAAATTCTCTCTCGTTCTCCATCCATCACCGGGTATCTCAATGGTTAGGGCCCTCGTCTCGCAAGTGAGAGACCTGGGTTCGATTCCCGGCCAGGATGAAACCTTAGGCAAGTCTCCTTACTCCACACGCCTGATAATAATCCCTCACGAAAAAAATAATAAATAGAAAAAAATCGCTATATGAAATACAAGGATTATTATTATTATTATCTCTGTGGTGATGCTTGAGGCAGTGCTGCTTCCCAGACTGGCCAGCAGGGGGCAGAATGACCACTGATAAATAATAATAATAATAATCCTCGCATTTCATATAACGCCTTATCACGCGGTTGAGCGATCTCAAAGAGCTTCACAGGATATAATAATAATAATAATAATCCTTGCATTTGATATAGCGCTTTTCACGTCGGGAGGACGTCCCAAAGCGCTTCACAGAACACACTGTAAAGTGAATTGACTGTATATTTGTGGGCGAACGCGGCAGCCAATTGCGCACAGCAATGTCCCACAAACAGTCGTAGATTGAAAATGACCAATTTAATTATTGTTTTTGGTTTTTTTTTATATACTGCCAAGTGAAATGACTGTGTATTTTGTGGGCGAAACGCAGCAGCCAATTTCGTACAGCAGCGTCCCACAAACAGTCCTGGATTGTGTGACCAAATTATTATTTTTATCTACTTATTTATTTTGAAGGGATTATTATCCCCGGAAAGGCGATCCGCCAATCGACTAACACTTGGGCTCCTACTTATTGCTAGGTAAACAGTAGCGTGTGGAGTAAGGAAACTTTCCTAAAGTTTCGCCTGACCCGGGAACCGAACCCGGGTCCTTTCTCTCACTTGTGAGGCGAGTGCTCTAACCACTAAGCTGCAGGACTCCAGAAACAACAACTTGTATTTATATAGCGTCCTTTATGCAGGGAAGAATCTCGGAGCGCTTAGAGTATACAGCATACGTGGCACGGCTTAATGTTAATGTTTATGACATAGATGTGAGCCAGGCAGCAAAGCAAGTAATCTCTTACCACTCGGTTAAAGCTACGGATTCAACGAGTGCAACATACACTCAGCTGAATGGAAGGTACCAGTGTTCTGTTCACCCAGAAACAGCACAATGATATCAACACCTTTCTCTAAACCAGTTATATACATACATATAATAATAATCATCATTCTTGGATTTGATACAGTGCCTTATCACGGTCTTAAAGTCCTGTGGAGTCCTGTAGCTCAGTGGTTAGAGCACTCGCTTTGCAAGTGAGAGACCTGAGTTCAATTCCAGGCAGAGGGTGAAACCTTGGGCAAGTTTCCTTACTCCACACAGAGCCTAATAATAATCCCTCCAAAACCAAAAACAATAATAAATTGGTCATTTTCAATCTACGACCGTTTGTGGGACAATTGGCTGCCGCGTTCGCCCACAAATATACACTCACTTCACTTTACAGTGTGTTCTGTGAAGCGCTTTGGGACGTCCTCCCGACGTGAAAAGCGCTATATCAAATGCAAGGATTATATTTAAAGCGCTTCGCGGGTTTTACTGTAAGACGTGGTGACTGTGTGTTTCGTAGGGGAGCACGGCAGCCAATTTGCGCACAGCCACAAAGCGATTTTTGTAACAATGATAAATGAGCTTCTTTGCATTTGACACAGCGCCTTTCACGTCAGGAGGACACATCAAAGCGCTTCTCAGGATTTTAGCGTAAACTGCAGTAACTGCGCATTTCTGCCGATTTACCAGCTACAGATTCTATCTCAACAGAACGGCGGAAATGCGGAGGGGGGAACTGAGACATCCTCTGACATACATACTCCCCCGTCTTAAAGAGAGAGAAAAAAATCTGGTAATCTTATTACTGGGAATTGAGAGAGAGAGAGAGAGAGAGAGAGAGAGAGGGAGGGAGAGAGAGAAAATATTTCAGCAAGTGGCATCCAGACAAAAACTTGTGGAGGTCACAGAGTTCAATGGTGTGACTGAACCTGCAGGATATGAGCGAGATCCGGAATGCTGTGAATCTGCAGCTTATTTAACAAAAGGAGCCCGGTATCAAGTAATGAAATAGTGACACAGACACCAGCCTTCACTGCCACACGATTCCGTGATCGTCCGGAAACGCTAATGTGATTTCAGCCCTTTTGTCTTTAACCGGAGAAAGAACGTTTTGTTTTACATATAAAAAAAAGATATAGGTTTTAACGGCAAAGTAAAAGTGCTTTCACGGGTTTAAGCTTAAAGAGGATCTTAACAATATGTGTAACGTGGTCAAAAATAATTCTAAGAAGGGATCACGGCTCAAGCTCAGAAGGAGGTATGAACGGGCAGTTTAGAGCTGCTAATTTTTTTCCAGGTTGGGTGTTGAGACCTTCAGGTCCAGCATCTCCCCAGCACCTCCCCACCTCGGTGACCTTCTCCTACCTCACTCTTCTACACTCTTAATGGTTGGGACGTCCTCCCGACGTGAAAGGCGCTATACAAATGTAATCTTGTTGTTGTTGTTTATGCGCTCGCCGAGCGAGCGAGAGGACCCGGGTTCGGTTCCCGGGTGGGGCGAAACTTTAGGCAAGTTTCGTTACTCCATGCGCACGCCTCTGTTGACCCAGCAGGAAGTATGAACCCGGTTGTTAGTCGATTGGCGGATCACCTTCCGGGGGTAATAATCCCACCCAAAAAAATGCGGTCACTCAATCCGTGACTGTTTATGGGACACTGCTGTGCGCAATTGGCTGCTGTATTTTGCCCACAAAATATACAGTCAATTCACTTTAGAATATATCCTGTGAAGTGGTTTGAGACGTCTCAACAACATGATAAGGCGCCGTATCAAACGACAGGATTATTATTATTTATGATTCTACTCCCTCTCCCCTTCTCCTCCTCACTACCCCTTGGCAAACTCGGAGTGGTTTTACAAAGGCGGAGTTCAAGGCTGAAAAAGGGAGAGGTGAGTGGAGGCATGGTCAAAGAGGTTTTAAGGCGAGATTTAAAGACGAGGAGGGGTGTTGACCCCAAGCTTTCCTGGTAACCAGCAAGTCTGAGCCTCCGTAACTTCAGTTGAACTAAAGCAAGCTAATACTTTGTGAGGTGGACCTCCAATGACAAGCATTGACATGGGGTAACCAGAGGCAGAGGCCACATGACAGGACCACTCAGCAGCATGGTTCTGAAATCAAACATTAACAAGCGGAATGACTGGGATCAGCTTATTATTGTTTGGCTCCGCAGTGGGTGAAATAACTCACCTCAAGGCCTTGCGATAACCTCGCAGGTCACCACGAGGCATGATTCATGAGATTCATAGGGGAAGGGGGAAGAGGCCCCCTCGGTTCAAAAAAAACACTCCCAGTTCACAAGATCTGTCTGGATGAAGAAGGTCCTTCGGCCCATCTGATCTCAACCCTCTAGACCACCTGCCCTTCTGTCCGCCTATCACAGTGTTGAGCTGCTTTCTAAACGAGTCCCAGTGTCCTGGCCTCAACCACCCTTCCTGGCGAACCTATTCCAGTCATTAATTACCCTCCGGGGTAAAAAGTATCTGTCCTGAAATTGCCCCCTTTCCAACTCTAAACCGTGGGTCCTCTTGTTCTAGTGCCTTGGTGTGTCTGATGGTAACGGCCCTGTTAACGACAAGTTCCTCAAAAATGCTTCCCAAAAGCTATTTTCATACTCGTGCAAAAAAAAAGAGTCTATCTCAATTCAGGGTTTTGCCGGCTTTTGGAAGGGAAAACCGTGTGTGGGGTTCAGTGTCTTAACGTGGGCCCTCTGATGTGGACTCGTCGAAAGGTATAAAAATACCCAGCTGTTTACTTATGTGATTCAACAAAATACGGAGCAGGAACAGAGTACACAACCATGTCTCCAAGACTTTAAAGTAAACAGAATCGGACGCCAAAGACACCTCTTCCCACTCTTGGAAAGATTTGTGGGACATGGTTCCCCTTTTCCTGTTTTTCCTTTGTGGTGGTCTCTCAGGGGTCTGGTTTCTGAGCCGGGCGGGTCCAGGGAACTGCCGATGACAGACCAGCTCAGTCTGGCTCATCGGCAGGACTCGGAAGGGGAGGCCAGTCACTGGGGGCAGGGATTTTTCCAACTCGACTCCCGTTAATTCTACAAGTCAAAGCTCTAATAGGTAGGGTGGTCCTAGTTGAACAAGTTAAACTGGTTAAACTCCAGCAGTTACTCCAACGCACACTCTGGGTTCCCCCAAGCCTTGGCTCCCGCAAACTGGCGCCTAACCCTCTCCGGAATTAGATGCGTCCTTGAGGGAGAGATTGCGCATTCCATTCCAGCCACAGGGAAATGTCCACATGCAGGTGGCGTACATAGGTGGAACCTCCAGTCGGACTTGGATGCTCTTATAATAATAATCCTTGCATTTGATACAGCGCCTTATCACGTCTTTAAGACATCTCAAAGCGCTTCACGGAATATACTGTTAAGTGAAATCACTGTGTATTTTGTGGGCGAAACGCGGCAGCCAATTGCACACAGCAACGTCCCCAAAAACAGTTGTGGATTGTGTGACCAAACTATTATTATTATTTTTTCTTGACGGGATTATTACCCCCGGAAAAAAGATCCGCCAATCGACTAACAACCGGGTTTCCTACTTACTGTTAGGTAAGAGAGGCGTGTGGAGTAGGGCAACCTGCCCAACTTTTCGACCTGCCCAGGAATCGAACCCAGGTCCTCTCGCTTGCGAGGCGAGCGTTCTAACCACTGAGCTGCAGGAGTTGAGCACGACGATAGGTCAAGACACCAGTTGACCAGAGCGATGTGTGGACTCACCGCCGATCAGGCAAGAGGTGGGGGGGGGGGACAACACGTATCCTCCCCCGGCCCCAACTGGGAACAGTACGAGCTGAGTTTTTCTCGTTTCGCAAGTCGATCGCAGCAAAGCCCCGTTTTCCCATCCAGTTAAATGTGAAGTGATTTATGAGCCACTGAGTCTCGCTTGTGTTGTATCTGGGGACCTACCATATGTGATTTATGATGAAATAAGCAGAGCAGTGGAGGCGTTCTGACTAGACAGAGCCACACAGCACCGACAAATAAACACCCAACACGCTTCTCTCCAATTGTATCAACACAGCCGGTTTCTGTGGCAACGATGCCTCCGTTGCCTAAATCAACACGTTGCCTTTCGAGAGGCAATATTTGAGGTGACATTCTTTGAGAAGGATGCAAAACTGTGACGTTTTCCCTGCACAGGAATACAAACACGGCGTGTTTGCCAAGCCCCGCTGCACCGGCAGAGGTGAGACCCTGCTTCTGATAGCCTGACGCTTGCCTTCAAGTGCACATTGTTTTGAGTACTTTACACTGTTCCCGGCCTCCCCGTTACTGATTACCCAAGGTCTGAGCTTGCAAGGAAAGAGCAAACAAACTTGCATTTTTATAGCATCCCTTCGAAGCTTCTCGAAGCACTTGACGGCTAATTACTATCAAGTGTAGTGACTTTTTTTGTAGGCGGTCATTTGCACACAGCAAGGACCCACAAGCAGTGTGGAGAATTAAGGCGGAGGTTTGTTGGCGAGCAGTGTTTTCCGATGGTCTTAAGAGATCTTTAACGCCTGCCTCACAGGCACCTTGGCTATAGGTCTCATCTGAAGGGCGGTGGATGAATCCAGATACCCCCCTCCCCAACCCCACCCCCACACACACCTACCCAGTAATCCTCAAATGTGACATAGCTCCTTTCACGTGTGGAGGACATCCCAAAGCGCTTCACAGGACGTTCTGGAAAGCAGAGTGACTTGTATGTTCTGTAGGCGAACACGTTAAGAGAAGCGTTAGAAACAGGACGTGAAAAGAATGATGTTCTATGCAGTATTATTCACACCCAGTTTAGAGGCTGGGCTCAGATGGAAGAAAGGTCATCAACCTGAAACGTTAACTGACTTTCCTCTCTCCATAGATGCTGCCTGACCTGCTGAGTGTTCCCACCACTTCTGTTTGTATTTTTGCCTTTGTAAACCGCACTTTACGTAGGATAACGCTTTGGAGCGCCCACGAGCGATGGAGAAGGGGGAGATAGAGAAGGCTGACATAACTGCCACTCACTAGCTGTCGCCAGATGGTACACCTTCAGTCATCCAGTCACCTTATCCCTAACTTCCCTGATACTTTGCAGACCTGGAATTCTTTTAACTTGAGTTTTCCCACTTTGGCTTTGGTTAACAAGAGGGAGAGGGGAGTGGAGGTGGTGGGGGGGGTGGGGGTTGGATGCCTAGTATTTGCTATCAAGTCATAAATAATCTTTCCTGTCAAAGTGCAACATCTTGACCCAGGTGGAACTTCATTCCGGAACTGAATTAGACTGGGCATCTGACACATGCATATCACCGTGCTTACCATCGTCTCCAAACCAAAGTGAGATTTCCACGCATCCCACCTACACATGGAAATTCCGGAGGTAGATTGACGGAATGGAATGCGCACTCTCTCTCTCTCTCTCTCTCTCTCGCTCTCTTCCTGGAGGGATGTATCCTGCTTGCCTAATTCCCAGAAAGTATTAGACGCAGGTTGGGAACTGGACTAAAATTAGTCCAGAATAGTAAATCACTGTCCTTCTCATTGAGCCGTTTCATTGACGAATATTGGGAATTTGTTTTCTTTTGGGACAGATCTAGTAAATCCAGCAGAATTGAATAATCCCAAACAACACCAGGTCAATTCGAACGGCTTGATCAATAACTGGGGTCTCGGCCTCTGTTGAAAAATGTCCTCATTTTGATGATTAAATGTGAACTGTCTGGCATCAAGCTACAAAATTCCAATAATCAACTGGTCATTGAAACACGGAAACCAATTGATCAACCAGTCAATAGCAAATTTGTTTACCCGGTGACCTGACATTCAGGGGGCCAGAGGTCAGGCTGAACATACGGTAAATCTCTTGAAAGTCCAGCCATCCCCCCAAACATGTCTTGAATTTGTGGAGACACAAGTCTCCTGTCACACCTCAGCTGCACCTTTACATACTTGAACCAATTGTGTGGAATTTTTTATATATATATATAAAAAATCTCATTTCTCTTTCCTCCGTGCGAATACAGACAAGAGCATCCAATACACATTAAAATTGCCCCCAAAGGTCATCAATCACAATTTATAGTCTTTTGTTAAAAGAATACAGAGGACGGGATGTTGGAGGGAATTAAGAGTTCTGTTCGATTCGATTCTTTCTACTCTGGTTTCAGATGGAGCCCATGACAGATGGGATGAAAGTCTTCTCTCTGATTGCTGTCGGGTGCCTAAGTGAAGCAAGTTTCGGACAGCTTCATTCTCTGGGAATGGCCAGATGGACCTTAATGGTCTTTTCCGGTTTCCGTGCATTCCTCCCCAGTAATTGATAGCATGAACCGGCAGGTCTCAATGGAAGCCACCAGGACACCGTGGGAAATGGACATGTCCAGGGGGAGGCACTGTTTTGAAGTTTAGGTAGGGAGTGGGGGGGCGGCGGGAGCAGGGAGGGGAAAATAAGTAAAGCAAATAAAGGACCTGTCTTCTATCTAATCCAGGCCATACCTATTCAGTGAAGGCTTGAATCTGACACCGGGCAGAAACAGTGGAAATGTTTTGCATTCCACAACCCTCACCTCAACGCGCACAAAATCCGATACATTTTCATTTCTTTCAACCACAACACAAAAAAAGCTGCTCTTTTAATACCCGGTGAAAGCATGAGACGTGCACAGGAGCCACAAACACACAGTTACCACAGTTTACGTTGAATAAAAGCCCGGGGAGCCTTTTGCTGACGAGACGAGGCGCTATATCAAATGCAAGGAATATTATTGTGATTATTATTTGAATCTGCCATCTGGACATCTCTTTCCCTGTCGGATTTTGCAGATGACATCACTTATAGCTGCTATATTGTCCTCCTCTCCTTTCAGTCGGTTGGCTCCTTTTGGCGATGATGTAACTCACAAGAGCGCAATCTGAATCCGTGATTATTTCAGGAATCAGAAGTAATAGTCTGGGATTTATTAAGGTACTGTATAAACCCCAGAGGTTACCCTGCAGTCTGAGTTTTTTCTGCCTGTCTGTTACTTTCTTTTTAAACCTTAACTATTTCCTGGCGCACTCCATTACTTTAGCCTGAACCGTTTCAGATCCCTCGTGTGTCGCACTTCTATTCTACCCCCAAGAATGTGCAGGTTTCTCAGCGTCAATGTGATAGGGCTGTCAGACAGCGCTAAGGCTCTGCCTGTGCTAATCACCCTCATTCCAAGCTATTTAATTCTACCTCTGGGTCTGAAATCTACCCAGCCTTTCGCCTGCAAATAGGCGGTCGCTAACATTAATAACAATCCTTGCATTTGATGTCACCTGTCACATCGTTGAGACGTCTCAAAGGGCTTCACAGAATTTACTGTAAAGTTTATTGACTCTTATTTTGTGGGCAAAATGCGGCAGGCAATTGCGCACAGCAGCGTCCCACAAACAGCCGTAGATCGAGTCACCTTTTCTTTCTTTCAATTTTATTTTTGAAGGGATTATTGAAGCGTTTTGAGATGTCTCGACAACGTGATAAGGCGCTGCTTCAAATCTGAGAATGATTATATTGTTATCAACTTACTACAAAGCTCTCTCGGTTTCAGGCCTCCATCAATACTCAATACATGCCGTTTGACTGGGGAGGTCGATTAAAGGGACAGCAATGTGCCACAGTTAATCTCTCTGCACGGAGCAAGGGAGCAAATAGAAAGTGTCGAGTGTTAAAACCTCCACCTGCTGTTGTAAACTGTTGCCGTACTTTCACTAACGTCTGTGAATGCCACGTAGGTGGCCACTTATTGGGGTGAGGGTGGGTTAGCACTCAAAGCTTTCATTCTGCTGCTTCAGTAGAGAACAGCATTGCTTGACTGCTATCTATTTTGAGCATTTTCCTTCCTTTGTCAGTGAACGCTAAACATTACAGGATAGTCAATGCCACACACTCACACACACACACACACACAACCTCTCCCCCACTCAGGTCACCTTATCGACGTTCTGTGCAGGTGTGAAGCTATTTCAAGAGGTCTTGAAAGTTTATGGTTCTGGTAACTGCTCACAGGTGGGAGTGTGAAACATCTCCACAGTCCGGGCCTTGAACTGCGGTTACGCTTGTGCTCTATTTATACATTTATCTATTGATATCCACGACTGTTTGTGGGGACGCTGCGGTGCACAATTGGCTGCCGCGTTTCACCCGCAAAATACCAAGTTAATTCCCTTTGCGATATATCCTGTGAATCTCAACGAGGTGATAAGGCGCTGTATCAAACGCAAGGATTATTATTATTCATAGCTTCCTCTATAAGCGTATCAAGGACTTATACATCGATGTGGAAAGATTCTGTGCCCTTCCCTTCCTTTAAACTGGCATCTGCTCCAGTCGGGGGCTGAGTGAGTCAAGAGGCAGGTTCGGGGCTGTTTATTACAAGTCTTTTATCTCAAGCTTGACGAGTCATTGAGAAACATTTTGATTTTAATCCCCAGCTATGGGAACGGTGACACACGAGATTCGGAATGGTGGGTGTCTGTGGCGGCTTTACTGGATGGAAATTTTCTTAGAAAAAGGAAGGGTGTGGGGAGCAAGATGAGCAGAAGATCTAGACGGAATGGAATGGCCTGGAGCGAAGAAAGAGAGCTGGTGTCGAGTGTTGGAATTAACGTGTTCCTTGGGGAAGTAGGGCTGGAGCACAGACCTGGGGGGAGCTTTACTGTGTCACTGCACACATTCAACCTCGTTCGCTGCCAAAAGTGGACATTCTTCGCTTTAACCATAACAGCTACACATGGGAGGCGTAAATGTGGGTCAAAAATAATCTTGATATCCCCTTTCCTTTCCAAAGAGCCAAGCTGGGATCGTTTTTGCGAGACTGTTAACTTTCGCTGTCGAACTGTTAACTGGAAGCGTGAGATTCTGTTTCACTGAGAGCAACGAGAGTTCATCATCTCAAAAGAGGAACGGGCTGTTCAATCGCGACCCTAGTGCTGTAGACTTCCGTCAGAGAGTTAGAAAGCTCTAGCTGTTCACTGTGCCATCATCATGTCTCCCTCTCTCCTTCAAGCGTTAACTGTTTCCTACAAGGTAGACTGCTTTCAGCGTGACTTCAGACACTTGTTATATTTAACAAAGACTCGTGGTTTGACATTTGACAGCTATGTTTTCAACAGCTCAAAGCCAAAAGGTTACAAATCAGCAGCTGGAATGATCTGATGCAAATCTTTGCTCTCTACGGGAAAACAGAACAGGTGACAAAATACAGTAGAGGCTGCCACCGTCAAAGATTTCAGAACTATCCCGATTACAAAAAGCAAAGCTCTGGTGGTTGGCGGTGGGTGGGGGGAGGGGGTATAGGGGAGAAACAGAGGGAAGGAGGGGGAGGTAGAGAGAGAGAAAGAGAAAGAGAGCGAAGGAAACCTCAAAGATGGCTAAGGAATAAAAGAGGAATTTTTAAATCCAACATCCCTCTGGGCAAATTAAAACTTCATCTGCTTAAACAGCAACTGAATGTGGAACCATATGGAATCCATCCAAGAATACGGGTTCTGGAGAATTGCTGAAAAAAAAGACATTTCAAAGCATTCGAAAGTACAGCTGTTCTTACGATCCCGGTGGCACAGAACGTTTTGCCTATTTACCCAGGAAGGTCTGTTTAACCCTCATGGAACTGACCCTGACCGTCACGTTCTCGCCTGCCACAAAACATGGGAGTCCTCTCCCCCGTGTTCGCCACCAACACCGTTTGCTACCACTAAACGTGGCAGCGCAGAGAGCTCTGTGATTATTCCGAACGGCGCTCTGTGTCCCCCCCCTTTTCCCACAGCGGGCCCCACGGACAGAGGGGTGAGCGTGGTAAGGGGTGCGCTGTTTCCAGCCAGCGACATGCTGGAGTACTGGCAGAGCAGCAGAAAGTGGGCAGGTGTGCTCAAGTGACTGAGCGGCCTTTAGGAATCAACCCAGAGAGCCAGGCATGTTTCTTGCTGTGTTCTGATTGTATGTTGCACACGTTGATTGCACAGGGCTTTGGGGACAGTACTTGTATTAGGTTTGCTGGCAAGGACGTGAGCAAGTGGGAGCAGTCTGTTTAGAAGGTTCAGCACAATTCATTTGATCTTGTTACTGCGCTTGTGTTGCTGGGACCAAAGCTCCTTTGCTAACAGCAGCAGCAAAGTGGTGTTGGAGCGGGAGACCTAGATTTAGACCCGTCGCTTGGCGATAAGGACCTCTCAGCTATCATAATCCCAAACCGATACCGTTACATGCTTAACCGATATGCTTAACATTCCATTCATTCATATATAACGCCTTTCACGTCGGGAGGAAGTCTCAAAGCACTTGACCCCTCTAGTAGGGCGCCCGAGCTGGAGCCAAGGAGCGGGGCAGGAGAGGAATGATGATCAAAGGTACAAGGTACGTTTTAAGATGTGCCTTGAGGAAGAGGGAGGCTACAACAACAACAACAAGATTCCATTTATAGAGCGCCTTTCACGTCGGGAGGACGTCCCAAGGCGCTGGACAGTTGGGTCAGGACCCGAGCAGGGGGGGGAAGTGGTCAGAGAGAGGGGAGGGAAGGGAGGGAGCGAGGAGGGGGAAATGATCAGGGTGAGGGGAGGGAAGGGAGGGAGCGAGGAGGGGGAAATGATCAGGGTGAGGGGAGGGAAGGGAGGGAGCGAGGAGGGGGAAATGATCAGGGTGAGGGGAGGGAAGGGAGGGAGCGAGGAGGGGGAAATGGTCACGGTGAGGGGAGGGGGAAGGGAGGGGCCGAGGAGGGGCTAAACAGAAACCTAATGTAAGAGCAATAGGAAGAGGAGGCCAATCAACCCTTTGAGTCTGTTCTAATAATAATCCTTGCATTTGATATGTTCACGTCTTCTAGAGGTCTCAAAGCGCTTCACAGAATATGCTGTAGTGAATTGAATGTATATTTGTGGGCAAAACTTTTATTATTTTATTGTGCTGACCTTTTATTAGACCACAAGGCAGATCTTTTCATCCCATCTGCCACTTTTTCTCCCTATCTATTTAATAGCTCGAATATCTATCCATTTCCCTTTCAAACATTCAATCAATTCTGCATCTACGGCCTTCTGGGACACATGGCGTTGCGATGGCAAATTCTCATAGCCCTTTGTGTGTCGAAGAGTTTTCTGGCTTCACGTTGACCTGCAGGGCTATCTTGCCTGCACAACTCCTCTGCTCTTTCACAAGAACGTCCCATGTTGCATTTTGTTTGATCGATAATGGTGTGTGGTCTATTTACGGTGCCCCCCACAATGCTCTATCGCTGCTCGACTGACATATAAAGCAAAGGGGTCGAGGTTTCAGGGGAATCAATAACAGGTGGCCCTGTACTCACACCGAAGAGGGAGGTCTGGCCTGTACTGCTGGCCTCTCTGAGTTGGTGCAGAGTTCAGTAACCCAACAAATAATATGAGTAGTGGTTTTCATATCACCGCACTGCGCGCTCTCAGGCCAAAGGAAGAGAAGGTGTGATTGCTGCAGGTTGGGTGGGTTGCTTGAATGAACGGGGGCCTGTTTTCTCAAGCGGAATGATTCTGTAGATTGGGATGTTCTGTATCTCAGTGGTTAGAGCACTCGCCTCGCAAGCGAGAGGCCTGGGTTTGATTCCCAACAGGGCGAAACGTTGGGCAAGTTTCCTTACTCCACACACACACCTCTGTTTGCCCAACAGTAAGTAGGAACTCGGTTGTTAGTCGATTGTTGGATCACTTTTCTGGGGGTAATAACTCCTTCAAAAAAAAATAATAAATTGGTCACTTTAATCCACGACTGTTTGTGGGACGCTGCTGTGCGCAATTGGTAGCCGCGTTTCGCCCACAAAATACACAATCAATTCACTTGACTGTATATTCTGCAAAGCGCTTTGAGACGTCTCGAAGACGTGATAAGACGCTGTATCAAATGCAAGGATTATTATTATTATTATTATTCACTCCTGTGAGGCACCAACCTTTTGACATGTGCGGCCAAACAACACGGGAACTGGCGTGTGTGTGTTTGTAATATCCTTCCGCTGCAACCGGTCAGTCGCTTTCCAGTTACTTCTAACAGAGCTTCCCGCCCCATGACGTCAATCTGCCTTTGGTCTTCTGACAGCGTTTAACGAACATTTACATTTTTCTTTTGAAGATTTATTTATAAAAAAACACACACGGAGACCTATTCAATGTAACCGAGGATACTCGCTCGCTGAAGGAGTGCGTTGAATTGCGCGAAACCTCTGGACACCATCTGGCACTGGAGAGAGAGAGATCTTGTGTCTGGTTTTTCTGAGGATTTGGGAGATGACGATATCTGTCATCCCTCTATTTGTTTTTCTCTTCCTTCTTGCGTAACCAAGACAGATACTGGACTGCAGACTTTACTCTGGCATAGCACTTGACTTGGTTATTGTGGGTGAGAGTGAAAATCTACCCTGATGTGGACCATTGCTTCTCCTCCATGTTCCATGCCTTGGTTAGTATAGCAATCGGCAGGTCTGTATTATTTCCTTTTATAAACACGGACCCAAGAGTCCATTCCAGTTGAAGGGGGAGGGAGAGGAAGGAAGATCATTATTTTTATAGACCTCTCTGCTGTTTAGAAAATGAGCGCTATGTGTCTGGAACACTTCCTTTTCCCTGCTAGACACAGCTTTGTTTTCTTCTCACCGCTTCTTGTCTGCTGGGACAAGTCTACGAGGGTGAAATACTGAACAAATAAAACTACAATTAGGAGGGTGAGATTGTTCCCTGCCCTTTCTCCAGATCCCAGTACGTGGAGTAAAACCTGAGATGATAATTATTTTTGCAGAAGCCCTTGTAACGTGCTACATCTTACAGAGGTTCCTGGATAGACAGGCAAGTGACAGAGCTCAGACACTCACATTACCATTGCAGTGTCTGTCTGGTGGGCTGGCTAGTTCCAGGGTACCACTGGAGTGTTAACCCTTCACAGTGCTCTATTCCGAAGATTGTACCAGTATGGGATCTGGAGAGGTTGCAACGCAAGTTTAAAGCGGGCTGAGAAACTGGTTGACGGATGATAAACAAGCCAGCTCTGACAGAGGAGAGAGAGAGAGAGAGAGAGAGAGAACCCTGATTTTATTTTCTGATGTACTGATTAATGAAAAGTCGAGAGTTATTTAAAGAGTACCTGGAGGCAACCTGAGACTCGGTCAAAACCATTCTGATTTGAAAGGCAAAGGCATCCGTCTAGATACTGAGAATCACAAGAGTTTATAGGTTTGTTGTGGGGTTACGTCAACACTGACTGTTTAAGAATCACGTAATACTGTTAGTCAGTCCACCAATCAGTACGTTAGTCATCCACAAAATAGTCAATTCACTTTAATAATGATCCTTGCATTTTATATAAACCCTCATCATATCTTCAAGACGTCTCAAAGCGCTTCACAGGATATACTGTAAAGTGAATTGACTGTATATTCTGTAGGCAAATCTTTACAATGTATTGTTTGAAGCGCTTTGAAACGTCTCAAAGATGTGCTAAGGCGCTATATTTCAAATGCAAGGATTATTATTAATATTTGTGCATTGAGTAATAAATTAGTTGATTTCCTGGGAAATGACAAAACCAATAACTGGAGATTCTCTTACCTCTGAAGAGCAACCTCCCGAGTCCCTCTGTGATATGGAAAAGCTACTTTCCATTACCATTACGCACTAACATGAAGCCAGTAGGTTCCTTTGATGTCCTGTCCAACATGGTCTGAAGAAACTGATACCTGGACAGATCCTGATAGTCTCTGGTGTTCGAGCCAATGTGTCTGGTTTGTGAGGCTTTGCAGAAGGATGGTGTCTGTCAATCCTGATAATTCCTTTCCATGTAACAGAATGAGAGAAAGGGCCACAGTTCTGTCGTGGACACTAACAAATGTAACTTCCAATTGGGCCTGAGGACTCCTAGCACAAGTGAAGTGTGTCCAGACCTCCTGGTGAGATAGAGTCCCATTTATAAAGAACCCTGTGATCCCATAACTCCGCAAAACAACAAACAAACAGGCAGAGGAAAAGCATCAGTGGAATGTCACAAGCAAGAGCCTCAAACCAACAGCAACTCACAGCAATGAGCAACCATTGATGTACAGCCCGGTACCTTTCACCTGTCAATCAACAGCTCAGGTCACATCTCTCGGCAACACGGCCATTTCAACAACAACAAGAAGATTCCATTTATAGAGCGCCTTTCATGTCGGGAGGACGTGATTAGTTAGTTAAGATGCCGGATGTTACTGGTCACTCGGCTGGGCATTTCCCGAAGTTAAGGAAACTCCAAATCCACGGAGAGACATTGGTTTCAAGAACAAATGGGATAGGTTTCTGCTAGAAAATAATATTGTGGGATACAGTGTATCGTTTGGGATCCAACATAAGTGACTACCAAGATGGTGGAAGGCGAACTAGATGGACCTTGGTCTTCGTTCCCCAATAATTTTTTATGTTGTATTATGCTCTTAGGAGTCCTTCGTCTGCAAAGGAACTCTCTCTTATTATCAAGGAACAAAGTTATTTTCTTTTTGCCCGATAGATTACCTGGCTGACCACAAACGCGGTGGGGAGCAGGAGGAAGTGGGGGGAGAAGAGGGAGGTGACCATAGGCGCAGTCAAAGAGGTAGGCTTTAAGGCAAGTAGGGAGGGGTGAGATGGAGGTGTAAAGGGAGGGAGTTCCAGGGGTCAGAAGAATAGAAGGGGACGCACAGCAAACTCGAGTTAGCCGAGTGGAGGATACAGCCTATTGAGATTGCAGTAAGTTCCTTTTTCCCTTTCGCTTCTAGTACAGTGAGGGAAAAAGAACTTTTACCACTAAGCCGAAAGTCATTTGAATAGATAAGAGGGCGCCTGTGAGGGCAAAGTGTTAAACTGAGCTGCCACTTGATCGCCATAGAGCGGTAACACAGGGTAAATGTAAGCAGTAGGAGAGGACTGTGTTACACTGTGATTGAGTGAGTTGAATGAAAGGTGAGACTGAGATGAATGCATCAATCAGACAGTATATCCTTATTCCTCAGTACAATGCAAGCAGCCATCTATTACTGATATTCAATCATAACCTGATGCATTTCGGAGGAGATCTTTTCTGACCTCTGCTTCCTGACTTGTTCACTTCGTGCCAAACTCAATGTCATTGTGGTTGGAGGAGGGTGGGGAGTGCGGAGGGGGTGGGCAGAGAGGAAAGAGACATCAAGTAACACAGAGTATCTTGATTTACATTAAGCCCAGCTTCTGTATAGTACCTACTGTTACAAGAGCTGGATATGCCCTCGATCGGTCTTGAAGGCCAGCGGTCAGAAGGCACAGGTAACAATCTCTTACAGAACACTGCAAACGTTCATCAAAAAACAAAGCAAGTTTTACTTGAGGAGGTCAAGACATCAGGTGTTTCAGTTAGCGCTGACACCATAACTCACAGCCCAATGGCCAAGTGCGAAGACATTAATAATAATAATCCTTGCCATGTGATACAGCGCCTTATCACATTGTTTTGATGTTTCAAAGTGCTTCACAGAATATACTGTAAAGCGAATTGACTGTATTTTGTGGGTGAGACACAGCAGCCAATTGCGCACAGCAGCGTCCCACAAACAGTCGTGGGTTGCGTGACAAGAGAAGGCAGAGTGTATCAATCACCATGAGAGAGAAGCCATAAGTTAGATACTAAAAGATGTCAGTCAAACAGCTCAAGTCCAAAATGACACCGCAATACATGTGAGGAACACAATGTATGAGAGGCAAAACACAACCCCAAAAGTCACAGTCTAACCAGAATGAAATCGCCCATCTAAATGTGAAGATACTTCTTTAACTTAAGATCTAATGCTTAACTTGAGGAGATCAGCGATTATATTCTCATACAATGCAACTACAATAGTAGTTCTTAAACTAAAATGTGTAAACCAGCTTACTCAGCAAACTATGGCTGAATTTAAGACTTGTTCAAAGTTCTTCACAATCTGAAGGTTTGATCTTAAGGCTAAGATCATGAGCAATTCGGGGCATCAGGAGTTCAAGAGTGACTTTGGTTTCTTATTTAAAAAAGGATATTATAATAATAATAATCCTTGCATTTGATATAGCGCTTTTCATGTCTTCTCGACGCCTCAAAGCCCTTCACAGAATAGACTGTAAAGTGAATTGACTGTATAATTGAGGGCGAAACGCGGCAGCCAATTGCACACAGCAGTGTCCAACAGTGGATTGAAAATGACCAATTTATCATTGTTTTGTTTTGGAGGGATTATTATTAGGGTCTGTGTGGAGTAAGAAAACTTGCCCAAGATTTCATCCTGCCTGGAATTGAACCCAGGTGTCTCACTTGCAAAGCGAGTGCTCTAACCACTGAGCTACAGGACTCCAGTAATAATAACAATAATAATCCTTGCATTTTATACAGCGCCTCATCACGCCTTCGAGACGCCTCAAAGCGCTTCGTGGAACATACTGCAAAGTGAATTGACTGTATATTTTGTGGGCAAAATACAGTGCTTAGATGGTCTTACCTGTGACACTGCTGGGGTGCAGCGGGAGAAGGTGAGCAGAGCTTGGTAGGCATAGTGTTCTAGTGAGAGATCTGAACCCTCTCACCATGCATTTCTTTACGCCAGTGATGCCAGATATTCTGATCCAACTGAGCTCCCCTTTGACGCAAAGCTTTGAGGAAAGTTGGTCCGGTCAATAAAATGGATATACATTCTCGATTACGTTGGAAGTTTTAATTCGCTGTTTTCACGAGATTCACAACAAGTCCGTGCGTATCATAACAGGCACAACTGACGGCAATTGAGATTGATTAACAATAACAATCCTTGCATTTGATATAGCGGCGTATCACGGCTTTGAGATGTCTCAAAGCGCCTCACAGAATATACTGTAAATTGAATTGACTGTATATTTTGTGGGCAAGAGATGGGGAGAGGAAAGGTAGTCAAGAACATCAATGAAGGTGATACATGTGGTCTTCTACAGAATTGGTACCCATAAAATTGTTACAACACTTTCTCTGCTAAAACCCCATTTACTTATTTAGGGCTGAAAACATGCTGCAAATTGGTCTCAAACATGAATCGCCACCTTACTGCTTATGAAAATTAGCAACATTATAGTTTGTGTAAAATACAAATTGACTATGTACGGTTAAATGGTCTGTGCTGAAGTCTGTTGGCATTCAGTGTACATTAATTACATTCATTGTGCTTCACGGTATTTTAATAGGCATCAGTTCCTGAGGTGGTGGCAGGTTGTTCTTGTTGGATCTCTGGCGAAGGCATCTCAATGCGTATCAAGAGGTGGCCAGTTTTGCTCTTTGAAGTACTGCTTGAGGTGTTTCACACTGAGAGGTGGGAAGTACATCCCAATACGTTTCCGAATCCACCACTTACCATTGCCTGCGTGGCTGCCTCCTGGCCGGCTGAACTTGTATCGATAGTGTTCTGCCCTTATCCACCTGTCCGCAGAAAAGAGACATCAACTGTGTTCAGTCGGGAATAACGAATCATTTCAGGAACCTACTCATTGCTGTGTTTTTTTTTAACTGTAACGTACACTGTATGCTGCATTTCCTTTCCTTTCGCTATCCTGCCAAGAAATGACATTGCTGGAGTACCCGTCACTTCAAGTTACTGATACTCCAATGCAGTGCTGGGGGTGTGCTTCATTGGCGGAGACTCCGTCTTTCGGATGAGACGTTAAACTGTTCAGGTTAAAATCCCATGGCACTATTCGAATAGAGCAGGGAATTTCTCCTGGTATCCTGCCAACAATCCCTCAAATACATTTGGTGGGACTATCTGCATGGGCACACAGGCTGCCACGTTTGCCTAAAATACACAGTCACTACACTTCGCAGCAATCCCTGTGACGCTCTTTGAGGCACCTCGACGAGGTGGTAAAAGCCATGTGTCTAATGCAAGGGAAAAAAAAGATACAGTAATAAGATGAGTTACTGTCGAGCAGGGAACTTGGAATTCGCAGTGGAGGAGTGAGCACCAGCTAAATGGGCCACTTGATCTCCTTCATGCTGCAAAACATCTGAGTGACGTTAGACCTCTCACCATGTCACTCAACACCTTTCACATTCCCCACAGCAGCGCCCAGCCAGAAAGCTCAAACCTCAGCTAACAACTGAAAACAGAACAAACTCACGGCAGCTGGAAATAACAAAGAAGTACGAGACTGTCACGGACACTGATTAACGTCTGTAGTCTACCCTCACCTCTGTCTTGCCTTTATCAAGAAGTAACACCTGCAATAGCTCCAATCCCAGAATCACTGACGACTTAACAGTATTTTGCAGACCAGAGTCACTATCTGCTGAGCCTAACACATTGATTTATACGCACAGTAATGCTGGCACCGACTGTAGCCTCCAGCCCAGTGACATTTCGGTATTTTGTGGTCTGATTTTCCACCAAAAAGAGCTCTCATCAACCAAACCCTGTGTATTTTTCTTCGCGCTGTCTCGACACCGAACATGTAAGTCAACAAGCTTGTTATTGGGAACCTCGCTCGCACACAAACTGGGCAAGCCAGCTATATAGCTCCCCGCGAGAAAGCCCGGTCAAATGGTTGATTTTTCCGTTTTTCCGTACACATAGTGAAAGTTAATTAAATCGGCAATTTGGAAGCTTACTTTTCCAGTCTAGACAAAAGCATAACAATTGCACAAGAGCTGGTTGGTCCGATCTCTCTGCTGATGCTCTTTGAAATCGAGGCTGAACGAGACGTTTCTCTCTGTATGTACCAGGAAAATGCCACATGCCAGCCAGCGTGGGGAGGAGAGGGCAAGAGAGAGAGAGAGAGAGAGACAGAGAGAGAAAGAGAGAGAAAGCCAAATAGGTTCCAGCTTTGTTGAATTGAAACAGGGGGTGTGTTTACCTACTGTTTTGAGATTGATTTAAAATACAGTAGGTCTTGTTGTCTGACGACCGTTCAAAAGATATAGAATTATGCAGCACAGAAGGAGGCCATTCGGCCTACCGTGCCCGTGCTGGCTCTTTGAAAGAGCTACCAACTGGTCCCACTCCCCAGCTCTTACCCTTGCAATTTTTTCCTTAAGTATATTTTTCAAGCACTTCACACAATAGTGGGGGGGGGGGGGGGGGGGAGGAGGAGGAGGAGGTAGGGGGTGTGGGGGGAGCTGTAGCAGTATCACTGAGACATTCAAACAGTCATGTGGAGTTGCTCAATGATGCGATCTGGAACGTAGAGTGAAATGTTTCTCACAATGGATTCCCAAACTCCTGTTGCTCCCTGCAGCTTGGCTGAGGAGAGGTTGAGCAGCCTCACAGGCTCTATGATTGATCTCTCATATAGAAGCGGTGACATTATTGGCAATGTAACCCTATACTGTGAATCAATTCTCAGATGAGTGGGTCAACATTCATTCACCTTCATTGTCCACTCTCTCTGAAACAGTATGATCACGATGGACTCAGAACGCTTAACATGACTTGTCTTGACGGTTCTTTGCACCCTTTGATACGTGGTAAGTAAATACATCAGTGTGTGTCACTTTTCCAAAGCCACAGCCCTGATCCACAAATTCAGAGATCCTGCAATCAAACTGCTTCTCAGAGGTCAAAATAAAGCCAATTTATTTCTGACGGTGCAGATCAAGCCGGTTTGGTGAGAAAACTTCTGTTTGTCTTGTACAAGCTCTTTTGAAACCGGAGTTAATTTGTAATTGGCAAAGTGCTTGAGAAAAGCAATGAGGAGTCAGGTTTGATCTGCTCTGCAGGCGAGGGGAAATTTTCGNAAAAAAAATTGTGTTGCAGCCATATCCAGAGGCTGCTGTCGTTTCAAAATAGTCAGCCTCACAATTTACAATCACGACTTAGTCCATTGTCTTAGACTTAGTCTAAGCTGACACTCCATTGCAGTGCTGGGGGAGGGCTGCACTGTCGGCGGTGCCATCCTTTGGATGAGACTTTAGTTAAACTGAGGTCTCATCTGCCTGTTCCCATGAATTGTTAAAGATCCTGTGGCACTGTGACCCAGTACTCCATAGTGAATGAGTCCCTTCAGGCAAGGAGGGAAAACTGCCTGGAAGGGGGGTGTGGGGGGGGAGGGAGTAAGAAACATAAATCCAAAGCATCTAACTGTACAAAATACGGTTCACGATGTTCAATAGATAGGCACAGGCAATAAACATGCTAAGGTTGCAAGTACCTGCTGCGAAGTACGTACTGTTTAACGAAGCAGAACCATTGTCATTATCTTTCCAGGTGCTACGTGGATTTGAAGAGAGCAGGAGATCCAAAATAGCAGCTCAGTTGTAATAACCCACCCATCATTAGATCTCTCCGTATATGTGGTATCTTATTAACTACTAATTATAGAGTCCTGTAGCTCAGTGGTTAGAGCACTCGCCTGGCAAGCGAGAGACCGGGGTTCGATTCCTGGCAGGGCAAAACCTTGGGCAAGTTTCTTTACTCCACACGCCTAATAATAATCCCTCAAGAAAAAAAAACAATAATAAATTGGTCACTTCAATCCAGACTGTTTGTTGGACGCTGCTGTGCACAATTGGCTGCCGCATTTCGCCCACAAATATACAGTCAATTCACTTTACAGTATATTCTGTAAAGTGCTTTTAGACGTCTTAAAGGCATGATAAGGCGCTGTATCAAATGCAAGAATTATTATTATATTATTAGCTAATAGAGCATTAGCAAATAGACAGCGAAACTCAGACGACACTTTGGTTGATGAATCGGGAATCTGGAAGGATCAGTAAAGGAATGAGTGATACCTTACGCTTTACTGAACTCGTGGGGTTCTAGTTTGCGGTACATCTTACAGGAATCTTTAAATTGCTCTGTGACAGCACACTTCCCGAGGGTCGCCCAGATCTATCTCTGGTTACTAGAAGAATCCCCCTTTCCCTAATCTGCTTCTGTTTTATCCCTATCTTATTAAGAAATCCTGTTATGAGGTCCTGAAAATGAGCTCCCCTCCTCCCACCCCAACAAAATCACATGGAAAGCAACCTCCCACGACCATGAAAAGGCTGAGAAAATGTATGGCAAGGAATCCCTAAGAGAAGGAGACGCCACTTCAGACAGAACTGAATGGATTCAGGGGGTTCCTTTCCCTCTTCACCCGCTCCCCCGTCCTCTAATCAACAGAAACGCTGGAGGTACAGGGTGTAAGCAGATGCTTCGTTGCTGCGAGGGGGTGAGTCACTTGCTGGGAATCCGAGTGCCCCTGAGAGTACCTCAAGAGCGGATACACAAAGGCTTAGCGTGAGCAGCATTAGAAAGGCGCTTCTGGAGAACGGACAGATGCAACACTGAGCATTTGAACAACAACAACTTGCTTCTATATCGCGCTCTTCACGCGGGGCAGAGTCTCGGGAGCGCTTGAACCCCTGAATAGCGCGAGATGAAACCCAAGTGCAAGTGCCATAACCGAGTAACATTCTCTCTCTCTCTCTCTCTCTCTCCCTCGAGCTACCGTGGGGGAAATGTTCCAAGAACAGTCATACGCAGATGATAAGACACGGATGATAAGGAGCCATCTGTGGACTGGTGGCTCTGAGCGAGGACCATGTTGATTCACAGACTGCACACTAGGACGTTTCTTTTGTTGTTGTGAAGGGGAACCTGACATCACACAATGAACTCGTCAGAGAAATCTCCGTGTTTCCATGCTGTAAAGGACCCGTGGGTGACTGCACTGAGCCCATAAATCAGTGCGCAGAAACGGTCAGTAACACGCACACAAATGCCAAAGCAAATGTTTTGAGGGCAACAAGAGAATTATTGGCAATTATTCCGTGCGTGTGCCAAATATGATTAATTAAAAAAACACAAGTCCTTCCACCCAGGCATGTAGGGTAATTCTTATTATCAGTCTACAATTCAGGGTAAAAATAACGTGCAGTCTCACATTTTGTCTTGCAAACAGAGTCTTTCGTCAATGTTATTGCAATACTGAAGCTTCCTGACTGAGCCTGTTCCAAGTCCAACAGAATGCGTGAGGAGGTCATACTTGCAAACTGCCTCTTCATAGGCAAAGAGGGGGCAAGGTGGAGGGATTGAGGCAGGGGGTCTCAGAGTTAACCAATGCATCTTTGTGGGTTAACAACCTGAATTCATTTTGTGGAGCGGCACTGGAATGCTGGCTCCAGAATCACCTACAACAACAACTTGTACAGACAGCACCCTTCATGTGGGGCAGCGTCTCTGAGCCTGATGTCGAGGTGGGGGTAGGGAGGAGGTGAGCGCAAGCGCGGTCGAAGTGAAATGAAGCGGTAGCAAACTCAACCAGTCGGTGGGGGGGGAATGTGGTGTGCTTTACACCCTCCGGCGGCCTGTAGGAACAACTGGAACATTGCGATGTTTTGTAACAGATTCGATGTGAAACATCTCGTGGATGATTAAAAAAAATAAGGCAGGTGGAATTTCTCCCCAGGCATCTGCTGTGCATTTTGATCAGTACCCGCGGGGTTAACCCGGCACCTTTTAACCCATCGAGTGACAGGTTTTTATTGCTTTTGGGCAGGAGGGAGTGCAAGACATCTTTGATCAGCCTGCGAAGACTGAGCTCGGCTCTTTGCAGCCTCGCTTTAAGTGAAACCGAGATTAACATTAATGCGTCCGTCACCTCTGCTATCTGACACGTTGTCTCGTGCGCTGGTCAAATGGAGGGAAAGGCAAGGTCGGGAATCACCTCACGCAAGGTGAGCCCTTCTCCCTTTCCGAAGGATAGGAAAGAAAAGAATGATGAAAGAAGCGAATAAAAAAAAAGTGCAGGGCTGGTCTGTTGCTGGAGCAGACAACGCTGAGCACAGCAGAACCAACTCCTCACCCCCCACCCCCCCCCAGTCCCCGTCCCCCCGCCCACTACCGCCCCCCCCCCCACCTCGTAACTCCGACAGCTGTAATGAAATCCAGAGGGGAGCAGCTGCTTCTAAAGCAACAGCTGTGAGTTTTGGAGGGAAAAGTGCAATCATGTTATGTGTTAGGATTAATGGTCTGACGTAACACTGGGCAGTTGCAGATCCAAGCGCAAAACTGAGCAAGGCAGCGTTTCTGTCTATTTACTCCCTAATTTCCATTGGACTGCACAATCACTGTCAATTCACTCCCCTCCCCACCTGCATCATCCCAGGAAGCCGCTGCGTGTTCCCGCCCAGTGCTTCTCCTGCTTTGTATTTGAAGTCATTTAAAAACGCTTTCGTTTTTGTTACTTTTACGAGCTGGTGTTCAGCCCCACTGCTTCGCTGTCAGGTGTGACTGTTGAACGACAACAACAGCTTGCATTAGCAATGGCGGCCTTCATCTCGGGGCGCTTAACAGCTCCGAGGCGAGTATTTAAGAATATTTCAATGGCTTTTTTTTGGCATTTCCGCTTGGATTTTGCACTCGAGGAAGATGGGGGGGGGAAGAGGAATAGGGCAGAAGCAGCTGGTTCATACAGTGTTTGCTACAATTCTCTCTCCTGAGTCACTCCAATTGAAAATCCCAAGAGGGACAGTCAATGCTGAACTGAAACTGACCATTGGGTGGGAACATTCATCCCAGGGCGAGCTGCCTCCAACTGGAGAATCACTGAAACCTTCCCTTCCGTGGTTCACACCATGAACTCACTGCGTGGAGATGTTGGGAGATGCCAGCTCAGCTCCTATGCTTCAGTGACGGAGCCAAGTCTGTTGACATGCCAAGTCTCTGCCACCTCGATGCTCCCGAATCATTTCTCTTTTGCTGCTCTGAATGAAAACCTAATGCAAGTGTTCAGATGGCATCACCTCACGCTGAAACCATAATGGGCATGTGTGGCAGAGAGCCACGTGAGAGCAAAGTATTCCATGATGGAGCAGCCATGATGTGATCACCGGGGAGGGTTGTGAGTTCACCTGCTCTGGATTCTATCTGTGCCAAGTGTTACTGCACCACAGCTTTAAGATCCTACTGCAGTCCAGTCAATTCCTTCTTCTTCCATTCTACAGCTTGGGTGCCCAGCCAGCTGTGTTAAGTGCTTTGAGACATCCTGTAGCTCAGTGGTTAGAGCATTCGCCTCACAAGCGAGAGACCTGGGTTCTATTCCCGGCCAGGGCGAAATGTTGGGCAAGTTTCCTTACTCCACATGCCTCTGTTTACCTAGCAGTGAATAGGATTGGATCGATTGGCGGATCGCTTTTCCGGGGATAATAATCCTTAAAAAAAATAATAATTTGGTCACTCAATCCACGACTATTTGTGGGACATTGCTGTGTGCAATTGGCTGGCATTTTTCATCCACAAATATACAGTCAGTTCACTTTACAGTATATTCTGTCAAGCCCTTTGAGACGTCTAGAAGACATGAAAAGAGCTATACAAAAATTATTATTATTATTATTATTATCATCCTCCCAACATGAAAGGCGTTAAATATATACATAAATTGTATTGTATTGCTCTGAAGAAAAACATTTTTAATTGCATTTAATTTTTAATTTAATTCAGTTTCAGTCAGACCGGGATTAAACTTGGAATTGCCCGATAACAGCAAGATAATAATAATAATCCTTGCATTTGATATCACGCCTCATCACGTCGTTGAGATGTCTCAAAGCGCGTCACAGAATATACTGTAAAGTGAATTGACTGTGTATTTTGTGGGTGAAAGATCCCTTCACAGTGACCCACAGAGCAGATAATTACCAGCCTGAGAGAGTACAGCGAGAGTTACAGCCTCAGCACTGATATCGATTCCTTTGCAACAAGACTTCTGTAGGCCAAGGCCAGAGGATTGCAGTGGATGTTGAGTCTGTAACGCTGACTGCAGGGGCTGGACCTGAGGAAAGGAATCAACGCACCCCAGTTCGGAAAGAAAGTGAATAAAGGTCAAAGCTCCTCACCTGGGCGGCTGGCTACCTGCGAAGGGATTGTGGGAGATGAGTGACAGGGCATGGCTGTCGTTAGTCAGCAGCTTTCCCGCCAAATGGATTAACCAAGCGTTCTGCTCGTAGGTCTGTCAAAACATAAAGTCAACCAGTTAGACAAGCAACAACAACTTGCATTTATATTGCTCCCTTCACTCCTCAGGGCCAGAACTCTTGACAGTGGCGGAGCACAACACCAAGCCTGGGGAGGGGTGGGGGGGGGGAGATGACCATAAGCACGGTCGAAAAGGAAGATCTTCAGGTGTGACCTGAAGAAGGGGAAGGAGGGAGGGGGCAAGGCGGAGGGATAGAGGAAGAGTGTGCCAGAGTCTCGGCCATTGGGGAAAAGCATTTCTTATTGATGTTCGAGCTAAGCTTCAGCCCAGTGTCTGGACTGGGAAGCCAATAGAGGGGAAACCAGATATACAGGTTCCCCTCATTATAATCCTGTGTTTTTGGTCAACTGTTTGGTGTCATCATGAGGAGCGCTGTAAAAGTGGTCAGCACATCATCACGTCCTGGATGCTAAGAAAGCCAGGAAATGCAAGTTCATGTACGAGCCTGGATTACAAGTGAATACTTGCGTTAATAATGACATGTCCGGTACCAGGCACAATTGACATCTTTTAGGAAGTGCTGTCAGGCTTTGGGAGAATGACAATGGAATATCCACCAACACGTTGTTGTCATCTTGAACCACAATTTATTCTCTACACAGAGTTATTTTCCCTTGAACTGTAGGGGCCACTCTCGTAATGTGGGAGCTTGGATCTGTGATCGCTTTTGCTGGCTGAGCAGAGTGTGTCTAGGCTGAATAATTATGTGTTGATAACCAAAAGCCAATATCCATCTGAATCCTGCCAAAGCCAATATCAGTTTAATTAATATAAAGTGATGAAAAGCACATCAGATTTGATGAAAAATGACGTTTTGAAACAACAATTTCTTAAGGGCTTCAGGATTTATAATCTTTCCGCAAAGTTTAAAACTCTTAACTTCGAGGAACTGATCACAGTCTAGCTTGACAGGGCTGTGTTGTTGGAGGAACACTGTATTGTAGGAGGTGACATCCTTCGGATGAGACATTAAACCAACGTCCTGTCTGTGCTGGTTCGATTTACAGATCGCACGGCACTATTCAACCAGAAAAGGGAATTTCTCCCGGTGTCAATCCCCCAGATAATATTGATCATTCAATTTACCGTTGTTTATGGGACGTCCCTGTGCACAAATTGACTCATCTACGGAATACACAAGTCGTTATACTTCACTGCAGAATCTTTGAATTGCTTTGAGACGTCTCGACGATGTAATAAGACAAAGTATCAAAATGTAAGGATTATTATATTATACATTATTATTGACATTGGCTGCAAATGAGTTAGAATAACAACGTTACTCATCAATAAATTGACGGATAATTTGGCAGCCATTCAGCATGTCCAGCCCCTGACGTGAACATGCATTGACATAAATTACTAAGAGACACAACGAGACAATCACATCTGTAAAGCACTGAGTGTCATTTCACCCGAGAGAGCGAAAGAAAATTAGACTATTAGGGGAAAGTGTTCAACCCAGGTCTAGATTTTCAGAACGGTCAAAATTGGCAAATTCTGCCAATGCAGAATTTTCTGTAATTTACAATAAACCAGCTTCGGAATTCAGACTGGATTGAAGAAGTTGCTAAATTCTGGATGCACCAGTGCTACATAAAGTCAATCTAGACCTGAGTGGAATTTCTCTCCCTATAGCTGTACAGCACACAATGTCATTTCTCAGTAAAACAATCCCTTTCTGTGATCAGGCCCCATTATGCCCCTGGGCTAAAGTCATGCTCCTGTTAAACACAAAATTGGTCCACTGGGGTGTGTTCCTATGAGGTCAGATGTTTAGGTACATTTTAGGAGCAGAAGATGGGTGGGGGGGGGGTTGCTTTGGACCTGACATCTGACCTGGGAGACAAAAATGCTAACACTGCTTTATCCCCCAGTTTGATGATCAAAAGTAGGACATAATCTTGTACTCCACTGAACCTATGGTCTAAACCAGTCTTGCAATCACTTACTGGCTTCTAACGAAAGACAGTTTCCCTGAAATTCCACCTACTCTTAGCCTGTAAGATCATTCGGTCTTAAAATTTAAGGAAGGCGAGGGTGTGGTAAAAATCCTTGAATTCAGTTTACAATTTGGAAGCTGTTTTCCTTTTACGAGTTTACAGTACTTTGGAAATACTGAGTTCAAACATACATGCAGCTGTTGTAGATGTGTGTGTGGGTGGGGTGGAGGGGATGGGACGGGGGGGTTGATGTAGGGAGGAAATGTTCATCTTTTGAGTTACATCTTCAGGGAGTCAGCAGAGATAAGAGCAATTAAACCCTGGACAACTCAGTTCTTTTATCACTTCAGCTAACATCTGCTGGGTCCAACAATTCCTCCCAGTTTTTTACCACAGTAATATCACTCTCACTACAGGACTACATAGGCACAAATTATATGTTTTTCCCCTGAGATTTGGCTTTCCAGACAGCTTCAAGAGAATAACTGCTGGCTACGACTGCGATCTGGTAAATATCATACACGCCAAACTCAAGTCTCTTGCGAGTTCCAAGACCAGCCTTCTCTTATGGCAATCTCTCTCTCCCATCTCACTGCTGCTCGGGATCTGGCAAAGTAGGTGGATTGTTCGTGAATGTGGTCTAAATCAGCACTACTTGACTTCATTTGCCTCTTAATTAGCACTGAGTGCAATCTTATCCTGCTCTCTCACAGGCTATTTCAACTGTTGATGTTTTACTTCCAGATGCCTAAGCGCTCCGAGACTCTGGCCTTCATGAAGGGCACTGTATAAATATAAGTTGTTCTTGTTGTCTGTCTGTAGGTACTGAGGCCGAGGTTCTGAGGATGCTCTTAATGGAGCTGCCTTCGTGAACCTTGTTTGCATAGCAGTGTCAAACATTATCAACAGGAGAGTCCCGGAAACTAGCATTACTTACTCACCCCCCCCCCCACCGCACCCCCCGAGTGTAACATATCCTTCGCAAAGCGATCCGCCAGTCGACAACTGGGTTCCTATTTATGCTAGGTGAACAGAGGTGCGGAGCAAGGAAACTTGCCTAACGTTTCGCCCTGCCCGGGAATTGAATCCAGGTCTTCTCACTTGCCAGGCGAACACTCTAACCACTGAGCTACAGGTCTCCAAAAACAACAGCTTGGGTTTATATAGCGCCCCTCACGCAGGATAGCGTCCCTCCCAGAGCTCTTTGTCAGGGGCACTTTGGAGAAGGGCCAGATTAGCTTCTTTCAGAGCCAGAGTTAGGGTAAGAGTGCACACAGTGAAGGCGTGATCGGCCATTATTCTTGCAGACCAGCAGCAGATAAGCCAAGGCAGATGCACGGGGCACCAGTTACCTTATTAATTTGATTCTGTTCAAGCAGCTGCCCCGTCAGTGCAACAGCAAACCCCACGAAAAGCAGCGGGTTCAGACAGTTCAACACGTGTTATTTCTCGGATTTTTTAGTGCTGCAGATTACAGCTCGCATTCCAGGATTGCATCACCCACACCACCCTCCCACCCTTTCCCCTTCCCTTTCCGAGTTGAGCGCACAAGTGTCGCAACTGACGGCGTCTGTTAAACCAGAAAAAAATCATCCAAACAAAAAAAACCTTGGAAAATTAAAGGTTCATTGGAAACTCTGGCTCGAAGAACCCATCTTGTTTTTGAGCACTCCAGACCCGGGAATTAGGAATTGCTGGCTCTGCATAACTAACATATGCAGATCTTGTTCAGCACTCAGAGACTCAGCTGTTCCCCAATCTTGTGCCAATGCCAGGGCCAAGTGAGTTTGCCAGACAGCCCCGTCCTCACTGCGAAAAGACAAACGGACAGCCAAGGAGTGAAGGAGAGGCCTTGCCACATGGGAAATCCAATGATGACCTTTTCTTTCACTCTTAGGCTTGGGATCCCATTGCAGTTCTGTGAGTGCCACTGGTGATGAGGAGTTTGGTTCAAACGACAGGAGTTGGTGAGGAATTATACCAAAGGGGATCATGGTAACTCAACCAGAACAACAGAAGTCCTCTGTGTGCTTACTGGGTGGTTCTGTGAAAGTAGGCATCCATGACATGTTTGGTACCCTGCCAATCTCCAAGGCGCTCTGCCTACATAACTGTGGGCAGGATAACCATCATGAACTTTTGCTTTCTCAGGAATGTGTGCTGGTTTCTGAGGTCTATGAGGAGGCTGGACCTCACTGACCTTTGGGGGAACCACAAAGCAGCACAATTTTTCCTTTAAGAAAGATACGTTTTCATCGGGCCTCCACCCCTCGCGAGTCTGGCGGTTTCCTTTCACTCAGTTTTACGGAGATGAGGCTTCCTGGGCAGGACCTTGATCTGAATGAATTTCTTTGATCTCAGAAATTCTTTCCAAAACCCAGAGGCATCTGTAGATAAGGTCTTTGTATTGCCAGAGGAGCCTGGTTATTTCTCCTGCCATCAGTCCACTCAATGCTTGTAGTAGGATTATTGGATTCATAGCATTGTTAGATGGATTAAGCAGCTGGGACATGGCGGGCAGCTCCATAGTGATCTGAAGCAGGACGAGAAGACAATCGTGATCTGGAGAACGAGGGCTTTCTGTACAAAACATTTACCCAATGGCAGAGTTTGTGTTTCAACAGATGATGGCGGGAAGTGTGGGGAGAGCTCCTGCCTTTACAGCTGTACATAGCTAGAGATGTTCCTGATGTTATATTGATCGCTGTATGCAGAGCATGGGTTTAACAGAGACTCTCTCAGTTTAGAGAGAATGTATGTAGTGTTGGAGGGTTTACAATGTCCCGAGTAAGTTCTAACAAAAAGGCAGAGTTGGACTGAAACAGCAATTTCAAAGTGAATTGAGGATCTATCCTTTCACCCAAAGAGACTACTTTACACACAAAAAACCTCTTCTGAACTTTTTCCACATTCCCTGTGCATCACTTGGTCGCAGTGTTCCTGTGTAATGTCATTTCTGGTAACCACTGATACCACAAGGCACATCTTTCAGCTCACTGAATATTTTGGAGTAGCCGTCACAAATAGTCAGCGCTGTTTGTTACAAATATTTTCACTCTCTAAGTTGGGACTCAAGTTAGGAGGGACTGAGGGTGGGGGGGGGTGGGTGTAAGGTGGCCAAATGTATAGTCAAAGGTCTTCAGGCAGGATATGAAGGCTGGGAGGGAAAGGGGTGAGGTGAAGGCTTTCAGGACAGCGTTTCAGAGAGAAGGGGGCGATGTAGCCGTTAAGGATTAATTACAGATGTGCATGGGAGTCTACTGCTGGTCTGTTGATAGTGGCATGGAGTAGGCTGGAGTTTGGCGCAATGGAGAGTGTGACGAGGGAAGCAGGAGCACAGGAGGTCACGGAGATAGGCTGATGACGATGTATTTTTTAAGTCAAAACTGATACTGATCTGTGTTAGGTCTCGGAGGATTTGCTTTCTGTGAAGAGCACATTCAGATGTCAGAAGACACTGATTGGCCCCATCGCTGTTCCCCTCCACTTCCAAGATGCCTTTGCTCTGCACTCATTGTATCAATTACCTGCTGTTCCGCAGTACCAATGGCCTACTTGCCTGTGGACCTTCCAAACCCCTGAGTCCTGTCTGTCATTTTCTTTGTGAACGGAAACCAGGAACAGAGTTCCTGGACTGGACAATGGTTAACACAGCCAAGGATTCATTACAGATGTGCATGGGAGTCCACTGCTGGTCTGTGGATTTTATGTGACAAAGAGTTCCAAGACTAGCTTAGGAACTGCACAACATGTCTGTAATTCAAGCACAGCCAGCTGTTATTCTATATATAAATGTGATACTTTTTTTTTAAACTGCCAAGGAGGCCAAAATCATCAGCAATTAAAAACATCACAAATTGACCCATGTGGTTGCCTATGAGTGTGATGGGAACAGATTCATTTCCTCGTTAATGCCATTGAGGAGGAGAGCCAGAGGCTGGACACACCACTGGGTGAGGGTGGGGGTAAGAGATAGAGGGAAATTGCCTGTTGGGTTGGCTGGGGTAAAAGAAAAATGTCAGCCAGGTGTCTGACAGATGCGGAAACCCATCACCGTGCTTAAGAGTAACCAAACCAAACTGAGGATTCCATGCATCTCACTTACATTCATCCTTCAGCCACTACCCCTCGAAACACTGGAAATCTCTGCCTCATTCCCTCTGCCTTGCCCCCTCCCTCCCCACTTTCAAATCCCGCCTAAAGGCCTCCTTTTGATCGTGCTGATGGTCACCTCACCCTTCCCTCTCCCCCTAGACTGCCTCCTAGGTGTCAGGGGGCTATATAAATGCAAGTTGTGGTCGTTGTTGTTACACATGGAAATTCCAGAGGTGGATTGTTGGAATGGAATGTGCACTCTCTCTCTCTCCCTGGAGGGATGCATCCTGCTTACCTAATTCCGGAGAGTATTATGTGCAGGTTGGCAAGAGCCAAGGCTTGGGTAAAATGTAATCTTTGCAATTTGATACACCATCTTAGATGCCAAGATATCGAAACCCACTTCACCACATTTTACAGTGAAGTGTAGTGACCATATATTTTGCAGGCGGGTGCAGCCGCTAATTTGCACACAGCAGCGGACAGACAAGACGGGAGGGGTGCTGTTCCAGACGGCACATCACAGAGGCCATGAGACCGTTCCCTTGACGTGAAGTGCAAACCTCCCCAGGTGTTTATTGCCTGTCGATACAGGGAGTCAGTAAAACAGGGAGGAAAGATGCTTGAGATGCGGCAACGCCAGCTCAGAGAAACGATAGCGGAAATACACGCCCACCTGCCACAGGTGTCTCTCTGGAGTTAAAGACTTCAAACTGTACTAACGTGACCTCCAACTGAACACCATTGACTGCACTGCGCCATGGTGAGCCATGTTATGTGCACTCTGTGACTTAAATGGAAGTTCGCCAGACGAGAACACTTATCAGGCGGAAATACAACGCCTGATTAGGACTTGTCTAAAACAAACAGAAACTGCTGAACAAGTCTTTTCCCCCCAACACCACCCCCCCAACCGCCCCCTTCTCCCCTCTTCCCTCCGCCTTTACAAATCAGCTAAACTACTACGATAAGGGCAGGGAAACCTCATTTTCAGACCCAGATAACGATGGGTTCACAAAACACTAACTCTGATACTTTGACTGCAATTTAAAAATAAAATTCTTGCTGTTTCGGCAAGAGTGCTTACTTTTGTTGCTCTGCTGTTTTCCCTCCTGCCCCCCCCACCCCCCGTAACACTACTTGGCGAATGCACAGCTCTTCCAGCTGTGAGGCAGAGTGGATGCACTACTCCCTACAGACAGACCCATGCTTTTCCACGATTCACCACACCAGACCCCAGTCAACTGCTGATTCATCTGTGCCTCTGGACTTGTTACTAATTCCCAGCATGAGCTAGCATCTTCGGGGGGGGGGGGGGGGAGGGGGGGAAGAGGAGAGAATGATATACAGATGGCTGAGTTCAGATAGTCAGCCGTGTGAGCTGTGCTTTGAGGATTAAACACATAATGAAACCAGGGAGGGAGGTAAATAAAATACCAGTGTGCGATAATAATAATCCATAATAATCCTTACATTTCGTATAGTCCCTTATCACTTCACTGAGACGTCTCAAAGCGCTCCACAGATTATACTGCATACCATATTTTTAATTATTATCATAACAAAATGTGTTTACCCTCTTGTACAATGCATGGTGCACCCACACACATGCACACACACACATACACACACACACAGACAGCGTTCTTAACAAACACTGGATAGATGACCTTAACATCGCAGATCAGCATAAAATGCAGCAACTTCAGGGGAGTGCAAATACAAGGTTAATGATGAGAAGCACTGCCAAGATTGACGCTTTAAGATTAGAATCAGAATGAGAGCTGCTCTGGGAATGTTTTAGCAGGTCCATGAACGGGGGCAGTTTGATGGGGAGGAGGGAAAAACACACAAAGGTTATAGCCCAGTGATCACCGACATTGTAAATAGAAACTTGGCAACGACTCGCTGGCCTTACCTTCGCTCCTCTCTCCATAAAAACCTGAAACACCCATTCATTGCACTCGCAGTTTGATTTCCTATGTCAAGTTCTGAGTTGAAGCAGGTTTATTTTTTAACAAGCTTCGTGACTCGACAGATCAGATCTTAATAAGAACATAAGAACATAAGAATTAGGAGCAGGAGTAGGCCATTCAGCCCTTCGTGCCTGCTCCGCCATTCAATAAGATCATGGCTGATCTTCTCACCTAACTCTGATTTCCTGCCCTATCCCCATATCCCCTAATTCCTCTATTTTTCAAGAATCTATCAGTCTCAGCCTGAAAATGTTCAAGGGCTGAGTATCTACAGTCTTCTGGCGTAGTGGATTCCATAAGTTCACTATCCTCTGAGTGAAGAAATGTTTCCTCAACTCTGTTCTAAGAGGCTGACCCTTAATTTTAAGACTGTGACCCCTGGTTAGAGATTCTCCTACCAGGGGAAACAGTCCCTCTCTGTCTACTTTATCAGCCCTTTAAGAATCTTATAAGTTTCAATGAGATCCCCCTAATTTCTTCTGTACTCTAGAGAATGCAGCCCTAGTTTATTCAGCCTATCCTCATAGGTCAGTCCCCTCATCCCAGGAACTAACTGAGTGAATCTACGCTGCACCCCCTCTAGGGCAGTATAAGTAATAGTGAAGACATAAAATGGAGCATTGCAGTGCAGCAACAAACTATGTGTGAATGGAAAAGAAGCCATGCGTGCAACCCTGCCCACTGCACCAGTAGCTCAGCTCTCAGTATCACCATTCACCTCTCCTCCAGCAACATTCTTTTATGCCCATTTCCAGCGGGAGCAGTCAGCTCCTTACCGACTTGTCCGCTCCTTCCGCTCAGTGGACTCTGGCCCCATCCCACCATCAGCAGTCAGGCCTTCAGTCTTTCTGTCCCCACCCTTTGGAACTCCATCCCACATTCCCTTCACCTGGCCCTCTCTCTTGCCTGCTTCAAGCTTAGTCTCAAGACCCTCCTCTTCAACTGTGCCTTCGGTCACCCTCCTACAACAAAGTACTTAAGTGTCAGTGTCAGTTTGACTCAGTTCATAGCACTTTTACCTTTGCTTCAGAAGGTACAAGTCCCAGCTCACTGTGTGGGCTGACAATTCAGTGCAGTACTGGGGGAACTCTGCAATGTCAGAGTAGCCATCTTCTGGATGAGGTCCAACCTCTCCTTCGGGTAGACGTTCAGGATCCTATGGCACCATTAGAAACAAGAAGGGAGTTCTGTGATGGCCAACAATCCTCCAGATAAATTAGTCATTCACCTCATGGATGTGCGTGAAACTTTCCTGAGGCAATTGGCATGGCCTACTGTTGTGAAACACTTTGAGACATTTTGATGAACAAAACTTGAGATGTAACATCTTACCTTAAATTGAGGACTAAAATTGTCAGCCCTCGATTTAACATAAATATTCTCTCCTGGTTATCCGTTAGGTACCTGCCCTCACCTACATTCAAAAGTGTCTATGGAAATATTTAAAGGCTGCAAAAATTACAATACAGTGGAAAATGTTACCTGACAGACCCTCAAGGGTCATCACATCAATAAAGGTCATTGTCTTGTTCAGCCGGTTCCTTTGATATATCTGTGCTGCAGGTGTCATTCACATCCTGTCCTTCAGAGTTTTATGGTAGGTTTATATTACAGGGCTGCTTCGAGAAATGCTTCTGTAATATTGGCTGGAGGATGCGAGTAGTGTGGAAAGCAGTAATTATATTACGGGGCAGATTCCACTGCGATTGGGATGAAAGCCAAACTACTGCGTGTGGACCAGCTGGACACATGGTGGAATTTCCCTTCCTCTCCCACTCCGCCTCATTCCTACTCAACGAATTTGTGTTCCAGCTGCTCTACCTTTCCTCCATCGGGTGTAAAAAGCACAAGCCAGTGAAGGCAAGACATTCGCCTGATAACCAGTTCGAAACAACCTCGGAGTTCAGTTTGATCCTCAGCTCTCCTTTCTTCACCTCTCCTTGCACCTGGTCCCTGACCAAGACTGCTTTAGTTCCACCCCCCCTAAATTATAACATAATAATCCTTGCATTTTGATATAGCATCTTATCACATCTTTGAGACGTCTCAAAGCATGTCAGAGAATATGCTGTACAGTAAATTAAGTGTGTATTTTGTGGGCGTAACGTGGCAGCCGATTGCGCACAACAGTGTCCGACAAACAGCCGTGGATTGAATGACCACATTTTTTTGGGAGGGATTATTACCCTCGGAAAACGATCCGCCAATCGACTAACAACCGGGTTCCTTCTTGCTGCTGGGTAAAGGGAGGCGTGTGGAGTAAGGAAACTTGCCTAAGGTTTCGCTCCACCCAGGAATCAAAGCCGGATCCTCTCGCTCGCGAGGCAAACGTGCTATCCACTATGCTACGGGATCTTACAAAACATTTATCCGAATATCTCCCTTTGTTTTCTTGCTAAGGATCTCGATGGACTTCTTGACTGACTGAGCAGTAATGTTGGAGGTGCTGTTGGCAGCAGCACTGTGAAGTCAATGAGGCGTAAGACAATGTGTCAGTGCTCCCATTTCAATGAGAATCATGGTAGACTGTAGGACCTCCAGGTCAAGTAAAACCCCAGGAAGGCTTTCCTGTGAGTTGCTATTTCTAAAGACATTTCTATGACACCAGAAAACTCTCCAAGCGTCTGCCAGATTCTCCGCCAGTGCTTATTCCCTCAGATAAGCTTGGCAACCATTTTGCCTCAGTGTATACTCCTGCTTATTATCCCAGGGTCTGGGAGCCAGGGCAGTTCCAGGGAAAGGCGAGAGTAGGGGAATTGGAAATGAAAATGGGAAAGGAGAGGAGACAGCAAGAGAGATGGAGAGCAAAGGGGGGAGAGAAAAAACACAGAAACAAGGAAGTTACAGAGAACACAACGTAATAGGCGAAAGAGTGCTGAGAAACTGAATGACAAGGAAAATCCAAGCAATCAATAACATTTGGGCTGTATGTAAGTAACGATGACTTCATGCTTTCCATCCCTTTTTGCATCTTGGCCCTTGTGTATACAGGAGAGTACGAGGGAAAAACAGTCTAAAAAAAACACAATCAAGAAAGAGAAATGTATAAAATGCTTAAAAGAGACCTCTTTGACCGCATTTCCCCATCTCACTACCCTCAGCACTCTTCTGGTGCCCGGACAGAATTGTCAAGCGCTGTACCTGGGAACCAGACCTAAACAGGAGGTGTAAAAAGGCTAAAATAAAATAATAATAAATTAGTCAGTTCAATTGACGATTGTTTGTGGGACGCTGCTGTGCACAATTGGCTGCCAGGGTTTCACCCACAAAATACCCAGTCAATTCACTTTACGGTAGCGAGCTTTGAGGCGTCTCGAAAATGTGATAAGGCGCGATATCAAATGCAAAGATTATTATTATAAATTGTATTGTATTGAAAATATGTGTGCTCGCAGAGTGGGGCCACATAAGTTTCTGAAGCACCTTTAGGCCTGAAATTCCACTTAGTCTTAGCAAGTGGGACTATTTCGCCTTTAAATTTAAAATCGCGTTGACAATTCTTCAATTCCGATTCTTAAAAGGAAACCAAGGTAACCAGGTTATGAGTGAATTCATGAGATTTTTTTTTGGGGTGGAGCACTACATTGTTGGTGGTGCTGTCCTTTCGAGGAACGTTAAAGAAACTGAGGCCTTGTTCGGTTTTTCCAGGCGAACGTTAAAAAAAAACCCTGTGTAACAATCTGAAACAGAGAAGAGAGTTTTCTCCTGACATCCTGGCCAACAATTCTCCAGATCAATAAATCATTCACTTCAAGGCTGTTTGTGGGACCTTGCTGAATGGAAAAATGGCTGCCACGTTGGCCTCCAAAACAATCACCACGCTTGACATTGATCTGTTTGGGAATTGGATAGGGTTCGGGGTAAGAGCGGGGGAATGGGACGAGTTGGTAGCTTTTTCAAAGAGCCGTCACAGGTATGTTGAGCCGAATGGCCTCCTTTTGTGCGGTAAGATTCAACAATTCCTACTGATAAGGTGCTACGAAAACTGTTTTCTTCCTTTCACAAAGGGTTAAATGCATTAGTGGTTTAAAATAAATCTGTAGTGAGGTGAAAGGCTCCCTTTAAATGTGAATGTAATCCCAGACGAGTTGGTTTCGCCTCCAGTGGAGCCGAAACGGGCTGTGCAAGTCACAGTCAGCCAAAATAGGCAGAGAGAGAGAAAAAAAGATCTTTCAAATTGTTTTAATTAGTAACTTGGAACTCAGACCACTTCAGAGCAAAGAGATATCTAATTAAAACCATTTTGTTGCAGTCGAAATGTAAAACAAAAGCAAAAAAAACACACACAACAACTTTGAGTCACTGATCGGAACATCATGATGAAACATCCCAAGGGAAGGTTTCAGGGTCACAAATTCTATCATATTTTCCACACTTTTCTCTCCCGTCTTAAAAGCTCCGCAACTCTTCAGCAGTTAGGATCTGTGGGAAGTCCACTGCGAAACAACTTCCTTCACTAAGTGATCGTAGACAGTTGTATGCTTATTGAAAGTGGAGCGATTTCACGTTAACCAAATGTCCCTGTGTCACCCCGAGACATATAAAATGTGGACAAACTTAATGTGGAATCCTGTTGTGTAATGGTTATCGTGCTTGCCTCGCAAGCGAGAGGACCTGGGTTCAATTTCCGGGCAAGGGAAACCTTAGGCAAGTTTCCTTACTCAGCACACACTGCTCTGTTTGCCTTGCAGTAAGTAGGAACCCGCTTGTTAGTTGATTGGTGGACCGCTTTCCAGGGACAATAATCCCTTTAAAAAATAAAAACTATAACAATTTGGTCATTCAATCCACGACTGTTTGCAGGACACTGCTGTGCGCAATTGGCTGTCACGTTTCGCTCACAAAATACACAGTCAATCTACTTTACGATATATTCTGTGAGGCGCTTTGAGACACCTCAATGATGTGATAAGTTGCTATAGCAAATGCAAGGATTATTCTTATTCTTATATAAAGATCGTCAACTCAAACCAGCTATCTCAACCCTGCATCCAGCTTTCAGGTACAGTTGCTCAGTCAACAACAACAGCTTGCATTTATTTAGCAACCTACACACGGGCTAGTATCCTGGAGTGCTTGACAATAGCGGAGCCTGACCCCGAGCCAGGGGTAGAGGGAGGCGGGAGGTGACCATAAGCATGATCAAAAAGGAATTTGAAAGTGGGGAGGAGACAAGGCGGAGGGATTGAGGGAGAGAGTTCCAGAGTTTTGGGGCGTAGTGGCTGAAGGCACGGCCACCGATGGCGGAGCAGAGGGGACGAGGGACGAACAGGAGGCGGGAGCCAGCCGAGCGGAGGCAGCGTGGTGGGGAGTTGGGGGTAAGCAAATCGGAGCAGTAGGGAGGTGCGAGGGCATGAAGGGATTTAAAAATGAGTGAGAGGATCTTGAAATCCACCCGTTCAGTAATTGGGAGCCAATGGAGCCTGGCAAGGACTGGTGTGATACCCAGAGGGTAGCTTATTGTGGGAAGGGAGTGAAGCATGACTTTTGGAGTGTAATTTTGTGTTGAAATGTAGATACAAAGACCAACAGCAGGTGGATGAGGACACCTGGATTCCTCCAACACACACTCACGCAGGCTTGCGTTTTGGTTTTGAGTAACAGCCAGCACCGGCACAGGCTTTTACCGCTATGGACTTTTGTGCAGTAGCAATAAATTATTCAAGCAATAAATGGAAACTTATCTCCCAGAAAAGGACGAGTGGAGGAATTCCACCCAGGTCAAGATTTGACCCTATTTATGTAACGTTTCAGAGTTCCCAGAATCTGTCAAATTGCTGAATTCAGTCTTAAAATTCATGTTTAAAATTCGACGTGAAAAGCGCGATCCCAATCTAATTTGTTGTTGTTTTTTAAACTCTGAAGTCATTTTTCTGCGGTTCTTAATAGAAACATATAAAAAAAAGGCTTGAAAATTATGGCTGCCAAATTCTGGACGGTCTGAAATGCTACATAAATAAGAGTAAATCTAGCCCAGGACTTGGTAAGCCAGTTTGGAGTAGGTTTGGATTCAGTGCGGAACAGCCCCCTGCACCACTTACTTCCACGCATGCGGGAATGGGATGAGAGTCAAACGTCTTGCTCTCAGTATAACGAGGAGACATCAGGGAGCCCGAGGCTGAACAGGCTGTACTCTTGTGGCCTCCGCCTGGCCTTTACCCTGTAAATCAACAACTTCGGTCTCTGCTTTGCATTTGTTTCCAAGTAAAAATGAAAACAGGAAGTGGATAAATAGGTGGAAAAACAAGTCACAAGGAACAGGGGCAAAAGAGAAATTGTAAAATACTTGTGACTCACACAGGTCTCATTCCAGTTTAAACAAAAGAACCACCTGTAAAAGAAGATTGTTTGTAGTTCTCATGTCTCCCAGCGCTCTTGGGCTTAAATCTAAGATAGCCAGTGGCAGACCTAATTGGGAGTTCGGGAGCAGAGTGCGCAAGCTGTGATTGAGGCAAAAATCATCAACGTAATTAAAAGGAAACGTGTGCTCACATTAGGGAGAAGGGAATAAAGGGGTGAGGGAGAAAAGATCAGGAGAGGTGAGCCAAGTGGAAGACAAACACGGATGTGGACGAGTGGAGCCAAATGGTCTGTTTTCATGACATATCATCCTAACTCTGACATCGTCGTTCGCATAATGTGTCCAGCGTTGGTCAGTCCACTTTAGGAAAGATATTAAGGGGATAGAGATGGGGTAGAGGAGCTTTACTGGGATGCTACCGGGAATGAGTGATTTGGCCTAGAAATGAGTGAAGACTGGAGGAACTGGGACTTTTCCTCTGGGGGAAAAAAGCTTGAGAAGTGAACTGATGGAAGTCTTTGACATTTTTGAGGGCTTTTGATGGAATCAATAGCGAAAAATTGTTTCCTAGTAACAAAATAACATTTTAAAAAGTTAATTTATTCACTCAACCCACGACTGTTTGTGGGACGCTGCTGTGCGTAATTGGCTGTCGCGTTTCACCCCCAAAATCTAGATTCAATTCACTTTACAGTAATAATCATAATAATCCTTGCATTTGATATAGCGCTTTTCAAGTCGGGAGGACGTCCCAAAGTGCTTCACAGAACACACTGTAAAGTGAATTGACTGTATATTTGTGGGCGAACGCGGCAGCCAATTGCGCACAGCAATGTCCCACAAACAGTCGTAGATTGAATATGACCAATTTATTATTGTTTTTGTTGTTTTTGGAGGGATTATTATTAGGCTCTGTGTGGAGTAAGGAAACTTGCCCAAGGTTTCGCCCTGACTGGAACTGAACTCAGGTCTCTCGCTTGCAAAGCGAGTGCTCTAACCACTGAGCTACAGGACTCCAAAATATATATTGTATATATCACAGTATATTCTGTGAAGCATTTTGAGACGTCTCGAAGGCTCGATAAGGTGCCATATCAAATGCAAGGATTATTATTATTATTATTTTAATTACATGAAGGAAACGGCTTTCGGTGGAGCAGTCCTGGGTCAATCAGCAGCGCATATTAAGATCACGGACTTACATCCTGAATTTTAAGCACATTTGCCTCCTCAACATTGAGCTTTTAGCTTTTTTAACAAAAAATATATGTATAAAAATCTGATACCTAATAAAACAAGTGACATTCAAGAACTCGTCAGGCACTGACAGATCCCGAGCCCATCACTCAACACGTTTGCCTTCAGGACAGGACCCTTGGTTACAAGCAGAGCACTGGAAAGTATTTGCAGGAAGCAGTCGGTGAAATAAAGTGTCAGATGTTGATTGCACTTTAAAGAGTGATAACCTGTCAGAGTTGCAAAATGTGGAAAATGTTCTCTCCTTATCAATTACCCCCACACCCCCCACTCCCCCGCATGCACGACCCCACCACCCCCCCCCCCCACTTCCCTTTCCCCCATCACTAAGTGGGTGCCAAGCTCGGGAATGTAACAGGAGCACTTTGCTTGGGATATTACAAGGTTATTTGGGAATAACCTCCTCAGCGAGCCTTGCTCCCCTTTCATTTTCAACTGAGGCATATGAGGTGTGATTTAAGGCGCTGAACCCTTTGTGGCAATGTGGAGCCTGAATCTGGACAGTTACAGTGTGACATAAATATTTTATGTGGTTACGCAAGACACCAGATTGCAGCTGAAACGCGAGTAAATGTGGCCACTGAATGATTTGTGACCTTTATGTGAATATATATGCAGCCTTTGGTCAGAATAGCTGCATATACCTTACAAGGGAATTCCAGCAGGACTGGATCAACACACGGTTACATCTGCCTCAAATGCCATTTTGAGATGTGAGGAGCATCAATTGGTAAATACAGAATGCACGAGTCCATTTTCAGAATGCTGGACCTGTTGAAGAAACAGTTTGATGCTTCATGGGAAATTCATGGTGTGAGTTTATGGATATCCTCTTGCCCCACTCCCCACCTATAACAAGGCTCTACTGAAAATATTGGTTCATTGCACTGCATGCTGCCCCCCTCCCCACAGGTAGTTTGTGGGTACAGCCCGGTAACTGCTTTCCTGAGAACTACACATGAAGCATGATTTGAATACAGAAAAGCAAATGACTTGCCTGGAATGCTGCAAACCACATGAGCCAGTCAAGTCGATAATGGTAAGGAGTAATAAGACAAGGCCTTCTCTGCAGATCTCCAGGTTTACACTTAAACCCATACTCTTGCCACTGGGCATTGGGGTCTTTCGGATCCAGACTGGACGTCCCCTCAACGATGACCTCAGTCCGTTCTTTCGTTATACTGGGTGAATGACAACACAGGACAAAGGCAAGTTTAGGAAGAAACTCCGTCAAGTTCTGAAACGCACGTTTTCCCCCGATGGCTCACTGGGTAAGCACACAATGTATGCTGTGCGCAATTGGCTGCCGCATTTCGCCCACAAATTATTCAGTCAATTCACTTGGCAGCAAATCCTGTGAAGTGCTTTGAGACGTTGCAAAGACGTGATACTTTACCATACAGTGTATAGTTTGGGAAACGACATGACAAGCCAGGATGGCGGAAGGAAAACTAGATGGACCTTGGTCTTCTTTTGCCAGCAAATTCTTATGTTCTTACATTCTTAGGTGGCAGCCACCCTGGACTCAAAAGGGTTAAAGCTATTTCTGGCTTGCAAGCGCTATGTAGTCAGGCAGCTCACCTCATTAAAGCATGAAATATGGCGTTTTCTCTCAATCCAGCTTCCCGGCAACACTTACTAAATCAAACTTATTAAATGGCTTTTTAAAAAGAAAAAAAGTTCTTGTGTGTCATTTGAATTATGTAAAATGCATCATCCATCACAGGTATCACTTCTTTTTAGGGCTCTGGCTTTGTGAAGGGGGAAAGGAGTTTTTCTCTCCCAGTCAGTTGTGTAACATTCGATTACACATCATTTTTTTTTGATAAAAAAAATTGTCACCGGGGATTTGTGTTCCCGGGCAAGTCCGCAGCGCACATCAGGCTCTCATTTGCTGGATTTGTCAATGGATTTCAAGTCGGGAGAAAAGGGGATTCCCTCCCACAAACCGGAAGTACGTCACCCCAGATTGCAGGAAATTTGCTCCAACACAATCTATAATAATAATCCTTGCATTTGATGTCGCGCCTTATCACGTCTTCGAGACATCACAAAGCGCCTCACAGAATATACTGTAAAATGAATTGGCTGTATCACAAAATTATTATTTTTATTATTTATTATTTATTATTAAGCAAGTTTCCTTACTCCACACGCCTAATAATAATCCCTTCAAAAAACAAAACAATAATAAATTGGTCATTTTCAATCTACGACTGTTTGTGGGACATTGCTGTGCGCAATTGGCTGCCGCGTTCGCCCACAAATATACAGTCAATTCACTTTACAGTGTGTTCTGTGAAGCGCTTTGGGACGTCCTCCCGACGTGAAAAGCGCTATATCAAATGCGAGGATTATTATTATTATTATTATTATTTTATTATAAGTACGTCACCTCAGATTGCAGAAAATCTGCTCCGACACAATCTATGATCTCAATTGAGCAGAGTTGCTGCAGCTCGGTGGGAAATCAAAATCAAGAGACACCGTTAAGAAATATCGCAAGTGGTAAAAATAATAGGTCAAATAAATTTCATTTGATGCAGAGCCTCATGGCGGGAGGACACCTCACAGTGCTTCACTGGTTTTATTTTGGTCGGTGGCAAACGAAGAAGCCTGTGAAAGATGTGAGCGCTCTACTCCGTACCTTCCGAAGGCTCCATAGGTGTTCACGATCCGCAGGGAATTGAAGGAGGTGTTCATGACTTGTTTGGTGCTGAGCAGGTTTAGAATCACTGGCAAACTGAGGAAGGCGATGAGGGATCCAAAGGCAATGTTGACCACACGGCGGATGAATGTACCTTAGAAGGCAAAAGGACACAGAACACTATAACTACTTCTTTTTAAGACTCTTTTGAAAATTCTCGACTGTAATATCTGTCTATTCATCTGTATTAGTCACTGCGTCAGTATTAAGGTTAATTAAGGCTTTAGCAAGCTTCGCGGTCAACTGGTGTAGGAAACGGAAATGTCACACCAGTGAAACCCTTCGGTGGGAGGAAGAAAGGCAGAGCATTGGGAATGGCCTGGTTGATTTCTAACTAACCAACAAGATGTCTAAATGTGGAAAGTGATGTGTGATTCTGGATACTCAAAGGCATGCCAACATGACCCAGCCTTATCCATTCTACATCAAGATTCGAATTTGATTGGACACTCGCTTTACATTTCTCTACATTTCATTTGGTGCTGACTGTGAAATTGCTACATTCATCAGCTGTTTTACCCAATGGCAAGTGATGCGACCATTGGGGGGCTTCCTGGGAGCGAGGAGTGTAGACCAGAAGAACTCAAATTGCTGTCGTTTGTGGTGAATGAGTTAAAGAGCAAAGGTTCACGGAGAAGGACAAAGCCCAAACCACTGGGGGCCCATTAATCAGTGTGACATACCGTGATGAGGGGGTGGTCCCTGACCTGTGACCTCCTCAGCCTGAATCTTGGCTACTTGACCCCTGAGCCCTCCTTGTCGTGAACTGAAGAGAAAGGCCAGGTTGGAGTCGTCAAAGCAAGCAATGCTTGGCACAATAGTCAACCAGTTTAAGAAGCTGAGGTTCCCACTTACGATGAGGATGACCTAAAGAACGGGAAAAGAAAAGAAAATGTACAGCTGCACTCTAGCAAGAAAGTGCCATTGTGAAGGTCTGGTGCACAGACTGCAGCTCGTTTTGTTGATACAGTGAAGTCCACTTATTGTCAAACCACTTTGTGATATGATCCATTTTTTATTTTACAATGTCAAAACACAAAGGCATTCTCTAGTCCTTACTATATACTGCATGTCAGCCTGTTTTATAACATACCGGAGTACACTTCATGTCTCTTTCTTTAAATACATACTGCAGCTTTTCAATAAACCCAGCTCAACCCTAAAACAAATATCTTGGCTTGCCTTGTGGAGGAATTTTACTGTGTTTCTAGATATTACAGTGAAACTTAATCTCATTTACCACAGTTTGCCAATGTAACCTGTGTTGAGGTGATTCATCCTGGTTTAGACATAAGCCTAACTCAATTAGCAGCAATTATACCTCTGGCTCAGACAATTTGGGTTAATTTAGGACCCCATAAACTGATCACTTGCCTTGTGACTGTCTGTGGTAGTTGGCTGTGTGCAAAACGCCAATCATGTTTGCCTACAAATGCAGTCACTACATATACGAGTGATGATTACCGTGAAGTGCTTTGAGACAATTTAACGTTATAAACTTATCAACATTTGATATGCAAGAATATTTGATATGAACGTTATAGCAGTTATAAAATCTAAGTACTTCTCTGTGCTATGAAACTCTTAAGACGAATTACATGGACACTTGGCTGTTAAATCTAAACCCTATCTTAGGTTGTTTGTATAAACTTTGCAAGAATCGATCAAAATATTAAAACAAACTTTTTCCAATTCTTCTTTATGAAACAGATTTAGGAAAATATTTGGTGTAATTACTATTCTCCACTTAAAGGGTTAACAGAAAAAAAAGGCGCCATGTCTAATTCATCTGTAAATCAGAGGGAATTCTTCATGAATAAACACGCTACTGTATGAATTGGGGCACAGGCCTGTTTGGCAAGTGAAGGAATTTACTCTCTGTGATGTATTACAGGAACTGATGGCTCATTTATCTCCACACTATTTCAATTCAGTCACCGCATTTCAGAAACGTACAACCTAAACACAATTTTCCGAAGGAGATTTGTAGGCAATTTACATTCTTTTGGGAAAATCAGACAAAGTTACAATGTGTTTGTGCCATGAAATTGGTGCCAGGGGAGCACTTGGATAAAATGCATCTTATCTGCAATAAACCTGTTGGCAGTCACTCCCACCATTGGTGAATGAACCCGATTCTGGTTTCCAATCTGAAAAAAGGCCCTGATAAGCTTCATTTTATTATTCTCCTTCATTCTTTCAGGGCAAGAGTTTCGGATGAAGAAGACTTTTGATCCCAATTTGATCAGTCCAGCACTGTTCGTGGGACACTGCTATGCACAATTGGCTTCCGCGTTTTGCCCACAGAAATGTAGTCAATTCACTTTACAATATAAACTCTGAAGCGCTTTGAGACGTCTCAATGACGTGATAGGGCGCTGTATCAAATGCAAGGATTATTATTATCTCATCCTTTCAGAAGACCAAACTTTGCCACTTTCTCATTACAAAAATCGAGATGCTTTTAAATGAGACTCTGGTCTCCACCACCTTTCCAGGCAACCCCTCCTAACTGTTGATTAAACGCTAAGGAAATACTTCCTGGTGCCTCTTTTAATATTGACCTTCGAAGCTGAACCTGCTATCTCTTGTCCTTCATGGCTTCTTGAGTCTCTTTGCATAGTACTCCAGCCTCAAGCAAACCAGGCACACAACCTCTTCTCGGGTTAACAACCGCAACAACAGCAACAAAATTACATTTGTAAAGTGCCTTTCACGTTGGGAGGTCGTCCCAAGGCACCGCATTTGCGCTGGTTAATTAGTGCATATTAAAATATAGGATCATAATAATAGTAATCCTTCCATTTGATGTCACGTTGTTGAGACATCTCAAAGCGCTTCACAGAATTTATTGCAAAGTGGATTAACTATTGTGAGTGAAAGTGAAACGGGTCAGCCAATTGCGCACAGCAGTCCATAACAAACAGTTATGGATTGAGTGACCACATTATTATTATTATTATTTTCTTGAGGGACTATTATCAAACGTGAGGAGTAAGGAAACTTGCCCAAGGTTTTGCTTTGCCGGGAAACTAACCCAGGTCTCTCGCCTGCGAGGCGAATGCTCTAACCACTGAGCTATAGGACTCCACACAGGACATACAGGAATCTCTTTGTTGGAGGTGTTGTAACTAGAAAAGGTCGATTGTAGGAGGAAATACTTTCAATACAAAGGGACTTGGAGATTCCCCTCAACATCCTTCAGCTCACGAATCAGACAAAGGGGAAACACTCGGACTGTGACCATGCAGCCACGGTTCTGGTGACCCAGATTTGTGTTCAGTGCCTGAATTTGTCACATAAATCGGGAACAACAATTCAAGCCAGATGTTTCCAATTCAGACACTGTAAATTCTCCTCAAATGTCCCAGACAAGCCCTGTACCAAGCGAGTAAACAGTCACAGGCAAATAGAGAAGTTCTCATTTATCAAACTAATCTTCTCTAAATTCTTATCAGATCCCATTACTGCAATTAGATTATATAAATATACAACCAGCCTCATTTATTCATTAATCTTCAACTGTGTGACTTCATTCACTAAACAAAGTCCAAACATCACCACAGTCTTTCTCCTGACTACAGATATCCCACGTTCCGTTTGATGGCTTCTGTTTGTGAATCCTCTCCCAGCCACCAGCTCTGCTGAGCAGCGTCAGACACACGTCCCCACTTACGAGACCAGAAAATGACTCCACAATAGATCGATGGCTAACGACAGTAGCACTTGTGTCCAGTGAGAAACGTTTTTACTTGGCAAGTATTTTACATGCACCGTATCCACAATGACAGGTGCCAGCCTGGCTCAGTTGGTAGCGTTCTCGCCTGAGGGTCAGAACATTGTGGGTTGAAGGCCCACGTCGGAACTTTGAGCTCCTAGTTTAGGCTGACACTCCTGGGGAGAGTGCTGTGTTGTTATTTAAATGAGACATTCAACTGAGATTTCCCTCCTGTCTGCCTGTTCAGGTGGATGTTAAAGATCCTAATAAATTCATTAGAGTCATTCGCTTCATGGCTGTTTGCCATCTTGTGGCAAGTGCGGGACATGAAGTGGAGTGGAGTGAAGAGTCCTGGACTCTTCCTGTGCTGTGGCCTCCAAACCAATTGCAGGAGCACTCAAGATTCCGGGCAGTAAACGTGAGCCTTTCAAACCAGAGTCCAAAAAAGATGAAAGGGAGAAGCACTGGAGAACACTGCTCTGGCTCCACGCTGCTCTGTCCCGAAGCAAAGTTACAGACACGGCCTTAAGTGTAGCTTGCGTCTCGAGAAACAGGCAAGCCTTGTTCAATCAAATGAACGTGAGTTTGTTTTTAGTGGAGATTTTATGAAGTGTAAAACAAAATAACGTACATTTATTGCTCTCGAAGGAATAATCCAGGACACTCTTTTGCTTATGCAAGTAATGAAATCCATAATTATTTCTCATATTTTCTCTCTTGACAACTTGGCCCCCGATTTTCAGTAAACAAGCAGGCAGCTACCCTTTAGTAATGAGCAGCAATGAATCCTGTTAAAACTCACACCGACAAGCTTGCAGTATGTGCACGGGCCAAACAGGGCCACTGGGAGTTGGCAGTAAAATTAAGTTTCTGATTCTGATTAGAGGAGAAGCAGCTACTCGGCTCAATGGGAAGAGAAACACAAATGTACAAAAAAAAAGGCACCTATTGAAGGAAAACACGGGGGGACGAATTGTTTTCTTTAGGAAAGGCAGGGAGCAGCCTGTGTGTACAACGGCTGGGTACATTGTGAGAGGCAACGTACTGTGCAGCTGACTGCAAGCCAGCCAGCAAGCAACCTCGGAAATTTCCTGCAAGCTGGAACATTGGAGATCTCTCCTCTCTACCAGGAGGTGGGTGCGGAGTTCAGGCCACGTGGCTCCTGCAATGGGACTGTAGGGAAAGAACATCTCAAGTAATTCAAATCATATGGAGAGTCTGAGCGACATGAAGCCCCCCCCGGCTAGGGAGGGGATTTGCCCGAGGCCTGGGAACAAGCGAATGGGGGAAAAATGCTTTGTATATTACAAAAAATTCATGAAATAAATGACATAATAATAATAATCCTTGCAGTTAATGTAGCGCCTTAACACGTTGCCAAGACGTCTCAAAGAGCTTCGTAGGATTTACTGCAGTGAACAGTCTGTGTGTTTTGTAGGTGAATGCAGCAGCCAAATTGCGCACAGTGACGTCCTGCAAACAGCCTGAGGGGAAACTCCCTTCTCTTTTCAAATGGAAGAGATCTTTAATATCAAGCTGAACAGGCGCAGGTGGGGCCTTGCTTTAATGACTCACCTGAAGGACAAAATTAGAGGGAATAAAAACAAAAGAACCACCTGGTTCTTTTTTCTATATTAAGCAGCTGACCAGGTTGAAGTATTGAAAAGAGGATAGATTTCTGATTCAGTGGGGAGCAGAGGAATACAGGAAGTACCGGTTTGTTTGGTGGGGTGGGCCTGAAAGTGGTTCCAAATTATTGGCTGGCTGGAAAGCAGGTTCGACAGAAGTAGCTAAAGGTACATGATTGCCTCTGAAACAATGAGAGCTGGTTTGTGCCTTGCAATACAAGACGTTTCTTTTATAGATCTGATTAAATAATCGGTCCACGTACTTTCCTGGAAAATATTGAGATGACCTTCGTATGTGTATGGGTGTAGGTCGGTGGTGGTGGGAATGATCTTATTTGCATTATTAATGATACAAGTGTCGTATTTTATGGTGTTTAATTTCTTTTGCATTTGAGGCCATAAAAAACTTTGAAAGTTATCTTCCTTGATGACTCAATGGGCGAACGCAGACATGATGTGGCCGGGCTGTGAACCACAGAGACAAGGAAGTCTTCATTCCAAGATGACGATGGCTCTCAGGAAGGGATGCTAGTGAGACTTTGATAACAGGACTCAAGAGTGTTCTTGGGGGGAAAGGGGAAAGAACAGTGGTCAAGAGGCTGCACTCAGTTCCCGTTTTGCTAAGGGCAGACCAGCAAATAAGTGCATGTGTGTGGATGGCTAGGTGAAGAGAGGTCAGGCCTATAAGAGATGGAGCCGTGATAGTGGTGAAGAGCTGGAATATAAACTACTATGAGTCATTCCTTTCAGAAGAGTGAGAGGGAGAAAGATTACAGTAAAAAGTTAAAGGGAAAAAAACATTGAAATCACAGGACCAACAAAGGACATTCGTTCTTTCCCTGTCTGATGGTAACCATTCTGATCTCTCCTTTACATAATATATAATAATCCTTGCATTTGATATAGAGCCTTATCACATCTTCGAGACGTCTCAAAGCGCTGCACCGAATATACGGTGAAGTGAATTGACTATATATTTTGTGGGCGAAACGCAGCAGACCACTGCGCACAGCATTGTCCCACAAACAGTTGTGGATTGAAGTGACCAATTTATTATTATTGGTCCAAGATCTGGTAATCTTTGGAGAGTGATGAATGATTACTGATCAAAATGTCCAGGAAGAAAGCTGTATGACATTCATCCAATTTTGCTGAGTATAAAAGTATTTGTAAAAGACAAAATATTTTATTACCTCTGTTCCTACTTAATATAGAAAAATACATCAGCAGGAAGGTCAGAATATAAATGACACCGACTTCAATAAGGATTCAAAGAAAATCAATCTGCAAAACAGCAACAAGTTGTAGTTTTACAGCACCTTTCAAGTTGGAGAATGTCTCAACACACTTTACAAAGACTGAGTTGGAGCCTGACTTGGGTGGGAATAGGGGTTGGGAATAGATTGCCAAAGATACAATCAAACAGCTAGTGTTTACATGGGTTTTCAAAGTGGAGAGGGAGGGAGCGAAGCAGAAGAATTTTGAAAGAGTTTTCTGGAGGGCGGGGAGGTTTAAAAAGATGGAAAGCAATAAAAAAAAGGACAGAAAGTAAAGCAAGCAAGAACGAAAGAAAGAACAAAAGAAAGAATGAGAGAAGAGTGATAGCTAAACGTACATGCCATCTACAGATTACAACCATTCTCACCCTTAGGAATGTTATGTTGAGAAACAACAACATCAACAAGATTGTATTTATAGAGCGCCTTTCACGTCGGGAGGACGTCCCAAGGCGCTGGACAGTTGGGTCGGGACCTGAGCAGGGGGGAAATGGTCAGGGTGAGGGGAAGGAAGTGAGGGAGCGAGGAGGGGGTACAGAGTCGAGATGGGAGATGAAGGCACTCTGAGAAATAGACTCTGAGTGAGGTTTTTAACTGAAGATTAATTTGAAATGAAATTGACCTTCTTCTGGGACTGGTTCTGGAAACTTCTTCCAAGAACTGGCAATCAAATGTAAACTGGTGATTGGGTGCTTCAAACATAAACAAGTTTTATTTCAGCTTTGTCATATCAAATCAAACCAGTTAACCATTGAAGCAGGTTTTCCTATAACCGGAGCCTCTATAACTACTCATTAAGAGTTACCGAAATACTAACACAAAGCAGAAAAATCAACCTAATCAGTGTGGAAAGATCGTAACTGATGACTGGAATCCTCTGTGCACGTGGATGGCTTTATTTCTGGGACAGCCGTTTTCCTGTTTCGACGCATAAAAACATGGTAATTATTGACCTAGATTTTGCCCTAGAAAACTGTCACTGCATTTTACAGTGTATCCTGCAAAGCGTTTTGAGGTATCGTTGGAAAGTGAAAGGTGCTGTAAAGTGCAATGTGTGTGTGTTTTGTAGGTAAGGTGAAGGCCACCAGATATTGGCGGAAAAACACAGTATGGATTTAGAAAGGTGATAACTGGGGCGCTGGTTGGCTTGTCAAACAGGTGACAATTTTCTAGGTAGTTCACAAAGCGAACAGAATCTTTCCCTCAGATCTCTGATTCCATTAAAACAAAATGTCATATCATTGTCAAGACAGATCTTTTAAGAGTCTTCCAAGCCTGTCAAACAGCTAGCCCCATCGCTGCACGGCAATGACACCACTAGGCTGCTCACAATGCTGTTGAGATAAGAAAGGAAGATATACTTCCCCCTAAAGCCATTCAATTACAGTTGGTTGCTGCAATTTTCTTTCTTCTGTTATCCAAGGACGTACAGTACTCTACAGTATGAAAGTGCAAAAGGCAATCATTTTAACCCTCCCCCTAGCACAATACTTAATGGACAAGCTCATAATAAAATATGCTTTGCATAACAATGATAAAAGGACAGAGATTGCTGAAACTGACAATTTACTTTCAGAGTCTAAAAGAGCAAAGCTTTTTGTTCTTAAAAGATGTATTACAGACCTGCAGCAAGGAATTGATATATGTCTGTAAAACTACAGTGGATTTTGCTTATGAATTCACTTGATAAGAGTATAATTAGGCTACATGTGTAAGATTTCACTAAATAATTTTCTGGGCACGCCCGGTGGGCAAGTCTTACTCTTCTGCAACAATCTCCATCTCTATTTTGTCTCTGTGCCTTCGGTCACCCTCCTACCCTCCACGTGTCTGCAGAGTGGCACTAGGAGCATCGGACACATTTTTGGGGTAAAAGCTGGGGTAACCTGAGTCAGGACGACCTAAACATGTAGAGGATCCCCAGAGATGAAACACTGAGCATCAAACAGTCTGAATCCAGCAATAGAGTCAAACACGGTCTTTGTCCCGAGTGATGGAGTCGTGAGAAACGGACATCCCTCCTCGCTGTCAGGAACCATGGATGTAGTGCTAGTTCATAGATGTTCGCACCAAAGGTGGTGTTTCTGAATAAACGGACTTGTTAAAGTGACTTTGATGAAATAATCGGGAGGGAGTCGTGATGCTTTAATTCATTTCACTAGTCTAATACTTTTCCAGGGTTCCTTTCCTCCGTCCTTCAGCTGAGATCATCGGATCAGCAGGAAAGCTGCACTGAGCAGAACTACAGCAAAATCAGAGGCTACTTTAGAGGCGAAGGGAGACTAACGGAGGATTGTGAATCGGTTAAAATTCTGTCCGTCCCTCTGTATCTCCAGCAGGTCTCGGTGTCAGTGCCTGTACAAACAGGCGGCAAAAGATGTCACTTACAAGGGCAACTGTGCAGAAGAGCTGGTCTCTGACAGCAGGGCAAGCTGTGCTGGTGATGGGGGCGCCGTGCTCATGCACCCAGATATGAAGGCTGCGTTCTATCGGCACAAACGCTGTGCAAGGTTGCAGCGAACGCACGCCCTGGCGTTAGCGTGCACGCAGTGCGCTCTGAATCCGCAAGTGAGAGCCAGCGTATCGGCCAGTGGTACTGTTTTAGTTTTAGCGGGTGGTGCATCATTCTGCCCACCCCCCCTCGCCACCCCCAGCAAACTTTAACCTCTTTGTTGCAAGCAAGCAGTTAGTGAGCGCTGAAGGAACCAGAGCTCAGATTTACTGCCTGTTACACAGCACAGCTGGTTTCAATGAAGGAGAGCCACTGGATGTGTGTGTTCTGAGAAACGTACAGAGAGCACCTAGAAAAGATTGCAAACTTTGGAATTTTATATTAGGCTCTAATTGGAGATTGTTCCAAATGCTCCACGATAATTACGACATTACAGCTCTCTTAAGCAGGGACAGTTTGAAGGAGGTTTGAATCAAAATGCAAGAGGAAAGGCACCAGGTAGCTGCCAGGGCTGTTGAATGGCCCCATTAGTCCTGCGTTGCTCTGTCAACATATACAACGAGACTAAGTCAAGCGGAACGGAAGGAAATTGATTCTCTTGAGAAAAATCGATTGTAATTTGTTCAAATGTTAGTTCTCTCAGGTTCTACCTAAATCTCCTGCAAACGGAACTGTGCCTAAGCAGCTTTACTCTCAGCCTCTGTACAGTACTGCTTACAAGAAGGCATGCTTGCGAGCAAGCAGATTTCTCTGTTCGGTCACTGAATGGGAATAGAGTGCTGGAAAAGATACAGTCACTACACTTCACAGTGTAATCTCATAAAACGCTGCACTATAGCCTCCCAAAGTGAAAGGCGCTATACCCAATCCAAAGATGATTATTATTTGTTTATCACTATTTAATATTATCAGTCAAGCGGTGGGTGGTGGGGGTGATGGGTTTGCTATTGGAGACCACCGCTGTTGTCTTGGGGCTCGAATCTGGGTGAACAAAGGCATTTTGCTCTCTCCAGAAGAAAGAACACTCACGGGAGCAATATCTTTAAATCTTAATTTGATAAAGAAACTGGGAATGATTCCCCTCTACAGATGTTCTATGGAACATGAAGTCATGGTGTGCCAGGACAACGCAGAAGGCTGGGGTTTCTGGGTACTGGGTAGGGCGTGACCTCCCAGTCGTCATGAGGAGGGTAAAGGGGGGGGGGGGGGAAACAGGTCTAATTGCGATAAGCTGTTGGAATCTCCTATCGGCTTTGCAGAAAGTGACGTTGGCAAAGGCTGAGGAGTGAACATTTTCTGCTCTCTTGGCTGCTGCAGGGTGGGGCAACAGAGAGGAAATTAGTGTAGTGTCACACAAGATGAAATAGGATTCAAACCTTGAGTTCACTCATTGAGGCTCCGAAGACTCCAAAAGGGCTTGAACTTTCCTCCTGTGGTTTACCATATCACCAGAACCCGCACAGACGAATGTCAGCCTTATAAACTCCCACGTATCTAGTATTTCACACAGACTGCACACTATCGGTCTGTTTGGAGCCCCCTGTAATTCTAACAAATGCACGCACACATCTCTTAGTTACCGTGAACTAACTCCGGTCGGTTGATGCTTTTCCCCTGCTGTTTCAAGCGAATTGCAAGCAAACCAACATAACGCACACACATAACTTCAAATTAAACAGTTCACAACCCAATAGTTTAAGTGCCAACTTCAATAAATGTCACAGGAAGCAATCGCAAGCACACGCACACAAATTGCGACCTGTTTGGCAGGCCATAGGACTGGCAGCCATTTATACGGTCTGGCTCTGACCCACAGCCAGTAATTTGAGCACTTATTAAAAATCATTCGAAGCTCACAACATGCATCTGAACAGAGACTCTCCTGAGCCCTGAGGTGGGGGCACCTGAAGAGACAGTGTTTTGGTAAAGATACAGTGAACCTGCCTGAGAAAGCAGAGGAAGAAAGGCATTATGCTCAGGACAGAATCTGACCTTTGCCCGCCCCCCCGCCCCCCCCGAGAGCACCATTTATTTTTATCCACACACATTACCAGGTAAGGTAATGTTAGTCAATATCTCCTATCCTGCGGTGAAGTTAACGTGCCCATTTTCAACTAACCCCGATCTAAACATAATTCAAAAGGAACAGCTGGTTCTGATTCACATAAATGCACTTTATACAAACCTGATACCAGGCTGTTACTATCAAAGAATAAGTACAAAGACCTAAAACATTGTTGCCTACACATTTATTGATATCCAATTATAAAACGTTTGCCTGCGTGTTGTGCCGTGTTTTCCAAGGCTCATGACCATTGATCCCCTGTGCTGAGGATGGGCTGTATCAAAGGGCATTACTCTTGCCTGGCACTGTTCCAGAGGACATGTGGTCCACATCAAGTTGTGTGAAATGGGCACATTCCCCGGGAGGAATCTGTCGACAATCAGTGTCTAAGTGCACATGAAGAACGGTTCCTTGGGTGAGGTCTGCCTGTTCAGGTGGACGTTAAAGATTTAAAAGAGATCCTGGCTGACAATCCCTTCACATAAGATTGTTCATTCTTTTCATGACTGCTTGTGCAGCACTACTGTGGGCAAATAGGCTGCCTACAAATATACAGTCACTACACCCTACTGTAAAATCCTTGTGAAGCGCTTTCAGAAATTTCAACGCCGTGATAAGGCGCCGGCAAATCCAAGATAGAGGGTGCAGGGGCAAATTAAAGAGAGTCACTGCAACACTGAATGCAGAAGTGGAACCAATAAGCATTATCCTTACAACGCAAGTCCACACTCCTTGGAGCGATTAAATAATTTCTTACCATTTCCTTCGGAAGAGTCTACTTTTAATCAGTGGTATTTCCACGATGACAACTTCTCAAATCAAAAACTTCCACTTAACTTCCTCAAAACAAGACAAACACGGAACTTGATTTAGATTAAACCATTCAATGGTTTTCGGGACAGCTATTGCAAAGTTTTCTGATACATTCCACCCCCTCCCCAACCCCAACAGCTGGTTCCATTTCATTTAAATTTAGCCTTTTTTTAAAAAAAAAAGCCACTTATTTCTGTTCCTGCAACACAGCCTATAATTAAAAATAAATAAAAAATCATTTATATGGTAATTGATAATTACAGCCATCTCTTTGGATCAAGTTTCCAGCTGCATTTGGAACTATTGAAAACAAATGTGTGACATTTCCTTTAACATGCCTCATCCTGCCCATAAAGTCACAATCTGTTTCCATGAAACTATCTCCAGATGACATTGGGCTTGATAAATGTTTTGAGTTCTCTGGCCTTTACCAGATGACAGGCAAAAATCCGTTTGCGCTTCCAGCAGATGCAGTCTTGGACTGAACAGTAGGAGACGAGAGCAGCTAGTCCCTGCTAATTTACTGTAATCTGCGACAATACTCGAGACTCTTGTTATTTTATGGAGATACTGTCAGGAGCCGCCAATGCAATGCGACATTCATTCCCTCAGGAGGAATCTAGCTCATTTGTTTCATTCAGTCTGCACTGTATAATTACTGAGAAGAGCTGAATGCTATTAAGTAGCGCAAGATGGCAGTGCTCCAAAACTGTGCTGTAAAACTAGCAAGGCACCTGCCCCTCGGCCATTGGTGACTGGGTCACCCAGGCAGTTCTTGTGACTTGTGATATTGGCAGGGACGCGGGAGCAGATCATCAACTGTCTGCTCCATCGGCCAGGGAACGGTGCGTGCTTCATGGATGAGGGAAGGGAAAGAACAGGCAGGAAGGAGCAGGTCTGCCTTCACGAGTGCCTTAAGCTACCGTAGGCCAACCAACGCTGGCAAATACAAGTCACTGAAGGTGTCTACGTCCCAGACCTTGATGACTCTCTCCTCGTTAAAAGTGGGGGAAGTGGGCAGTGGTTCAGACATAAAGGAAGTCAAATGTTTTTAGAGAAACAAAAACCAGTTTACTGAACAAAACCCATCACTCTGGCTTGTGAGTCATGACCTTTTAATGGCGATATTTCTCAAAGAGTCACGGATGCCGCCCGCATACTGACCCGGACCAAACTCCGTACCCACATCTCACCAGTTCTGGCCCAGGCTCCACTGGCTCCCCATCACCAAACGGATCGACTTCAAGATCCTCACACTCATGTTCAAATCCCTTCACTCCCTGGCACCGCCCTACCTCTCCGACCTCCTCACTCCCCAATCCACCACCCGGCGCCTCAGCTCAACTGGCCTCCTGCTCGTCCCTCGCACCCTCCGCCCCACCATTGGAGGTCTCGTTTTCAGCCACTGCGCCCCGAAACTCTGGAACGCTCTCCCTCAATCCCTCTACCTTGCCCCCTCTCTCCCCTTTTTCAAGTCCCGCCTGAAAGCCTTCCTCTTCGACTGTTCTTACGGCCACCTAGCCCCTCCCCCCGGCTCGGAGTCAGGCTCCGCCCCTGTTAAGCGCTCTGAGATGCTACCCTGCGTGGAGGGTGTTATGTAAGTGCAAGTTGTTGTTGCTGGATTCCATCAGAATGGGCTGGCCATGGTACGCAAGACCAACCGAGCTCTTCGGCTCTACTGAGCTCATCCACCCAGAACTTCTGCCCTACTGTCCTCAAGTTACAGCATCAGGCTCTTTCATATCGGGTTCAATGAAGCTCGTTGGTATCCTCTGCACTGTCTTTAGCGTCTAGGCAGTGCCCACAGGCTGTTGGGACCAGAATTGAAGCAGTTCCATTAGCCCCAGCCTAGCCAGAGCCCAGTGTATACTGAGCAAGATGAGCAAGATCCCCCCACCCCTATGTTCACCTCACCAACCTACTGACTGTTAATTGAGTGTAGAAGAAGCACTGAATAAACCAGGTTTTGTCAACCTCAAAAACTCAATTTCACTGGGTTCCTTATAAAAGAGGTACGTAAGACATTCAAGTAGGTTGTTACGGTAAACATTGCTGTCAAATACAACAAGGCAACAAGGACAAAGAGACGAGATTGAATGAAGGGTGTGAAGAGCAGCTTTAGGACACACACCTGGAAGTATTTCTTTCCCCCCCTAGGGAACCTATCAGCTTCTGTCCACAGTCAGCATCCAGGAACACAGGCTATCCTGCAGGGCTGGGGGTGAAGAGGAGCAAAGATTGGAAACTCTCCTCCCCCCACCCCCCAACCCCCCACCCCCGCTATTCCTCTCTCGCCCCCAGCACTGCCCTGGGTGAGAGAGAGAGCACTTAAATCAGAATACAATTCCAGCCAAATGCCTAATGTGTGAAAGCTGACTGCTGCGGAGAAAATCCCTTTCCCCTTGCAACTTTCATCACACGAGACAGCACAAGGGAAAGTAGTTTTATTCCCTTATTTGTGACATTCAAAGGGCCGTGTGTATCTTCCCATTCTCTAAAACCTGTGGTCTAAGCAGGCCTGAGTTGGCCTCTGTGGTGGATGCCGCCTGTAGCTGGCGCCAGTGCTAACAGCAGGCTTGCCTACGTGTCCGTGCATCAGCTGAGTGAGCCCATGATTGCAAATGACTGACTGCTCCTTCCGGGCAGATCACAAGATCGGTGTATAACATGGGAAGCAAATCGGTGTAAAATAGCTGTGTTTTCTGAAAGATTGAGAGTCTTTCCAACTAAGTCTTGTGACATCATTTAAAAACTATTCTGGTAAGACATGCATCTATTTCAGTGGAAGAAATATTCTGCTTGCAATGGCAGTGTCCACTGTTGTCTTAATATCCTACATGGATAGCAGTGCTTTGAAACAGTTAAACAATGTGATAGTGCGCTATGTCAAATGCAAACATTATTAATGCAGAATATTAAAAAAAAAATTCTTAAAAAAACTTGCTTAACTTTCTGGGATACACCGAATTTCCAGGTCAGGAAAGAGCTGTGTCATACTGACTACGTCTATACCAAGTCAGGGTGTTGGCACACCTGGCAACTCATGCCAATAAACATCCAGAAATCTATAAACGTCCAGATTGAAAGATCCAGCCTGAAGATCTTTGCATTTAATCATTCACTCGTCCGTTCAAACCAAATAAAAAGGACTGGCAACACTTAACAAAAACATGTCCTTTTACACAAGAGTGATTAGAGTTCCATGCTGTCTTGGCATCCTTGGGTGAAGCCCATTTGGCTGAAACGCCAAATGGTGAGCTCTGGAAGTCAGCTAATTGTGGAACATTTTATGCTTGAATCAGAATTTACTTTTACGAGCTCTGCTTCTGTGGTGGCTCAAGAAGAGACGTAAGATTTTAAGATTGCCAGAAGGAGAACGTCTCAAAATGGGAAAGAAGATCTTGCACGTGCTCTCTGGGAAAAATAGAACAAATGGCTTTCTCCCAAGGAAACTCATTGTGGTGCTGTAGTGCATGGGTTGAGCCCTGATTTGCTGAGGGTGCAGGTGTACCTGAACTTCCTGTACACCTAGCTTCTGAAGCTGATGTGCCAGCTTCCTACTGTAAAAACACGGGCAACTTCCTATTTTGTGAAATTGCTGTTGGCATCAATTTCTGCAAGAAGCGTTGCTGATGTCACTTTCAGCGCCTTGGGACGTCCTCCCGACGTGAAAGGCGCTCTATAAATGGAATCTTGTTGTTGTTGTTCCTGCGTGTCAATGTGCACAGGAAGCGCCATAAGTATCCCAGGAACCAGGAAGTGACCACGGAAACAGTGCCCGCACATAGCACGGCATACTCACAGGCGACATCAGTGACGACCTGGCATTCCGCAGATGGGAATTTCAGGAAATAGGACACAATTCCCAACTTCCCAAATGCGTATTTGTGCTTCTGTGGGCGTTGGCGAAGTGAGTTCCCAGTAGAGTTACTTCTTGAGAATGATAGATTGCTCCACTTCCAAAACTCAGCTTCCCACATACCCTAGACCGGTCAAACTGTGATGCCCGTGACAAGCAATGTCAGACAAACATAAACAATAGCCATCGCCAGAAGGGTCAACAAAACTGGAATGGTTGATTGCGCTAAAAAAAAATTTACTCTTACTGGTTGCTTTTTACTTCAAATCTCGGATCACCATAACATACATCTCACAATAAGCATAATAATAATAATAATAATCCTTGCATTTGATATAGCACCTTAGCACATCTTCTGGACGTCTCAAATCGCTTCACAGAATATACTGTAAAGGGAATTGACTGTATATTTTGTGGGCGAAATGCAGCATCCAAATGCGCACAGTAGGGTCCCACAAACAGTCGTGGATTAAGTGACCAAATTATTTTTTTTGAAGGAATTATTACCCCTGGAAAAGAAATCTACCAATCAACTAACAACCGGGTTCCTGCTCACTGCTAGGTAAACAGATGCGTGTGGAGTACGGCAACTTGCCTAACATTTCGCCTTGCCCGGGAATCAAATCCAGGTCCTTTCGCTTGCGAGGCGAGTGCTCTAACCACTGAGCTACAGGACTCCACCTGTATAACAACCTGTATATCACATATTGACGCAATGGGCCGAATGGCCTTCTCCTGCGCAGTGAATTTCTATCTGCTGGTCACTCACAGAAAGGTTCAGAGAACTAAAACATCCCAGGTGCAGTAAAGTTTGCTGAGTGGACAGCATCCAGTTTCAGTGCTGAAGGATTAGCTGGAGGGCACTCCTTCCCTATGGCTCGTCTTGAGTATCGTCACTTAGACATCAACTCGTGACATGTCCTGCGGCAGCAATAACCTCCGGGCAAAACGTCAACGCTGAACTTCTTCCACCTTCCCTCCTTTTGCCATCGCTTTTCAAAGGTTCATACCGAAGAACAGAAGACAAATCTGAGGAGTCTCAAGTTTCTTTTGTTTAGCTGCCCTAGAACCACTTGAGCCGGGCTGTGGCAGGTTAGTGTTACACCAACGTTTTTAGATGTTGCCTACAGCGGGAGGTAATGCATCTGCAGTAATTGTGACTAACAGTTGAAATGGCTAAGTGTGTGGCTTTAGAGAGATCTGAAATTCAAGTCACTGGGAAAGACGACAGAATGAAACGCGGAACGTAGCGACCCTGTGATTCACCGCTGCGCTCATTCCCTGCAATTTCAGCAGGCTGAGAGCGCAATTAAAAAAACGTTGATTCCACTTCCCTACAGAGGGGAATTCAGCTCTGTGCTTGTAAAGCTAGCTGGCAATCCAGATAACGTACAATTCTTCACAAATAATAATCCTTGTAATAAGCCTTACACCCATCCGATAAAGTGCCCTATGACTACAAACCATCTCAAAGCAGTTCGCAGTGTTTTCTGTGAAGTGTAGTGACTGTGCGTTTGGAGGTGAACCCTGCAACCAATCTGCGCACAGCAATGTCTCACAAACAGCCTTGAAGTGAATAATATTTTTTTATTCTAGGGACTGTTGGCCAGGATATTGGGAGAAACTCCCTTCTCTATTCGAATGCTGCCATGGGGGGTTTAACGGTTTACCATCTCATCCAAAGGATGGCACCTCCAGCCATCCTGCACTTCCCCAGCCCTGCATTGAAGTGTTAGACTACACATTCAAAGTCCCAACATGGGGCTTGAACCCAACAACAAGCTGACTCAAGAGGCGAGACTGCTACCAGCTGAGTCAGGCTTGCACTGTAAAGCAACAAATAACTAGATCGAGAGATGAACTGTTCTCTTCAAACTGTGGGGTTAGAGTGGGGAACAGACTTGGTCATTAGTTCATATCCCCAAAGCTGTAGACTCAAACTTTACCCTCTTTCAGTGCTTTCAGTGCTGAGGAAACACAGACAATAGCCCGTAGCTGAGTGGGCTCCTGTATCACAGGGGTGCGTGCAGAGATTTTCAGTGAAGTCCCATACCGTAGAACAATGATTTATTTAAGGAATGTGTTTGGTTTTAGAGTCAGAAAATGGCTTACTTTTAAAAGAGCGAACCAATCGTAAATCCTAAGCAGCACCACACAAATCATTTGTGAGAGAAATTTTCACCCTCAAATAATCCACCGCTTGGGGAAGGAAGGGGGATCGTGGAAAGGATATTGCATCTGTGTGGCTTGTTCCTGAAGTCCATTAATATCTTCACCAAGTTGGTCATTTTGATTTATTTACCCATTGGATAAAATATCACACTTTCTTTACATGTATTTAAGTTTAGATTTGGCCTATCAAAAAACATTTGATTTTTGATTGCATAAAATCTCACAATATTAGCAAATTCTCAAATTTCTGAACATCTGGAGTGGATAAGAAGCCATAAAATCCAGGGACCAATAAGTCGTTTGAAGCATTCGTTGAAACAAAGTGCCAGCCAGCCATTTTTTTTAACCTACAAGTTTTTAACGACTAATTTAACAGAGTAGTGGACAGAGCTCTCAGCAAATTCCATGATCTTGACAGTTAGCGGGAATGAGGCCATTGCTGATAACTCAAAGCGTTAGTATGGTTAACACAAGAATGATAGTTGCCAAACAGTTTACAGAAAATAATTGTGACTGAACGGGACTTGAGGCAGGGCTGTTCATAGCGTATTTTGGGAATAAAATTAATTTTGTATTGGGGTGAAGGGAACCATCAAGATTGGAAAGATGAGGATTGAGCATCAGACAAATTAGGAACAAGAAGCTTCTGTGATCTCAAGTTCCAAGTTACGGAAACCGAGCAAACTAGAGCGCTCCAAATTCCTGAATGAATTTGAGTTGCTGCCAACAACAACAACAACTTGCACTTATATAGTGCTCTGGAGAACTTGGCTCGAGTTTGGATTTGAAGAAAATAAACGGAAGAGGCAAAGTATGGAGCTTGATGAGAACAAAATAGAAGCAATGACAATAGTAGTATTGATAAATAGGGGGAAAGATGGGTGGATTTGGAGAAAGGAGGTTGTAGATTAAAAGAATCACATTAGATAGATAGACCACCACGCCAGAATCTGGAGAGTGATCCCAGAAAACTCTCTCCAGAAAGGGAAGCAATATTTGTCTTGGACAGACTTGGACTTTATAGAATTAAGGATTTGGTGAGGGTTATTTTTTAACAATTAAAAACATTTCTTGGATACTGAAAGGTTGTTCCTTCCTCGAATAATATATTTTCAGCCTACTTTGATTTTTTTATATATATATTATGTATATGTATACTGTACATACAAAGACATATATATACACACACATATAAATATATATATATTATAAATTGGACCACAAGTTCTCTTTAAAGCTACCAGGAAATTTCCACAGGAATCTTTGTTTTAACAATGAATGACTTGCTCAGTAACAAAACAACTCTTTTTAATTAGTTTATGTCAAGACCACTTCTGGGTGTATTTTGATGACTTACAGCACCCCAACAAGATCTTATATTCCTGCTAATGCACTTAAATACCCGAGTCCCAGAGGTTTTAAATGGTAGTTCAGAGCTGTGATTCAGTTCAGCAACATTTTAATCACCGATAAATCATTATATAAGGCTATCAACGAAAACCAGCTGAAGGTACTAACTAGGCCGTGCACTGGTGTGACAGCGTGCTGTGATCAGATTGACGGCCACTCACCTTATAGGCTATTCCCAGTCTCGGCAACACAGTCATCGACGTGATGCCAAGCCTAAGGTACCATTGTTGCTCGAGTGACGTTTTAAAACTGTTGGCTAAATGGTGAAGTGGCTGGAATGGATATTAAAGTCCATTTGGAACAATGTCTCAGGTTACGGGAATCATTAATCCTGGCTGAGTCGCAAATTGGGAATTGTGTTGGTGCGTCACACCGAACAGTGGGGACTTCCGACCACACACATTAACGCCTCACAGCCTTTTACAAAGACCACGGGGATCACGGTGATAAGATGACTTCACGTCATGTCAACAAAACAGAGATGGAAATCAACTTATAATTCAATTGAACTAATTTCACTTAAACCTCTCCCACCCGCCCCCCACCCTTACTCCTCCTCATATTCCTGTTTAGAAAATCTGAGCTAGTTTAGTACAGACACAGAAAAATAACTACTGTGGTCATCCCACAATACCAGGCAAAGCCACAGACAGGAAACAGAATTTTTTTATACATACACAACTACGTTTTTAGATCGCTTCCTAAGCCACAAATTCTACGAGGAGTTTTTCTCAACCCATTCCAATTTGCAGCTCTTTGATTGGTGCAAGTAAAGAGAGAAAGATGTACTTTAGCGCAGGGCTGCTTTTAACTCACAAATCAACAGCCTTTAAAGCATTCCAGCAATTACAGACCCAGTACTTTAGAAGGAAATGAAACTCTCGGGTGAGAATGGTAAATATTTACCCCCAGATGCATTCCCAGTCGAACACAGTGTCGCAATGTTACTGTAGAAGTTTGCAAAGACGTTATCCTATTTGAAGAGCGCTGCATAAAGCAAGTTGTTGTTGTATAGGAACAGCAGAACTCTTGCTCTGAGCTGTTTCTCCCCCGCTACGCAGCCAACCACAAGACAAAAGCCGCAATCTGCCAAAACAGGCACGTGATCCAGCTCCATGGATGGCGTCACTGAGAATAATACCAACAACAAGTTACATTTATTTGTATGGTGCCTTTCACGTCAGGAGGACGTCCCAAGGAGCTGTACTGTTAGGGATCTGCACCCGAGTTGGTAGTTGGGATCAGGAAGGGTAGAGGGTGGGGGAGGGTTGGGGTAGGAGGGTGACCAAAGGCACATATCAGTAATATCACGTCAGTAATGTTTTGTCGTTAGTCCCCATTGTGTGACGTTTTGGGCAATGACGCAGAGGGAGGTTAGAGGAGAGCAGAATGGCTGATTTTGGAAAGGAGAGGCTCACAGAGCTGAAATTCACATTAGAAAAAAAGATGGGGTGGGGTTAGGGGGAGAAAAATAATCCACGGTCTTTAAATCACTAGATACATAGCCCAGAGACCTTGACTACAAGAGCAGAACTAAAGAACAAAATTATAAACTTAAATATTAAGCAGGAGTTTCTCATGACCATATTGTTATTGTTAAAACAATCCCTTAGTAGTCGGGAGGGGGGGGTAGGGGGAGAGGCAACAGGATACTGATGCATCAAAGCATGGTATAGACTTTGAGAAAATTCTAACATGTGAAATGGTAGCTTTCTTTCTCCAGGCTAGATTGGGTAGATGTAACAGAATATGGAGACCAGCTCGGAATAATCCATCAATCACTGTGACTAGTTAAGCATTCAAGATTTTGCCAGCTTGGTTTTCCTGACTTCTCTGTGGTTTTATTAATCACAGATCATAATGTCCATCTTCCTCTCACTTATAAGTGTGCAATCTTTTCATCCTTAGTTATTGTTTCACTAATCAACTGTTTGTTTATCCAAAAATAAATGGGCAATCTTAATGAAGTTTAAAAGAAAGTGTGTGAAGTGCAGCCCAACTGGTATAAGTGACTTGCTCCAGGGGGTGTTCGTGGAAAGATATACTGTACCTGATATTTTCCCATAAATAATCCAGGTGTGGGCTATATATTGGGAGATAATGTTTCATTAAATTGCAACTCAATTTGCTGTACTAATGTACATTAATAACCAAACCAACATCCCTGCAGCAGCCAAGCCAAGGGGGCAAGTAACATACAATTTGATATTTCACTCACCTATTCAAGAATTATATGTGAATGGGCAGAAGTTTGTGGGCTCAATCTCCCCCACACGTTTCAGCTCATAGTCGAGGCCAAAACTCCAGTGCAATACTCGGGGCACCACTGCGTTGTCAGAGGTGCCGTCTTTTAAATGAGACATTAAACCAAGATTCTGTTTGCCTGTTCAGGTGCACATTAATCTCGTGGCACTATTCGAAAAGAGAAGAGAGTTTTTCTCTCCCAGTACCAACTCTCATGTTGTTGAGGATCTCAGGCAGTTTTGCTTAAAGAGGCCATTTCGGCATCATTTCTAAGAAAAGGGCTGTTTTGGGGGCACTCACAACCTCTTGGAAAGGTAAGAGCTGAAGCAGCCAATTTATCAGGAGTGTGAGGCCAGACTGAAGTTGGATAATTTGGAAGAAATGGACCAGAACCAAGCTTTTCTGGCTGCATATCTTTGGCTGCGAATGGCTGAAATGTGCTGAAAAAGGTGGAGACAGCGACACCTCAACTCCATTTATTCAAATAAAACCATTATTAAAAGTACTTTTAAGTACTGAGGAGTCCTGTAGCTCAATGGTTAGAGCACTCGCCTCGCAAGCGAGAGACCTAGGTTCAATTCCCATCAGGGTGAAACCTTGGGCAAGTTTCCTTACTCCACACACCTGATAATAGCCCCTCAAGAAATAAACAAATAATAATAATTTGGTCACTTCAATCCACGACTGTTTGTGGAACGCTGCTGTGCGCAATTGGCAGCCGCGTTTCGCCCATAAATATATAGTCAATTCACTTTACAGGATATCCTGTGAAGCGCTTTGAAACGTTTAGAAGAAATGAATAGTGCTATATCAAATGCAAGGATTCTTCTTCTTATATTATTACTTTGCTTGGCAATTACACTGAAATGGTATTGAGGTAAATAAAACACAAACGGAGTCTCTCAATGAGTACAGACACACCATGCATAATTCAGTGTCGGGCGAAAAATAACCTGTCTCCTTTTCTAAAAGCATTCAGCTGATCTTTGATCAATTCACAAGGCCAACGTGGAAACTTCATGGCTGGAGAATGAAACTGCATCCTTCAGAGCAAACCACGTGACTCCGGATGTGGTAAATAAGCAGTTCTTTAATGTAAAAATCTAACACCAACATCAGTTTCAGATTCTTGGCATTCGAGGTCTGGACACAGTTTGGCTTCATTCTGTCCCCTCCCACCTCGGAATGTAACACACTCTGAATATAAAGCGCACGATTAAAAGGCAAAATAATATAAGAGCATGTTCTTGCAGCTGGTACCCTTAACAACATGGCTGTTGTTTTTGAGTCAGTTGAGATTCAATAAATGTATCTGAACACAAGCAGGCAAGGTTACCACCAATTTCTAAGTTTGAGCAATTAACTGGGGAGAAAGCGTTATCAGCCTGTACACTACGTCCTCATTATAAGGCTTGAAGTTGCAACATGGCGCTATACCAAATGTAGGGATTATTATTATTATCTAAATTGTAAAGCACCTTAAGTTTGTTTTGTTTTCATGATCTATTTTACACTCTAAGTGATTCCCTCCATCAAACGCACAAATAAGCTCTTGTGGATAAGCTCTTAAACTCATTCGACAAGCGCCCTGGAGAGAAAACGTTGCGCTGAAGAAGAAAAGAAACCAAACTCACTCTGTTAACCAAACCTGTGCTGCGTGATGTTGGTGGCCGATCAGATTATCTTCCCGCGACTGAAATCCACACACGCTATTATTTCACGTGAGCGTTTTAGCAAGGGAGATTGTGCCATGTGATCACAGACTGCCAGAAGAGGCACAAAATCTAGAAAGGTACCTGGAATAGAATCTGGAGAACTCCATGGATTGCACACATCCGGCGGCCCAGGAAAAGGAAGAATGGCACAACCAGCTCAATTAAATGATTGCCAAGAACTTCGAAGGAATGGAACCACCACGGTGATCGGTGCATGTAGTAAGCAATAGGATTTGGCACAGGCTGAGTCTGTAACACAGGAGACGAAAAAGGGAGGTTAATAAATGAGAAGACTTCGGTTCAGAGCCAGACTAAACCATTCAACACCCGTATGACCAAATCTTGATCTGTTATCAGTCTAGTATTGGTGACAATCAATGGATGTAGATGATTAGAAAAAATATGTGTGGGGTTACGGATTTCGATCTGAACAGAGGAGGAATGTCTCGCTCATATCATGGAACCAGAACTGGATGCAATACTCTAGGTGTGGTCTGACCAGAGTATGACTGGTTGGTTAGTGCAAACATATTGCTACTGCAGTATTTGTTGGAACTACGCAGGACTTTTAAGTCTCTGCTAACAGAGGAATGAGTAAATGTCAAGAGGACATCGAGAGCAGAGGATGCACTCAACACAATCTTTTACTTGTTGCTGAGTCACATGTTGCTAACTCACTGAGTGTCCATTATCCTGAAATATAACATGATAAAACTATGTCTTCACTGCCAACAAGCAGTGATAATGATCTCTGCGCAACCTGGAATTAATAAACCTGGTCCTTGTATTTGGATTAACTGAATGCAGAATCCCCCTGAGGTCACCACCGCATCCTTCCTTCCTTCCAACACCACTGGAGGAAGCCGTCTGCTATGGCTAGGAGTTTACCAATTGCACTGGTTAAGGGTCACAAAATTATTACTTCCCAGGTCACCAAGGCGCATGTGTTTGAAATGCTTCCCAAGGCATTTCCTGAGAGGAAGCAATTCAACTTGCTGTGATGTCAAATGCAGCCGGCTTCATTTTTAGTGATGTTTCAATTTTTAGGTTGAGATCCTTCAATTGCACAAGACGGGAATATTAATATTGTGTTTCACCTCAGCTACATTGTTAAAAAAAATGTTTTGAAATGGAATGGGAAACTGATCAGGAGATTGGGTTGAGAGTGGGTGCAGATAGTAACCAAACAACGGGGCTGTTGCTAAACAACAACAACAACAAGATTGCATTTATAGAGCACCTTTCACGTCGGGAGGACGTCCCAAGGCGCTGGACAGTTGGGTCGGGACCCGAGCAGGGGGGAAATGGTCACGGTGAGCGGAGGGAAGGGAGGGAGCGAGGAGGGGGTAAAGAGTCGAGAGGGGAGGTGAAGGCACGGTTGAGACCGGCCTTGAAGGAGGAAAGAGAGGAGGCGGCGAAGCACTGGGGGATGGAGTTCCAGAGCCTTGGGGCTGAGAGGCTGAAGGCCCGGCCATCGATGGTAGGGCGGTTCGGGCGGGGGATGTGGAGCAGACCGGAGCCAGAGGAACGGAGGGTTCGGGCAGGTAAGTAGGGGGATAGTAGGTCGGAGAGGTAGGAAGGAGCAAGACCGTGAATGGTCAAAACGGTTTCATAAGAAAAATGGAAACTTTTTTTTTACTGAATACTTTTCAGGCATAGAAAGAACACTCCATTACCCAGCAACGGGGACTCATTTGTGATATTTGCAAACCTTTTTTTGTTAATTGTGACTTCTGGAGGGACTGGATATTCTGGCCAGAGAACACTTGCACCTGATCAACTCCAAGATTGGATTCCCCCGCTGACAATCTATGAACTTCGAATGGAAGTGCTCCAGTCAAAATCGGGATCCAGTTTCAGGAATCTGAGTGGGAACCCACTGGCTCATGCAGGAAGGCCAAACGGGATTAAATTCTTCCAACCCGGTAAACCACACCCCAGTCCCCCAGTATTTTACATGCCAGCTTGCTTTGATAATACTCTTATAATTTAAGATCTCAGTAAAAACTGCAAACCCTCTGTCTGACAACTGACTTACACCCTATGTTGGATGGCCAAGGACTCAGATCGACCAATATCACTGTCAGGCTTGTGTGAACACCAGTGTACAGAGAGCTCTTTTATATGCGCCCTTCACCCGGGGTAGCGTCCCAGAGTGCTTGTGGAATAATGTGGAATAACAGTGCATCCTCATTGCCATCCAGTGTAAGACGCTAAAGCAATGTTGGTTAAATTCAGTTACAATGCACAAAACATTTCACAACAATGTAAGATTCTGTACTCGTTACATTTTTCACAGAGTGCTGTCTTAGCTCTTAAATTTTAATTTTACAAAGCTTGTTTTCACTCAACACTCAAACTAAGATGGTGAATCCGCTCTACAAGATGTTCCCTATAGTTTATATGCTATTTTTTTACTGCAAAGCTATTATGCAGGAAGAGTCTGCTAAACTATTTCTGAAGCCTCATCCAGAAGTGTCTGAACTGTTGGTCCTTAACTTCCTTTAGGTCTCTCTAGAGGTCTTTTCAGCAGACGAAGATAAGCTATAATTATGCACTCGTTCTTGACAAATTTCAGTGAAGTTGTCCTTTGAGTGTTAACACAGCACATACTGCATAAAGCTACATCGGAAACCTCTCAAAATCAACCAAATCAAAGGAGAGGGAAATTGCCCTGAATTTTCTTTGCAAACTTTTAAGTATGTTATCTCGACATAACTTGGAAATACACCGCTGGGGGCTAATTCTTTCTAGAAGATAATGGTTTTTTTTTTAACTTTGCACTACTCCTCTCTACCCACCTCAGAGATTTTTGTGAAGTCTTCCACTGGCAAACAAAAGATTAATTTTGTCCATCCTGAGAACCCCCAGAGGCTATAAACCTTGGATAGTGTGCGGATGTTCTACAAGCATGTGACTTAAACAGGAACATCTGGCTATCATATCACTGTGAAATAGCATCTCGATGGGACAATAAAACAAAATGACTTCGAAACCTACAATTACAAGGTAATTGTCTTCACATTCGGAAGAAACATTTATTTTCCTTTTTACCCGCCAACACAGCTCGTAGTTGTTTTTTGAACTGTTACAAAAGAAAATCAAAATAATCCATCTTGTTCTGAATCATTTCTTCTGAGCACATCATTAAAAAGGAGGCTGGGTTGTAGCTTTTGTTCGTTCGTTCAGTGTTTGTTTGGGAAAGTTTTCACCCTCCTCCTCCTCCTCTACTGGAGTCATCATCGGCCCTTGCATGACCATGGTTCCAGAGGCATAAGAAACTCCCAGGGCTGTTCTCAAGCGCCACCCTTCAGATATGTGTGTCCGGACAGTGAACGTCGAGAGACTATCTGACCACAGAGGGCGTCCAAGCCAAGCCGATGTGTTTCATATCCAATGAACACATTTACTGTTCAATTATCCGGAATGAAAATATGGGCTCATTTCCCTACTCATGAGGCCAATAGCTCTAAGGCCAATTGCACCATGCCAACTGCTGAAATAGCTGAGATCAACTAACTCAACACAGATCAGGAGTCAAACCTGCACCCTCTAAGGAATGTAAGGTCGTCCACTACTCAGGTAAGTTCATTTTAATCCAAAGCAGAACTTTCAAAGCCTTTTCTTTCCGACTTATAAGAGGCAGGAAACCCAACCTCCGCTGTTACACGTTTAGGGATTTAGTCAGGTGAAAAACAGAAATTGCCAAACAATCCCCGCTCCCCAATAAAGCTTCATCAGTAGCATGTTCTTTGCCAAAGGCGGAACAGGAACAGAGCCAAGTGGATCGTGTGTGCACTCAAAAGCACATCCAGAAGTTTTGACAAAATGGACTGGATTTTACAATGACGAAGGAACAGAGTTTATCTGGGAGCCCAGAGTACATGCAAGGGCTTTACTGTCTGAAGTCTGGGTCAACTTTAAACTTTTTGATGGAAAAGGGCCTTTGCACAGGTCAAAGACAGCAAATGCTCCATAGATCACTGGGAAAATAACACGCAGACAGCTGTGGGTGTTCTTCCTCTGTTTTCCCAAGTGCCACTTTACATCCTCCATACTGCTAGTATCTCACTAGCTAGTTGTCAACATAAGGTCAGGCATAGAAATTCCTTTTCTACCACAATAACCAACAGCGAAACTGACTAATCTCTGATGTCTGACATGGTTATGCAATGCAAGCATTCTTGAGGTCCACCGATCAAAAGAAATCCCGAGGAAGAAAGAATCAGATAATGAGACTCAGAATCCTTTCATGCTCGAATTGCTTAGGTCGAGAAAAGATCTGTAATCTCCTGTACATTATGGAGCCACGACAGATTGAAAATAAAACCTCAGAGCCAATTCCACCAAAAGAATCCTACCAAAAAACTAAATGCCTGAATATGGAAGTTAGACATCTTCCCTTCATTCCCAAAAGCAGGAACGCCGTGTGTACACCCAATCTCTCGAGGAGAAAATGGAGCTCAATTGCTCACTCCCTTCACAGTTCTGAGTGCGTAGGACATTGCCCTGACCCACTTCACCACTGAGTCTCAGAGATGTCTGCTGGCTGTTTGCATAATCTTGCATCTGAAAGAGAACTGTGAAAGTGGCCCATCAGATAAGCGAGGAATAAAATAGTGGAACAGTCTAAATCCACATGGATGAAATCATCTTTGATCCTGTGCCTTGAAAAGCGGGTGAACCACAATTTGCTGAATGATGGAAATACCCTTTTACCAGTACTGATAAGGGGCAGATTTCTACTCTATAATCAATTCACTTTCCACTGAATATGTAACAAATGGATGCAAAGAATAATTAAATCTTATTATGAACCGAATAGGAAGCAATGAGTGATTTTAGAGATAGCCATATGACAAGGTTAGTTGTGACTGAAATTTAAAGGACAGCTGAATCACGGAAACATGTCCTCTTTCAATGAGAAATTAACTTCAACAGGATGTCTCACAGTTGAAGATAACCACAGGGTTCATGATAGACTGACAATAACTTGAGTCAAGCTTTATTTAAAAGGCACCAAGATGTTTCAGAGCATTTTTTTTAAAAAGCAAATTGCTTGTTGCTCTACAGATACAACCATTTATTTGATTTGTTAAACACTGCATTTCAGGCCAGTTAAGTTAAATATTGAAGCAAACCCCAGCCTTAAAGAGTCAAATAAAAGCAGATTCAATTTTTGGCTGGAACGAGACCTATATATAAGCTGTGAACTCCATCAGTGTAATAATTCTTGATGTACTTGTGCTTAGTTACATGGAACAGTGAAAGTCCTGTTTGACAGGACTAAAGCGTCATCAATATAGCTGTGGAAGGGCTGCTAAACACTACTGAAGTGGTCAGAATGGCCGAGTGGACTAGGGTGCCAGACATAAGAATTGATAGTTATTATGGTGAATTCTGGTCTCTTTACAGGGTTGTTGGATTGAATTTCTCTTCTGACACATGTATTTTCACTGGCGCGGACTGGTTGGGCTTAATGGCCCGTTTTCGTGCTGTAAATCGTATGTCTCATAAAAATATTAGTTCAGGGAAGTAATCTTGGAACAGATAGCCCCGGGCAGTAGAACAGGCAGGATTCAAAGCCTGTGAAGGAGAATTTTAGGATAGATACTTGGAAGTGTTTCTTAACACAGAAGGTAATCAATAGCAGGAAGGGATTACTGGGTAAAGTGGTAATATCATAGAGTCTGACTCATTCAAATCCCTTGATGCTGCAATGGAAAGACAGTGGGTGGATATTGTGAAAGGATAATAATATTAATCCTTGCATTTGATATAGCGCTGCCTTATCATGTCTTTGAGACATCTTAAAGCACTTCACAAAATACTGTAAAGTGAATTGACTGTATATTTCAGTGGATGGGACGGATCAAGTAGACCTTTAACATCCACCCGTTGTGTTGCGGCTTCCTGGAGTAGGTTAGAAGTTTGTTATAACAAGAAGTTTATAATAAGGATTAATTTGTATTAATCAATTTTGCCATCTGATCATTCCCGTCAACGGGTAAATTTTCACCTTTAATTAAAATTTCTGCTTCATATCAGAGTTGGCTCACCTCACCTATACATGAGCATGACGGTATGATATAAATGCAAACTGTGAAGACAATTTGAAAATATCTAAATCTTGCAATTGACACTCTGTGTGAATGCACAGAAGTCTTTTGAATGTGCAAGATTGGGAATCGATCAGGTGATATTATGATTTACACGGTGCTTTGTGATTCAGGTAATCAGACCACTTTTGGTCTCTTCATAAAACTTCAAATGTTTTATCTGTAAATTCTAGAGAATCGTGGTGTGCTAAGAGGGAAGAAAATTTAGCAAGAGCCCCCCCACCCCCTCCCCTCCCCCAGACATGAAACAGACACAAAATATGCACGTTGGTTTATAAAGTAAATCCATTAAGAATCATAACTCCTACAAGTCAGAATCAGAAAACGTCCTCCAGGAGTAGGGGGGTAGTGAAAAACCATGTTCAACATCAAAACACACAAAACCAGCACGCTTTCAGATAGCACCGCAAGCCAAAGTGACGTGTTGACCCCAGAGTTGGTCCAACCATAGGAAAACATTGGCAATCTACAAGAGACAGTGTGCTGTACCATATTCCCAATGGAATCAAAATCAAAATCAGATGTAAGTTGCTTACAGGAGAAATGCTGCTGTTACACACACAGCACTGTTTAGTCACTTGGTGAGAATTTGAATAAGATCATTATTAGAATAAAATGGGTGCCTTCAATGTGCCTCTTAGTATCCTACACTCCTGTGAGGTGCCATAGGTAAAGGTGGTCTGATCCGTGTAGGAATGCGATCTGTCCTTCCAGGTTAAACTACTTTTTGGCGATAAAATGATTTTGAAGGGTAATATCGTCATTAATGCAGTGAGATTGAAGAGTTGAGGATCACTTTTATTAGCGTCTAGAATAAACTTTAAACAATATCACTCTCAAAAAGTGCAAAGCAATAGAAATAGCTCAGAAGGTCATTCTCTCATCTTATTCCTCTCTGTACTTCTCTTTGCAAATATTTTTTTTACACCAAATGTCCTTTTAAAAGTGATTTTGGATTCTGCTCCAACCACCGTTTCTGGTTAGGACATTCCATTTCCTTGTAAGCCTCAGTGTAAACAAAACATTTTTCCTAGCTCTTCCCTGTGTTTTCTTTGGTAATGATCTTCAATTTATGTCCTTCACCATCTGAAATCGAATCAATCGTAAATGTAAACACACACACACATCCAAGTTGGAATGGTATTTTGATATTTGCTTTGAGATAGTTCTTTAATTCCACCTCTCTCCCAGTGATCCAATCCTGCACCACTCACATGTAAAAAGAGTGCAGGCTGATCTTCCAACAATAACACTGTTCTGGGGTCAGATAGCAGGGGCTTGTGCATACATAGCATTAGACAAGTAGACTATTAGCTCACCTCATGCCAAACAGATAGTCCCACCTAGGCATCCAGCTGAAAGATGATAGTAGTAACTGGAATGAATGTTGACCTCTCCACAAATGTACGGTAATGTAGTTGTGAAAGCTGGGGCAAGTAAGGCTTACTGATGGCCGGCTGAGTCACATCATGCAAATTTTGATAGTTCTGATGTGTATATATATATATATATATATATATATGTATAGTCTGGGAAGGCTAATATATAGGAGACAAGAAATTAAGCCAGGGTTGCATTCCCTACTTCAGAAACCTGAGTCTTTACTGTTAATAGTGCCCAACGTACACTGCTTTTGGTCAAGCTCAAGATTCAAGTATCAAAATCCTGATTCCACAGATACCAAAAAAATTCAGTCTCTGTGAATGATCCGATCAGTGCCAAGTTGTTTGGAAAACAAATGCTTAATTTGATAAAAACATACATGGGAAAACAGGACAGAAAGTATAAAATAATAAAAAGTAAATGTTATTTTACAATAGGGGAAAATGGCTTCCAAATTAAGACTAAGAATTAAATTGAAGGATTTCCTAAAATTTTGCCAACATCTGAAACTTTTTAATCGATCTTAGGGCTGAGACCGTGAGCCATTTCAGACTTCTGGTTCTCTCATTGCCACCCTGCGCTAGTTTTGCCAAATAAAATATCTTACAATACTCCACTGTACCCAATCACTTCAAATTAACACAAATCTGCTTACATCTCGACCCTGAGCGTAAAAGTGACACTACCATATATTCTGTGAAGCGCTGTGAGATGTCTCAATGATGTGATCAGGCCCTGTATCAAATGCAAGGATTATTATTATTAACAAACCAGAAAATCCACAAAGTTGCTTGAAATTGGCATTGGTGCCCATCCTTTGGAAAGCAACTTTTTAGAAATAATAATACTAATAAATGTGGAGCGCTTAAGTATAAGCCGCCTCAGAAACAGTGAACGAGAAGGAAATCATGATGTCAAATCATCTCGTAATCTTCCAACACAAACTCATATTTCTACTTTCACTGGGTTAAAGTTGATTTCCAGTATTCCCTGTTCCACTGACACCAATTTCGGTACCCCAGGGAATGAGCCACATATCTACATTTTACTGCAGTGTAACTAGACACTCATACCCACACCCAAACATACACGTATACACACATACCAATACACAAATAATTAATTGACACACAGTATGAAATGACTGACTTGTTCGGAAGAAGTAAATGATAGGCTTTGCATAACAGGATTATTTCTCCTACGTGAGCCTGTCTTTTGAATCTGGAGATATTTAATTTTTATAGTCTTGAGGCTGAGTCGGTGCCAGGTTTACGGTACTGGTTACGCAAGTACACCACTGGGGACTCAATACTCAATACCCACAGCAAATGAAGCAGCCAGAACATTTAATCCTAATGGACAACAACTGGACTTCCAGAAATGTAGGCTTACTGGTTAACCTATTCAGTACTGAATTCTCTGTGTGGCTAACACCACAAAACATGCTCTACTTGCTGCAATGTGCTGTACAGGCAAAGCCAGGCTTGCTCAGGAGCTCGACTGCTTATGGATTCCTCCATACAATGACAAAGAAACTGGGAAAACCAGGTATCTGACTGGCGCATTATAATAATAATAATAATAATCCTTGCATTTGATATAGCGCTTTTCACGTCTTCTAGACGTCTCAAAGCGCTTCACAGAATATGCTGTAAAGTGAATTGACCGTATATTTGTGGGCGAAATGCGGCAGTCAATTACGCACAGCAGTGTTATTAACACGGCATTAGGTAAATAGGTGTGCGGATCCATGAGCAGTAGACAGATCGACAGAGTGGGGGCAGCTAGAAAGCAATTAGTGAGGGAGATAATTTGATTGATGTAGACAGAGTGGTAGAATAGAGGAAGTGATTGACCCACGCAGAAATTGATTTATACGAGGTATTTGCTTTCAACTACAGTACTGTACTCTTCAAACTCAATTCTGGTTTCAGCAGTGTCTGAGCGCACAGTAGTAACGGCGCAATATACATCTCACCATGACATACACAGGTAAATCCAATAAGGGGAGAGCGAGAGATTTATAATACTGAGGTTTGGCTTCAGGCCACGACAGAGTAAATTTTATTGCTTTCGCACTGCGGGGCTACTCTCTGAATACGACATGCTATACCGTGGGCAAACCACTGAGCACGAAACTACTTTTGCAGATGGTAAGATCGATTTTATACGTTCATACAGTAATGGGCGCCTTATTTTACACTTCAGAATTCTTGCCGAATAATAGGGCTATTAATTAGAGAAAATTTCCTTCATTTGGTTCTCCGAGGCTATAATGATAATCCATCTCAAGAATAAATTAACTGTAAAATTACAGAGAATTATAAAACTAGCATAAATAAGATAGATAGATAGATAGATAGATAGACAAGACTCTAATGGCCTTTTCAGCCATTGTATTATTGCCTATTTTGCTAGAATTTGTGTTAAAACGTTGATGGGTTACTCCAACTCAAAATACACCACATACTCCAAATGTGTACACCCTGCATTACTAGCTTTGACTATTTACACACACATACCCACACATATGACATACTCACAATAATAAATCATTGACACCTTCGTGAACCATCCTAATTGTAGTGGAGAATGTTTGTTTGTGGGAAGCTTGGCTATTTCTTCTCAGTATTTTTGTCTTCACCATTACAGTGTGTTTACCCAAACTTTCCTTACCATCGTAATTCTATAGTTAAACCTTACAACAACAAAACAACAAAATACATTTGTATAGCGCCATTCATGTCGGGAGGACATCCCAAATGCTGGACAGTCAGTAACTTGTGCCCGAGCTGGAAAATCAGAAGGGGTGGAGGTCATGGAGGATAGAGGCAGGAGGTGACTGAAGGCGCGGTCGAAGAATAAGTTACCAAAGTAACTCTATAGTTGGCAAAAAGATACAAGGAAGAAGATGCACTCTATCCAAAATACATTAATGTGCTCCTCCGTGCTATTAGACTTGGTTCTTCTTTCATGTCTGCTTCCCTCAAGACAGCAGAGCAAGAGGACATAGGTTTAGAATTGTAAAGGACAGACACCAGGAAGGTTTTCTTTACTTAGAGGGCAATTAATGACTGGAATATGGAACAGGATCCCAGGAAAGGTGGCCTCATTTAATAGAAGCAGCTTGATGCTATGATCGGGAGGGTGGGGGGAAGAGGCAGTAGAGTGGGTGTTCTGGAAGGATGAGATTGGATGGGCCAAAGGGCCTTCTTCATCCATACAACTCTTGTGATTTTGTGATCATCCAAATGATGCCACCAATACACAATTATTAAACAAAGTGACACAAGTCTCAAAAATAACTCTCAGAGGTGAAGTTGACCATTCTTTCGGTGGAGTTAGTTTTGAACCGAGTGGTGAGACTCTCTCGTTCAGCTGAATTTTCCCTGGTTCTAGCCACCCAACAAATGGTGTCGCAGTCACACGTACATTTGACTCTGTAGGACCGATTCCAGATGAGTTTGACGGTTCTAAGCCAACTTTATGTCCTGTATAATTTAAAATGCAATTCCCTGCCCTCCTTCACAAACCACAATAACTAGTTAATCAGATCACTGTGTGATGGCTGCAAACCAAAGTTGAACACTTCCAATCATTTAATAATAATCCCTCCATTTGGTACAGCTCCTTATCATGCCAGAAGGACTTCTTAAAGTGCTTCATAGGATTTTTGAAATGAAGTGACTGTTTATCTGTAGGAAAACATGGCAGCACAATTGCACACAGCATAGTCCCACAAGCAGTCATGAAATAAATGACCAGTCCTTGGGATCTATAACTTTCAGTTGAACAGGCAGACGACCTCAGTTTAATTCATGTCACATACAAGGAAGAAAACATGACGGGGTTCACGTTTTAGAAACATCCATTAATTGAGCCCGTTAAGAGTTACATCAACTATGGATGTCGCGAGCCAGAGGAAGGGTAGCTTAACTCATTGCTGTCGGATCCTTCTGTAAGTCTTGCTGATCACAGGCCAGGCCAGCATTGACATGACGTGAAAGAGGGCAGAACAGCAATGCCCAATCTCCCAGATACCCAGCAATAATGAGAAAAAAGAGAAAATATCAATAATTTGGTGAACTCCTTTGCCCCCTATTCTTTCTCACCTTTAAAGCCCTCCCTTCCGAACGAAACTGGCGAGAGCCATCTGGGGCAACACTGCTTTGGAGTGTCATCTTAGACTATATCACTTCCAAATCCCAACAATGGACTTGAACCCACACAGTTGGATGTCAACCAAAGGAATGATCTAGAGCATAGAGTCACACCACGCTGGTATCTCTAATGCACCCAATTTCATCTTAGAATTTTTTTAAAAATGACATCTTCCAACTAAATAGATTTCCTTCAAAGCTCGTTTCTGTACTTAACTCCAGCAACTGTTTAATTAGTTGAACATTTTCCTCCAAAATAATTCTCTCAACTTGACATCTGTTTCACATAGGCTTACTTGTGGAAAGGCTCACAGATATACTGTAACTGCACGGCAAGCATTTAAATAGTAATGCAGCTGATACACATAGGTTAATGCTATCCTAGAGGCAATTGTATTCAGATCCTACATAGGTTTCTGTCAGTGAAGGGGATAATGGATTTTCATGCAGCTTCTAAACCACTGGTCTACCGACTGCTGTTAGTCCATGTAAACCCTTTGCGTCCGGCCCCATGGGCCAACCCTAAGTGATTAATCTTCAGCGCCAGGCAAAAACGAATTTTTACGCAATATAAAATGTACCCAATCTGTTTACAGGTTCAGTATATTTGGACCTGCAGGTGTGAGGCTATGGGGAATAAGGTGGAACGAATAAGCCACTGCTTATTTCTTGCGAAGACCGAACCGTCTGAATAAATGAGATAAAAAAAACAAGCCAAAAGATTCTCAAAGCCGGGCGATGTTGCGGAAGTGGGGGAAGGCAGATCGGGTCATGGCACAGATGTGGGGGAGAAAGGACAGTTGACAGTCAAACAAGGCGCCTAGGTTTCTGACTGGCTTAGTGAGGTGGAGTGTGCGTCCACTTACTGCCGCTTTCATCATCTGAAAGTCGTCACTGCTAATTGTAATGGATTCTTATACATCCCAGCGTCTTGGGACGTGCTCCCGACGTGAACGGAGCTATACCGGTGCTGGCAAAATTGATGTTTTGCTTTAACAGAACTGCTGAAAGTTCCAGTGATACTCTGCACTGGTTGCTAGAACATAAACATCCCTGTTCAGTCAATTCAAATTCTCGTATCAATTATGTGTCCACCGACTCCTGGGGTTTTGCACTGATGCCGATTAAAAAAAGAGCAGGGTAACAAACTGCTGTTAGTTTGCTTGTGATTATCTCCAAAGAAATAGTTTTGAAAGTCCACCTGCGAGAGTTATTCAATTTCATTGCCACACATTTGTCTTTCTCTTTATCTTTATCAGCCACTCGTAGGGGTGCGACTTAAGTGAATTTCATCACTTGATCTTCCCATCTCCCCCTGTGAGGAAGCACCTGCTTTCTCCTTAGGATGTACCTCTCAAACAGCATGCCTGAGACCGAGAACCCACCCTGTGCTTTTGTTAAACTAGACCTTCATAAAGCACCACTGGACTAGCCCAGTCTTGCAGTGGAATGCCATATGTCTCATGTCCTCGTCTCCAGCTGCACCTTGTGCTAACTAATATCCAAAAATACACTAGGGTTCTGTCGTATACATCCAAAATCCTGTTATATTTTTATTACGTCTTACAGGATTTAACCTGATCTAAGAGATCAATTTCCAAATCTCTCAGATTTCACGGATGGTGACAACTCTCGAGACCCTCCATATTCTTTTTGATGGTGAACCTTTTCACCCCAATTCTGTTCTGCTCTCCGAGGAGCAAGGCTGCCCCAAGGCTGCACTGAATATGCAAGTTGCTGCCTAACCCTCAGCAACTACTGCTCTCTGTGGGGTGTAAAACAAGATATTCGCCACAGGATTTACAAAGGATTCGTGAATCAGAGACGCTGCCCCATGTGAAGGGCGCTAATAAATGCAAGTTGTTGTTGTTGAATACTGAATCGTGGCAATGTCAGAGAAGAGCTCATCAGAGTAGTTGGGCTGTTTCATTGATTAGAACCAGAGATTTTTTTTAACACAACAGGCTTAACCGGCAGGCAAATGGTGTTGCTAATACTTTTCAATCTCTAGGTGTTAATTCCTTCTCTTTGCCAAATGTGTTGGGACAGCAGGTGCTGAGGAGTGAGGGGGTGGTGGGAATAAGGACATGGATAAATCACCTGAAGAATAAAAGCAACTCAGGATGGCTAACACTCCTCACGCGTTTGGAGATCAGGTACAATATGGGCTACAAGTTAATAAGCTGCACTGAAGTTTGTAAGCGCTGGTACTCACTGTCTGTCTGACATTGTCTATGAGAGCTTACAAACTGGACATTAAGGGGTTTTCCCTAAGCTCCAAAATCCTAAAGAGGGCAGTATTGTATATGTTCATGGCTCTTTTGAAATGATGTTGTAAAAATGCCGATTTCTTTTTTTTCATAGAAAAAAACTCAGAACTTTGAAGGCTGGCAGAAATGTTGAGAGCCAGCCATGAGGCGCAAAGCCGATCACCTAAAAGACCAAAACATTGAGTTAACTTTGGTCTGTCCCAGAACTCGGAATATCAACTGAGACACTACCACAGAGTACACTTCCTGTACTTTTTTCTCTTCCTTGTCAAAAAAAAACACATCATGCTTTGCTATTTTTAGAATGTGATAAAAATACTCTGCAGTTTCAAATAACTGAATAGTTTTCAACTATGTGCTCAGTTACACATTTTATTTTTCTAAGCTGCAAGGCAGATGATCCCAGCGGTACCAACCTGTAGAATCATCTAATGTATTTTGCAAGGCAGTCAATTGTTGAGACAGGATAGCAAGTTCCATCCAACAAGGCATGTCTGTGCAATCACAATGTCAAAGTTACCCGACCGAGCCTTTGAAACTGTATCATGTTCTGGTTTTACTCTAATTTTAACAAAAAATTAGCACATCTGAAATATTGCTATGGCAACGTTTTCATTCAGCTCACAGTTCAATCTCTTGCTGACTGCGTGCTGCAGAGAAAAACGTGGTGAGATTTTGTTTTGATACCCGCGCGTACTGCAAAATTCAAGTACGTTCTGCCAGAGTTTCGATCAATTGGAAAAAAGAGTAACTGTGATGGTACGTATCCATTACACACCAAAATGATTAGTTAGACGAAACCTGCTCTCAATTGGATTCTAAAAACATAATAGTCTTGGGTGATCTTGAAAAGGGAAAGGGGGAACAGCAGATGTTCTAATCAGTTGTATAAGCGCTTTTATACGACCTGCTGCAGTGAAAGGCACTATGCAAATGTACATTTTTTGCTCTTTTAAGTTTCATTTCACACGGTAGCTAATTTGAGTCCAGCAACATCCCACAAGCAGCCATGAAGTGAGTGACCAATTTTATCTGAAGGATTGCCAGCCAAGATACCACGAGAGAGAAACTCCCTTCCCTTTCGAATAGTGCCATGGGATCATTAACGTCCACAGATGTTCAGCAGGCACAGACAGGACCTTGGCTTAACGTCTCATCCAAAGGGCCACACCTCTGACAATCCAATGCACCCCAGCACTGCACGGAGGGAGTGTTAGCCTAGTCAGGTGCCTTCATGTACAGATTCCAATATTAGCCCTGGAATGTCCCCTCAGCTTTCATAGACTATTTGAGATTTTAATTCCTGTACATCGTGCAGTTCAAATTGCGCAGGACGAGTTGTTAAAGCAGAACAGTAGGCCTTTCTGCCATCAAATGCTAAATTAATTAAATTGTGTATAAATAAACTGTGCCAATAAAGTGTGATTATCAATCAGCTCTTCAGCCATTACTTCATATTTTGCGCCTTTCCAAACAATAAAAGTATAAATCAGGCATCTATGCGATTCAGTTATTAAAATTAAAGAAAATAAACACAACCGAGTAAAATAACATCTTGTGGAAGCCAAAATGCTAATTTAAATTGAAGCAGATTCTGATGGGGGAAAAAAGATTTCCTCAGAAAATGCCTCAAATTGTAATTTGTCATCCTGGAAATGAGAAACTTTCAGGATTGTTTAAAATGAACAAATTATAAATCTTTTCGTGCTTTGCAACATAAATAAACATTTCTGTCTGAGCTAAGTGACAAGATTAACAAAGGTAAAAAAAATCAACTGTTAACTTAAATCTAGACAACTGAGGGTGTGTCATTAGATTCTAATGCAATATATCAGGTCACTACATGAAGGTCAAATCTGTATAAAGACCACCTGTACCTGTGGTTTATTATTAACTATCTAAAAGAAATGTCTAATTGTTTTGTTAGAGGGAACAATTATACATTTCTTTTAGATGGCACTATATTATTATATCGATATATAATGTACACACATAAAAACAGGCTAGTTTCTGAACTTGCTTGTTTAGTTTTGGTTATAACTCACTGTGTCAGCCAGGCGGCCGTAAATCAGCAACATCCCCACCCGACAATTAAAAAGGGAATTGTACATCAACACACAGATCACAATAGGAAATTGAGTTTAACTCTGGAGATTAGCTTTAATCATTTAAGTGAAATTCTGTGCATGAACCTCCAAAGACTTTGCTGGAATCAAGGGCACATGGACAACTCAAATCAGCTGACTATCTTAAGAATGTAACCCACTCCCTCCGCTCAGCGGGCACCAGCCTTCTCCACAGAGGACCTGGAGAGGATGCAGTGCTGTCTACACACACGGACGGGCTGGGTGAGATGGATTGCTTCACCCTAGCTTTCCTCTCTCTCACCCGTGTCTGAGTTCACAGCTGATGAAACTTGTGCAACCAAACTTCTGTCAATGTCCAAGAACACACAAGCAAAAAGTGCTAATCTTAGTACTGGCTGATCAAACCAATGCACATAATATTTTCAAACTATTACCAGATCCCATTTGGAAAACATGTTTTTATAAATTACCCAGCAATTTTGATGGGCATTTCGCTATGTCCATTTTTAAGACTGTGTGATCGATATTGAGAGAGCAACAACAATATAGCCTTCACATAGAATAAAGACTTGGAGCCCTTTGCATTGGTGGGGATGGACCGTGAGCAGGGGGGAGGGGGAAGAGGGAGATGACTGTAGGCTGGTCGAAGAGGAATATTTTAAGGCTCGAGTGAGCCGAGCGGAGGGGGTGAGCAGAGGAGTTGGTTAGGAGGAGGTCAGAGAGACAGAGGGTGCTATGGTGTGAAGGGATTTATAGGTGATGTTCTCTTTAGTTCTATAATGTTCCCTTTTACAGGGGGAAGTATTCAAAACATAAGCACCTGCATTACATTTAGTGAAAAGAACGACATCTGGAAAATGTTTATTCCTTCAGTTAACAATAATTCAACTACATGCAGTCACCTCTCTTCATTACAAACGTGAAACCCACAAAGATCAGCTAAACAAGGGAGTGAAAAACAGCCGTGGTAATGGAGATTCAGAGCAAACCGCAGGAAATAAGGTATAACAGGAAAACTGCAAACACAATTTGCATACAAAATACACAGTCACTATACTTTACAGCATATTCTGTGAAGCATTTTGAGACATCGTCCAAACATGACCACTAGATCATAGGTCTCAGTGGTCTAAAAGGCTTTCTTTTATGCTGCAAACTGTAATTTACATTTACATAGCAACTTTACGTCATGAGGATGTTTCAAACTACAGTACTTCATATTGCTGGCTGGACATTTGAGCCGTGGGATGCGAGCCGAATAGTTTGTGGACGGGAAAGATGACTGAAAGCGTGGTCAAGAGACAAGTCTTCAGGCAGCTTTGAACGTGAGGTGGATTCTAGTGAGTTTACCCATGTTGCTTAGGTTACCAAGCTGTATGTTGAACGATCAACATATTAATTTAACATTGGGAACTCTGTGTGCCACACTTTAATGCCAACGGCTTTATAATCCACATTGTATTTTGGCAATTAAAAATAATCTACAACATGACACCTCAAGGAACAGAATTGGAATGCAGGGTGTCTGTCTTTCATCTATTAAGTTAATCAATCATTTAACAGCAATAATTGGACCCAAAAGTAAAATCTCTGGGCTCGGGAGAACGTTGCCTTTTAAAACAACTGATGTACAAGTTTCACTTTGAAGCTTGCTGAAACAAAATGCTTTGATATTATATAAGTGCCTTGTCGTTCCCCTGAGAGATACAGTCAAGCTGAAGCATTGCATCATGAAAAGTGACTCTCCACGTGGACAGCCTAAGGCATGGGATAAACAGTAACATCTCCAGAACAGCATCACATGTCCTCAACACAAGTAGGACACACTCGGCAACTCTTCTCTGAATGACATGACCTACTTCTGCATTCCAACCTTCACTCCTACTTTATTATTTCACTGAAGTATTATTTTACCAATTTTTTGCTTCTTGTGGCTTCTACCTTTCATTATGTGGAAGGGATCAAATTTCCTTTGTTGGGTGACGAGATTGAAATTGCAATATGCCTCTTTGCTGGTCTTTGGCAACTCATTTGAAATGTTAACCCTACAAAATGTTACACCTTCCAACACACGGTCAGGCAAGGTTTCTTTTCCAAAAGCATTGCAGCAAAATGAACTTTGACTTTGAAACTGTTCCCAACCAACAACTATACCCCTAAGCTCTAGTAACCTCCCTCTACCCCTCCGTCTCACTCCCTCTACCCCTCCGTCTCACCTTACTCACTAAATCCCACTTAAAAAATCAACCATTTTGACCACGCCTAGGGTCACCTCCCCCTTCACCTTGCTTGGCGTCCAACCCTGTACTTGCATCTACATTCAATGTGATTTTATTCAGCAGAAAAGTCACGGTAAGCAGAAAAGAGACACAAGAGTTCACAAGAGTTCGCCCGCAAAATACACATTCACTTTGCTTTACAGTATATCCTGTGAATCGCTTTGAGACGTCTCAAAGATGTGATAAGGCGCTAAAGCAAATGCAAGGATTATTATTATTATGATTATTATTATAAGAGCAGCTGAGTAAGATCACAGGAACAAATGCTCACATGATGAAGGGGATGATTCGTTCTGGCCTGATACAACAGAGCAGACAGGAGTTTGCTTTGCATGTATCCTTCCCCCACCCCCCACCCCACCCACTCATTTTTAAAGGAAGCTTTAAATGACTGATGACTTATGGCTTGAATTTATTTCATCTGTTCCGAAAATGCATCTGAGTAGATGCAAGACCAACATAAGAAAAAATAAGGCCGAACCCAAACTTTTCACGAACCACTCAAAAACCTACCTAGCGTGTAGACTCCATTTCCTAGGGCAAGATTTTGCTAAGATATCCCCTCATAAGTAAAAGACACAGAATAGTCATCCATCTCTCACATCACCGCTATTCAGTCCCAGTTTGCTACCTTCCCAGCACTGCCCACGCGATGTCAGTATCACAGAGACAACAACAACAAAATTACATTTGTATAGCGCCTTTCACGTCGGGCGCTGGACAATCAGTGTTTCGGACCCGAACTGGGGGTCGGGATCTAGGAGGGTGGAGAGCAGGGGGGAAAGGAGGGTGACCGAAGGCACGGTCGAAGAGGAGGGTCTTGAGACGGGTCTTAAAGGAAAAAAACAGTACTGGACGAGTCCAAGTAGAAAATTCCTCCTCTCACTTAATAAGCTTCCTGACAATGCACTAAAACTCAAACAATACCTAAGCTTCATGAGATCTCTTTTCATTACCCTCTCTTGCAAGCAGATGAAACTTTGCATCATCCACTTCAAAACACGTTACCACATTATGGTTCACTACGCCCAAAAATATATTTGTGGCCATCTAATTTACCCTTATGTTGCTCTCATGTGTAGTTGGCTTATCCTTTGACTCTTTTAACATTAAGTCAAACTTTCCCCGAAAAGTTCTCTTCTTTTATCCATTTTGTTCATTTCCCCATCAACGACCTGCTTTACCAACCTCCATTCTCCTTGTAATAATAATTATAATAATAATCACAATAATAAGTAATCCTTGCATTTGATACAGCGTCTTATCGCGTCATTGAGCCATCTCAAAGCACTTCACAGAATATACTGTAAAGTGAATTGACTGTAAAACAAAACGCCCACAAAAAAAACACTGTAGTACAATGACTAACCCTGGCCTAATCCAATGGGGCAATACACATTTGTTTCTATCAGTTCTTTTAAGATAAGAGTTTCTTCACAACACTCACAAGCTGAGCTAACAGTTAACTACCTCTGATATCTTGGCCGCAGTGTCTTCTCCCATCTCAAACAAATCTCTCAAATCTCCTTCACAGCTAAAGCTTCTTCTAAGAAAGTCAATTTCCTTTTCTGTACTAAGCACTTCCTTACACCAAGCAACTTTTGACTCTGTATAAAAGCCCAAGTTCATGCAAGGGCTCATATTTCTGCCAGGACGAAAAAAATTCTGTTTGACAAAAAAAATCTTGATGGACAAATCGTGGCCTGCAGTTTGAAAAACAGTAAAATTTGAAAAAAAAGTAATTTTAAGATATTTAATATATATTAAATATACAATATATATATATTCCTTTTGCAATAGTGCAACACTTAGTTCAATTGCTAGAAACCCAGCTTGAATATGGGTTATGTTGAAAATCCCACCTTAGCCTTTATCCTCTAAGGTCAATAGCATGAGCGTCCCTAATGTGGGAGGAGAGCAGCAGGTCAGGGAGCCAAGCCAGGACAGCATTGGCCACTTCACCATGAAAATTGCTAAATGGCATTTGTGCTTTAGAAAGGTCATGGAAACAGAAGGCAGGAACTGTTCCCAAGCAAACAGACATTATGGGAATCTCAACCAGTAAGGCAACGCAAACACTAAACTGTTTATCATCACTTCAAATGTAGTTCTGCAGCACATTTTGCCCAAACTGCTTCACAACAGCACAAAATGTTCAGTGCAACTGCCATACAGGGATTTCGCCAAGAGCAAATTCTAGGCACAAGTTCAATTACTGCAGTAAATAAATACACATTCGGCTACGGCACCATGAATGTGGGCTGGCTACTGTGGAATAAAGGAAGCTAGCTCGGTGTGGCCACTTGTTTAATAATAAATCTAATTTTTCACCCTTTTTGTTCTTCCTTCTCTCTCCACCACTGAACATTGTGATATCCTGTAGCATATTGGTTAGAGCGCTCGCCTCGCAAGCGGGAGGACCCGGGTTCGATTCCCAAGCGGAGCAAAACCTTAGGTACGTTTCCTTACTCCACACCTCTGTTTACCTAGCAGTAACCTGGTTGTTAGTCGATCGGCAGATCACTTTTTGGGGGTAAACATCCCTCCAAATGAAGACATTTTGAGGTACAGTTTGATGGGTGCCAGCAGTCCTCCAGATAGTCACCCAGGTAAGCTTGACAATGAGAGCTAATGGGTTCTTCAACCATGAAGGGTGCCAAGGTTGAATTAAGAATCAACACACACACAACAACAACAACTGGAACTTATATAGCACCCTCCTCGCAGGGTAGGGTTTCAGAGTGCGCTTAACAGTGATGGAGCCTGACTCGAAGCCGGGGGTGGGGGGGTTACAAGAACAGGAGCTCATCAGTCCCTGAGTAAATTTTGACCAATGTGGATCTGGAAATACTGAGGCCAATTTTCACACCCTTATTGTTCCAAAACACTAAACATGTTATTTTAATGTGACAATTGCCGTAACACGATAACATTGGTGTCCCATTGTACGATTAATCCTGTAACAACTTCACCCCCTCCCATACAGATAAAACCCTTTCCTTTCAGACCTGTAACAACCAATTTCCATTTTCTTGCGATACTGTCAAAAATTGGCAGCTTTGGGTAACAAGGAATCGGATGCAGAATAACTTAATTTCCACCACTTTGTGCTCCTCTGCAAAGATGACTATTTTCGCTCAAAAATATTCTACCTCAAAAGGATGCATTTCATCAGATTCCCAGAGAACCTTTAGGGGGGGTTTTATTTTTGAAAATATTTGCATGGTAAACGGAAGGAAAAAAATATTAGTACAATAATTGTTGAGGCTTATGGAAATCGGCCAAAGAATAAATGTAAATATTTCCTTTTTTTAAAAGAAAGGTAAGGGGATTACAACTGGAAGCAGACGATGCCTGCAGCTCCACCATGTGTCTTTCATTTCGTATTTGTGCACCTCAAAAAAAAAGGACATCTAAATTAAGACAGGATTTGTACTTCATACCATTAGCTTCCTTCTGCAACAGCTTTGGAAACGCTTATCTGTCAGAACAGTTGACAGGAAATTAGTGTTACTGGTCATGCAAGTAGATTTATGTAGTCTCATTGAAAGAGGACATAATATGCTACATTTTGGTACCAAAAAAGGAGTAAAATGAAATTTCCTTTTGAAGGTACAAAGCCTTTATGAACACGTTACCCATTTTTTCTTATCTTGCTAATCATTCCCAGGTCATTAGCCATCCTGGGACCGGGGAGGAAAGGTTGTCTATTCCCAGGCTAGCTGCAATGCTATCACTTGCCCTTTGTGGCCAACTGGGCAGGATTAGAGGTGGCCTGAGAACTGGCTCCCTCTCTCCACCCCACACCCCCACTACTCTCCCTACCCCCATCTCTAGTCTCTAGTCTGGTTAGAATTTCCCTCATTCTAACCATAGCATCTCCTTGCACCAGCCCCGAAATGTGGACAACCCAAACAGAAATCTGTTACTTTTTTCCCCAGTGGATTGCACCTATTAGTTAGTAAGAGAAACAAATGTGAACCTGTTTTAAGTATGGCCTCTTGCAGTTATTACGGCTTTGTAGTTTTACAAATTACCCAAGATAAAAGAAGAAACAGCAAAGTAATAAAAGTACAATTTGCAACTGTCCACGACAAGACATGAAAATGATTTGCAAAATTAAATTGAAGTAAAATAGGTCTTAAGTCTTGTGGCTATTCAATGAATTACACCAAATGACACCGCATGGAAACAGGCAATTCAGTCCATATGGTGTTCATACTTCACACGAGCCTCCATGTCTCCTAATCCCCTCTCTTATACCCCTTCTATTCCCTCTCCCTTGTATATGCACCGAGTTTCCTCTTAAATAAGTTGATGATTCAAAAGATTAAGAGTAGTCAGGTTGAAAAGAGCCATTCATCCCACAAAGCTCTTGGACAATAACTCTCTCAACATGGCATCAACTTGTATTTTATTGTAAGGCTTTTCGGTCTTTGTAAAACAAAACTTTTAACTTCTGCCAAACCTACTCTACTATCCTGGCGATATAGCCTAGGATTCTATTAGCATTTTAAAATAGTTTCAACACATGTCTGCACATTGAATGTGACGTGTCTACTGCTATGATGGACCCTGGAGTGTCTACTAATATTTCCAGATCCTTTTGCAAGTCTCCCTGCACTAATTCGATTTCATTCTTATGACCCACTTTTTTTCCCTACCTATGTGTAACGCTTTGAGTTGATCAGTGTTAAATTTCATTTGCCGTACATTTATCCAATTGAATAACTAAATCCTTGTGCGAGATCCTGATTCCCCACTGCTCCCCTATATCTGTGTCAAAATGAGACACACAAGATGGTGGCACTGAGATCATCCGGAGCCCAAGAGGGACTGCAGCACACAAATGGCAGCTTGGGAAGAGATTCCTTTAAGTCTGTTCGCAAACAAACAGAACACCAGAACGCTACGCTGTAGTGCTATCTGTTATTGATTATGTCATCTGTCAGAAAACAATAGGCCTCGACTTATTCTGACCACAATTGGATTTTGATGCTATGTTTAGCAATCAGCACGCTAGTGAACTCACAGTAAGTGAATAAATCTCACATTCTGCAGAAACCAAACTCCTTCTGGGAAACTTGTCATCGCAGAAAGCAGGAATAAAGTTAAGCGTGCCAAATAAAGTAGAGACCCATCTTGAAGAGTGTCACTGAGATTTGAAGAAAGGGTTCTGGCCAAGGCGTCATTTTGCTTGACTGAATGTTCTCTAATGGCTCTGGAGCCCTCGAGAGGCATCCTGGTGCAGTTTGTTAGAGGTGGAAGTCCCTCCGGCAAACACAGTGCTAACATTCTGCCAACAGAAAAGCTTCTGCAGGATGTAGCAGAGTCAGAGGCTCGGGTTACCCAGTGAGGTGGAAAGCAGGAAGCTGAACAGTCTGAATAGCCTGGGATTAACCTCCCTTTCCCCAGAGGCACACAGTAGCATTTCTGACACCACATCATAAGTCCCGTAACCCGGCAATGGTTTTAACTTAAAGAGACAGGTTCTCTAATGGCCTTCAGACATTCCCTCACGTGAAAAGTCAACTATCTGTTCACATTCCAAATATACTCCTCTTTGGATGTTTTTTCTTCATGGGTTAAAAGTGTTCATTCCCCCAGCAAACTGACGTGATGATAATGCTTGCATTTGAATAGTGATGTGAATGCAGGCCAACAAACTAGGTTCTACGAAATTGTAAAATTAAAAGTAAGCATTCAGACTACAGCATTTCCCTGCAATTTCGCGCAGGCAGTACTGATACCTATGGTTTTCATTACAAACACTAACAATGCACAGGAAATGCAGGAGCATTCGGATTCAGGTAGTCCTCATGTAAAATGATCAGACATTTACCACTGTGAACTCCAATCTTCATCTGCTTCCACTGCAAGCAGCACCATATATCACAAGCTGTAACCAAACGCCTTAGTTTACTCATAAAGGAGAAATTCTACCCGGGTTTAGATTTACTCTATTTATGCAGCATTTCAGAGTGTCCAGAATTTAGCAAATTGTTGAAATCAGTCTTATTTTTGATGCTGGTTTTCGGCAGTTTCTTAGAAGAAAGCTACAGAAAACAGGCTTCAAAATGAAGACTGTATTTAACAGACAAATTCTGAACCCTCTAAAATCCAACTGACAAGATTCAATCTAAACACGGGCGGAATTTCATTCTGTAGAACATTACATCCTCATTATCAACCTTTTAGAAATCCCTATTTCTTTCCCAGCTCCCAACCTGCTCCAATTCCCACACTCGGTAGTCTATGTAAATTCAGTGTTGGCACAAATAATACTGATGGTGAGCTGGTACAATGTGAGACTGTTACAATCTCGAGGTTAGTTCCTCTGAGTCACTGTGTCTCAGTAAAGTTGTCTTGCCCGTCACACACTTGCCTTAGTTGACCTGCGAAGAGCCACATCTGAGCAATGCGAGGACAAACCTCCCCTCTCGTTGAAGACCCAATTTTCCACCCTTACATCTCCAGAGAATTTGAGCAAAGTCTCCAGGGAAGTCCAAGATTAAAAGTCAAATTGATCCTTCAAATTGGTGCAGTAGATACAGTACCAGAATGCCTGCTTTTTAAAGTTTTACCCAGGCTGTAATGGGGTCTCAAGTGAGAATTTGCATATTGTGTTTGAAGTTTTAGCCTGTAAAGTACATACGTGGGTTTATAATAATGAACCATTACGCTGAATACTTCATTAGAACTGACAGCAGTGGGGGAAATAAAAGCAGAACATATTGAAATTGTTTTCGCAGCTCAAAGAAAACGTCACAAAATGGCACAAAATTTTGCCTTGTTCTGGCCAGAAAGACTTAACATTTAAATTTGTGAAGGATTGAGGAAATTTTTTTTTAAGTTAAGACTTGATTTGATAATTTTCCATATTTCTGTGTGATTGTAAATTTTATGACAAAACAGTTGTCTAAGACCAAATGGATTTTCAGACCCCAGAGGTTTGTACTACATTAGCGTATCAGTGCTACATCCACAGCACTCAGATGGTAATTGCAGAAGGAGTGTCCAGGGTGCGTAAGATATTTGAATCAATGGAAACAATTACTGCTGCTTAAGGAGTTTCGGAGGTATTACTCAGCTGTCATTTCTCCCTTTTCGAAGTTACGGTGACAGACTGTAGCTGAAGACTTGTCATTTCCAGTGTTTTTGCGTATCATTGTAACAGCCAGTTAGCTGTGTCCAATTACTTCAAGATTCATTCCATGTAATCAACACCTAGGTAGAACTTTGCATGTTAATAGGAACTCAATAAACACAGGAAAATGTCTTCATTAGGGGCAGAGTTTGAGTGCTCTGTGCCTTCCAGATGAGAATTCTGCAGGAATTGTATTTACTTTAAGATTGCATTGACAATTGATAGAGTTCCTTTCCAAACAATTTTTAAATGGACGTCTGGAGGGATTCAACAGTTGTAGTCACTACTTTTCCACTAAATACCCTGACTTACGAGCCTCTGGAGAGACGTTTCATTGTTTTTCTTAGAGATACAGAACACAAAGGTTTGGTTGGTAATAGATGGGTCATGTGCCAAGCTTCAAACCCATTACCATATAAAATGCATCTCAGATGTCATTATGGGTCAAATTGATAGCTTTATTTCTACATTTATAATCCTAACCGTTCTCAGTAAAACTGGAAACAGTTATAAATATACAGATTCGGATTGTTTCCACATTTGCAAAGAAACACAAATAAATGCAAATCCAAGGTAGCGAGTATGTCAGCGCCTCGGCAAAAGAGTTTGACCCTGTAGCACACTTCTACCCATGTGTTGCTGGCTACTTTCTACTTGTCCATATGGTACTCATTACAGTAACTCTCTCTCTCTCTCTCTCTCTGATATTTAGTGCACGTCACCAGTCACGAGTTATTCCATCTTTGGTCGGTTTAATATTGCCTCGATCTGAATCTTCTGCCTTCTCAGTTCCCCAAAAGATCTCTTGTAGGAAGCCTCTCCCAGAGTCATGCACCTTCGCCATTGGTGTCGCCACTGTGTTGATGAACAGATCATCAATCTCCTGTTGGCACTACCTACCGACAATGTGGGGTTGGTTAATCTACTGGCACGGGACGTCTATGAAAATTCACTTTGTTGGTACAGATATGCTGATGATGAGGTAGTACCACATGAGACTGTTACAATCTTGATGTTAGTTCCTCTGATAGTCACTGTGTCAGGCAGACCAAGCGCCCAGTACCTCCTCAGTCCCAGCCACTGTGTGAAAGACCAGCTATCACAATGCCATCGGCGTACATAACATGGGTCATCTGGATCTCATTAAGCAAGACTCCTGCAGTACTGCTTTCTAGTCCCTTTGCCAAGATGTGGTCAGTTACAAGATTGATCAATGAGGGTGCAATGTTATAGCTTTGGCAGTCTCCAAAATTGATGTTAAACCAATTTGTGAGTTCGGCTGCAATCCACACAGTCAGAGAGGATTTTATTTATTTTTATTATGTAATGAATCCTAACTTCAGCATTCAGTTCCACACGTACACACTTTACACTATAAGATTGTTTCAAGTCAACAAAAGATTAGCATCCTTAATTGATCTTCCTGCACCAATTCGAATGAAAGAAATTTGAATGGAAACAGATAGAATGGTCGATTTGTACTCGATTTCCCTAAACAATAGCTAGGTTGTTTCTCTGAAAAGTACCAGCCTCATTTGCATCAGCCAATAGATTCTCACCAGCAACATTAACGACTGAGATTCATGGTGTGTGTGAGGCTTATGCCCCTTTATCTGAAGGCACACTTTTTCCTTTCACAGCTGTTTGTGGGATATTGCTGTGCACAAATTGGTTGGCGCATTCACCCGCAAAGCCGCAGTTGCTGAATTTTACAGTAGACCCCATGAAGCCGCTTGAAAAGCAATTCCTATCCGAAGGGACATTGTTGGGCAGGGTGCAGGAGGTCTGTGACTCTATGTGTAATACCAGACATGGGAACAATTCAAGCAAAGATTTCCTTCCCCAGTGATAGAATCCCTCATTTTGATAAATACATAAAATTCACCAATTTTTGTTTAAGTAGAAGCATCAGAATTGGAAATAACGATTGACTTTAGTAATTTGTTTATTCCTCCATTTCCTTGAATCAAGTACTGTGAGATCACTGCTTGTCGTTCCCACATCTTTGCCAGCATTTTGCTTTCATTGGGATGGTTTCCCGAATACGTCCTGGAAATGGAACACTCCCACATCTGATTTGGCTTCCACATCCATTGCTAAACCAATAGAGAGTAACAGTGAGCTACCTCTATCAGACAGGTTTGGGGTCTGCTGCACATGACCTCATGCACCGATGACTTTCATGCAGTATGAAGGGCGCTACATGAATGCAAGTTGCTGTTGTTTTTGTTGATGCTTCATCTTTCGCCACTTAGAAGCTGAGCTAGAGGTGGCCTGAAACCTCACTGTTCTACTCAATTCCATGGGAATAGTCAGTGGAGACAATACTAATCCTTGTATTTGTCAAAGGGCATCTCAAAGTTCTTCCCAGGATTTTGCTGTTGCATTTGTCGGTGAGTAATGGATAGGTCAAATCAAGTTTCACGTTAAAGAACCAGCAACCACAACAACAAATTACATTTGTACATAGCACCTTTCAGGTCTATTGGCCTCTAACAATGAACAGTAAAGGTCAAAGGCTGGGATCTCACCATATTTTCACACCAAATTTGTGTATGTGTTTTTTTAAAAACAAATAGACAACCTGATTTTGTTTAGTGATATTAAACATATTCTGTTCAAAGCGGGGAACCAACCCAGTGTAATTCAAACCCGGGACATCGGCAGCAGATTTGAACCATGAATTCACAATTTTTTTAAAAAAATTTAATTTCTAGGGACAACTTTTTTTGTTTGATATTTGGTTTCTGGGCTTGACGTACCGAAGAGGGGGTGAAAGTTGGGCTCTTCATTAGCTTTGAAGATACTGTCAGGTTTTGGGACAGAAGCGTGAATGAGAACAGCCTTGAAGCTCTGTAACAAGTAATTCTAGAAGTATGTAACAACGCTTTGCACCACACCAACATGATAACTTCCTCCTACCATTCAGGTTTGAGTGTTTATTTTAAAGACTCTGTTCTTAGTTCACTTCCAGCAAATTGTCCTAAATGACAGGCCTTAAATCCGAGGAATCAATCGTAGAGCTTCATAGCATGAAACGACAAGAGCAATCAGTAGATGGACCAGGTGTTTCCGCCTCAAGTATCAGAAGAGTGCAGCTGCACAGTGAAAGTGAGTGGGACGACGCAGTGTTTGATAGCTGCAGAAATCATGTGCGTAAAATCTTTAGTCCCAGAGTTACAGATAAAATTTACAGCAACAGACACACACCAAAGGCCACAGGGAGAGGAGAAGGATAGGAGAGAAAATAATTAACATAGCAGATGTAATATTATAGTAAAATCTTCCCTTTCGAAAGGAACTCCCCAAAAATAATTGAAAAACTACAAATGATGAGTGGGGGGATTTTTTTTAACGAGATGATATGTTCACAGACGCAACGTCAGCAGTGAATATAAAATGAAAGGAAATGAGTTTTGTTAGTGGCGATATCGCATTACAATTCATTTCACAACTTAAAACAATTATTAAATGTCTTAGCAGCCTGGCAGTACAACATGTTATACCAATGTACGGTACTACAGAGAGCAAGTACAGAACTGCTCTGGCTGTATTTTCTCACATTGTGAGTGCCAGTTTTGGCAGCGTCAATGGAAGGCAGCATAAAGGGCAAGCGAGGCATTTTCTCATGGGAAGGAATAATAATAAAAAACAGGCAATGAACCAACCAAGACCTCGCTTTAAATTCTCAGTGGTATCGCCTGGAAATAAGGTTTAACTCTCAAGCTGGGGATGGGGGTGGGGGGGTGGGCTGGGGCCTGACAGGGCAAGAGGTGGTTGAGTAGATATTTTTCATTTCAGCCAACGTGTCTTCTTCAAATCTCTTTCAAAACCACACTGCCTTTCCATTGCGTCTCTCCCTGCCTCTAAAACCCTTAAAACATATCTCCCTAACCGTGCCTTTGGTTGCCATCTTTAAAATCTGTCATTTCCCTTCTTTCGCCCACAGATACAGTCAATTCTGTGAAGCCTTTGAGACGTCTAGAAGACGTGAAAAGCGCTATATCAAATGCAAGAATTATTATAATATTATTATTGCATCCACTAATTGTCAAGCACTTTGATGTTCCTTTATATGAATATAAGTCGGGGCGTAAATGCAAGTTGTTCCTGTTGTTGTCACTCACTGGTTGTTCATTTTCATTCAATTCCTTTCTTATTGCTTCAAATCGTTTTGGTGTTTAATATGTAGGTATTCAAACCATTTAGTGGAGAAAACAAAAATCTTCCGTTTGATCTTATTTCCTAAAATAATAAATCAATGCAAGCAAACAAGGAATTATTGGAGGGGAAAGGGACCATTCTCTTTCAAACCGCATGCACTTTAAGAGGAGCGTGGAAAAAAGAATGAGGTTAAAAGGCACAGTTTTGTCTTTAAGTATTTCATGTACAACTTTTTTTTTCAACAAACTGCCCAAAGGACCTCTCAACAAAAGCAGCTCTGTTTATACGAGGAAGAACGATGAGCCTTACTTTCACCATGCATAATTCATTGTGAACCATCAATTTTCTAGAAGGGTCTTGTGACACGGAATTAGCAATTGGCTTTAGATATGGCTAGCACGCATCACATTGCTAAAGTACTTTGTAATCAGTTTATAAACTGAGGCAGGCATTGCTTGATATCATGACCAAGAAATTAACTAAAAAACAGAATTATAGGAGCCATGACTGCAGCGCTTTCTAATTGTCCGGAAATGCTAAAAATACAACAACTTGCACTGAAACAGCGCCCTCCATGCAGGGTAGCGTCTCAGAGCGCGTAACACCGTTATGTCCAGAATGCAGGCTACAATTCGCCTTCTTATGATCCTTGCATCTGAGACACTACCTGGCATGAAAGGCTTTCTATAAATGCAAGTTGTTGTTGTTATAACGTCCATTCACACTGAAACATCTCAAAGCACTTCACATAACTCTCTGGAAAGTGTTGTAGCTAAACATGCCTCACAAGCAGCCATTATATTAGCATTCTTTTTGATTAATTTCCCTTCCCTCTCCTTCGCAGTAACTTCTTTACATGCCTTTATAATTTTACTCCTCAGGTGCTTATCCAGTTCCTTTTGAGTGATATCGTTCACCTGGCCTTAATAGTCACAAATGAATTTCACACTCTGAGAATCCTCATAGTGAGAAAATTCCTTATAACCTCTCCGTTGGCTTTATTGCTAATAATCCTGAGATTATACCCCCTTGCCACTAATTCCCAAACTAAAGGAAATAATATTTCTCTATTTGCCTTATCTTGCCTCTTCAGAAATGTAAGGACCATCTTCATATGACCTCTTAATGGCCTTTGCTCCACACTTCTGATCTGTGTACAAGTCACTCAATAGAAAAATGAATACAGAACACATTACATTTCAGTACTAAGTCGGTTGTCATCAGTGGCTTAGTCTTTACAACTGTCAACTGTCTTTACAAAGTAAATAGCAATTAGAAGAGATTAACTCAACCACTGGGCTTCAGTGGAGTCAAATGAGAAACAAATACTCTAATGTTAAAATGACTGTTAAAGTGAATTTGTACAATAACAGTTAGCTATTAACCGTTTGAAAATAGCTTGTGATGGGACCGACTCTAAATACAGCCAGTCGTTAGTTTACTCTGCTAGTAAAGAGGTTTACTGTTCGCTTGGTTTGTGTAGTCAGAATGCAATATATCTGGGGGGAATTGTTGGCCTCAGCACAGGGAGAAACGTCCTCCTCTTCTGAATAGTCTCATGGGATCTTTAACGTCCACTTGAACAGGCAGATGTCAGTTTAACATCTCACCTGAAGGACGGCACTTCCGACAATGCAGAACGTGCCTAGCACTGCACTCCGCCTGGACTGTGAGCTCGAAGTCTCCTGATTTGGGGATTGAGCCCACAGCCCCCTGATTCACAGGCTATTTGCTCTGGCCGTTGTGAACCATCAACCTTCAGTGTGGCTGAAGAGGAGCCGGGAATCACCTAATCTCCGCCATATACAATGTGACAGAATTTTATTTGGGATACTGCACCACCAATGTGTAAGCTATTAATTTCCTTGTGCCTGAAAGGCAACGAGCGGTGGTTTGGGTGGAGTCCTGTAGTTCAGTGGTTAGAGCACTCGCCTTGCAAATGAGACACCGGGGTTCAATTCCAGGCAGGGCGAAACCTTGGGCAAGTTTCCTTACTCCACACGCCTAATAATAATCCCTCCAAAAACAAAAACAATGATAAATTGGTCATTTCAATCCACGACCATTTGTGGGACGCTGCTGTGCGCAATTTGCTGCCGCGTTTCGCCCAAAATATACAGTCAATTCGCTTTACTGCATATTCTGTGAAGCGTTTTGAGACGTCTAGAAGACGTGAAAAGCGCTATATCAAATGCAAGGATTATTATTATTGTTATTGTTGTCCAAAGGAAAGGGTTAAGTTCAAGATCACCCCCCCCAACAAAATCCTGGACGAACGAAGGTGTAGCTCTGGAAAAAAAGCAAGGAACTTCAACTATAAAAGTGATTTGTGGGCTGAATTGGAGCGCTGCCTTAGAATTTGAGCGCCTATACGTGAAGAAGTTATGACCATTATTAAAGTGTACCGCAGTCTCCGCCATATACAATGTGACAGAATTTTATTTGGGATACTGCACCACCAATGTGTTAGCTATTAATTTCCTTGTGAACAGAAGAAAGTGATTCATCGGAGGAAACTTTTTTAAAATTTGTAGTAATTGGTGTTGTACTGATTTATGGTCGATAGGCCCAAAGTACAGATTGCCAGCCAGCAAGAATCGTTCCGCAAAGAGATTGTTTCTTTCATTTAAAACATCTGGGGTGAAATCCTGGCTGCTATCGCTACGGCTTTTGGGGCAGTTTTGTGGTGTGTGTGTGTGTGTGTGTGTATGGACGCATATTTTCCAAAAGATCCTTTCTATCCAAATCAACATCATGCTGTTCTATGTTGCTGATAACAATATTCATCAACTGACTACTGTGTGAGAGATAAACTGGGCAGCTGAAGCAAAATATCGGAAAACAGTTTTCAGAATCAGGTTGCTTTCAAAATAATCATTACTGGAAATGAGTCATTGGGTTGAAAAAAATGTAAACCCAGATGTGTTTCACAATCTAGCCATATTCATATTTATTTCATATTGCTTTGCATTCAGCTCTTGCACTTTCAGGTACATTCCAGAGCAGATCTTGACTTTAAGCATTTGCAAGTTAACACAAACAATACCGTTGTCATGTAACTTGTTGAAATGTTTTCGCGCTCACTTGCTGAAGAGTTTCAGTCTCATCTGCCCTCAATTTCTCTCTTGATGTAATGATGTAATTATTAAATAAAATAATAATAATAAATGGGACACTTCAATCCAGGACTGTTTGTGGGACGCTGCTGTGCGCAATTGGCTGCCACGTTTCGCCCACGAAATACACAGTATATTCTGTGAAGCGCTTTGAGACGTCTCAAAGACGTCATAAGACTATATCAAATGCAAGGATTATTAATATTATTATTATTATGTTATTATGGTGTTTCCTCAGATTGGAAAATGAATGGAGGAATCATATGAAACAAAGAGATCAAGGCACATTTGGGTCGAGGGCTTCCCTGTACAAAATAGCCAAATAGTCTGGCCTAATTTGCAGTGTTTCTTGCTAAGGAATCCATGTTGTGCAATGGGCCTTGTTCTGATAACTGGAATTGAGTCAGCAATCCATTTCCGGAGCAGCCTAGCCTAGGGTCGGTCCCAGCACGTGAGAGCTTCTCAATTGTGCCAACTGTGTGTCAAATGGGTTAACAATTCTTCTATTCTGTTTGCTCTGGCTTGCTGAAACGTACATGATCTGGGGCCAAAAGGGCAGGCGTTATCACACAGCCAAAATGTTAACAGATTTAAAGTAATTTACACCAAACTCTTTCACATCCAAGACCAAAATGCAAACCATCCGTGCAATAAATTACTACATCAAGTCAAAGACACTTTAACAAACAATTTACCTGTTAGCTAAATCCTTTTGTATTGTCAGCTCATGAACCATCCTTACTAATCCGATTGGTGCTTAACTCTGAGCACATTTGGTGATGGGTGATGTGATTTACAATAACAAAATTCATCCCTTTTTTTGGCTAGTTTATACAGAAAACGGTGGTCTATTCATTATTTCATTGACAAAACCATATCATTTCTCAACAGCAAACGGGTAATTCGCAAAACTAATCACCTGAACTCGTCAACAAAGAACAACATGGACAGTGTCAACTATGATTGCCCAACTAGTCAACAAAGTGTGTTTGTGGCAGACATAAACTATCAGGTATACGAGGTGTATGTGTTTGTATATAATAATAATAATTATCCCAAAGCGCTTCACAGAACACACTGTAACATGAATTGACTATATATTTGTGGGCGAACGTGGCAGCCAATTGCGCACAGCAATGTCCCACAAACAGTCGTGGATTGAAAATGACCAATTTATTATTGTTTTTGGTTTTGGAGGGATTATTATTAGGCTCTGTGTGGAGTAAGGAAACTTGCCCAAGGTTTCGCCCTCTGCCTGGAATTGAACTCAGGTCTCTCACTTACAAAGCGAGTGCTCTAACCACTGAGCTACAGGACTCCAATATATAATAAGTGTCAGGAAAATAAGGACGTGGTATCCTTAAATTTGCTCAGAAATCGTCCCCTGCCAATAAAAGCTGAACCCAAACCGGCTGTGATATCGCTTTGTAATTTGTCAGCTTAATTCAAAATGGTTATAACCACAGCCCAATGCCACTTACTTCCTGTCAACAACAAAGTCTAAAAAATGCTTGATGTATACCCAGTTTCTCACCGAAGGTGTTATTCAAACGGAGTGCTTAAGAAAGCTATTAAAAACAGTTCCTTTGAAACAACCATTTGAAAGACTAAGAATCTAATATAGATTCTGACATCCTCTGTTAAAACCCTAATGCAGCAAAATTCAGAGTCCTGAATATATGGCTTGAATTACACTTTCAGTCAAAATTTATGCAGCTTCCCTGATCTCCAATGAATTACAGCCACGCTAGCCATGGAATTATGAATTGCGCTGCGGATGAAATGCAGCTGACATTAACAGCATTCAGGTTACATCTTCATAAGTCCAGGTTTTTATAGTAATCATGAGGCAACATATATTAAATCGAAAACATATCTCCTGCATTTCGAGAGTTCAATATTTGGGGTTTTAAATGAGTACATGCCCAATTTCCAAAAGCACATTGTTGCTCGCACGGGTTGAGGACCGTCTAAGTGGAAACACTATGGAGTTTGAGGAGCTGAACGACTTGCATTTATGTAATGTCTTTCACTTGAAGGAATGTCTCAAATCGCTTAACAAATGTAGTTGTTGCTCACTGAGCAGGGAAACCAGAGGTTTAAAAAATGGCAGCCAAAGGCACGGTCAAAGAGACAATAATAATCCTTGTATTTGGTACAGCACTTCATCACATCTTCGAGATGTCTCAAAGCGCGTCACAGAATATACTGTAAAGTGAATTGACTATATATTTTGTGGGCAAAACTCAGCAGCCAATTGCGCACAGCAGTGGCCCAGAAACAGTCGTGGATTGAGTGATCAAATTATTATTTAAAAACAAATTGATGGGATTATCACCCCTGGAAAAGTGATCTGCCAATCGACTAACAACTGGGTTACCACTTACTGCTAGGTGACCGGAGGAGTGTAGAATAAAAAAACTCGCCCAATGTTTCGCCCTGCCCGGGAATCGAATCCAGGTCCTCTCGCTTGCGAGGCAAATGCTCTAACCACTAAGTTACAGAACTCCAAACATATGTGTTTAGGAGGTTTTCGAAAACAAGGAAGAGGGTTAGGTTAGCAAGGCACTGCTCAATCCAAAGTATTTAAAGCAGTTTTTTTTGGTACCACCGATTTGCATTTCCTGTTGTTGTGGTTTGTTTTTCAGGGACCGTACATTAAAACCATCGTTGGTGGATCTGTGCTTGATTTATACTTAACCCCGGGTTCAATGTGAGCATTTAGCAGCAAATTGCGCTTTTTAAATTTTTTTTTACATTGAATGTTGTGGTTATTTCTTCTCCTTATTTTGTGCCATTTTCCTCCTCTTCATTTAGCTCCCGCTGTTAGAACACTTTTCAAACTAATTGCAAACCCATTTCAACATATACAGTGGCGTTTACCTTTCATAGCAAGATGCATTAAATTCAGCTCCATCATGAAATCAAACCCACTGAGTCTCAATCCAAATGAATTAAATAATCAGTCTACATTGCATTGTGTACCAGTCCTCACTGCCCCAAACTACGATCTGCTTCCATGCTTTTAGTTGGTCACAAGAAAGGCAAGGGAGAAGAAGGTTCCCCTTTTCTTCCTCCCCTCTCCGTTAGCTAACTCAACACTAGCCTGTATAAACGACAATCTTAAGTCTCACTATCAGTGATATGTGAAGTTCTATTTCAAAGAGCACTGGGTGTACACATGCAAAGCAAAGTCCTCCCCAGCTCAGTCCCAGATTTACTGTTCTGCTGCTTGTGAGAATGTGGACTGCTCTGCCCCAGAAGGTCACAGAAGTACAATGGATTAGCATGCTTAAAGCGATGAGACAGATACTCAGGAAGTAATGGTATTAAGGGACATGGGGAACAGGCGGCGAGATTGGGTTAAAGGATCTGTCATGATCTAATAAAACTGCAGAACAAGTTTGATGGGCTGAATAACCTCCTATGATATCACTGGATGGATTTCACAACGCACTGTGATTGCTCATTTAGTTGTTCAATAGGAAAACAATGTTTTTTATTTGATTGCCCTATATCGTATATAATATATAATATATATTTGGGACACGACATGAGCATACGACTGCCAGGATGGTGGAAGGTGAACTGGATGGACCCTGGTCTTCTCTCGTCTAGTGAGTCTTGTGTTCTTATAACAATTAATTCACAACGAATTTGGGCACCAGGTTTTGGAGGGTGAGGGGGTGTGCTCAGGTATGAAACCTCTTCAACCTCACTAAGTGCACCTGCTGTATAATAGCAAAACACCCGCTATTTAACATCAGCAATGAGAAAACTCCAATATGCAGATTATTCGTGCTAAATTAATGCGTGCTAAATTAAAGAGCTGTCACTCGATCTTGTAATTCAGTTAATGCTTGCAAATAGCTCAAGCTCTGCCCCTGCAGTTCCTGAGCTCATACATAAAGTATTCAATTAATTGACGGTCTTGTGGCTCGTGGACTATTGTTCTGAACATAGTATGACATTCCTGCTGGACAGGTAATGGACAAAATAGACTTTGATCCTGAACTTGCAGGTGGTTGAGTGCGTCAATAGCTGGTGATATCAAGCGTTACTGTTCAAATACGTTCAGTTTTACCTGGCCCTTTTTTTAAATGAATGGCTCGCAACCAGTGGAGGCTGTAGCAGCCGGAGCTGACGAGATTGATAGTACACAGACTTTGCAGCCCCGGAGATAGCCAACAGGTGACACTCTCAACCTGTTAGCAGGTCAGAATAAAGAAACGCTTTTTCTACCCCGCTCATCCCCCCACCCTCATTCCTCAGACAAGTTATCACCAAGTGGTTGGCTAAAAACTAAAGAAGTCATCATTCACGTGACTGTCAATTGATCTCGGCCTCCCAGGGACTGGAGCTGTGAGCCATAATGCTAAGGTGTATGATGAACAGTTTAAAGCTACGCTGTAAAGATTCACTTCTGAGGCCTTTTAACAACTTTTAAATAACTTCTGCGGTCTTCAGCAGAGAACGGGTTTTGATTAGTCCCCCTCTGAATTCTCCTTAACGTCTTGAAGATGAAAGTTCCTGTATTTGATGCAGTCACCAACACAGACATTTAATCTCCCTCTACAATCAGGAAATGCACTAAAATCTTTAAGTTGATAGTGCTGGACACAGGATTCAACTGATGCCTCAACAGTTACCAAGCAGAAACCAGATGTGGAGCTCCACAATCAATCCTAATATACCTTATTATTTTAGCCTAGAAGACAGAAGGCAGAAAACAGAGATAACTCAATAGAATACAGAGAGTCACTGTTTACTAATACAGCTAAAGCCTGATAAATGCATACCTAGTTTGCCAAGAAACCTTATGCTAAGATCAGGATTTATATGAATGGTGGATAAGTATTTCGTTTGCACATCATTGTGCCACAGTCTATTCATCACGATTTTCTCAGTAATAGTACTGACAATAAATTAAAGTGAAGAGTTCTTCGTGGTATTTTTAAGGATTTCAAATTTGAGATAGAGCAGACGCCTGGGGAAGTGATTTAGGATCTGTGGATTGAAGGCCAGGTTGAACTCATGCCTCTGAGCAGGTAATAAGTCTATTTCGCTCTTTAAAGTACAGAACGTGTGAATCATTTTTGCACCAACAATCATTCCTTCAGATGTTTCAAATCGAAAATTCCTTCTGCAAAAGTATTATGCAGCATTAGAGCAGCCGACACAATCCTTGTGGGTTCCGTCTGTCATTTGTGGGAAAGCCAATTTTGCATTTTTCAAATCGTTGGAGTGTAACTCAGTCCCAAGATCCCACCTATGTAAAGCGCACGCTGAAAATTATGAGACTCAAGCCTGACTAAAAGTTTGTATATCGGGTGCTCAGTATGATTCAAAGGGTTTGATATTCCTTTGCATGCATTTCGCCCACAAAATACACAGTCACTCCACTTTGCAATAAATTCTGTGAAGCGCTTTAAGACCTCTCAACGATGTGATAAGGCGCTATATCAAATGCAAGGATTATTATTATTATGTCAAAACAAGGCAGGCCCACTCCAATTCATCTCTTGTAGTTTATTCATTCCCTTTTCCATTTGCTTTCCTGTTGTCACATTGTTCTCCTTCAGGCAGGAGGGCAACATAGCCTGAACAAGACCTTTCTAATGGTGTCTAGATTGGCTCACAGTCAGTATTTTATTTCAGATTAAGACTGGCTCATGATTTTGATCCACTTCAAAACGTGAGAGTCCAGTAGTTCATTGCGATTAGCTGTGAAGCCGAAAAATTCTTTCACAAGCACACCGCCGTACCTTTCAATTGATGATTATGAAAGAATTGGGGGGGGGGGCATTTTGCCCACAAAATATACATCAACTCACTTTACAGTATATTCTGTGAAGCGCTTTGAGACGTACTGAAGATGTGATAAGGTGCTATATAAAATACAAGCATTATTATTATTGGACTTACAAAGCCTGGCATGTCACACAATATTTTAGCGTGTGCCTTCGTGTAGGTAACATCAGAATTATTAATAAACACCATGGAGCAACAAATGACCAGGACCAAGTATTTTACAAAGGATGAGTTTAAGTAGACAATTCAACTTTACATTTCTGTTCATTTCACATCTTAGGATAAGCCATCAAACTGGCTTTCTGTTTCCCCACCCTTCACTGATTCAAGCACTTGAAACCCAGCTAACCTTTCTCCCCATCAAAATGTGACTTTCCAAAAACAGCAATGAAATGGGATTCTCAGTTTATATATGCAATTGTTTTGTTATGTCACCTTTTTCACAAAGCACATATCAAAAGTCCACCAAATCATCTTGCACAGAAACATAACTCCTAAACTTAGAATTTCACAGCAAGGTTTTGCTTCCAGGAGAACAGATCACTTTCAAATCGTGTTTCAGTTTCCTTCCATTAGCGCAATGTGTCTTTCTGCGAACATGTTGTGGTTTGTGTTCAAAAACAAGAAGGTGTTCTGAAAATCCCTCAAGTCTTTTTAAGAAGACTAATTGAGCCGAAAGTGCGTCAAGGGTTTCAAGTGGCTGCATTTGACAGCCTCACTCAAGGACACAGAGATGTAATGGTTGTTTTTCAGGCCTGTTAAAGTGGTCAAATGTATGAGAAGTGCAGAGAGGGTCACCTTGAAGATCTGATTAAGTGCCTGTGAAGTAGGTTTCGGGTTTAACCCGATTAGCACTGAAGGGTTGTTCTAATGTTTGGAGTCAGGTGATGGCTGGCTGGGTGGTCCATGGCCAATACTTAGATAACTAGAAACTACAGGAGTGCAATGCTACACAGAGTAATGCGATCTGCAGAAGGAAGCACTCGGAGTCACCTTATGGAAATTTGTACTTCTCATAGCATTTCTATAAAATGACTATCTATACACCCAAGTTAAGCTAGTGAAACGTACGTACCTTATAAGGGATGATATAGTCGGGATGATATGATATGATCGGGAATGCAAAACTACAGATTTTTAGAAGCATGCAGATTTACAGCAGTCATGTCTCACTGACTCTCTGAAAAATCTATCAGTTTAGTCCCAACCTCCTGCCTTTTCACCATGTTCAGCAAATTTTATACAGTAATTCATTTGAGCTGGAAAGGATTTTGAATGTAGAACACAATCCGCAGTTTGTCTAGACTTTGCCACAGCAGCATCGTAAACTAGACCGTCTTCACATAAAGACGCACATTATCATGCACTTCACACCTTCATCGCAGACTCCCAATTCAGCTGTTATGAACAACAAGAAGATTACATTTGTATAGCGCCTTTCACGTCCAAGGCGTTGGACAGAGTACTGCATTTCAGACCCGAGCTGGGTTGGGGAGGTAAGGGAGGGGAGGGGAAGGGGGGTGGCCGATGGCATGGTCGAAGAGGACCCAGCAACCACTGTCAGCCTTCCCTCGTCCCTTCATTGAGTTCTCCTAAGCCACGCATTCTCCCCTAACATCGCACAACCTCAAACCAGGTCTCACTTTCATTCCTGTTTAAAAAAAATGAATTGTTAGCATGGTAAAGGTTACATTTGAATGATCCGAGACCGAGGGACATTCAGCTATGTCAATAATTAAGACGGACACGGCATTATGGAAGCCTGAGTGTAAACTAGAACATTGTGTCCCTGAAGATAACTGTATAGGATATTAAAAAGGTAGTTGGCAACCTACCTGTTTGCAATGGTTCGGATAACCAATCAATTTAGACATCGAGCATTTGGCTCAGAGTGGTTTTACTGTAATTGTTCAGCGTTTCCTAGTGCGTAATTAATGAGAAAACAGAAAAAGCGCATTACGTCTTCCAAGAACTAAAGTCTCCTTTTTTCGTTCAAATTAACATTAAACATAAGAGGTCCAAACAATCCTGGGGTTTCTGCCAATCACAGTGGCAGAGCCAAGGAGTGCTGCGCGAACTCAGACCCCGACTTCCTGAACTGGCCTCTGCGATAGCTAGATCTTCCTGGAGAACCCGCTTCTTTCTGACAATATTTTTTCCCTCCTGGCGGCTGGACCCCAGCGGAGAAAATGAACCAAAACTTTTCACGACAATTCTGCTGGAGTTTTGTGGCTTTAAGACTGAGGCGTAATCGAGGAGTTTTTTTTTTGCTTTGCGTACAACTTTAAACGACACCACCCTGGGAATCATAATAACAGCAACCACTCTTTTATGAAATTAATGATCTTAAAGTCATTTCCTGATTTTCTGCAACTTTCCCACCAAGATGGATGATATCATGCTTAATATTTGGCCGGGGCTCCCCAGTGCGCAAATGTAAGCAATCTCAAGGACATCATTGCAAACCAAAGGGGGATTCACAGTTAACAACTGGTTGCACCTATTTATATCAGCAAAGTCCAGTAATCAACACAACACAATCCTTGCATTTGATATAGCGCCTTATTATGTCTCCGAGACGTCTCAAAGCGCTTCGCAGAATACACTGTGAAGTGAATTGACTGTATATGGGCGAAACCGGCAGCCAATTGTGCACAGAGGTGTCCCGCAAACAGTTGTGAATTAAAGTGCCCAATTTATCATACAAGACATCTGTCTAATTGTTAATCCTGGAGCACCTCAAGCATATGATGCCTTTTGCCCCCAGGGCAACAACACGGAACGGATCCTCCCAAGTTATCCAGGCTTCCCATCAATGTACCAGATCTAGTGGAAGTGTTTAAATATGGAGGCAAGAGGTCTAAAATTCTATCTAATCTTACTCAGCCTGCTGTAGAATTTAAGATGGAGCAGAATTGCAAAGGACTCAGCTGAATTTGGAAGTCGGTTCTTTATAACCTCTGCGGGAAATGCAGCTTCCAAATTGAGGCTCAAATTTTGCAAAATTCTTACATTTTAAGACAAACTGGCTAAAAGCAGGTGGGATTTCAATTCTTAGAATATGATAAATATGATATGATAATCCCTCATTTCAGAAGATCGGTTTGGATTAAGAAGGCCCTTTGGCCCTATTGATCTCATCCTTCCAGAATTTCTATCTTTACACTTTTTTTAAAAAGCGTCCTGGTCTCAACCACCACTTCCTGGCAACCCTATTACATTTCCCTCTTGGTAAAGGAAAACTTCCTGTTGTCTTTCCTGAAATTCCCTCTTTGCAACTCTAAACCTATGTCCTTCTGTTCTACTATCTTGGTGCTTGTAAAAAAGATACTGTTCTAGGTATACTTTATCCAACTTCATTTTAAATTGTCCTCCATTTACTTTGGGTCATTCAGATCCACATCGCAGAAAAATAAAATGGTTTACTTTATTTCTCTCTCATCCATTTTCTCTTTCAATTTCCCCCTGGTCCTATCACCTCCTCTTCAACTGAAAATGGTGGGACTATTCCTTCCCTCTCATGCAGTTCCCCTTCATAGGTGATCTCCAGTACCTCGCCCAAACGACCATTATTTGTGTGCGAGCTTGGACGGAGTGTTAGCAATCTAATGGGTGGCATTACAGGTGAGCTCCATTCAATCCTCATCTGAAATTTTTCACATCCACAGCCCCCCCAACAAGATCACGATCTTAAAATATAAAATGGCACAGAAATTTGTAAAGATTCTTAAACTTAATCTTAATTTGGAGCCATTTCTTTTCAACAATGGTAGAAAACCACCTTTCAAATTGAAGACTGAATTTAGGAATTTTCCAAAATTCTGCAGGACCTTACATTTTAAGGTAATGGGACTTAAGGTTGAGATGACAAAGCAGATGGGTTTCAGACACCCTCATGCAACTTCTAGCAGGTTTCTTTGTAAAGGCAACAATTACTCCCAAAACTGACACGCAATTCCAATTATACTCCCCATTGAAATAAGATAACACCACACACCATGGTGTTCAAAGCTTCACCTTTCTGGGTTGTATTGCAGCGAAACATGTAAATTAAGAAAACCTATAGACCTAATGCCATGCGAGGCAACAGCATCAAAATGGTACTGGAGTGTGTTTGCAAGACATAACAGGCTTTTCCTGTCAATTCAATACCCGTTGGCAAACATTCAGAAAGGCTGAAAGTAGAAAATGTTTTGGGGATAATTAAGACCAATTGTTACACACAGATTACCTTGATTACCAAACAGATTTTCCTTTCTAACTCAACTCAACGCTGAGGATACAAGCGCAGTGGCACCATTACGTCTTACACAATGTTGCCAACTTTTTAAAACTCACAGCGTAGCTGCCTACAGAGAGGCAGTGACTCACCAATGGGTTCAGATGTCATAAACCATTAGAGGAGAGCTCAAGCTGTTTCTAGCCGTCACCTGAACCACAAGATGAAATTACAGCCTTGAAAACATTCCCATGAATCTGTTATTTTTATAATAAATCCTGCAGGGCTCAGTCATTTTTTCCACCAGTAGCTTAGGGTGGGGGGGGGGGAGAGAGAGAAGAGGGGGTGCGGGTGACAGACAGATAGGACACTCCACCAAGAGCTACATAATGACGTCTGCTCCGAAGGATTAATGCTTACAACGTAATCGCCCCATAGCTGATTACCAGGAAATAACAGTCAGTATAAAATACAATCTAACTTTTCCTTCATTAAAACTGCTCAATGAGCCCCAACTGCTTCATAAATCCCAATGTCATTTTACTGCCAGCCTAAGTCAAGTGCAATTGTTCTCTGTGAGCAAGTTAAGCTTTAGTCCTTTCCACCCCAACTTATGCCTTTTCATTTACACTTAAGACCTGAACGTGTCTGTAATAATGAGGATAATAATTCACTAGCATTCTATGGGTATTGAACTGATGATAGAAACTAATCTGGCACATAACTTGGGCTGCAATCCATTACTTTGTTATTAATCAGACCTATCCTGATCCTGTCAACAGCATATAATTGCAAACTATCACTTTCCAGGTGCTTCATAAATTCTAAAGTAAAATACAAGGTGTCATCTATTTTTATTTAAGAAAGAACTTGCATGTTGGCCTACAAAATTCAGTCACTCCACTCTACTCTATATCCTGTGAAGTGCTTTGAGAGGTTTCAATGACATGATCAGGCGCTATATCAAATGCAAGGATTATTATTTTTTTTGTAGATGTCGGAAGAAAGATCAAGTAAGCCAAAAGAGCTTCTTCACCCAAATCTCGCTTGTGAAACAGTTATTTGCTGTTTTGCTTGTGACCTCTTCATTGTTTTATCCAAAATGTTCTGTGTTGGATTGGACAAAATGGAAAGAAGAGATTTACCTCCAGTCAGATAGATTTCACGAAGATTCAATCTATCTGATCAGGGGCAAAGAGTAAACACAACTCATAGTCCACTTAACCCTAATTATCAAACGGGAGCATAGCAGTAATACTGCATTGTCAAATACGTATTCGGAGTTATGAAATAGTCTCAGCTGGTTGGGAGGGAAGACACAGAGAAGAGGCAAGGCACTTCCCAGAGGGAGTGAGAGAAGGAAAACACAGTCATCGATCCAGGCTTCCTTTATGCACCTCCCAGCATCTGGCTTAAGAGCAGTGTTGGCAGGGGCCAGCTAGCAAGCTGCCTTTCTGGTTTGGGGAACAGTATGCAACGTGGGGAGAATATATCAATTTTAAATCATGCTTTAGGCCTCTTTTACTGTACTTTAATTGTACTTAAATATATTAAGCATTATCGTTAAAGAAAATCGTTGTTCCTTTGAAAAGCTTACAAGGAACATTTCTCTCTTACCACCCCTTGTAAAAGCAACAGTTCATGCTGTTCATGGTTCAGCTCCATGGGTACTAATCACTGCCCACTTCCTACGCAAGTGGCAGAAGTGAGCGTCAGAGGATACAGCTGCCCAATGTGAAATTGACCCATAAACCCTGGGACAGCTAAATTCACCCATTGGGGAGCCAATGTCTTCATTCATACACAAGCAGTTATCAGCAGGAGTCAATTCATAGCAATCAGGACCAGGACTTCTGGCTTGTTTTCTCGCTCCCTAGCCCAGGAACACTGGGGCCAGTTGCAGTACCTCTTCTGCTGCTTTGACTGAATACACGAAGAGCAAGATTGAACCTGCAACTTGTCAAGACTTTTAGCTCAGTTTCACACCAGACGGATGCCTCTAATTAACTGAGCCACACTGCAAGATCAATTTGATAAAAGGAGGAGCCAGGAGTTTGTGTCGCACATGGTCAGTGAGAAGGTTGAGTGCCATTGATTGTTGTAAATGCCATCAAGGACTAAATGCATTTCCATATTAAGCCTATGCCAAGTGGGCCCCACCAATATCGCCAGCAACTGTCATGCAGTAACAATGGTCCTGAACATCAAGCCGGGGTTACTAATGCAGGCTTTTTTCGAGTGTTGTACACAAAGTCGCTTGATGCCTAAACTAGCTGCACTTTAGCAGCCTTATGCTAACCCGTCACTGAAGGATTGGGTTTTATTGAAATGTATTGATTGTGGCAGCAAGCTCTGGTGATCTTCGGCTTCATGTATTATTTCTCCAGTGGGCTTGGGACATTTCATTGAACAGCACAAGATAGATAGCCCTGCAAATCCTGAGATGGTCGAGACATTGCTTCACACTGATGTTTAGCTTTAGCCCTGATGAATAGAGTAAATATACAAAATGGACGTAAAAAAAAATACTGTGGCTTTTATTTCATCTTGTACAAATAAATGCGAGTGCTTTACAGCTGTAATAAATCAATTTAAAAAACGATAGCTTTGTGGCTGTGGAAGAGGAGACATTCTGCAGATGTGGCTGCCATTTTAATTGAGACACGCAGTGTCAGGCAACGGTTCCCTGTCTCTTTAACAACTGACCTTCCCTGTGTCTTCCCAACATGTTCCACCAATGGCCCAGAAATGCTCATGATGACAAACCTCTGCACCGTTCCCGCTTCCTGAAGTTCCAAGTTCACTCTAACCTGTTGAGAGCCACAAGGCAGCAGCACGTTTCGTGCTGAGTGTAATGGCAGCATTTGGGTGCTTTGCAGTGACCTGCAGGGTTGGAGGTAAACAAACAGAAACATGGACCCTTCGACTAGCAAAAATGTCATTAAAAAGTCTTCCGTGACTTGGGTTTCCTGGCTTAAGTTCTTTTCTTAAATTTTCTTTTCACGCAGCAGTGTGTTGATTCAACACAATTCTAAACGCACGGTTTTCAAGATCATTATGTGTTCCTGTTTGAAAGTTGCTTTCCTTTCCTTTAATAGGGCTCTCTGTAAAGCACACTATTCTCTGCAACGGACTGCACTGAGTGTGTGTGAGGGGGGGCACAGAAGTAGCTCCAACCTTATAATAATCCTTGCATTTGAAGCAAATGCAAAACTAAATATTAAATTCCAAAGCTATCTTATTAAATCTTCATTTTGATTTTGAATGAAATATAATCAGCCAAATTTTACAAGCTGCTGGGCTGTGATGCAAGTTTCCATTCCATTAATTGGAAAGGATTATTTTGACAGGCATGAGGTCTTCAGTACTTTGGCAACTACTGAGGCAGTGATTTTAATAAAGTTTTTGCTAGTAGAAGGGCCCATGTTTCTGTTTGTTTACCTCTAACCCTGAGGGTCACTGTAAAGTACCCAAATGCTGCCATTACACTCAGCATAAAAAATGCTGTGCTTGTGACTCTCAGCAGAGTGAACGTGGCGATGGTGGACATGTTTGTAATAACACACCAACCTGTCCTTCACTTAGGATAATATCTGGGAGCGCTTTGCAGTGGCGGAGTTGGACACCAAGCAAGGGAGAAGGGGAGGTGACTATAGGCGGGTTGAAGAACTAGGTTTTAAGATGGGATTTAAGGTGGATAACAAACAACAAAACCTGCATAGACCAAGAGGGTGTGAAGTAGAGGGATAGATAGAATCTGTGGGATTCAAAGTGTGGAAACTGAGTGAAACTAGCCCCAGAACAGTGTGGGCTCCAGTGGAAGGAGAAGCTACTGGATGGAGCAACTAAAATGAAAGGAAGCAAACTACAACAACTTGATGAAACACACTGACGTGGATGAGGTAGGGTTGGAATGAATGTTATAGCATTAAGCTGGGTGGTAAAAAAAACCTCAACAGTTTGTTTAATTTACCATCCAACTAATGCTAACAAGATGTTTGCTTAAAATGCAATTAAATGACACCTCTTGTATCCTATAAATACTCACAAAAACTTATTTTACATCTGTCAAAAAAACAGTGGTAGTGCAAATCCTACTCATTTATTCATTAAATAGAAACTCTTGATTGACATATTTGGATCTGCTTTGGTTCCCAGTTTACACAAAAGAGCTCATAAGCCATGATGTCTGTAGCCTCTAATTACACACTTGCTAACTGATAGTAGCACTGATAAAGATCAGAATGGAAGGTACTTGTCATTTGGAGCTTGTTTCATCACATCAATTAACCTTTGCTCTTTACTCTAGAGATGCAATCACCCCCTTTGTCTTTCCCTCAGAATGATCAGCAAGATGGAGTCTAGCTTCAACCATTTTATGACCTTGGGAGCAATTAAAAACTCATTATATGGCAATTATTTTCATGAGGATGAAAATTATCTTGCAGTGTCATCATCAGCGTCTCGTAACTTGTTTGATAGGGGCAGTGGGAGTCTATTGATGAAGTTAATAAAGACCTAGGCATATCTTGGGACCAGCCAGGTTTTAGATATATACACTAAAGTCTTATTGCTGACATTTCAGAGTTACTGATTAATTTGGGTCAAAAAGGTACCAGTAGTTTAGCGATAATAAAGGCAAGTATTTGCAAAAGGCTTTTCATTCTGGACTGATTAAGTGTAGAGAATGAGTTAAACACTTATGAGCACTCTTTGGGCCTTGAATAACTGTAGCAGACAGAAGGGTAATAGATAGCAAAGGGATTATCGGACAAAGAATATAAGTCTTAGGATATATGAAAGTGTCAACTGTATTCTGTCTATATACATTATTACAACATCAATGGTCTGTTAAAAGTAACCTTTACTTTAAGAAATGGGAGAATTGTCAGTCACAAACTCCCTTTCCTGTGTTTCTCCAAACTGAAGTCACTGAATCTGCTGCATTGTAGAAAAAATTTCACGTGATCTTAGGTTTGACTTGAGCTAATTTTTTTATATACACAAGAGGCAGTAGGTATCAAGGGGGAGGCAGTCGATGAAGAAATGAAAGGAGATCAGGTGAAAGAAAAGAACGAAAACAAAGCTGCTTTCTTCTATGCTAGAAGATAATATTATCAATAGATACATCCATGCACTTAGTCACCGGTTCATTGGATAATGGCCAATTAACCAAAAAAATTAGTTCCAGAACTGTGACTGATTCAGACACAGCGTAAATGTGGATAAATAAAGAACGTTACATGCACACTAAGTGAATGTCTATTTTGCAGCCCCTTTGAACTTGGCAAGATAATAAGTTGGATTTTCCAGTCCTGTTTCTATGCAATATATATATATATATACACACATATATATATATGTTATTTATTGCAAAGCATCACACCCAATTGTTGTACAGCACTGATATTGAAGCTCTCCGGGAACCTACCCCGCGTGAAAGGTGCTATATAAATGCAAGTTGTTGTTTCAAGAGCGAACATGGAGTCACTCTCCAACACATGTCCCACGCGGGGTGATTACCACACCACATTATGAAATGTGTACCTATCCAGGCAAAAGTAGTCGAAGTAACAGAGTTTCATTAATATGGACAAAGTTGTGAAAAGCTCCACTATATTAAGCACATTGCATGATGAATGGAGGTCACATTTAAGTTGCTGTGGTAAATCACCATCTGATGTTAATGTGTCATGGGATACATTGCTTCCTCTGGCTTCAGGGATGAAATTAGCATTTGGCAAAACAGAAAATTCTGCCAAAAAAGGTTGAAATATTAAGCACTAACTTCAGCCTTTGTTTTCCACTTGTGTTGTCTGATACCTCTCCCTCCTCCCCACCCCACTAAGTTTATCCGTACCTTCCAGAAATAACTTGACAAATAGCGATAACTCAAAGGTACATCTTGCATCTTATTATGAGAACATTAAGCTTGCCTTCACCGCTCTATTGAAAAAAACACAAATACTAAATGCCCCACGCAGAGCAAGGAACCAGTGCTATTTACACTGAAATGATTTGGTCACAAACTGTGACCACTGTTTAAATCAAAAGTGCAAAAAAAGCGAAATAGCATCTTATAAGCAGTATCTTGGCATTTTGTTTGGAACACTTCAACCCGCGGGACTGGTAGGGATAAATCAATGTGAGTGCCAATTTGAAAAAAAAACTCGGAAAATGAGGAGGTCACCAAAATCGATCATAACTTCGAACACAATTACTTCAAATTTTAACTTTAAAACAACTGGAATTTGTTTACGGGAAATCGAGCTGCTTGGGTTGAATAAGTAAATGAGCATTAGAAAACGTGTGTTGACGTGAGCTGCACAAGTCAAACTGAAGTCATGTCAACTTCTGCCTAACATGTAAACACCCAGCAACTCAAAATGCATTGAGAGAGATTAAGGAATGACCTTTAGTGGTGGCGGGTGTTTTTAAACTGACTTGCCCCAAGGCTAGGAGATTGGCTGGTTTGACTTGCAGAAGCACTTACAGCTTTAAACAAAGTGACACGATTAAAAATGAACACTTTTTTAAATTTTATTTTGCTTCACATAAGTACTTAGCTTTGTTGCGAGTCAGTTTACCATGTAGTTTCTTTCACAACTTCCAATGAAATACAGTTTGGTTCACAGTCAGTCAGTCGGATTACCACGGTGAGGTACTGTACTTGACTGTGTAATAAAGGTGTTACAATAGATTGTACCAGCAAAGACTCAAGGGATTAAATGGTCTTAGTGCTGTAATGCTTTACCAATTCCACATGGAAACTGCAGCTACCTCGATATGCTGCAGTAAAAGCGGTGCTCACTGTTAATGCTTTCCAATATTTTTCTTTAAATACTCTCAAAGTTCAGTTCCAATTAGGGGTGGGTTAGGGGGCAGAAGAAACTAAGCTGGTACATGTATCATAATCATTCATATTGACTTATTAGAAGATCCAGGACAGCAGGTGGGTTGAGTCTGCTTCAAGAATAAAACACCCCAAAAGGGGGAAGAAAATACTATAAGCAGTGTTAGTGCTCTTTAAACTGCATTCATATATAGTACTGCCTCAACCCCATCCTACCTCTATGACCTCTTGCAACTCTATCAACCGGGCTGCTCCCTTCGCTCAGCTAACACTAGCCTGCTTTCAGTCCACTGCCCTATCCACCCCAGAGACAGCAGATGAGCTCAGTCATTCTGCCTCCGGTCTCTGGAACTCAATCCCAGAGTCCCTTTGACTTGCCCCCTCCCTCCCCATGTTCAAAGCCCACCTCGAGGCTTACCTCTGACCATGCTTTCGGTCATCTTTTCCCTCTCCTCTCCATCACGCTCCTGAGCCATCCCCACCCATCTCTGAACCCACTGTGCAAAGGCATTGAAACATCCTGCCAAAGTGAGAAGTGCTATATATAAATCCTATTCTATAGATTTACCTATTTCACTGTGGCAAAAAAACAGACAACTGAATGAAGTTGAGAGATGGCTTCATCGTGTTATTTGGAGTTACAACATGCAAGGAATTGGCGTACCAAGTTGGTGACTCAGTTTGTTTCTCTGTCTCCTAGCTACGCTTTCATTCACTGAACTTGTATACAACTGACTAGAGGATTTTTTTTAACAAAAAAACACCCACACACTTTGGCGTTCTAATGTTTTATACTGAACTGTAGTGTTAAATGAGTGGAACCTTGTCTGGCACAGACCCTGGTATTACATAATACCATTATGTAATTGAAGAAAAAAATGGCAACTCATAACAGTAAAGTGAATGGTCGTGACAGGAACTGATTGATAATCTTACAGACTTGAATTTTGTACCCTCCCTTCTTCTCCTGCCTTTAAGCCAAGTCTACTCCAGCACCATTGTGAATGTATCTTCCCCCAATGGCCTAGACTCAGGGTAAAGGCACTATACTATACAGTTCAGTTGGGTCAGTTTGACTCCTAGCTTATGCTAAGTGTGCTAATCTCAGCTGGAGCAGAGGGGCAACATAATTGACCTGTCCTGATCCAAGCAGGGGATTGTGTAATATGTTCTGATGTGATAAAGTTGTCTGCCCACATTAGCATTATCTGTACTGGAATACATGTGGAACCCCCCCCCATCCCTGAAGAGAATTGGACTGTGGAGGAACAGAAAAGGAGCCAATTGTCAGGAGACCTTATTATTACACCAGGTTAGCTCCCTCGAGAGCCTCGCGAGAACCACCAAGAGAGCCGTCCCTTGATCAGGAGCTGAAATGATTTGGTGAAAGTCCTTGATTTTTTGCAAAGACATGGCACTATCCTAAATCAGGCGAGAATGAAAATAATAGAAAAGCGCACAACCCCACAGCTCTTATCACTTGAGAAATATTACTGTGGCACTCAGAGGCCAGCAGAGCAGAGTACCACGTATGCTCACACACAAACGTACATAGCTTTGATTTCCCTGGCTCCAGAATACCTTGTAAGAGCAATGTAACCATGGCTCCCCGGTGCTCTCGTGTTGCAGTATAGTTAAGGTTTAGGGCTGTAATTATTAGGTCATGCTAAAGTTGCACATCTAATCAGGACTTATTAATTCCCATTAGCAAGTATGCTTGCGACAGGCCAGTGTGTGGATGTTCAATAAATAGACAGTGAGTTCCCAACAAGAATGATTAAAGCCTCTCCATAATCTAACTGTGATAAACTGTGGAGCCAGAATACAAACAGTGAGCTATTACCAATCTAGCACCCATTACTCCTAAAATGAGACTTCAAAGGGAGAGAAGAAAAATTGACCAATGCACAATTCGAAGCCTTTAATGTGCTCTGTGTAAGATTTTAGCCTTTTAGAAGATATTATGTCTAAAGTGTGTTGTGCTTAATGATTATGGCACTAAATCTTTAGGCAAATGTTTGCACATAATTCAATAACTGTGCCTAGCTTGTTTAACAAATGCCTTTGGCACAGGAAGTATTGATTGTCACAGAACTGTACATGAGAGGACAATGATAAATCGTACAATCAGGATAAACTGTTGTGAGCATTTTTTTTACTTACCTGGAAATTGTGTTTTTGTGAATTTGGCAGCAGATAAAGCTGAACATAAACCATTAGATTGCTTGAATTTCAGATTTCTTTCTATAGGTTCATCACCAGTGTTGAACAACAACCACCAATTACATTTGAATAGCGCCTTTCGTGTCAGGAGGACGTCCCAAGTTACTGGACAGTCAGGAATTTGGACCTAAGCAGGGGGTTGGGATCAGGAGGAGTGGAGGGCAGCGAGGGTAGGGGTAGGACCCCTTGGACGTCCTCCCGACGTGAAAGGCGCTATATAAATGTAATCTTGTTGCTGTTGTTGTTGAAGACGTGATCGAAGAGTAGGATTTTGAGACATGCCGTGAAGGAAGCAAGAGAGGGAACAAAGAGAAGGGACTGGAGTTCCAGAAGGTGGGGGAATACAATGATTCACTTGATTGGGGCCTGTCAATTCTAAGGTGATACCACAAACCTGTCCTGCATATTTAGGTATACAATGCAGCTGATTTATGGCATGCAGTGCCTGTCAGACCCGATAGGATTGACCATATATGCAAATCGTAAAAGATCGTGATTGATTAAGTACATAATCATTAGCTTTAAGTTATTCTGAAACCAGAATCCTAAAATGGATCAAATGGAACTTGGAGAAAATTGCTATATTGTACATACCTCGTAATGATAGTTCATACAAGTCAGGTCTCTCCAGCATCTGTCTCCACGGATTTTGATCAGCCCCTGCCAAGCAAAACCCCAAATAGCCTGTTTACAATCAATTATTCAGAAAAATATACTATTAATAATAATAATTCATGCTGTCTACGTAGCATCTTATCATGTTGTGTGACAGCCTGGCGTAGTGAATACACTCTTGTCTCTGAGTCAGAAGGATGTGGGTTCACGCCCCACATCGGGGCATGGAATCACTTTGTCTAAAGTGACACTCCAATGCAGCGCTCGGGGCATGTTGTATTGTTGGAGGTGCCATCCTTCGGATGAGATGTTCAACCAAGGTCCTGCCTGCCTATTCAGGTGGATGTTAAAGATCCCATGACACGATTCAAAAAGAGAAGGAAGTTTCTCCCGGAGACGGCACCTCTGTCAATGCAGTGCATGCACCCCAGCGCTGCACAGCACCCCAGCGCGGCACAGCAGTGTCAGCCTAGACTATGAGCTCAAAGAACTGAAGTCCCAGCTAGAACCCACAATCCTCACTCAGATGCGAGAATGCTACCAATTGAGCCAGACCGTCACGTATTAGAACTGAAATGAAAGCATTTCGAGCGATAGGCACAGAATTACACTGAACATTGACAAATACAGAAATAGTTGTGAAACATCCAGTATATAGAAAGCTTGTGAGCATGTTGAAAGAATTCAATATAATAACTGAGATGGTCAGTTGATACCCAAGAGGAGTGAAGATTGTATATACCGAGGACTCTTAATCTGAAAGAATTTGTTGAATGAGAATTGGAATCACTTGCTAAGAGGTTTCATGATGAGTAACTGAGCTGGTTGCTGTGGGAAAGGAGCAGAGAGAGAGAGAAAACAATGTCATAGAGAACCTACAAGATGTTAGTGAAAGAGTCTATGAACTGAGACACAGATAACAGCAATTTCAGAGGAAACCAGAATCATACAGAGTAGAGTATGCAACAGGAAAAGAGATTATTCAGCCCATTGGATCTCTGATGGTGCTCCGCTCCCCCAGTAAAGATCTCAAACTCTAATCCGTTCCTCCTGCTCTTTCCCCATTGTATCTGTGCTGATGCTCACTCTCTAGATAGCAAAGATCGAGTGATGGTAATGACTTAATGAGTACACAGTGCCAAAATCTGTCAAAGGCTCTGGAGGTGTTGAAAGGGATCTGGAATTGTGGGCTTTAATCCTTATAAGCAGAGTAATTTGTCTCAGGCTGCTTTACAAAGAGTAAGAGGTAGAATTCTTATGACTGGTAGATAGTATTGAGCCACAACAACATCTTTAGTTTGATGATAATAATAATAATCCTTGCATTTGGCATAGCGCTTTATCACGACATGATAAGCCACTACATCAAATGCAATAATATTATTATTATTGTTGTTAACAATTTATCGTGGGAGAAATATTAGAGTCCTTCATCACACTGTGATTATCTGTAGTCTATTTGTCATTAGAGGCAGAACATTCACACCGACTGCACTGCAAGAATTTAGCCTGCTTACCTGTTTAAAGGTAATGCAGTAAACCTAACAAAATGACAGGGATATTGCACATGTAACTGATAGGTTGCCAGGGCATGTACTGAGGAAGTATGTGATGAAAGAGAAGGCTTTGCTATTATCTCTTGTGCATTTGAGGCTCAAATTAAAAGTAGTATAACATTTCGGACCCAGTGAGCTGTGCCAGAGCTCATAAAAATGTATTAGATTTCTTCATCAGCGCTAATAATAAAGGGACCAGTGGTCCCAAACAACAGACACCTGGACCACTGCGATATTTCTGGCAGAAAGATGCACAATCAGATCACACCAGCCTCGAGCTATCTAACTGGTCTTTGGCTTTGAAGCACAGGTAGATCCTGATTAGAATTACAATGCAACAGACCAAAGGAGATTTCAGCAGTCAAATTGCCTGATCCAATCTCCACCTTTCCTCTCTAGAGTTACAAGGATATCTCTTGACGTGATCTCACAAGGATCCAGGATACATACTGCCAGGGTTGTCAACAACCCAAAGAGAGAGAGAAGGCACGTTATAGAAAAGTGCAGGGAGGAATGCAGAAAGATGATGACGATTTGAAAGCAGATTAGCTCAATGACCTTCCGCCTTCATTGGGTCCTCTGTTATCGAGCACAATATTTCAAACAAAGCTTCAATCGCTCCCTACTCTGAATCGAGTTGAAAGCGCTGCATTCCTTTAGACAATCTCGACAATGCAAGGGCAATATCTCCTTAACGCTGGCTTTTTTCAGTCCATCAATCCAATCTCAGTTCTACATGTTCCGTATGTGTATCTCAGGAGGCACCTGTCAATATTCTTCATTGGGGAAGGAGTAGGAAGAAAAGTATTCATTGCCTATTGGAAGAGGGGAGGAAAGAAAGGGGATTTACATATTTACATTCATATCATATCTTGGGGAAGGAATCATCTGACTGTCCTGGTATGTAGAGGCTTACAAAACAAATAGCACTATCCACTCATTTCCCAACCTCTCCCATGCTGATCTATTCTGCTTGTGCACACTGGAAATGACAATTCTCCTGTCCTCGCTCTACACGTCCCTGTGCTTCTGAAATCTGTCCCTGCAGAAGCAGTGCAACCCTAGTGACAGTGCAGCCAGTCACCATGGCAAAATGGCAACGGTCGAGTGTCAACTCAGTAGAACAAGCCCGCTGAACATTGCTGCTTCTCAGCACAATATTCCAGGGTGGTCCTGTCAGAAAGTGTCCCGATTGAGCCTGGGTTCACTTACTTCACTATCACCCAGCGACCAGGTCTTCTTTTCTTCTCATCACTTGTGCAAAGTGCTTCTATTCATAAAACTAATCGTAATTCCCCCCCTTGGTGAAATGATTCAGGAATGCCCCAGTGGAAAAAAATGGAGAGTAATCACGTCACCAAAAACCCTTCCACTTTCTCATTGCTTACGAAGATGTGATAAGGCGCTAAATCAAATGCAAGGATTATTATCATAAGAAGATTCCGTTAAATGGTAACCATAGTAATCCCTGCATTTAATACAGTGCTTATAACTCTGAAATGTCTCAAAGCGCTTCACAGGTAATTACCATCAAGTGAGGTGGCTGTGTGTTGTATCCCAGAACATCCAATTGAACTGGGAGACAGATTTAACGTTGGTTTAACGTTTCATTTTAGGCACAGCAGCATTTGCTCAGTACGGCACTGGGCTGTCAGCCTGGGCAATGAGCTCACGACCTAATGTGGGTCTCAAACTAACTACCCCAGAGGCAAGAGAGTGTTCTCAGCTGAGCCTATAATAAATAATAATAATAATCCTTGCATTTGATATAGCGCTTTTCACGTCGGGAGGACATCCCAAAGCGCTCACAGAATATACTGTAAAGTGAATTGACTGCATATTTGTGGGCGAACGCGGCAGCCAATTGCGCACAGCAATGTCCCACAAACAGTCGTAGATTGAAAATGACCAAATTATTATTGTTTTGTTTTGGAGGGATTATTAGCCTAACTGGCTATGGTTATGGAGTCTAACTGACACGTGGAGTCAACCAGAAGGATGCAAGCACCCAATCCAGTTCCAAAATGGCTTTGGCCCAGGCCTCCTTCCAACAAGTGAGAAAGAATGAAATGAATTACATTGCTACCTTTAGAAAGCTTTTAGCAGTTCAGAGACAGACTCACTGTATGTATGATTCAAAACAGTAGGAGTTTGAAGCCTCTGTGCAGGAAATTCAATTGTGTATATTTGAAACTGTTCCACGTCAGGGAGTGTGTATGGCAATCCAAACGTCCTCCCACTCCTCCACAGCCCCTTTCTTTCAGCGGGAACGACACAGTCAGTGGAAACCATTGCCAGCTGTCAATAATTTCAATTGTATTGTATTGTCAAGAATTTCTTGCAATACAGCTTTTAACAAAAAAAATCACGCCATAAATATTGTGCTTTTCAATGTGATGTATGGAAAATGAAGTCACTTCCTCTCCCGGGTGTTGCTGCCACTATAACAGGACATCAAAAGACACCTTCAAAATAGTGCAGCCACTGTTTTCTTTACAAAAAACATTCTCACAGATGCAGAAAGTGAAGGATTCTGGAGTAACTGTTTACATCTGTGCGATAGCAACTTATGCAAAGCTGACTGATGTAACCGGTTCTAAACAAAGACACCTTTCATTAGGAAATTGAAAAATAATGCCTTTCCATTCAAATGACAAGGCTTAGGAGAGCAGTGTGCACTAACTGCACTAACTAACTCCCACATAAGTGAAACAGCAACAATAGGTGAAACGTACAACAATTCATTTGCACAAATGTAACCCTCTCTTTTCAGTTGTAGTATTTAGTTTTCGTTAAAGATTGGCAGCATTTAAGTTACTTTCGGGTGGCTTGTCAAAAGTTCTGGTTATTACAGGACTCAGTAAGATACAGTCACCCAACCAGCCCAGAGGTGTTTGCCACATGTGGGAGCAAACCACAATAGATATGTACCCATCCAAGGCCATTGGAAAACTGTGTTCATTTTAACTTATTATGATTCTTCAATACACCTAAAATGTCACCCCGTTCATACAAAAGAAAACCAACCACAACAAAAACTAGTACCAGCACTAACTAATAGGACCTCAGTTTGTCAGTCTGGGGTATAGGGCTGAAGTCTCGATGTGGGATTTGTTCCTATAGCCAGTCATCCAGAAAGATTGAACAGGTTGGAGCTTTTCTCTCTGGAGATGAGACGATTGAGAGGGAATCTGATAGAGGGCTTTACAATTATGAAACAATTTGAGAAGATACATCTTGATTGGCTGCTTCCACTCCCCTCTCTTTTCCAATAGCACGTGGGATCTTTACCATCGAACTGAACAAGCACAAGTGGCACTGTCGTGCCCTGAAGGATGACAACTCTGACAATGCAGCCCCCCACCCCACCCTCCAAACACAGCAATGGTTCTTCAGCTTTGACTGTGGGCTCAACGTCCCAGAGAGTCCAAAACGAGCAGGAAACTGCGGTTGAAGCATCAATATTTTCAAGAGGAAACATGATGCACAAAAGAGGGCATAGGGAATAGAGGAAGGGAGAGTTGGAGGCTCATGTGGAGTATAAACACCAGCACAGTCTAGTTGGGTTCAAATTGCCTGTCACCATATTGTAACATTCCCTGTAATTTTATGTAACCTTCTGACTTAGAGGTAAAATGGCTACCAACTAAGCCAGGCTAAAATCTTAAATGACAGTGAAAATGTGATTGGATTTAGCACTCGCTTGCTTTGGCAGCTGGCGGTATCCTAAACAATCCTGTAAGAATTTTTTCTCAAATGTAAGTGATGTTTTCATGTACCACTCTATGTCACTCACTCAACCAAAAAACTGTACGGGACTTCATAAAATTTTAGGTGCAGTCTGCTAAATATCAGAAACTGCAGATATCCTCCTCCATTCTATTACCAGGCCAGCAGAGAAATCATAAGAAGAATTCTTCCATTGATTAATAATAATCCTTGTATTGGTTATATCGCCTTACGTCAAAGTGTTTCACAGAGTTTTTGCTGTAAAGTGAACTGACTGTAATTTGTAGGCAAATGTGGCAGCCAATTTGCACACTGGAGTGCTGCACAAACAGTGAATGACAAATTTTATGTGGGGGATTACTGGTCATGAACACCGAGAGAAACTCCCTCATCTTTTCTAATAGTGCAGTTGGTTTAACATCTATCTGAACAGGCACACGCACAACCTGAGTTTATGTCTTGCCCGAAGGACAGCATCTCTGACAATGCAGCATACCCCCAGTGCTGCATTGGAGCTTTACGGCCTCAAAGCCCCAGAGAACATACTTTATGTTGTCATGTTCAATACTGCCTTTTCATTTCAATATTTTGACATTTGAATATTATTTTACTAGGTGATGCAAACACATGCAGGGTTGTTAACTCTTATTGTTCAACAGTCCTTGCCTTAAGTTACCAAAATCGTTTTGGAGTGCAAATTTATCTGAGCATGCACTTCAAATTATTTGAAACAATTGCTGGGGGTTCCACTGAAGTTTAACAATTTATCAACAACAAATGGTACCAACGTTAGTTCCTTTTGAGTACACGATTTTCCGGACTGCTCCCTGTAACGTGGCTTTTCAAAGCTATGCAAAAGAAGGGTTATCGTGAGGAGTGGAGAGTATTTCAGATAGCTGGGAAATATGTGTAAACACACTAAGTGGAAACCATGTTTGTCCATGCTTGACCGAATAAAATTGGCCATTCACTTCACGACTGTGAGGGTTAAATGGTCGAGTCCAGTTTTAAAATCAGCCTCAGTGCTGCGCGATGAATTCCCGGCATCACTGTCGTCCAGGCTGACACTGCCAAACCTCAATTCACTGTTGACGACTCGCAGGCCTCGAGTTTAGATATTTGGGGGCCAAGCTTCACGACCGCCAAACAACTCCTCAGCATGGGGTTAGCAGCAGAAGCTGAGATCAACAGCAATATTGGCTGGGAGCTAATATGTATTATAATGCTTGTAGACCCAACTGGAGGAGCAGCCAATGTTAGCTCTCTACAGCTACTTGGTTTGAAACAGTTCTCATCTCTCAACTCAAGTGTGTTCGATCTCAGGGTTTGGCACCTTTAATTCCAAGTCAAAATTTTCCTATAATCTGTCATTGCTGGACTAAGTGGTTGCCCTAGAAAGGAAGCGCAGTAAAACAACACCAATTGTACTAACTGATAAATTTCAAGGACTCAAAGGTGTGCAGAGACCATTACCGCAGGTCACCTTCGCATGGCCAGTGTTTGAAACTAATGTCATTGAACTTATGGACTTTAGAGTGAAAGAGTCAGACAAGCGGGCTGAAAAGCATCATAAATGACTAACCAAGGTGTTAAATGATTAAAATGATCCAACAATCCCTAACAGGAGGACGTGGTTTACTGTAATTGGTTTGGATGAAGAAGGCCGGCAGCATCCTTCTCATTTGATCTTACTCTTCCAGAACACTGAGTCTACCATCCTCTCATGTGAGCCTTCTAGCTCAGTGGTTAGAGCGCTCGCCTCGCAAGTGAGAGACCTGGGTTCTATTCCCGGGCAGGGCGAAATGTTGGGCAAGTTTCCTTGCTCCACACGCCTCTGTTTACCTAGCAGCAAGTAGGAACCGGTTGTTAGTCGATTGGCGGATCGCTTTTCAGGGATAATAAACCCTAAAAAGAAAATGTGGTCACTCAATCCACGACTGTTTGTGGGACACTGCTGTGTGCAATTGGCTGCCGCCAACAAAATATACAGTCAATTCACTTTATAGTATATTCTGTGAAGCGTTTTGAGACGTCTAGAAGACGTGAAAAGTGCTACATCAAATGCAAGGATTATTATTATCACAGTATCAAGCTGTTTTTTAAATGAGGTGCGACAACCTGGCATCAGCCACCCTTCTGGTAACTCCTTCCAGTTGCTAATTATCCTTTGGGCAGAGAAATACTTCCTGTCCTGAAATTGCCGTTTGCAACTCTAAACCTGTGTCCTTTTGTTCTACTGTCTTGGTGCATCTGAAAGTATTGCCCCACTTAAAATAAGTTCCCGACAGGAACATCCCCTTTCAAGATCAAAGAGCCCTAGCTTGTCTAATCATTGTTCATAGCTTGTTCCTCTAACATTGGAGATCATCCTTGCTGCACTCTCTGTTCTACCTCTCGGGCTTGGACAGTCCTCTTATGTTGCAGCAATCAGAACTGTCAGACTGGACCATAGCAATTCTGACCAGACCACTACAGTATACACTTGAGTACAACTTCTGGGGATTTTGTGGGTTTCGCTCACAAATATACAGTCAATTCACTTTACCGTATATTTTGTGAAGCGCCTTGAGACGTCCAGAAGACATGATAAGGTGCTGTATCAAATGCAAGGATTATTATTATCTATTATCTGAATTCAACCTATATGGTAAAATAGCTCAGCTTCCTGTTTGCCTTGTCATTGCTGTCTCACACAAAATCCTTAAAGCTGATACAAATCTCTGGATTGATCCTACCCTCTATTTGTTAGTCAAACTTAATTTTCACTGTTGCTAAAGAGGATCTAGTATTTGCATTCTGTTAGATCTGTTCATCCCAAATGTTTTTTTGCATTTGTCCAGATGGTTAAAAGAGTGAAACAATCTTAACAAGAAAAGTATCTTTCAATTCAATTCAAAACATCTAAAGTGCATATACAGTAAACTCTATATAAATCGTATAATCGTCTAAGTTGTACATGCACCTCAGTCCCATTCAATTTCCTACCCAAATCCACTTAGATTTCTTTGCACTAGTCATATTTTATAAATCGGATAAAGGACTAAATCGTAACAGTTTATTGGTCCCAAATCATCTCCTGACTCATAATCCTGCTACGGCACTTACTGGCTGAATTGAAGTACGCATGCACAGTGATCCGCTTGAAACAAGTGCGGGAAATGAAATTTTGACCCATTACTGCATGTGTTTTCTAGCTGCAGTGAGGAATACAGTGTATGCAATTGAAACAAGCGTGGAAAATGAGGTACTTGTTTACTGTTAGGTATTAGTCGTACAAAAATCTGACTTACGCAAAATTTGTTTATGATGCATATTTTGCGTAAGTCATATTAAATGTTGTGATTAAATAAAGGTACGATCTGAGGTGCAGGAAAGATAACTGCATGGTCAAGTACCATCCGTGGTAACTTCATATCTGTACATTAACTACATGGATTTGCACTTTTTTTTCCCCCATTTAATTATCGTTTTCAGTCGAGGCTGCAGTAGGTTATAGGGTTCAAACAAAGTTGAGAAATTCCTCAAGTGTTTTTCTTACAGATGGTGCCATGTGCATCTCTTAGTGTCTTTGTGCCTGGAATCACACTCCTAACTACATTACCCTCTGTGCACCAGCAGTGAGCCATCTGCATTAAGCGGCAATCATCGCATTTGATCAAAGATTTTTCATCTACAAACCACAGAAGGGTGAACTGCTATTTGCCTGGATAGTTGACCTTGAATGCCCTAGCCGATGAAAACCAACATACAGCTGACCGCTATTCCTTTGCATTTTGGTGTTAATCATATTTTCAAACAAATTGATAAATGCTGGTAGCTATAAAGTGTTTCCCAGCAGTGTGCTACAATCAGAGAATACAGGAAGAAAATACTGGCAAGAAAGCCACTTTTCGATATTCCGTGCAGAATGTGTTTACACATTTTAATAAAAAAAAGTGGAAAGTATGCGGCGAACGATAAAGAAATTCTGCACTAATTAAGTATGAAAGGATGCAGGAATCCTTCAGAAGCAAGAGATAATTATATTCTCTTTTAATCTATTGATTTTCCACATGCAGATGTCAGATCTTCCACTGATTTTTAGATCACAAGTGTCTGCTGAACAAAGCTGCCTTTCAGCGTTTCAACCCAAAATTAATTCAAAAACTGGTAGAGACAGGGCCAGGGCACGGGAGACCAATAAAAGCCAAGTGACCTACAGTTTTGTCTGCACTGCTATTCATATCTGCTGGGAAACCATGAGAAAAAAATGCCATCAGGCCTGCAGTCTGAGTCTGGGGCCAAACGTGGAACGTTCGAGCGCTGCACTGAAAGCCATCTTGTTCTTCCCCAAATTATGTTTCAAAAATGAAAATCTGAAAAGTACAGCTACAATAAGATAAGTTAAAATACTGGTGAAGGTGCTAAAAAGGGGCAGCAACACTTTGACATCAGATCGTGAGAGCAAAGCTCAATGTTAAATAGGTCATCTGAACTCCCAAGTGGTACCACCAAGAACAGAAACACGCACCCACCAGGTCTGGTTGTTCTTTACAAAATCAACTGGACCTAATAGAAATGTGGATGCAGGAGAGATGGATAATGATAACAGCTTATTGCTAAATTTACTGATATGTAAAATGCCTCAAACTAAAGTGATATGAAGCTTACTTTACAGATTGATGTCAGGAAATAAATACAGTACGAAAGGTTATGGTTTCATTGATATGGATACCACAGTTTGGCATTTGAGTAAGGTAAAGAATAAAAGGTACACAAGCAGAAATAGTGCACTACCCACTTGGGTGAGAAAAATAAACCCACAACTTACAAGTGACAGAGCCTTTAGCGAGTTAAGGAGCTTTTCAGGATTATTATTCCATGCTTTCACCAGTGAGTCACAGAAATCGCATCTCCATGGCTAAGCAAAATAGTTTAATATCCCTTTCTAACAAAATATATGCCTCAATTCCAAACAGCAAATCCAGCTGGTAAAACACATTTATACATTGGGAGCCACAGCAAAGCAGTCTAATTAATCCCATTATCTCAAGTTAAGCGGTTTAAACTCATACCGGCATGAACCATCATCTCAAACACATCTGCTTAGCAGTTAAAACCAGTGAAAGAGTGAAGCTATAAATGTGACATCTGTCCTGGAATCCGAGGTTGCTGATAACTTTCCACTCAAGAGAGAAATGCATTCCCTAAATATTGGCTTTGTTTGTAGTCAGTTAAGTAAAATGCAAACACATTTTAAGAACATAAGAATTTGCTAGGTGAATGAAGACTAAGGTCCATCCGGTTCGCCTTCCATCACCCTGGCAGTCGCTTGACATGTCGTGTCCCAAACTATATACTGTATCCCCGAGATATTATTTTCTAGCAGAAATCTATCTAATTTGTATACATTTTTTGTGTTTCCGCAGATTTGTTCTGAATTTATCCTCCTTCAATCGCAGGCCGTGTCCTCTGGTTCTATTGTTCAGTACAAGATAAAACAGCTTATCATGGTCTACATTATCTATTCCTTTCAGAATCTTAAAGACCGTAATCATATCACTTCTGAACTTTTTCTTCTCCAGTGTGAACATTCCCAGTTTACCTAATCGCTCCTCGTATGCCAGTCCCTCCATCCCCTCAATCATTTTGTTTGCTGTCCTTTGTATCCTCTCTATCGTTACAATAACATTTTTATATTGCAGTGACAGAACTACATACAGTATTCCAAATGCGGTCGCACTAACGATCTATAAAATGCCAGGATTACCCCACTATTTCGACTCAATATTGATGTCTATTTTGACTAATTGTATGTCTTTCAGAAAGGTAAATAAATCTGCATACATGACCAAGTAAAATTGCCGATATGAATGTGATTAATAAATCAAAAAATGCATGCAAAGTTAACTGGGCCATATATTTGGACCTCGGCTAATAGATTGTCATGTTGCTTTTGAATCCTGTGGTGTGCTGGAGTTCAGTTAACACTTGCGTAGTGGGTGAAACTGTTGAAGGGAGCGGCCAAACAAATCGTTGCAAACCAGTTTGCACACAAGTGCTAGTTCTCCCACTTCAGCAGATAATAGTACACATCAAGCTGGTGAAAAATAGTGGTGCTGCTGTGTGCCAAGAGTAGAAAAGTGTTCCAATTCCCAAGGCTGACATACCTTAATGATTATAGAAAGTCCCCTCCCAAAGTTATACACAAAGCAATTAAACTTTGCAAACTTCTTTTATCCACAAAAAAGTTGATGAACATCAAAAGATCTATTGATAAGGAGGTTATCCATGCAAGTTGTGTTTGAAACCCCTAGGCTCTTTGCCTCTCTTCTCTTTCCCTCCCTTCCCAAATTGGCTGCAATAGATTTACACTGGTTGTGAACAGATACTGAAGAAACCATCTTTCTGGAGAACATCTGGCGGTAATAACGCCCATATGGTTACTTGATTTGTGTTTCTGTTGCTTTGAAATATTTTCAAATCTTGCACAGCAGTAATCTCGTTCTCAATGAGAATGAGTCTCCCAAACAGAACGCCTGGCTGCATAGGCCCACAAGGTAGATGTTGCTTGTACCGGCAAGAATCAGAGCAGCCCCTCTCTGATTTTCTAGACTAGAAATGCTGGCAAAGTGGTACAAAAAGGGCGTAACAGGTCAATCGTCTTTGCTCTGAACCCTTAATAGCTTCTTCATCCACATTCCCGAGTCACAGCAGCTCGTTCCATCATTGCCCCAGGATAGAATCAGAATGCTGCAAGTTTACAAGTGTGTGGATGTACTACCACTAGTCAGGTAGTTAATTAAAGATGCTGTTGCTGGTGACACTGCTCCAGGCTACTTCCAACGAGGAGGTTCCAACCCTGAAGACATTGCCAAACACTATTGGCACAGCACAGCGTGAGTCACCATTGTGACGAACAGACACAGAACAGAATATTGCTCAAGTCCAGCAAGGAAACACTCCACTTTCACGTACATACACTTATTTTTCCGGCATTTTATTTATTTTATTTTATTGAATTAAAAGGTTCAATTGTGGTTCAGCCACTGCAGGTATTGAGCAGCTGAGAAGAGCTGCATTGGTTAGGGTTTGTGAATAAATTCCGTGATTTTCGAGTTCAGGGTGATTCAAAGATCAACAAAATTGGATATATGGGCTCACATGGTGTCAACGAGGCAAGGAAGCCAGCACTAAATAGACAGATGGTGGGTGGGGGAGAGAAGAAACTACTTATTAGTTTGTTTTACTTTATGTAGTGAGCAGATGTTCACAAATTCCAGTATGATTAGATATTCCAAAATTTGTTGACAAATAGCGTGTCAATGAAAAACAAGCCAGCAAAACATCAGCTGCACGTAAACAGTTGAATTAATGATATGGCCACGTCTGTGGATAAGATTCCAATACCCAACAAAGAAAAGGAGTTTACTGACACTATGAAAAATTTCAGCACAGGCTGCATATGTAACTTGAAAGATATCATGACCATGATGACAAAGTGCCTCAGTGACATTGTCTGTCTACTCAGACAGTAATCACCATGTGATCTCTTCCTAATACCTGAGCAAAATGTTGCTTTGAGACGTTTTAATGATGTAATAAGGTGCTGTGTCACGTAGGGATTAATATTATAATTGTAAAAAATAAAATCATTATTTTACACACAAACAAGTTTCCAGTGGAACATTTAAGTGAAGGCACTAACTTTGTATGTCTTTTCTTTAAGATAACCAAAATGTTTAAATATCACATCGAACTAAACTAACACAATATATTGTCCGTTTAACCAAGACAATTTATTTTCTAGAATACATAAAATAGATTCCACATAAAAAAGACCACAATTCCAAACTTTTCAGACTTGGCAACAATTAACAACTCTAGGCAACTTGTAGTCTGCTCAGAGACTTAGCAATGAAAGATTTGATTAATTATGTAAAAAGTATGGAAGCTTCGCAGGATTTATACACATCGGAAATTAAAAACAAATTGACTGCATTGTTTCCAGATGCTGTCCCACCTGCAATTTCACTTCTCCATTCGTAGCTTGCACATTGCAAAGCCCACTCAGGATGCTGAAGGCAGAGAGCAGTGTAAGAGTAAAACTGGTTACATACCAACATGTCAATTTAGCAATAGCGCAGAGTTAGCTCCAGACTATGAAAACCTGATGTTTGCTCTCACAACAGAGAGCCCAGATTCCACTCCTAACGAAAAGCCAGTTGAAACTCCAAAATGATAAATTCAGAGTGGGAGAAATCCTTAGGACAATCCCAGAGTTTAGATAATGGATCTGCAGTGGAATTGAGTGGAATTGGCTGCCGCGTTTCGCCCCAAATACAGTCAATTCAGTTTACGGTATACTCTGTGAAGCACTTTGAGATGTTTCAACGACGTGCTAAGGCGTGTTATCGAATGCAAGGATTATTATTATTTCTCACCAATTTAACGATATGTTTACATGCCAAATGGGATCTGGACTTTGACTGTCTAATGGGGCAAGAGGGCTTCTTCTACTTTACCAATTCAGGGAGCCTTGCAATATTATATTTAAACTTGTTCATGGCAACGTGCATGAGGTTTGCTCAGATTTACCGATGCAGTTAATATGCCCTAAATCAGCAGGTAAACACTGATTATTTATTAAGGAATCTGAGGCAGATTAAATGGTCTAAATTGACATTTCATTCACTGTATCAAAATATGAAGACGAATCCTCACTAAATATCCTACAAAGACATGAAGTTAAAAAAAAATTCAATATATCAACAGCTACGTTAAATCTTACATAAATGGGAACTCAGTGATGACCTCAAGATTTGCATGGGAAACATCTGAGTTCTAATTGGAGTCTTCTCAATGAAGAACAGTGACTATGATTCATTACAGTATTTAACATAATTATGTGAATCAAATGTAATTAAAACTCAAAAATGGTTTGATAACTTCCAGGAAACTCCCATTTGGCCTAACATCTGTCTTCCTGTTAGATTCAAACTCTGCGACTCTCATTGGGCAACTTAAACCAGTTATGGGAATATAGTGTAAGACTGGGAATGTGAAGACTTTTGCATTGGTTGTCATTTACATGTTTTCCAGTCAGTTGTTCCACCTGAGCGGGACACCTTCAACAATGCAGCAGATCCACGAATGGCAGCGTTAACTTAGACCCCAAGCTCAAAATTCTGATGTGAGACTTGAACTATCAGAGGTGAAAGTGCTGCCTGATATACCCATATTTTTTAAACATCATCAATGAGGACCTGTTTTCTAAGACCTGTTTTTACTGGAACAAATATACCAACTGAAAACTATAAGATGGAACGTTGGGCAGGTCAGGAGATAGCGAAGCTGACTGCCTATACCAGTGCTTTGTATGTAAGAAATAAATTGGAACTTGGTTACAGGCCAGGGATTTGTTTATAGCTGGATAGCATAATAATAACTGAAGCGTTGTAGTTGTTGGTTTTACAGCCTGCATGACATAATGCTGAATTCTGTGCCAGTCTTTCAAAGTCTCTGCACTTGACATTAAACTATACATTTTAGTTAGGTCTGAGCAAATCAAGGGAATCTGAATCGGAGTCAAGAGTCTATATTTTGCATTCATAATTTACAAAAACTTTCTCTTTCCCCATCTTTGATTTTTAAGAGATTTTGATTTCTCCACAACCCTACTCCCTCCATAGTATTCCGTGGCAAAATGGTTAAGTACCTGTTACCAACACTCTACCAAATGGCATTGAGGCAGAAGTTATTGGTTCTGAGAGTATTTTTCCTCTCTCCCAACAGTGTGACATGAGAAAAAAATGGGCACAAACAGTCTTCAGAACATTTTCTTCCAATAGAGAGGTGCCAAACTACAATCCAATTCCGCAAACTCACCCAATGGCCTGGCAGACACTGGGACCTTGCTATGTAGGGTCTGTTGGCATGAATCCACACTCCTATTGCTTCATGACACACTGCCACGAAGGGGATCAGCACTGAGCCACCATGCCTTACTTCTTTTGCCACCTTTATTCTAAAGCCCGCTTCAGACTATTGCTCGTTTCCTATTAGCTGGCTGTGTTTCTCATCTGAACAATATATTTGAGGGGTAAAAAAAATCTAGTTTGCAGCACTTCGCATGAAGTTGAATGTAAGAGACATTGGCGTGCCTCTTTAGCATTCTAAATAAATACAATATACATTGTTCGGTGAACAGAATTCAAACCCTTCACACAAATGGCAGAAAAATGTACACATTTGTTTCGCAAAAATGCCACTGTCACCAATCAGACCCGATTAAACTCATAAAATGCTGTGTGCAGCTCAGAATTAACTGGGTTATTTTGAATTGAAATATTCCCTTTTATTCCAGGCAATTAAATTCGCAGATTAATTTGGTTTTAATATATTGAATGGTAGCACCTCCAAACAGCAGCAATATTACACTGCCCGTTTCAAACTTGCATTTTTTCTCACACTTAAACAAATTAGAAATCAAAAGCAGATCTGATTTTTTTTTAAAAAAACTTTGAATTGTATCAGCCTGTCTGAGAAATCTCTGCATTTCTGGACGACCAGAATTGTTTTCATCCAGACACTTTCAAGTCTAGCTTTAAGTAGTGGGGTGAAAGGGATTTGAAAAGAACTTGGCATTAACAATTCTATGCCTTTTATTCTATTCAGTGGCATCAAATCGTGCTGCCAAAGGCTACTGCAAAACAAATGGATGAAGATAACTACTACAAAGAGCTTTCTAAGGAGTCAAGTATAGGATTCCTGTGGAGAGCAGGGGCTGCAGCTGGAAAGCTCAGAGGTCAGAGCATTTTAGACATCATTTTCCAAAAATTCCCATGAAGCACAGCACAAAAGTCACAAGTCTGGGCTATCTGGCTCTTCTCTTATGAATAATAATAAAGCAATAAATAAAGCCTCCTTTATTCATCCGACCTACAGTAATGTAATAAAACAAATTAGAATAATTACTCTCAATTTTAGGCCCATAATATACAGGATGAGGGCATGCACATAATCAGGATGACAAATGCATCTGTTACTTTTGGTATTTATTAACAGTGAGAGGCCACTGCATTCCATATTTATCTCATTAGGTCTAATAAAATAAAAGCACAGGCATCCCGATCTGTAATCCAATGCTGCCACTGTGAAGTGCTGAAGTGTTTAATAGTTTAGCCATGTGAGTTATGAATTTCAACTGTGGTTTGCAGCATATAAACATGTTTATCATTAACTTGAAAAATAAGACTTAAAAAAAATTTAAACATTTCATCAGAACTTCCTCTTTCCCCCAAAGTACATGGTTCCTGTATCTCAGTGCAGTTTACAGTTTACAGTGCTGTGATATAGTGTACTTTGCTTTAATAATAATAATAGCTGCATTTGATAAAGTGCCTTATCATGTCTTCAAGACGTCTCAAAGTATTCACAGAATATACTGTAAAGTGAATTGACTGTATATATTTTGTGGGCAAAACATAGTGTATTGTACACTAGAACTCCTGCAAGTAGCATACAAGCATAGAAGGCCTGGGGTCTTAGCAATGTGGTTGCTGGTATCCTGTAGCCATGCACAGAACACAGGAAGTAACATCAGCAAAGATCTGATGACTTGGAAGTGCCCCACGGCAGCCATTTTTATAACCACTCCTTTATAAAGGTGCGTCTGACCATAGGGTCGGCCTGTAATCCAGTCAACACAGAAAGGTTTTAATTGCAAATTGGTCGCAGTGGCTCTTGGTCAATGGGACCTATTACTCTAAGCTTCACAGCCTTGGGGTTCAGGTTTCTAACCTTGTCCCCCAAATTTAGTTTTATTTGTAATAACATTTACAAAACTATTTACACTTGTCACCTGAACCCTGAGATGCCAGTAAAGTGTTGAGGTTCCTCCCCATGTGTGACAGCATTTACTGAAGGTGCCACAGTTACAGTGCATCACTATGACTGACCACCCCTACCTAGTCTAGTCCACACCACGCTGTCGAAAGTGCAATCAGCAACATTCTGCTTTAAAACAATCACTCGTCAAGAAAAAGAAAAAATTTGCAGGGATTTGGGGTAAAAGCATGGGAGCAGGACAAGTTGATAGCTCTTTCAAAGAGCTGGGACAGGCACCTTGGTCCGGATGGCCTCCTTCTGTGCTGTAAAGTTCTATGATCCTATAAGTACAGCACGGCAAAACAGGAAACACTCGATTTGATCCTCCGGTTGGACTTCACAGACATTCCACCCAGTAAAGATATGCAAAGTTGTGCACTCAGTAACTTCCAGCAAATTTCACAACAGAAACAATGAATAAATGGAAAGTCATGAGCAAATGGTTTTTTATTCTCATCCTGTAAAACCAAATAAAAACTGCTGTCATATTCTCAGAAGAAAGGGGGGAGGAGGGGGTTGACTCAACCTCAGATTTTATATAAATGTCATGCATCACCAATGCAGAAAGTATTCTGTGCAACTGAATAGAAATTGAGTTTTCATGCATTCCTTCCCCTTGACATGCTCAATTAGCATTCATGTACTATCACTTTAATCAAATTCCGGTACAAGCTGTTCTATACAGTTTGGTTCTTTAAATAAGATAATATCCAATACATTTGGAATTCAGGGCACATTACTGCTGTTTAATGGTGTTCCTGCAGTAAGCCACAATAGCTAGCTCGTACTGCTGGAGGCTGTTACATGGTTACAGTAGCTTTGCTACCGTACATTCAGTGGCACACAAAGCAGAGATGGCTCTATCCTTTCTTTCCATTCCCCTCCCGTGGAAGATCATGGACTCATTATACTGCACTATTCAGTGCAACCGTAACCAAACCTAAAATGCCTCCTCTTATCCTCGTTGGCTGAAAATTGAAGTTCGTGCAGAATTTTGAGAAATCATTTTGCTCAAGTCTTCACTTGGAAGCTACTTTTCTTCTCAAATATCTCGGAAAACCTTCTTTCAAATTAAGAATGTAAGAATTTTCCAAAATTCTGAGTCGTTTTACATTTTAAAACAATGGTCCAAAGGCTAAAACCGTGAGAAATGTTGTGTCATCTTTATGGAGCTCACGCTCACCATTCCACAGTGAGAAAGCAAAACTACACCAGCTTCTAAAAGGGGCAAAACGGAGAAATTTAATTAAAAAAAACTGGCAGGAATATGCGTAGACAAATACACCAGCAAATCTGTGCACATCAAAAGTCCACCACGAAAGTGAATGACCAAATTATCTGGAGGATTGTTGGTTAAGGACACTGGTGAGAAACTTCCTTCTCATTTCGAATAGTGCCACAGGACCTTTACCGTCCACCAGAATAGGCTGACAGGACCTTGGTTTAACATCTCATCTGAAGTGTGCAGTATAATGGAGGAATAAAACACCTGCTGTAGCCTCACAGTTGAAGGCACCAGCGGCATTAGCTGTACAGCTTTCACTTTCTTATTGCAGGAGAACACCACAATAAAGATCCACACACCCATACAGCGTGTTTTATAACAGGAACACAAGCAAAATGGCCACTCTGTGCAATGTGCAAGAAGCACACCCAACACTATTTCCTGAAAACTGTGCCCACCACTGACTTCACTTCCAGCGAAGTGCAGCTAATGTTACGTCCTGTAGTGCACAGATAAGTGCAACGTCACTCACAGGTCCAATGGACAACTGTATTCCAAGCAAATTCACGAAACAGTGAGGCGTAATATAACAGGGTCATCCTGAATGATCAATTTGCCGGCAACAGGTTGCAGCAATGACGATCTCATCAAAACAAAACAGACAAGTAAAGAAAACGAGTCAAATGAAATCTGAACAAAACTAAAGCAAACAGACAGTTGTATTGTAGGAAAGCAAAATAAGGACAGGAAAACCTCTTATGACCAAAATGTAATAAGATAACATTAATTAATTAATGCCTAAAAAACTTTATATCAAAGTTTGCGAGGCCTGTTTTACCCCCCTAGCCCGCCAGCTAGGCCAGCAAGGGAAGGAGTGGTAAAACTGATATGATCACAATTTCATCTTGTTCCGATAATTCAATCTTATCAAGCAGGCAGTGAAGAAACGGTATAGAGCAGATGTGAGGGGATTAAAGGATTAACTCAAAGGTCAGGGCTGCTCATACATTGAAAAAACCCAAAGCAACTTATCACAGAGCCATTCAGGCCTTTACAAGACACGGAAAAATTGGGATATACTTAGATTTCATAACCTGATTACAGAAAAACTGTAGATGCACTCACAAGCACTCTCAAAATGTGAGTTTATTTTTACTGGTAATCTTCCAGCTCTGATTTTTCTAGTATTTGAATGAATGTACATTGTTCATTTACATTTTCCCTGGCTGCAGTAACCTGACATATTAACATGATCTTGTGATGTCAGGTAACTATAGGAACTCTGTTCCATTATGGAAAATGTTACATAATGAAAAAGTCCAATAAACGATATTCCATTTACGGCAGATTATTGTGTTTCGACCTTTGAAGATTTCAATTAAACAAAATGATTAATGTGTGCCCTACAGCAGTCTTACGCAGCAATGAATTTTCTTGGAATTCTCATTTCTCTCCCCCTATATAACCTGCCCGTGCCTCACTCCTGAAGACAGTGTTGAGATCAACCCCCAAGCTTTGATTGAACGCACTCTCTGATCAATCACTATATAAATGGCCTGGGTGATCGACCCTCTGATATTCTCTCCATCTCGATGGGAAATTTCCTGTGTTCGCTCAGTACCTCCCCACAGTGGTACAGTTAAAACATTGCAAGGGGCATTGTAATTGCAAACCAAACTCCATCCACACCACTGCACAGTGCTGTTATTGGAGCTCCAACATCTTGGATACCTGGCTTTGCAGGACTCACTATTACCCGACGAGCTGCCAATGACAACACCAGTTTAATCCTGTTGCAATCCATATTGCAATAATGTTATTTCTGAGCAATTCTTGCCAATGCCCCTGAAATTAAGTATGTCAGGATTTCTGTACCACAAAATTATTGTTGTACAGAACATTTTAGGATATTGGACAAAGTCTTGTTAAGAACTAGAAAAATGCTGTGCGAGTTCGACGGTAAAATTTGTTTTAATTAATTATTCCATACAACGATAGAATTGTTTCATGTGACCCATTAACTTACTCATCTGGGTGTAACTGTGCATGAGATCTCTTAGGACACTCATGTGACTGCAAATGTAATTAAACACTATATGTCCCAACCCTGAACAAGAATGGTGACGGTTATCCAATTTTGCCTATTGTGATGCACACATATGTTGATGTTGGGTGAGTGCGTAGGCAGCTCAGTGTATTAAGCACAACTCAGCCAAAGAACTAGTGGCATAGGCATGATGGGCTGAACACTTCTGTGCCTGGGTTTCTGAGGATGTAGTTGCTCCAACTCTGATGTGGCAGCTCCACAATACTAGCTCGTTCCAATTTTCTCTCATTTCCTGCCTTACTCTCCTGAACACATTGATTACAGTTATACACAACACTCTGTTACTTCGCCCAAGTGTTCATTCTTTAACTGCCAGCCTGACCAATCATTATTGGCATGCTATTTGGCTGGGGACATCACAACAAGCCCAACCTTATCCTCGCCCAACATCAACAGATTACACAAGGCAATAATAGGCAATACTGAATTAGCACCATCAGAACAAATCCTGGCTGCTATCCTCCTAGCCCTAGAAAACTGTAGCCAACAGTGTCCTCACCACTGCCTCCAGTTAATATCAGCTAACTCAGAGATTCAGGCTTGGTTCTCTTCTTAATCCTTATGGCCATCTACCACTCAAGGCTGTTCATTTACCAACTGAGCTATTGGCAAGTCAAGTTCTCTCAATTCCAAACGTAGTAACGATTTGGTTCTGAATCAGAACTGCAATTTTTCCATGTTGTTTCTTACTTCTTTATCAGCAACCAAAAGCGCAGGAATATAAAATAATGGATACTGTGAAATCAATGATCCATATCAAATAGGATCTTCTGACAAGTTGATAAATCCTCATTGTTTATGAATACCATTTAACATTGCTTCACAACTCCCTCCATTATCCACCAACATTCATTATTCTACATAGGACCTACCCTATCAAACCAACAAAACCAAATTACATTTGTATAGTGCCTTTCATGTCAGGAGGACGTCCCAATTCAGATGTTGGAAGCTATTAGGGGGAAATTTGGGCAGAACTATTGTTTTTCAAACACACCTCTTTACTGTGATACTAGAATTCTTATTTAGCTCAATGTAAAATTTGAAAGTTTCATCTCTTCTGAATTACAGCACTCTGTAAGCCTTCCACAGAGATTACCCCACCTCAATCTCACAGCTGCAGTCCAAAAATACTACAGCAGCTTCCAACCAAGCGAGGGAAGTGAGGTTGTCAAGCCTGGAGCAGAGACTGAAATGGACACAGCAGAGATCTGAGAGGCGCAGAGGAATTTGCAAAGAGGGAAGAGAAAAAAATGTGTTGAAAAGAAACCAAGTCCTGTTCGGACTAGAAATAAACCGGATAGTGAGGACATACTGGGATCGCATAAGCGCTTCAAGTTATATTTGTATTTAAAAAATCATCCAAGAGGTATATTTTACAATTATCGTGATTACAATCAGCCAGTACGACCTGAGAAACTATTAGAGCATTACTTATCATTATGGCTCAGCAGCACAGATTGCTTCAGGGGTTGTTACAGGGGAGTCAACCGGACCTTCTCCAATGGCCCTGGTAAAATAAAATACACTATTTGGCTTTCACCCACGGAATTTAATAATAATAGTCCCTGCATTTGATAAAGTGCCTCATCACATCTTTGAGATGTCTCAAAGCACTTCACAAAATATATTGTAAAGTGACTTGACTGGACTGGACTGATTGATCAGATTTTTTTTTGAAGGAATTATTACCCCCAGAAAAGCAATCCGCTAATCGACTAATAACCGGGTTCCTACTTACTGCCAGGTAAACAGAGGCTTATGGAGTAAGAAAACTTTTGCCCTGCCCAGGAAGCGAACCCAGGTACTCTCACTTGTGAGAAAAGTGCTCTTACCAATCTGGTTAGTTTGATGTAAACTAATGACTATAAAACAAAATTGTCACGATCAAAAATGGGAATATGAATCTAATTGTATTCTGGGTTTCTTTGGAATTTGGTGCACAGCATACATTTTAATATTCTCCTTAACTGCCCAGTTATAATTAGCCTGGCCAGTACAGACTGTACAGGAACTGATTTTTAATCATCTGATAAAATCACAATGCGCAGTTGGAGTGACACTCCAAAGGAAGTCTTTGTGCTTCCAATAAATAGTTCTGTACTAGAACAAAATAATTATGATACACTCATTCCAATTTGACAAATAACTAACAAAGTATTCCATCTTTAGCTAAGTCTGTTTGCCTAAGAAAAGGTTTGCATATTCCTAATTCACTGAAATCACAAAGCTTCAAGGTAGCTGGTAATAATGCTACCCACAGGTTGTAAAATGTTTGTTTAGAATTAATCAGGTTGGATGCCATCAACTGTTGAGTTAATCAGTAAGATCGGAAGACTTCTAAAATGGGACACAAAGTTAATTTGTAATAAGGGACATTCTTTGGTGCATACATAAACAAACCTTACAGGAATCATAGAAAGGTTACTGCCATTAGGTTACTGTCATGTCTGCACTGGTATTATTATTATCTGCACTGCCCATTATTAGAGCTCTCTATGTTATTCCCATTCCCCAGTTGTTTTCTCCAATCATATCTGTGCTGGTGCTCGCTCCCCCTCCCCAATGGAGCTCTCTATTATAATCCCATTCCCTCGCTTTTCTTCATACCCTTTTAGAATGTAGATTTTTACTCCAAGACCTTTTATTCCATAGGCTTCCTCACAGCAAACCATAAATCCTTTGTCTTCAGGTCTACCATTTTGGGATTCCCACAGCTAATGTTTTGAGATCTGGGCTTGGCCTGACACAGTATGTGGTTAACTTTCAGAATCCTGACTTTTAAACAAATCTTTAAACTGATTTTGCCCCTGTATTTTGTGGATCGTACTTCATGTCATTCGAATGAAATAAGATTACATTTTCTGCCAGCACACAAGTCATAAATGCTTACGTCAGAGATGTTGCAACCCTAAAGAACTCATACTATATAATAACCCTAACTAATGTTTACCACTATTACATCTTAACAGGGACAAAAATGTCAGTGCTTTAAATCAAACGCAACTAAGTACTTCAATAATTATGCAGACTTCACACCGACTGAGCTTAAGCCAAGGATTTGTTAATTTTGCAATGTGATCCTTCAACACAGTAATTTTTGGATTGCAACAACAACAACAGCAACTTTATATCACTCCCCACACGCAGTGTAGCACCCAGAGAGATTAATGTTCAACCATAACGTATTCTTTTCACACACTGACTGAGGACCAGGGAGCTGACTGTGGACATTAGTGCTACATCCTGCTACAAAACACATATACTGCACAGAGTCTCATTAATAATATCTACTGGCAAAGTGGACTAAGAAGTAGACGTTGAAATCAGGCAATATAGCTATGCTTGGCCAATGTGGGAGTTTCGAGTGGCACTGGAATTGGTAAAGGTCTTGGAGGAAGTCTATTGGCCTCTCAGCTAGGAAATAAGACAAAGGTAAGTGAAAGAGATGCAGATAGAGGGAGAAATTAAAGATTTGTTTTAGGAGCTTTCAACATACTATAAACCGCATTTGTTGTTGTTGCAATTCTGCTTTGCAAAGCATTCATCAATAGACTCATTTGCAAGCATCTGAAAGCTGACACGCTCTTTCAGTAATCAAAGGCTTAAACCCAAATGTGGCTGCGTAAAAAGCATTGTGGATTTATAGTACTGTGCATTGAAGATGTAAATCAATGAACACTGCAGTATTATGTTTCAGAGTTCATGAAAACCCTTTTTAGGAGAATTATAGTACTTCCAAAACAAATATGTTAACCAAAGTACAGTATTTACAATTCATTATCACTTGCTCAGAGAGTGAAACACTTGCTCACACAGCATTTCAAGCTCCGATACAAATGACAGAGAAAAATACTGTATATACAAAGGGAAAGTGAACCACAATCAGACACGTAACCACCCAGGGAGAGAGACGTGTGTGTACACAATACACACATACAGCGACAGTGAGAACGTTGACAAAAGGAGAAAAATAATCATTACCTCACAGTCACTAACCTGCCCATCCCAGGCTGTCATTAGTGTTCCCAGACAAACGCTATATTGCTTTATTTGCTTTCGATTTTAAAGCTTTACAACCTATTTTTACTACAAATCAGGATTTTTAAGACTACATCAAAGCACTAAAGCCTCAGTTTAGTTTGAGCCCTAGAACTTGTTTGTCTTCACTGCAAACATCAACTTCCAAACCTAATAGGACAGAACGACTGGCAAAAAAAAACACCAAGGAGAAAAATATCTTTTTTTGGACATGAAAAACATGGACGCGTGGAACAAACTTAAATGCCAGATTATCCCCCTCTCCATTTTAGTTCGATTGAAACTTCACCAACACAACTGCAGTATTCTGCAACTTGTTAACAATCCTTTCGTAACTAATATATAAGACCACATTGAACAGTGGCAGGAATCACATGGAGTGTTTTTAGTAAGGAATTAACCTTACTAAACCGGACGGCTTGTACAAGTACATCTGATTACTGTGCTGATAGTTCTGAAAAAACTGCTCGAGGCCATGCAAAACTAAGACCATCTCTTCCAGATTCTCTTTCCATGACTCAATCCAAAGGTATAGTCACGTTGGCTGTGCAACTGTGCCAGTAAGTAATCTGAGCGGCTGAATATTCGACTGCACGCTCAATATGATTTGGTGAAATATGCAACAATCAGTACAATGTGTAGCTATTCTGCATTTTAGCACATTTAACATACACTTGTAATAACGGAGACAAAGTGTTAACTTTCTAATATTTTGAATTTCTTCTTTTGAGCAATGCACTAAATGAATGAGATCCATCCACCCAGAAGTGCTCACTTTCTACTCACACAATATGCACTATTTCACAGCTAGGGACGGGGGTGGGGAGTGGAGGGGTTTGTGGGGGAGAACCAGTAGGTGCCTCAATTCTTTGCCAGTGCTAAGAAAAGCACAAGTTATGCAGCGTGACTTGCTTTGTGATTTACCACTTCCTCCCTGTGGGAAAGGGAGTAGCAGTCACAAACGGTAGACAAGACCAGAACTTAACGATGTGGAGAATCATGGACCCAATTATTGGGGAGAAACTTGGCACCTGGCTCTAGATTTACTCTATTTATGTAGCATTTCAGAATGTGCAGAATTTGGCAATTTTTTAAAAAGCCTTAATTTTGAAGTTGGTTTCCTGCAGGCTCTTGTAAAAATTACAGAAGAACAGCTTGAAAATTTGACACAACAACAATTTGACCAATTTCTGGACATTTTAAAAGAGTACATAGAGTAATCATAGAATCATATAGTATAAAAGAGGCCAATTCGGCCCATCGTGTCTGTGCCGGTTCTTTGAAAAGAGCTTCCAAATTAATCCCACTCCCCCGCACTCTCCCCAAATAATTTGCACTGTTAATATAGTTACTTTTACGAATATCCAAAGGAACATCAATTTCGCTCATGCCATGCTTAATGGTATTTAGCCCACGATTTAAAAAAATTGCTCAGGTTGCAAGGAATGGGTCCAACTGCAAACTACTGCAGCCAGCTATGTAATGGGCAGCAGGCAAGAAGTTATGACTAGCTCAACCAAATAATCCCGAACCCTGAAACAAAACAAAAAGCAGCTGTTGGAAAATAGCACTATTCATTAACAGCTGCCGCCTAAATATTCAGACTAAAGTTTCGTTTAAGTTGAGCAGATATTGTTCACTCTAAAAATGCTAAAATCTGCACCAGCTCACGGGGAGCAAATGCAAATAGGTTGTAACGATAAGTTCAACATTTTTACTTTGAACAACTCCATGGAATTCATGACTTCGATTTTCCTCTTCCAGCTAAGCTCACCAGTCAATTTTTTTTTACCTTGCTGGAACAGCTGTCTCAACAGAATTACCTTCCCTACTAGCGTTAAAGAGCGTGGAACAAGTTAATTGGCCAAAGAGTTGCTATACAGAGTTATGCTGTGTCGTTACCGCTGACAGCAAAGACTGATTTATACTCTTCACCACACAATGTACGAATAATCCAGTCAAAAAAGTTAGTTTCAGAGTTCTGACAATAGATTTGGTCTCCTTAAAAACATCTCCTTGTAGGTTCTTCGGCAGTCCGTGCTGGGGAGTGCAAGGGCAAGGGAGGAATTGGCAAAAAAAATCTGAATGATGTTAATAGATCCATTAAAATGATCACCAAAATCCTTGGCTGAATACCTTTTGCCAGGTATGGAGCCGATTTAATAAAACTCGAAAAAAGGAAGGTCCGCCTTGAAAGTTCCCAATCTTTCATATATAATTCATGAACCTGAATTATTTGTAACCTTTTATTCTGAACAGGAAGACTTGTCAAAATATATTAGCATCAATCATCAATAAATGGACTGCAAATGTACACATATCTATAAGGTTTACCTTTAGATGAAGTGCAGATAGAAATGGCACGAAAGGCAGAAGTAAGGTACTCATTTAGAATGAAAGCAATTTAAACCTATTCAATGTGTTGTTTGTTTCAAAAACAAATTAGATAGATTTCTGCTAGAAAATAATATCTCGGGATATAGTATATAGTTTGGGACACGACATGTCAAGTGACTGCCAGGATGGTGGAAGGCGAACTAGTTGGACCTTGGTCTTCTATCGCCGAGCAAATTCTTCAACCTTCAGCCTTTAACAGGTTAGCCACATTACACTTGTAGCATATAAAGTTGGTATAAATATTGCAAATTGATATTAATCAATGATAAACAGAATACACGTACTATGTGCACACAATTTGTTTTGTGTGTGCACAAATCTGGCAGAACATATTTGACTAATACTTCAAGGGGGAGAGGGGGGCATTGCCAAGAATCTATGCTTGGAAGAACATCAAGTAGAGGAAATATGATGTAAATAAGAACAAAATGTCTTCTTTTCTATACAATTAGCAAATTAAAATCAGAAAATATAATCAGCCATCAAAGGAACAGATGCCCCTTTGCCACATTAACCATTTCTCCCCCACCCCACACACATCTTGGTTTAAACTATTTTAAGAAAATTTTAAGAAAATAGTTTGCTTGCTCCCTTTATGGTTAATGAGGACTTCAATACACTAACATCCAATGTTTATTCGGATGAGATTTAATGTCGTGTAATTTGAAAAAAAATCACTATTTTTGGCTATCAGCATTAAATAGGCATTTTTCTCTGTTACCGAATAAGTTGCTTACAGCAAACTCCAGCAAATTCGTAGAAATTTGTGTTGAAATGGAGCGTTGAATACCATTAAGAAAAAACGGTACTAGAATTCTTGCCAACATACCTTCTGCATGTACCAAACTACACTTCAGTACAGCATTTCACTTACTACCTTGACTGACAAGTGAAGGCAAATAAAAAGGAGCTCTACAACTTTAGCAGAATATTCCATATGCGAATATACAAGGACTCATAGAACAGTGTCTCCATGGGAGGTTAATGTTTGCGCTCACTGTGATAATGGTTATTTTGGGTTTGAACATGAGTTAGCAAACGATAGAGAGAGATGTGTGTGCTGGTGCGAAGCTAAATTTGGTTATCCGTATCCAAACACAAACTGTTGGCAGCATTATGGTTATTGCACTGATTAATTTCTACTTCAAAACAGGGATTATTTATTATTATTTCACCATACTTATTTGTAGAAACAGTGAATATACCAAACAGAAATTCAATATAATTTACAATACAACTTACATTTTGTGGAGCGTGTTTCACATTGGGAGGATGTCTCAAAGCACTTATATTTGTATTGACAGACCCCCAAAACAGAGCTACACGATTTTTTGATGTGCATGCTGGCATGTTACACAGATCAGCACAACAACTACTGTGAGTGACCATTCAACAGATCCACAGTGATAACTGGTTTGATTTGCCTTGAAATATTCTCACAGCGCAGATGGAATAGAAGGACACATTCAAATATGGTTTCCGAACTGTCAGACTAAGTGCTTTATCCGGTCGTCTATTACTTGTCAATCAGGATTGACTAATTGTCTCACTTTAATGTAACTAATTGTCTTCTAATTGACAATAATAAATTGGTCATTTTCAATCTACAACTGTTTGTGGGACATTGCTGTGCGCAATTGGCTGCCGCGTTCGCCCACAAATATACAGTCAATTCACTTTACAATGTGTTCTGTGAAGCGCTTTGGGACGTCCTCCCGACGTGAAAAGCGCTATATCAAATGCAAGGATTATTATTATTATTATTATTATTATTATTATTATTTATATAATGTCCTTCATTTGGTGTAGCGTCCTGGAGCAAATTTATAAATATTTACGAGGATCAGATTGATAATCGAGCTCTCTCGATACATTTCCCAGCACCATAATTCTATTTGAAGTTGGCACGTCTATCACACATACCAAATTCCAGCCTTCCTGCTGCTTAGCTTCCTTGATTTTCAAAAGAATGTTGTTTTTCAAAAAAATAGTTTTAATATGGCTCATTGCTAGGCTCAGTGCATTTGTGTGTCTCAATTCACCTTAATTTACTACCAAAATGAATAAGTAGGTAAATGTGAAACTTTTTGACATTCAAGAGGTGTGGTGATACCACCAAAATGTTCATTTTAAGTTGCAAACAGCATGTTTTTCTTCTTTGGGCTACAAAATGACCAGACAGGCAGAGCAGGAGAGGCAGACATACCAAGTCAGAAATAGACCTGTTTGGATGATTTGCAAGAAATATATCACGCAATAGTCTCAAGCAAAACAAAATCATCCCATTACGAAACATATTTACCAGAGTAGTCATTTGCTATTTTTAATGACTAAATCGCCTTCTAACAAACGTATTATTGAACATGATTCCACAGAAGCGTATGTGATATATTTTATGTAACGTTGCCACAAATAGAGTTATCTTATAAAAGAGCCCTTCATAACTTGGTCCCTAAGGTAGTATTTCTGATAAAACAACAACAAGATTTCATTTATAGAGCGCCTTTCACGTTGTGAGGACATCCCAAGGCGCTGGACAGTTGGGTCAGGACCCGAGCGGGGGGAAATGGTCAGGGTGAGGGGAGGGAAGGGAGGGAGCGAGGAGGGGGAAATGGTCAGGGTGAGGGGAGGGAGGGTCGAGGAGGGGGTAGAGAGTCGAGAGGGGAGCTGAAGGCTCGGTCAAAGAGAAAGGTCTTGAGACCGGCCTTGAAGGAGGAAAGGGAGGAGGCGGCGAAGGCACTGGGGGATAGAGTTCCAGAGCCTCGGGGCTGAGAGGCTGAAGGCCCGGCCACCGATGGTAGGGCGGTTGGGGCGGGGGACGTGGAGCAGACCGGAGCCAGAGGAACGGAGGGTACGGGCAGGTAAGTAGGGGATAGTAGGTTGGAGAGGTAGGAGGGAACGAGGCCGTGAATGGCCTTGTAGGTGAGGATGAGGATCTTGAATTCGATCCTCTGGGGGATGGGGAGCCAGTGGAGGCGAGCGAGGGTGGGAGTGATGTGGTCGCGAAGCCTGGTGCGGGACAGTACACGAGCTGCAGAGTTCTGAATGACCTGCAGCTTGTGGAGGGAGGTGCCGGGAAGGCCGGCGAGGAGAGAGTTCCCATAGTCCAGCCTTGAGGTGACAAAGGCGTGGACCAGAGTTTCAGCAGCGTGAGGGGTGAGGTAGTGCCGTAGTCTGGCGATGTTCCGGAGGTGATGGAAGGCGGTGCCAGTTGTGGCGCGGATATGAGGAAGAAAGGACAGCTCAGGGTCGAACAGAACACCGAGGTTCCTGACTGGCTTTGAGAGGTGGAGAGTGCAGCCTTGGATGCTGATGGTGTCAGCGCCTGAGGTGCGGAGGCGCTGACGTGAGCCAATCAGGAGGGCCTCAGTTTTGCGCACGTTGAGCTGAAGAAAGTTGTCTCTCGTCCAGGACTCGATGTCGGACAGGCAGCTGTCAGGACATCGGTGGTCGTGGAGTTGAGGGTAGAGGAGGAAAGGTAGAGTTGGGTGTCATCCGCATACATGTGGAAGTTAACCCCATGTCTGCGGATGATGTCACCACAGGGGGAGCATATAGAGGGTGAAGAGGAGGGGACCGAGGACAGAGCCCTGAGGGACACCGCACGAGACAGTGTGGGGGCTGGAGGAAAAGCTGTTTGTAGAAACAAAATGAAGAGAGGTACGACCTAAACCACTCAAGGGCAGGGTCTTGAAGGTTGAGGTGGGAGGACAAGCGGTGGAGGAGGATAGCATGGTCGACCGTATCGAATGCGGCCGATAGGTCGAGGAGGACGAGGAGGCAGAGGGAGCCCTGGTCGCAGATGGTCAGGATGTCATTGGTGACCTTGACCAGGGCGGTTTCTGTGCTATGGGCAGCACGGAAACCCGACTGAAGGGGTTCGAATAATGAATGGGTGGAGAGGAAAGAGCGCAGCTGGGAGGCGACGACTCTTTCAAGGACCTTGGACAGGAAGGGGAGGTTGGAGATGGGCCGGTGGCTTGATAGCTGCGATGCATCAAGGGAGGGTTTTTTCAAAGTGGGAGTGATGGTGGCAGTTTTTAGGGGAATGGGAACAGAGTCAGAGGAGAGGGACAGGTTGATGTCTGTGAGAAGTGGGGCAAGGAGGTGGAGCTGGGAGATAAGGAATTGGGTGGGGAGTGGGGAAAGGGAATGAACACATGACACATCTTAAAGATAGTAACACGGATTTTCTATTTCTAGCTTTCAAAAGCTGTCTGCGGTATAATAACAAACTAACCAAAGATTCCACAAAATACATCAACCATAACAAACACAGAAAACAATAACAATAATAAATTGTTCACTCAATTTTTGTTTTTTTTGTTTGTGGAACACTGCTGTGCTGCCGCGTTTCGCCCGCAAAGTATACAGTCAATTCACTTTACAGTATTTTCTGTGAAGCGCTTTGAAATGTCTTGTGACGTGATAAGGTGCTATATCAAACGCAAGGATAATTATTATTATGAGAAACAGCATTGCCATATACTAGTATACTAATACAGTTACTGTATAACTGTGCTAAAGTACTGTACTACACTCTATATATATATTTCTCAGCCAAGAGATGAAGGGTTTTGAAACATCTCAACGACATGATAAGGCGCTATATCAAATGCAAGTATTATTATTATAATCTTCTTCCAGGCTTCTGTCAATGGTGTTCTGAATTTAGGGGCAAGAACAATTCTTACAAACCTTGTACTGGTTCCAAACAACCATTTTATTCACCAGACAAAAGGGTTCAAGCTTACACATTTCTGTATATCTCTGTTGTTGAATTTAGCTGAGATCTGACTGTGTACAACAACAACTTGCATTTATACAGCACTCCTCACCCAGGGTAGCATCTCAGAATGCTTGAATGGGAAAGTGTAGCATTCAAATGGGGGAAAAATCTGAAGAGCTGCCTTATTTATATTGGCAGGGACTTTTTTTTATATAAATATGCACATAAACATTGTGCATGTTAGACTACATAGTCATAGGGTGAGGAATGCAATTGGTATTCACCACTGTGCTGCACCCAAACTGATCCATGAAACCTATCCTATAATTATGTCTCTTACAGTTTTGCAGATACACAAATAGTCTTGTGTAGTTTACAGTGGCAAACAGCTCAGATTTCAGGACAAACCTAACCCCCTTTTGTCATTGTAAAATAGCACACAAGCCAAATCCAGATGAGCAGAAAGAAAAAAGGTAAAAATGCTAAACCACTCTCCAGGTTGTCTATTGATCCAATTACTGTTCAACTTAAAAAACAAGTGATTTCATTCTACGTGTAATCACATAGACAAAGCTATGAACATAATTTGTGTGTGTTTGTGTGGATATATTTTATTCTGTTATTTGCAATCAAAAGCGTATTAATCTGCTCCAACATTTCCTAAATTACATTGTTATACGAACCGTCCACACAGCAAAAGAGGAGCTATTCGCAACTTTTAAAAGCAATTTAATGTGCAATGAACAACTGTCAATGAAAGCAACATCAAATCATTCTTTTTTTATTTCCAGTGATCCATTAAAAAGTTACTGAGCCGTAAGTCAGAAAATTGAACCAGACAGCTCTTCATCTGCTCACCAAATGGAGAGGTTTAAAACAATATAGTGATAGAAGTGTGTTTTTTTTAAAAGGAGCATTATTTGTTTGCTAATTCTCGTTAATTCAATCAATGATTGTCTTACAGTGTTACACTGCCAGATGAGCTAGTGCTATGGCTTGTGATGTTTTTAAAATTCGCTGCCTCTTCCTCTCCCTTTGTCACTTACATCTACTTGGCAAATCTGAGATTTTTTTGTATCTATTAGCACTCTACTGTGTGCACTTCACTCCCAGCAAGAGTGATTATAGGGCTGAAGTCACCAACACTCTCAGGTGTTTAGTTCCATCTGCGGGTGCAGAGTTTATGTCATGCGACATACGTGAAAAAAGTTTGCATTATTTTTCCCTAAAGTAACAGAAACAAAGACCGGGAGCTAAACCTGTATATCAGGCGTGTCTGCTCTCAGCCTAACAAACAGGGCAAATGGTTAGTGAAGACAATTTCAGAGATGTCATTGTTCAGTGTTGTTCCTTCAATTTCTGAAAGATTTTCGTGTGCTATCTTTGATAAGATGCCACATTCATTCAAGCCTAAAATTCCATTCACAAAGTGAAAGTGATAAATAACAAAGCTAATACTTTATTTTATACTGAAACCTATTCTGCCAAATCAACTCAACTCAACTTTTTCCTGCGTGCACTTAATTGGGACATGCTTTATGTATTCGTTCTTATAGATCAGCTCTCTACTTCAAACCAGCCCTGGGAAACCTCTCATAAAGTGCACGTGTTACATCTCCTGCCAGGCTTAGCGTGGTATTCAGAGCTGCTTTCTAACAGGTGCATTCCCATTTCCAAAAGAAACCTCATTTCATGCATTAAACTAACTTTATCATGCTTGTCAGGCACATTATCCTCGCACAGAAGGAATCTTACAACTGTCTGTGTGTCATGTTCATGACCAGTGACATTAACACCCCAATCAATCACAGCTCTTTCGTCTTTCACAGATGAACTGCTTAACCGTTCAACACGGACCTTTCTTGCCTCAAATAGCTTACAGTTTTCTGAAATACATCCCAAGCAGTCCATTTTCTAATGGACAATACTGTGTCCCCTGCATTTCAAAACAGTTGTAAATTAATTCTAAGTTGCCCACTTCATAGTGCTTGTCTCAAGGCTGATATCATGGCAAAGGCCAACACTCCAGCCCATTAAAAGTAGATAGACATCGCAATGAGTAAACAGGTTTTACCCACAACTAAAGGCCTCAAATCAAGATCAGTGTTAGAACATGCAAATATATGGCTGACTTCTCAACTGCACACCATAGAAAGGTTCAATCTTCTAACAAAAGAAAGAAGAAAATAAGGATTGATGCTGTGACACAAGTCCACTAGCACATTTTGTAAACACTTTATCCTGTTATATTTAGGATGCTACTAGGGATGGAGCACTAATAATCAGCCATTAGCCGCCTAACAACCAGGAAGCGGGAACTTCTTTTTCTGTGTAGCTGTTATAACATGGCATTGAGTTTGAGAGCGTATCAAAGCAGAGTCGCACTGTTTTCTACCTTGCTTTATAAGCAACGAGAGAAGGCGAAATCTGTATATAACAGTATGTATAAATTAAAACGTAAAAATCATGCAGAATGTGAACACATACACTAGAGAAAGTTGTGTTTTTAAACGATGAGTGCCAAAACACTGTGGTCTACTGCCAGAGAAATGTTACAATGAAGGGAAATAGAAGTGAAAATAGGAGAGTTTTGTAAATTACAATAAACATGCTATGATAGGAGACTGAACATACTGCAGGCAGGAATTTCCTTGGCCCAAACCCCAATGATCATAAAGCAGAAACATCTCACATAAAAGACAGGCACAGCATGTAACAGGTGCTAGATACACTCCCAGACGTGAAGGTACTCACGTAGTAGCAAGAAAGAATAACACATTTGTTTGGGAGGGAAAGAGTCAATAAAATTTGGGCAATCCCTAGTTTTATGTATTGTATATTCAGATTTTCTATTAATTACACAAAATGTTACTTGAAGATGTCCACAGACACCGATTCCTGTTTCAAAAAAAAAACAATATGTCTATTTTTCCCCCATTATTATATGCCTGTGTTCCTGGACCCCAGTCTCCTCAAGTTGGGGTGGGTTTCAAAGGTACTGGTTGCCTTCCGGTACTTATTCAGTTCCCTGGGACGTCTTTCCGACATGAAGGGCGCTATACAAGTGTAATTTGTTGTTGTTGTTATTCTCCCAATCTGCCATTATTCATCTGCGAGCCTTGGCAGTGAGCATTGGCAGCCTTGAGCCTGACCTCTCCTCACCCGGCTTGCCACATATGTGCACAACCACTAGAGGGTGGTGTAGAGGAGCTGGAACCCTGACTGATTTTCTCCTCCCTGACTATGGAAGGCCAACAACAACAACAACAAGATTACATTTGTATAGGGCCTTTTATGTTGGGAGGACGCCCCAAGGAGCTGGAGGTCAATTTAGCCTCCCTATACAGCCCCCGCCAAGACCAGTCCAGCAACCAACCAACCAAACAGCTTCTGGATCATAACCTGCCGCTCAATCCCCTAAATGTGCTGTATAATTGAAAGATACTCCATCCCATCCCATCTGTACTACATATTCCATTTCCTGCATTTGTTTTACCAACAGTGCACATCACAATGGATATCAATGGTTGGCTAGTCCTTACAAATCATGTCACCTGTTTTGAATTGAAATGTCATAAGAGTTACCAGATCTACTACACTACGTGCAAGGAAACAGCATGGGCTGTATATATTGTACAGTGATATATAGAAGAGATTATTTTCCAGTGATATAGTGGTAAAACCGTTAATATATCATTCGGTAATCTATCACAATACAAGACATCAGAATGTACATGACATCCTGCCTCAAGTCATGCCAACTGAATCCATATTTACAGATAGAGCAATGTATATCATAAACAGTCAACTGCAAACAGAACTGAACCGGCTAACAACAGATCTGACAGGATCATCGGCAATAAGAAATACTACAATAACCCAACCTTTGTACAATTTAAAATAAGTCACACTGGACTGAGATCCAGACTGTAACATATCTTGGCACTGAGATTATATTCACAAACCTATGCGAGTTTCTCTCTGTGATTCACAATGTCATCTGAACCTCTCCATTGGGTTTCACCCTCGTAGCACATTCCAACCCAACTATTATCCTATACAAACATCCTCTTTCCTTTCTTCGAGGCAAATATCCATTTTTTTATTTTAACCTGAAAACCAAATATAGCTGTCAATCAAAGGTTGCTTTAATTAAAAATGAATAAATTCACGGTCGGATATCTCCGAGTGCTTCAGGTATACGTCTCTCGGGAGAGTTTTGCTAAACAACTGGAAACATTTCACAGTAAGGTTTATATTTCTTAAGTCAGTGACAGGCAAAACATCTGCAACCTATGTCTTGTTCAGCCAATTGATGTCTGAGAAATAATTCCATCCAAATGCAGGTCACAAATACCTAATGCTCTAATCCTCTTCTGTTTCAGCATTATTTAGCTGGGAGATTCAGCTAAATTGGCCGACATTTCCTTCATCTTACAGCTGCCAAGTTTAACAATGCCAGGCTACTGTTTATTTGCAAAATACAGTCCTCAAGTATCTCTTCTCAGTGAACCAGGATAGTGTGACTGCGGTAAACAAAGCTAATCTTATTTTTAACATGTTGATGCTTTTTGCATTGCCCGCTCCACATCAACACCAGTGTTTTATTTTCAAAGTTAGCACAATCTCAGGTGATGCTCAAAAAAATGATAAAAGGGGTATCAAATATACTGACAACTGTTGAAAATTAAGTTCACTGGAAAGTAAAATGGTTAAAGTGCAGGAATGAGACATTTCAATCCAGTATCGTTAGTTGAGGTCATTATGTTGCCTGCTGAGAACCTGCAGACAGGATTGACTTTGCAAAGCACAGCATGAAACACATATTATTAATAATAATAATCCATTCATTTCATATAGCGCCTTATCCTGCAAAGAACCTCTTTGCAAATTTTACCAGTTTTTTTTATTTATACAAGTAAATGAGGAAACCATAAAACAAAATGCACCACGAGCAAGACAAGTGTGAACGGATGACTACCTGCTAGTTGACAAATAATACTAATCCTTGCATTTGATATAGCTCCTTATCATGTCATCAAAACATCACAAAGTGCTTCACAGGATTTACTGTACAGTGCAGTGACTCTGTATTAGCAGGCGAAAACACCTTTGGTTCAGGGAAATACATTGATTGAGTATTATGCATACGCCAGATTTCTATCTAAAGCAGATTTCTAAGCAAACTGGAACTATATCAATGCTATGTCAAGTCCAGGACTCTAAAAGCTACTTGTGACATATGTATTTGCTACAATTTGTCATTTCTCGATCAGTTCTCTAATGAGACAAAGCTGGAGACGACATGCTGTCGAGACTCCAGTAAGGTTTATATTTCTTACGTCAGTGACAGGCAAAAAATCTGCAACCTATGTCTTGTTCAGCCACTCTTCTTCATGGTGCTCAAAGGTGGCCTGGAAAAGCACTCCATTAGATTTTCAATCTCTTCACAGGTCTTCAGCAATGGCTGATGCTCATAGCAGCACTATGAAATAAGCAACCCTTATAAGCGTGGGAGATCAAAATCAAACATGCATTCTATTGCTGTGGTGCCATGCTGTCACATTAGTGTGCCTTGTCGAGAAACCAACTTGACTTTTTCTTACTGTGAGGGAGGGCGGGAGATCATAGAATCATAGAAATTTACAGCACAGAAGGAGGCTATTCAGGCCATTGAGACAGCACCAATTCTCGGAGCAAGGTTTGCAGTCAATCCCACTGTCTTGCCTCATCCCCACAACCATACAAGCCTCTAACCTTCATACATCTGTCTCCTTCCGTTTTGAAACCCACAAAGAACTCTGGCTGTCTCTACTACCTGACATGGCAGGGCGTCCTCTCACGCATGGTGATGAGTTTCGACATGTGTTAGACACCCGAAAACAGAAATAAATCGTCCAATGATTACAACATATATAAGTGTGTGTGCCGTCACCTCCATTGGCTCTTGCACACAATCCTAAGAAAAGGAGTAGGCCATTCAGCCCATCAAGCCTGCTCCACCATTCTATTAGATCATGGGTCATCTGTGCTTCAACAAGAGTCAACCTTTCCCGATCAGCTGCTTCATCTCCTCCACAGTAGGGAGAGAGAAGGCCCAGGTTCCCCCAGCTTGCCTTCCAAACTTCATAGCTTGAGAGAAAGTATCAAAGCAAAATTCCTGCTGGAAAGTGTGTGTGTACGGACATCCAACTCAGCTGAGATGTCTCAAGCAGTCGACTAGCTTGCCGGTGTCAAAGATGACGACTTGGCCTGAGATAGTGCAGGTCATGCAAATTTACGCTCGCATGGAGTAAAAGGAGTCAAATGCCTTTCAGGGGAAATCTGGGGGAAAACAACTGATGAGACGAAACGACTACACAGTAAAACTGGAAACTTGGTTCCATTATGTGGGAGATACTGTATATGTAATCTCGCTGAGATTCTGTCGCAACGAGGGGTAAGAAGTCTGAAGCGTAGATTCATAGATATTTGCAGAAAAAGGAAATAAATCAGCAGAACCATTGTAATCATAGTTGAAATTACTCTTCTCCCGAGAGGACCTAAAGAGATTTATTTTACCAGTTGCTTTATTTTGCAATACTGTATGTTATTATGTTGTTTTTTCCTCTCTGAGGTAGCACAAACCCTGAATACATATTTTCTGTTTGAACAAAACCCTATCATTCCATTCCTTCACAACACTGAACTCTTCCTTCCAAAGATCCTCCAAGCAGGTTTTAAACTAAGCACTCAAAATAACCTGCTCTTAAAACTTAAAGAGCATGTTATTCTTAAGTGAAAATCAGGGTCCCCCTTGCCCAGAGCAGTTTATATAACACAGTCACTTTCTACAGTGTCAGTGCTCAGCAATTTCTCAGTTTAATCCGTAATTACTGCTGATGAATCGCAGAATTTAAGAGGGACGGTGTTAAAGGGGTTTAAAAGGGGAGCTATAGGCGTATAGTATACGGTTATTAGGGCAAATTACAATGGGTGTAGGTAGGAAATCATTATGTTTTTTTTTAAATCGTATGCATTTAGTTGAATTATACAATTTCTAATTCAGTCCTCGAATGTAAACTATTGCAGCCTGGCTGTGTTCTCGAAATCAGCTTTCAAAATGACAGCCATCTGCTCTGTTTCAGATTTTACTATATTGGTCACCCCCACTGACGTTAATGTCCCAGGTCTCATTAAACAGATGGATGACACTTCATTTCGACATCTTAAACTGATTTAAGATATTTGTACATTACTGGTAGTCTTGGCCGCTGGCGACAGAAAATAACCACTCGTCCCTGCGAGTCAGAATGCTCTTGGCTTATGTGGGTTAGAAAGGATTGGAATGTAGCAACTAGGGCCATATGCAAAAACAATTTTGCAAGAAAGTTCTTTCAAGTAAGTGGCATTTCTCAAGGCATCTCAAGAGCTTGCACAGAGTCATCGCTTGAACTTTACTCCCAGCCTCTAATCCTCTTCAGTATGCCTTGAACAGTCATGTGGATTATGTCCAGCAGGTTATTGAGAGCAAAGCTGAATCCAAGTCACATTAACAAGTCCTACCCATAACAAGTAACCTTTTGACTACTAATTTTGGAGGACAATATAATAATCCTAGCATTTGATATAGAGCCTTATCACGTCTTCGAGACGTCTCAAAGCGCTTCACAGGATATTCTGTAAAGTGAATTGACTGTATGCTTTGTGGGCAAAACGCAAATATAAATATCACAGAATTTGAGAGCAGGATTTAAGTCTGCTTACTTTGCAATTTATTCATTGGGAATATGCACACTTAAGAACAAGGCTATATATTTTGCTAGATCTCTGTTTTGCTGAAGAATGTTTTTTTATTGTTAGTCAAACTACTAATTTGCTAGTGCAAGAGTCAATGCAGATGTTAGAGCTTGTGGTGTTTGCTCTGATCAAATTAACTATACTTAAGGCAAACTGTTGTCTCCTTCCTGCATATTTTAAACCATGAGTAAGGAAATTGTTGATGAGTTGATCATGTCTAAGCTACAAATTTAAGTGAGACCTTCAGTATTGGCAAGTAGAGAACTTTTTCGCTTTGGAAGTCACAGACTAAATGCACAATTTACTTTAACTGAAGGTAATAACAAAAACTTCACAGAATCCAGTACTTCACTCACTGTGCTGAAATACAAGTTACACAGTCCATAAAAATGCATATGATAAACATATGAAAGCACTTTAATTTTATGAGGAAAAACAGTATCCGTCAGTAAGTTAGTCGCTGACACAACCGGTTCAAACATTGGTTTAATCAATGAAGGGGAAGGATTTTAGTCTTGGTCATGTTTGACCACATGATTCAGAAACAAACTGATGCCCAATCCCAGAGTCATGAAGAATAGATGTGTAGAATAGATTACAATGCTGAAAGAATTCTACTTTGCAGACACCTAATGTTGATCAGCATTAGCTACTTTCAACATTGTATCACAGCCAGAGTCAAATATTTTATTGAGTCAAATATAAATAATAAGTCATTTATTTTGGTGCGGTACTTTTCACGTCAGAAGGACATCTCAAAGGATTTATTGAAAAAAAGACGTTGAGTACCTTATATGCAAACGCACCTACCAACTTGCGCACAGCAATGTCTCACAAATAAGTGAATGACCAATTTTATCTGAGGGGCTGTTGGCCAGGCCACCAGGAAAAACTCCTTTGTCTTTTCGAATAGCATGGGATCTTTAACGTCCACTTGAACAGGCCAAAGGGATCACAGTTTAACATCTAATCTGTAGCACTGCGCCTCCAACCAATGAGAATTAGGTAAAGCAGCCCATCTTTCTGCATAGGACCAGAACTTGTCAATCACTGGAGAAAAGGTTGCCAAAAAGCCATAAGTTTCTTGAGACATCAGCCTCATTGTAGCTATGGCTCCACTAATACAGCGCACAAATAGGTACACTTACACTCTGGCAGTATGGAGATCACATGCAGTTCAGATCAGGATAATCCAAACTGCATGCAGTCTCCTGAGGTTTACACTTTACAGCCACTCAGATTTATGCACTAGGTCTGTATTAAATTAGGAGCTTAATGCATCCACTGAGTTTTTCTTCCTGCATTAAGTTAAAGGAGATTTACATCAGATGCTTGTAGCTGCAAACTGTGATTGTCCCACTTTACAGTTGAGATCGATTCCAATGACAAGAAGTGAAAGGTTTTACTCGAGCTCTGATCAAAAGCAAATAACTCAACATTACTTAGACTTGATCATTTACTGCAAATCAGCTGCAATTGAACATTTGTTGTGAATTAGCAGCTGTTGAGTAAACGTGACTCGAGATTACTGGCTTCTACGCTATTCGTTCTTTGAACTTTGATCTTTCAAATAGTAAGTGAACAGGTTTTCTCAGACAATTGGAAGAAGCTTTAGTTTATCCCCATTAATTTCATACAGTTAGTCCACGGAGGTGTGCACTCATCACGTATAACCCTCTGCTTCCTGCTCACTTTAAGATAATTTATTTTCAATGCTTTTTCATTTTGGCGTCTTTGTCTAACTGCACTGGCATTCCCAAAGGTCCATGATGGATGGGGTGTCTTGGCATCACTGTTCAAAGAACAAAGACTATTATGGTAAGTAATCCTGCTTACTTCTTCAATTGATGTCTCCTCCACATACCTCTCCCTGACCAAAGTTTTAACTCAGGTGGAGGTAAAAATAACAGAGGCTTTCTCTCTCTGGAGCTTGTTATATTATTAGATTATGACTTTGTTATTGAAATGGACAGTTTCTTTGCTACAGATTTCTCTACCGATGTCTCTTCATGCCATCATCAACTAAGAAGACATATCATACTAATAAAAGAGATATACCTCGTGACATTTCTCTTGATCCTTGGATCTGACTCACTTTTCCTCTGAAATATTACTTACAACCTCTGTAAGATTCTGCTCTGATCCTATGTTCATTCAGAAACCATATGTTGACCATTTCAATTTAGGCTTGAAATTGTAGCTATAGATATTCACTCGAGGATTGTCCCTTTTGTCCAACATTGGTGTCATTTTGCTTAGCTGCTCCAACGTTAAATTTACTTTGAAACAGACCTGCCCATTTCTGGAATTACGAATGAGTTATCATTTTTTTTAAAAATTCTCACCAAACATCTTTTCCAGTTGAAGTAACTGTCAATTGGTATGTTAGCAACTCTTGTTTCCCTAATTAATATAGTAATATAATAATGGTAATCCTTACATTTGATATAGCGGCTTATCACGTCTTGGAGACTATTCTTAATATTAATATTATAAAAGATGAACTATTCTTTTGTGGATAGTTTAGTTGATAAGGTGGCTCTCAATTCGAATTCCAAACTCCTTCCCAAGTTGGGGGGGGGGGTGGGGTCTGGCTTCCAATGAAGCAATCCATCTGTAATTTCACTATATCTATACCATCATAAATCACATTTTGGGAAAATAACACTCCTTGGATTGATTTGTTTCTCGGTCGATCTGTAAAGCTTCACCCTGCTGCACAAACCTTTCTGTTTGATACCAAGACAGGCCATAAATAATCATTTCCATTGCAAAGAGCCCCTGAGAAAATGGCTGAACGTGATACCATTTGTTATTAACTGGATTCATCTTGCCTTATTCCCCATTAAGCAACATACCATCTCCCTTGCTTGCTTTTGACCCGAGATGGGGGTTGGGATCAGGAGGCGTGGAGAGCAGGGAGGATAGACTGTGAAGACTGAGCTGAGAGGAGAGTTGGTAGAGGAGATCGATAGTGTAGAAGGCAACAAAAATAACTCATTTGATAGTAGTACACTCAGTCACAGCACACTGAGGACCTCTGACTGTTCTTATTGCTCTCCCAAATGACAAAGATGGTAAAAGACGAGGTGAAAAATGAAAGAATGCAATCATAAACGTTGCATTTAACAAGGATTTCAGCATTGATCACTGAATGTGATAGATGCTTTACTGAGGTGTAAACGTAACTCAGTCAAATCTTTGCACTTTATCTTCACTTTGATGACAGAGAAATACACTCACAGCAAGATGTAGCATCTTATTTTTCCTCTGAAGATGGGCAACTTGTTTACAGCACTTTTGTTTCCTCCTTTAAATTGTATGTCTCTAAATACGTTGTATACTCCTAATTAATTCCGTAGAACTGAAGATTACAGCACTATCCAAATGCTACAAATGATTAAATGCTCTTACCGCTCCAAGCATTATGCGGAAAATAAGCCATCGGAAAGCCCAGATGACAATCTTGGATGGTGGAGTATGGCGTGGGATGGCACGAAGGGTGAGAACTGGACACAGGAAGATAGCAAGGAACCCAGTTTCCAGCAGCTGAGACTCCCAACCTGTGGGGATGAAGGAAAAGAACACATCAGCATTAAGAAAGATGTGGATGACAATAATAGTAATAATCGTTGCATTTGAGATAGCATCTTATCATGTCTTTGAGACATCTCAAAGCACTTCAGAGTATACTGTAAAGTGAATTGACTGTATATTTTGTGGGCAAAACACGGTAACCAATTGCTCACAGCAGTGTCCCACAAACAGTTGTGAACTGAGTGACCAAGCCATTATTATTTTTTATCTTTTTACTCGAGGATTAACTAGCTTTGATAATATGTACCGTAAGTCACACTAATACAATACCCTTATTGAAGATGCAACTAGTTACAAGTTGATCTGTTAGTAAGACTGCATATAGGTTTTTATTGGAATTAACTTTTATTAATTAACAATTGGGTGCCACATTTTGCCCACAAAACATAGTCAATTTACTTTACAGTGTATTCTGTGAAGCGCTTTGAGCCGTCTCGAAGATGTGCTAAAGTGCTATATGAAATGCAAGTATTATTATTTATTATTCACATAAAATACTAGGCAAAGACATTAACTGTCAGGACTGAAAAAGTCCCTTCACCAGGTGTAATTTTGGCATCAGCCATGCCTTCGCTAGATAAAATGCAACAGTAACAAATAAACTCAAAGTGGATGTTCTAAAGCAAGTTTTGCTTCACCACTTATGTCCCCAATAAAACTTTCAATTTGAACCTAATGCACCGCTGATTTATTTTTCCTGGACTAATATTAAAACCATGTTGATCCTTTGTACTGTTCACAAACGTAATTGTGTTTACAACCCACGCAAGGTTTACAGTTGCTTTTGACCAATATCCCAGATTTTTACTGCTGCACTTCTGTCGTAAATGGATATTGTAAGAAATATCTTAAAAGTGATCAGTTAAACGCAGCACAAATCTCTAAATAAAGCACAGCTCAAAGACTGCACCAGATTGTGGGAGGATAATCACATCTGACTGTTAACTTTAAACCCACTTATAGTTCAAACTTTATACATTTATTGAGTAATACATAAGTTGAAGGAAAACTCCTTTTTGAAATAACCACAGAATATCCTTTATTTCCACACATTGTTCAACAACAACTTGCATTTATATAGCGCCCTCCACGCAGGGTTGCGTCTCACAGCCTGACTCCGAGCCAGGGTGGGGTGGTGGGGGAGGTGGCCGTAAGCACGATCGAAGAGGAAAGGTTTCAGGAGGGATTTGAAAAAGGGGAGAGAGGGTGCAAGGCGGAAGGATTAATGGAGATTGTTCCAGAGTTTCAGGGCGTAGTGGCTGAAAGCGCAACCTCCGATGGCAGGAAGGAGGGTGCGAGGGACGAGCAGGAGGCCAGTTGAGCTGAGGCGCCGGGTGGTGGATTGGGGAGTGAGGAGGTCGGAGAGGTAGGGCGGTGCCAGAGAGTGAAGGGATTTGAACACAAGTGTGAGGGTCTTGAAGTCGATGCATTCGCCAGTATTCTAGATTTTGAAAGCATTTTTATGCTTCCCTTTAAAATTCAATCCCATTCTTCCGCCAATAGGCAATGCAAGTGATGCATTTCCAAGTCTCTCTCAATATAATTGTTTAACAAACCACTGGGAGGTATTTGAATCGTGAGGTGTTTCATCTGCTATCTCTCTCTCCCTCCCCCAGCTGAAAATGGAAAATCACTGTGCCGAAAGTCAAATGCACGTACCATCCTACCAATGTATAAACATATAAAATGTTTTTTTTATTCTTTCCCTTTGGTCCCTAATCATGTTTCATCATTCCACATCCTAAAACCAGTACTGGGTGGTAACAACTGATGGTTAATTAAACAGATGAAGTTAATTGAAATCATGTTACTAGGTTTGACAGATAGCATAAGCCATGCCTTTGCTGATTCTGTTGCAGTATTGAGAAATCCAATCGTGCTCATCAGAATCACCATGTGAGCAAATATCAAACGAAGGAACAGTGAACACTATACAACAGGAACAGTATTCAGTTTGCAACTCACAGAAACACAACTTTGAGGGCGAGGTGACTGGAAATGGAAGCGGAAAGTATTATAAGGATAGAGCAAAATGGGAAGAGAAGGCAGCAGATTAGTTGGTTTCAGGTTTGGGCTTCTCAGGAGCCACAGTAAGTTGTGGATTCTGAGTTTCTATTTGTTTGTTGTCCATAATAATATCAATGGAGAAACATAAACCAAAGGCATCGAGCAAAGGTCATTCATTTCAGCATGACCTATTCTCCATAGCCTTTTCCACTATGGACTTCATCCCACCCACTCTGTCTCCAGAGGAAAATCCTGTAGATACTCCTCCCCATGCACCAAGGGGTCTCGAGCAAATACTCCAGAATATTCATTCCCACAAACAAAATAGCACCCACTTCCATCAGAAATCCCTGTTGCCTGCATCTGATTATTTCAATCTGCAACTATCCCCATCCCCACACCCTCTAATACTGTTAATCCGTTTCCACCAGAAGGCGACCGGTTCAGTCAGCGGCTCCTGACAACAACAACTTGCATTTACATAGCGCCCATCACGCAGGGTAGCATCCCAGAGCTGACGCACAGACAGCAACTCTTTCGCCGACCCCAAAGTCTTCCGGGAAAAAGCCTGCTCAGCTTCGTCAATTCCCCTGGCCTCAGCAATCGTGTGGTTCAGTCAGAGCGGTCTCTGACTCTCGCGAGCAGCTCCAGCTGTCTGCAGCATGTCATTTTTAGAACATTTGTGACTCCAGCCAGCCTAACCAGCTCGAGCCTTTTCGTCGCTTATTGGTTCTGTGGTCGGGTCCATGAGTGGCCCAAACATCATACACCACATCTGGCGGGCATGTACACTCCACTGCACGGCTACACATATCCAGCCATTGCTGTGTGACTGGTACACTCTGACTCATTTGTGGACAAAGAACAAAAGAAAGCTGTAATTACAGTACTGTAAGTGGTAGGTTTCCTTGAAATCTTTTATTCAAAACAGCAATTGTGTTAAGAATACTGAAAAATGCTACACGTAGATTAATAACTGGTTTGTGGGCTCCAGTAACATTTTCCAAACCTTCCCCATCACCCCCATCAAATGTTTATATAATGGGTGTCAATCAGACATTGATCACTAAATTCAGGGATCTTTTCATGATATCTTTTCAATGGGAAGAGTCCTTTACGATTACGAAGTGCAGTGGCTGGGAGGTTAGCAGCATATTCTCAATACAGAATCATTCAGCACGGTTGTGAAAGCAAAATCCCACAAAGCACAGCTTTCAAATTCAAATCATACAACCCTTATATGAAAATAACCCTTAGCAATTGCTCTTCTCTAGCAGAGATATCCAATCAGAATGCGGAACATGCTTCACCAGTCTCGTGACTTATAAGTCAATACTCGCACAAAGATAGTTTCATCGGAATCCAGTGTCTAACCACAGACACTAAAACCATGCAGAAAGAGAATACTCTACAAACAAGGGGCTAAACTGTAATTGTTGGTATACTTCAGTAAGCAACTTTATAATGTAAACTAGCATTTTGTGCATTCTGAAGCAACTCTGGTCGTAGGATCCAAATGTACTGGTTCTAATTTGCAACGCTTTCAGGCTGGTATAGTGCGACTGAGCTCCAAATTGAAGTAATGTCGCGGTTAGACATGGGTTCACCTCCGTGGGCTGTTACTTTGCTGAGTTGTTGCCCTCAGCTGTTTTGCTGTTCTGAGGTGAAGGTCAAGTGCTTACACACAGGGAAAAAAATATCAAGACAGTAACAACAAACTCTTGGCTGGAACCCTTTTGTACAATTTCTAGCAACTGGCTCAAGAGCTGAAAATGCAAATAACCTGTCCTATAAGGCTGAAGTAAGCACATGAATCAGGAAGATTGAAAAAGACGTAAAAATATCCTGTNAAAAATAAGATTGCAGATTTACCTTGCGCTTGAATCAGCCTATGTTTCAGTGGCAGCACACAATACAATACAAAATTACATTTGTATGGCGCCTTTCACATCGGGAAGACCTCCCAAAGCGCTGAACAGTCAGGGATTTGGGCCGAAACGATGGGGGCAGGTTTGGGATGAGGGAGGGTGCAGGACAGGGAGGGGTAGGAATGTGGCTGAAGGCACGGTCGAAGAGGAGGATCTTGAGATGTGCCTTGAAGGAGGCAAGGAAGGGAGCAAGACGAAGGGAATGTGGGATGGGTGAGGGCAGAGAGGCTGAAGGACTGGCCGCTGATGGTAGGGTGGGCTGGGGGGAGCCTGGAGCAGGCCAGAGCCTGCTGAGAGGAGAGGTTGATATGGGGTTAGCAGTTCACAGAGGTAGGAAGGTTGTATAACACTATTCACACACAATAATTTTGACGAAAAGCTCATGTTCAATTTCAAGTTAGGTTTTCTAAAAAGGTACATTCAGTCTTAAAATAGATAAATGTTCGAGTTGAAGACAAGTTGTTATAAATATCTTACTATCTCATGTGGAAAAACAAAACAGTAAAAACTGGGACTGTTTGGTGCAGCTTACATCAGTGGGAGCAGATGGGCTTCCAACACAACAAAACCATCATGAAATACATCATTTAGATAATACTAATAGGTCAACTCAGTCCAGTTAATAATGTACCACTATCATGCCTCATTACCTACCAACCACATCACTGCACAGTGGCACTAAACAAAAATGACCCATTTCCTTACCACACCTTTTGTCAGATTAATGTATAACATTTACCAAATGAGTTTTATTTCACAAGGAAGTTTGGCTGAGAATTATTTACTACAGCGCTGTGCTACTAATTATAGACTCTTCGGTAATGTTTGGGACAGGCTCCCATGTGATACTGTTTGTGCAAACAGTGCCACTCGTTCAAGAAAAATAGGCAAGGAAGTGAGGACCAGCAGCTGCAGCCTGGGAGCATGATCTGCCGTATATTCTACACTCGGGTCAATGGTCCTCTCCCAGAGCTTGCTTGACTGTCCTCGGAAGTCGAGGAGGAAATCTCCAGGAAATCTTTTTTTTCTCCTCCCTGAATTAATCATGATTTTTTTGGTTAACTCTGTTCACCTTCTCTAGGAGGTGCCTGAGTGACTTCTACCAGACTGCGATGTGTAGGATCTGTAGAAATATACTGCAAAGTAGATACAGTAGGGTGCAGCATTATTATTATTATTATTCTCTCACTGAACAATTCCTCTATAAAGCCAGGAGTCCTGCTTTGGCAATGATAACTGGTCCAATGACAATAGACTGGATGGTCCCCACAGAACAAATCTGCTTGCCTGGCTGATAATGTACTGATTCATTACAATGGCAACTTATTTGAGTTATGAACCTGTCCTTCTGCTTTACTAGATCACTATCAATAAACACAGACTTGTGCAAGCAATGGAAGCCATTCAGCACTGCAAGGCGGAGGAACCCAGGTTCAATTAATTTTTCTCTCTTCCGCCAGGACAGAAGTGGCCCAAGGGCTTCCCAGAGTGCACCGTAACACTGGAGGAAGAGTCAATGTCATGTCCTGTCAGCCCAAGAAGGGGCGAAGGTTGAGGCATGTGGGTAGATGGCGCAGGAAGGTCTGGGGAGAAAACAAGAGGGAGCAATGAACAATTGAAAAACGACCCAGAGAAATGTTTTTAGTAAAGTAAGGAAGTCATTCCAAACAGGAACACCTAAAAATTTCAACATGTAAATTAGTCATGAGACAACCTGTACGTAATCATAATGATAATCCTTGCATTTGATACAGGGCCTTATCACGTCATTGAAATTACTCAAAGCCCTTCACAGAATATACTGTAAACTGATTATACTGTATATTTGTGGGTGAAACGGGGCATCCAATTGCGCACGGCAAATGCAAATACTGAGATACGTGCTCAGTTTGTAAGCAACCCTACTTCCAGAGAAAATATTTGGCCAATTCAAAAACAAAAGGAAAAGAACATAATTGAATATTGTTGAAAAGGGCTTTTGTATCTCCCAAGGTTCTTTCGGTTCACACAACAAAACGGGCCTTTATTTGTTGTTCAGCTATTTGAAATATCGTATTTACATTGCAAACCCAGAGTTACATCTTAAAATCAGAATTTCTTTGTGCTGCGTTGATGGAATTTTGTTTTGTGCGATTGGCTATGTTAATAATGCTTTGCACTGTGGGTGGCAATAATGCGCTATATACCAGTACCAACATGCTGCTCCACACATTCCAAGTCTCTTCCCCCTCCTCCCTGCTCGCCCACTGGACTGACCTTCAAATTTCAAGAGCAGCGCTGTTGGAGAGGTATTGAGTTAGAAGCCCAAGGAGGAAAAAAGATACAACCCCCACATCACTCTGCTGTGCCTCCTAGGGGTGATAGACTAAAACAGTATCTAAAGTTCAGCTTCCAGAAAGATATAAAGGTTTAACTTTACTATTTAAATTTATTATTAACTTTATTAAAATAATTATTAACGCCACATTGAGGAGATGAGGGGAATCTAGAGAAATAGCGAAGGAGAAAAATTGGTGGGAAAAAAAAACCTCAATGTAATAGATAATTCTTTGGGGAGGACGAGTTTGCAGTGCTATGGAGAGAGACCAGGGGAGTGGGATTAATTTGGGCAGCTCTTTTTAAAGAGCCAGCACAGGCACGATGGGACGAATGGCCTCCTTCCGTGCTGTATAATTTTATGATTCTATGAATATTCACAGCGGTCATATTGCAACAAATAGTAAGCAGTCAAAATCTGTTTTTTTCTATCAATTAAACAGCTCGGGAGACCATTTCTGGCAAATGCTTTTTTTAAAAGAAAATGTTTTCTCATATGCAAATATACTTAAGAGGAAATAATATGCAAATATTACTTTGCATGATATTTTTTAAAAGGATTATAGAACCTTGATGTATGTAAATATTAGCACACTATTTGGAAGGAAAGCACAAGCAACATTCGACAATGCAAAATGAGTGTAGCTTTGTCTGATCTTATCTTACCTGGAACAATGTACTGGTAACCAAGAAATCTGCATGCAAAATTATGACCTTGTGTCCTTTCTAAAGAGCTTCCTCTTCGACCGTGCTTTTGACCCCCGGCCCACCCACCCCTCCTGACCCCAACTCTCAGCTTGAGTCCAAAAAACCTTGATTGTCCAGCGCCCTGGGACGTCTTTCCGACATGAATGGGTGCTATACAAGTGTAATTTGTTGTTGTTTCTAGATCTCTGAACTTTTGTGATGGCTATGGTGGACACGAGTTGAGGCTGGATTCACTTTATGATATACTTTGATGGAAAATGATTCAGTCTACTCCACAATCGAAAATAACACGATGATGCAGTCCCAAAGCATGAAGCCCTCCATCCCTCAGCAATGACCATGAGAATGTTAACTTACAATATTTAAATTGGAATCTGAAAACGTCATTTATACTAAACATTCAGGGTCCACTGCACATTAAATAATACTGATGATTTGTCAGGAAAATGAAGAAAATTTATCCTAATAGTTCAGACGATGAATCCACTTCTCTTTAATTCATCAACAGTTAATGTATTTGACCAAAAGCATGTCATTGGATTTACACATTAAATCCTATCTAGGATAGATCATCTGTACTTATAGGTAAAACTTATGGAAACAATCCAATTTTCTGTACTGAAAAAGTTCACATTTTGTGTCAGTCGTTTATTTACCAGTTTAAATATTTACCAGTTTCACTCTGCGGGAGAAAAATTTTTGCAAAGAAGCCAGCTGAATGTTTCAAAAGATTATGCATTCCACTGATATTTAACAATTTAATATATTTATATTGCCAGGAATTATTGATATCCTCTTAGGATCCAGGCTTTATTGTTCTGCAACATATAATATTTTCAGTCTGAAAAAAACTGGCATTGAGTCAGTGTGAAAGATACCCCCAAATAAATCTGAGTGAAAGATCCAAATCTTAAGGAGTCACAGGACATTCCACTGGCACAAAGTGATTATGAAAATAGGTCAACAACAACTTGCATTTGTATAGCACCCTTCATGCAGAATAGTGTCTTGGTGGTCAAAAGATATAATAATCCTTGCATTTAATATAATGCCTTATCACGTCTTCGAGACATCTGAAAGCGCTTCACATAGTATTCTGTAAAGTGAATTGACTGTATATTTTGTGGGTGAAACGAGGAACAATGAGGGAAAGATGGTTTCTCTCTTTCTATAAATTTTGAAATATTTTTATGCAAGTATCAAAAATACAAAAAAAAGTAAACAATGTAAGTTTGGAAATCCAGTTTAAATTCAATAATGAAAGTGACCTGAGTGTGGAGATTGATAGAAGTTTAAAAGAATTAACATATTGGAAACTATCACAGTTCAGTATTCTATAATTGTTTTTGGCCCTCAAAACCTTTGTTCTTCTGCACTTGGTTGCACCTTAAAAGTTAAATAAAACAGATTGGTGAAATGACAGTCAGGTAGTTATGTATATGATTAGATTAAAATCAATCAACGGTTTCACCTAAACAAACATGCTACTGGTTACTGAACTTTCCGTATGCAAATTTCACCTGCATTCCGCAGTCCACTTACACTAAGGTTTTCGCTTCTGAAATAAATGGTCTCCTAGATCACAGCACTGACTGTTTTCAATTACCACAGTTCAGATGAAGCTTCCCTGAAATCCAAGTTTCCTTTATAATCGGATGAGGAGCAGATATGTCAAATACCGGTGCTGTACAATAGCTGATAACAGACAGGTCTGTGGCCTTGCCATACTTGGTCTGCCACCCCCACAGCTGAACACATGCAGCAATATTTTCTAATTCAACAAGTTAAAATTTGCCACCAGTCATCTTTGCACTTTTGCATGCCCATGTTATATAAATTCTGACATAAAGCCTGCAACTTTTTTTTAAATGAACTAGTAATTAATACAATCCCACCCGCCACCCACACACTTGCACTATTTTCTGAGGTCCCACAACTTTTTATTTACAACAAATATACATCAAAGCCTTACAGTATGATTTGGAGAGCCAAGACAAGCACTTATTTCAGACATAATCTATCATAAACTAACTAACAATACACAGTTCAAAAGTGTGGTAGGAGTCGTGCGTTGGAAAGCTAAAACCATGCACCAACTCTGTGAAGGGTGGGTGTGATAAGCTGTCAGGTCACAGCAACAATCATACAATCAAACTGATTAATAGGAACATTGACATCTGTAACTGACAGAAATGTACTTAAACTGAATCACAATATTTTCACTTGAGATTAATAAGCAGGAGTTATGTGTTTCATAAAACATTCCATAACAGCAATTCTGGTTGTCCAAATCCAGGATCCAAGCTAACAATTATTTGTTAGGACTACAGTATTTACCAACAGAAACTCAGAGCTCTAATGCAGTTTTGCATTCCTATGAGGCAATTCAATTCACAGTCCCATAATTCTTTTGCAAGGTGCAGTATACAGCATGTGACTAACATCTCACTATGAGGTGATTATAGCATTGCTTAACAATGCCGTTTCGTTTTATGACATAATTAAAATGGTTAAATACACAATGAATTTGCATGTTTCTGCTTGAACATAAGCTACATTTTAACAAATCTATTCACAGATATTAAGTCTAACAGGATAAAAGTGCAAAACCTATGCCAAAAGACAACAACAGCAAGATTACATTTGTATAGCGCCTTTCACGTCGGGAGGACGTCCCAAGGCACTGAATTAAGACATATTAAATGTACCCCCTACTTCCCGCTTTATATTCCAAAGTTCCTCAAAAGACCTTTACCAGATCCTCCATTATTGTGGATCACGCCACATTTATAATACTATGAGCAATCCTTGCCCTGAACATCAAATAGCTGGCATGCTGATTTGACTGCCAACAGATGCACCTTTTTGGGATGAGAATTCGCTGACAAGACTCTACTTTCCCATTTCTGTAAACCTCCTTCCTGGGGACTTTCCAGATTGAATTGCCAAATTAGTGTCATGTAAATCAGGCGTTTGATAGATGTCCAACAAAATGTTTAGAGCAACAGCTTATTAGAGTTTTCGCGTAAGAATGGGAAGTCAGACACTTAGCAACACGCTCAATTTGAAAAGAACCCACAAGATAACATTGATTGAGATGTTTAAAAGTGAGATTGAAAGATACTTGACAAATACGGTAAACACATGGATTGACAGATCTTTCATTATCTAATAACTGTCTGAACAAGCTCAACTACCTGAATGGTCTCCTGCTGTTCCTATGTTACTATTATTCTTCATCAACCTTGCCAATGTTATTTAACAGACTCATCAAGATATCTTTGGAATATAGATAGCCTTGGGGTACGGAGAGAGAGAGTGCACTATAGTTATTTGATGTCTGAACTGGTAGAACTTACAAAGGATCAATCTGCCTAGAAGTGTAGATTTTAATGAGATACATGGTCACATGGTCTACATGATCAGTCAGTAGATAGCATTAATGCAGAATTCCTAAAAACCTGAAGATCTTACATAAACTTATCTGCCATTGAGCTACTCTGTTGCAAATGCAAATAGACTTATTTAAGAACACGCATAACTTTAGTATTCCAGAGTTCAATTGCACTGTCTATCCCTAAAGAGCTGATCTCAGTTAGGCCACAAATACAGAAGTGTTCATGGCAATGAAGGTAATTCTTTGGATGCTCTGTAAAGGGTTACAGTCTAGTCAGGAACCAACTAACTGACTTTCATTCACACAAGGAATATGCTGGACAAGTTGTAGTTTTGTAGAAGATCAAAGAACATGGACAGAGGAAAACATGAAAATACAAACCTGACTAAAAGGAAAAAAAAGTGTGGGCATCATGACAAATGGAAAGACGAAAAGTTGATCATTGAATCACCTTCATATTCAACTTCCCTTATTTTACTGTAAGGTGCAACTGAGAGCAAATTTGTGAATAATAAATAACAAAAGAAATGCAAATTTCTTCTGTGTAATTCAATTCCAGTTCTATAAACAGCATTGTTTGAAATCATCCGTAGAAAACAGGCATTTGGGTTATCATTAGGGTCCAAATTGTAATCAAATATCTTGATCATATTGTGCAGTTATGCAGTTATTCAAATAACCCAAATTTGTGAATAACACTGTTTAACCAAATAATAATAATAGTAAAAGTACTTTTCACATCAGGAGGGCAATTCAAAGAGTTTTGCAGGATTTCACTTTAAAGTGTAATGACTGTTTTTTGTACAGCAGTCAATTTGTGCATAGCAATGTCCCACAAACAGCCACAAAATGAATACCCAATTTGATTTGGGGGATTATTGGCCAGGATACCAAGAAAAACTCTCTCCTCTTTTCGAATAGTGCCATGGGATCTTTAATCTTCACTCGAACAGTGAGACAGGCCCTAAAAGGTTTGTCACAGTGAGATGCTGAAGACAACGTACTAGTTGAACCCTGCTTTAAACTGCACACCTCACAGTGATTCATCATGAAACACATGTTATAGCAGGTATCTCTGGAGAGCGATATGGAGTCAGGAATCCTGGTCAATTTCCCCCATGAGAAAGAACAAAAGATATAATTNAAAAAATCAAAATAAAGCTAATTTGAGGTGGATTATTTTAAAATAAAAACTGCGACAGTTTACAAATACTTTTCCCATTTCCACTTCCTCCACATGGTGTCACATCCTTTCCTGCACCGTGCTTTTTGCAATTCGTTCAAATACAATAATACAATACCATGAAGCAGTTCGGCTTTACAGTGAGATCCAGTCCTTTCACTTGTTTAAGTGCTAATAGAAAAGTCTGCTGCGTGATACAAAACCCCTGGGTAGACCAGTGCAACCCGATATATCAAAACCCCTAATGATGAAATATATCAACAAAACACTTGCAAGCAGCTTAAATCTGATAACAGAGGACTACACTCAGTAGCAGACTGGACCCAAAGACTCTTCGATTGCACGCAGGGAACTAAGATACTAATAACACTTAATGCAGCATCCCCTGGGCCCAGAGTGGAGCTTGATATTTATGGGAAAGAACGGACTGTGTTGTTGATCCACCTGCTCCCGTTCTTCTCTATCCAGTTGGATTTCTCCACATGCCAGCTGCAGTCTGATACAATAAGCCACATTGTTTTTAACTCTGAAAAGTCACATATAAATCCTACCAAAAAAGGCGCCAAATAACATGACCATCATTGCCTGCACTTGTCATTTGCAAGTGCATCTTCTTTTACAAAGATTATAGTATAAATCAGCAATTCACGTCCGGACGTTGCCAAAATACATAAAATATTGATAATCATTCATGAGCCTGGCATCAAAAATAACAGGTTTCAGTTGAGAGAATGTATTCTTCAATTTGTGAAATGTCCAAGAAAACTATCAACCCTCCTGAAAGGTAATTAGGCAAACAGGATTTTAATCCTTTTGAATGTTTCAATCCTGCAATTGTAGAGGGCTAAATTCAGAACAAATCTGCAGAAACACTACTTCAATGAGCGAGTAGTAAACATGTGGAACAGGCTCCCTGGGGAGACGGTGGAAGCAGAAAGTGTAGATTCTTTCAAAAAACACATTAATTAGATTTCTGTTGGGAAATAATATCTCGGGCAACAATAAATAGTTTGGGACACAACATATCATGTGACTGTCAGGATGCTGGAAGGCAAACTGGATGGACCTTGAAATTCTTTCTCCTAGAAAATTCTTATGGTCATAGAACTGTACTGTCTAAATTTGAACATGTAAGAAAAAAATGATTAACATGAACTGGGTTTGCATTAGAACTTAATGCAGACGACTTATATGCCAATGGAAAGTTGTGGTAGCACCAACTGTTCAACGAACTCCACAGGTAGAATTTGTGAAGGCAGGGTTGGATGAAAAGCAGCACTCTATCACTCTACAAGAACACCTTTGAGTTTACTTCCCCCCCAATGCATTGTGTACATTTATCTCCCCTTAATCAATGCTCTGAAGGTGCACCCATCCCAAACCAGCCCAAAGAGGGTGTGCTCTCAAATCTCTGCTCCATGGCCTGACTTTCCATCAGAGAAAAGTGTCTCTTTGAAGTGACATGAATAAAATCAGAAACCCACCAAGTCGCTGAAAAATACAGAAGACAAAGAAATAAAGACAGAAGTTGCTGGGAACACGCAGCAGGTCAGGCAGCATCCAGAGAGAGGAAAATGAGTTAACATTTCAAGTCGATGACCTTTCGTCAGAACTGTTCAACGACCTGAAACGTTAACTCATTTTCACTCTTGGGCTGCCACCTCACCAGCTCAGGTTTATTACAAACAGCCCCTCCCACCACCCCCCTGCCCCCCCCCATCCCCACACAAAGGAAACACAAAGAGATATAAGGAATATCTCTTAATAACTGACAGATACTGGGAAAAGTATCACAATTTTCAGTCTACATTAATCTAAATTCTCACTTGAGTTTTGTGGTCTGACGATTTTCGTATCAGTATTTGTTTGTTCGGTGTAAACTAGTTTTGTTTGGTGGCGGGAGGAAAAGGTAAATAGATGTTCAAATTAACAGCCTTGCTCCATAGAGGCCTGTGGAGTGAGGATTAATTTGTAGTAAAATAAAGTTTTTGGGGTAAGAAAAAACCTGGAAATTATTTTACTGCAAAATACAGTTTTACTTTTGACTATTGAAGGTAACAAATCAGTGAAATAAGTAAAGTAATGGATGAGGAATCTTTTCATTATGATTTCTTTCCTTGCGGCTTTTAAACTATTATTTTATTTTAATTAATGGAAGCAAAACAATAGTTTCCCATTTAATTGTAATTCAAGCCATTTAGGAAATGCCTGAACATTCTTCAATCGCAATGTCATCTGAATGAATCTCCAAAATAAAATAGCTAGGTTATACCCTTGCTTCGTGAGAAGAATTGAGCAGTTTCAAACAGGCTGATTTCTTTCCCTTATTTTGGAGGAATGTTTTGTGCTGACAAAACACAAAGAAACAAAAAGGCCAACAGAATGAACAAGATCCTCTGTTCATTATATGGGGAGGGGGGGGGGGGAAAGAGTTGGGGAAAGGTTCTTTGCAGTGATCAACATTTTCCTCTGCTATTCTCTTTTTCTTTGCATGGCGCAGTACATCTGTGCCATTAACGCAGAGTTAATTGTTAACATTTTAAAAAGACTTTGCAAATGACTAGACAGACAGGAAGTGACTAGGGTGACCCAAACACCCACACTAATAACCTCACAGTCAAATTCATCTCCTGCCATGATGCTAACTGAAAGTCAGTTTCCCTAGCAACCAGCCTTCCCACTCACAGATGTCCAGTGTGCCCTGAATCTACACAGGTGGTACATGACTGGTGTTCTGAAATAACTGGAACAATGACCTTGGTCAATCTTATTGCTGTCAAACAGCCATCTGAGACGTTCCTTCCTTTTGAAGGAAATTAAACCAAGCAACATAGGGCTCTTTAAGGTCAATGTATTCTGGCTGAGCAACATAGATTGCTCAAAGGCAATTTACATACAGGATTTGGACTCAGTTTTTCAGCTGGGTATGTTAAAAGGGAATTATCGGTTTTACTGAGCATCCACAAGCTATGTTCCAAAGCTTGCCAGACAGCAATATCAATGGCAAACTATTGCAGTTTTAGCTGGTTAGACTCCAGCAGTTACCCCAATACACACTCAGGGGTCCCCAAGCCTTGGCTCCTGCTAACCTGCGCCTAATACTTTCCAGAATTCGGTGAGCAGGATGGGTCCCTCCAGGGAGAGAGTGTGCATTCCATTCCAACACTCTATCTCTGGGATTTTCAGTGTAGGTGGGATGCATGGAGATCTCAGCTTGATTTGGATACTCGTAAGCACGGTGATGGGTTTCTGCATGTGTCAGACACCCGGCCGACTAAGCTGAGAGCATGCATCTATATTTGGAAGACAAAGCTTTTAATAAAACTAACTTCTTTTTCAAAGGTATAGTATTTTTTAATGAGGATGACATTGTATACAAAAAAAGACCTGGAATGAGAAAGGTCCATTTAGCCTATCAAATCCTCACAATTAACTTGATCACAGATATTATGTTACCCCATTCATTACATCTTCAGAGGTGAAGTTCTTTATCTCCAGAAGTAATTTGCTACCAGCATATGGAATAACATTACTTCCTCTGGGCAATCCACTGGAAGGCTGATGTGTGTACAAGTGGAAGCTAAATTTTGAACCATGTAAAATATTCACAAGGTAGATCTGTGTTGATTTTATCTACAAGCCACTGTTTAAAGCTACCCAAACAAGCCCAAGTCCTCACTGCAGCTCACTTCCCATCTACCAACCTTCAAAGGAGAAATCCTCATGAGAAATGCTTGGCAAGAAAAGATTCCCATATCCTAGTGATGCAATAAAGTTTGACGCAGCTTTTACATAATTCAGTCAAGTGTCTGAAGTCTATGAAAAACGTTCTGAAATAAATTTGTTGGAAAAGCTGTCCCTTCAAAGAATCTCCTGCTATCCAAACTTTGATGGCTCACATGACACATGTGATCACTTGATCATCAATATCAATCGATATTGCAATGTGTAAAATACCACACAGTAGAAATATAATAATAACTGGCATTTATATAGCGCCCTTCACGCAGGATTGCATGTCATAGAGTTTAAAATCCTGGAATTTACAATTTTAATGATCACGTTGATACAATTGGGATCTTTTTATTTTTTAACTGGGTCATTTCGATGTATTGTTCCAAGCTTAATAGAGAATATGGAGGTAATTATTGCTCACTGCTTTGAACCATCCAAATGGTATGACATGTACTTTGCTTATAATTTATTGGCATTCTCGGGACACTGTGCAATCATGACGGTCCAAATACTCACTGAAGCATGTTTTCATGATTTAAAGTCCAATTGCCAATCAAAGTTTTAGTCAAGTCAGGTTTGTTCAATTTAGTCGTAACATTGTCTAATACAACTGATTACTGACATTTAAGTACAGCACTTTGTTTGAAGAAACTTGTTTGTTTGTGGTTTCAATTGTCAGCACTGAATCAGCCATTTCCAATTCAGTAGGGTTGATATGCTATTAGAATTGGTAAGCGTGCATAGTCTTCAAGCATCTCACATTCTCTTCTTAAACTCTCTTGCAATCCTCTTAATTTGTACCACAAGAAGAACAAGGATGGCATAGTCAAAGTATGAAGAGCATATGCCATGACTGAAGACTGTATGTTAGAATGGAGAAGGAATGAGTATTAAGGAATCCACCAAATTAAATACGGTGAACCCATCAACATAACCCACTCACACATCCATTCCCAATATACAAGCTGCAAACTATTCATGTTTTCTTATAAAGGGTGACCAAAAGGTTGTGATACCATTACAACGTCTAATAAATCTTTAATAAGAATATTATGATTTTTTTAAGACAATAGGGTAGCAGAAAAATAAGACTTTTTGGTCACCCTGTTGTATGGTAGGCAATATAGTAAAGCTAATCTCTCAAAATAACCCACATGATGACAAAATGCAGCAATTGATCATTATAATGACAGATTATTACATTTAATTAGGTGAGGTGATTTAAACATCCACATTAATTGTTCACCCAGAGGGTTTAGAACTAAAGAGTTACAGTTAGGCGACATGTTCAAATAAATGTTTCCTGTTGAAAGGCAATCAATTTTCGTTGAATAATGTGTCACAATTTTTGTAAGCTTCATAAAGAACAAGGAGCATTGCAGGGACTCCAAAGGAATAATAATAATAATAAAATACTAATCCTGGCATTTTGAAATAGCGCCTATCACATTGTTGCGACGTTTCAAAGCACTTCATAGGATTTACTGTGAAGTGTAGTGACTGTGTATTTATAGGTGATTCGTTACTGTGAATCGCTCTGAGATGCCGTCCAGCATGGAGGGCACTATATAAATCCAAGTTGTTGTTATTATTGTTGTTGTAGGTGAACACAGCAGCCCATTTGCACACAGCAATGAAGTGAATGACTAAATTTATTTGGGGATTGTCGGCCAGGGTATCAGGAGAAACTCCCTTCTCTTTTCCAATAGCGTCATAGAATCTTTAACAACAACTTGCATTTGTATAGCGCCCTTCACACGGAGTAGCATCCCGGACAGAGGGCATCCATCTGAACAGGCTGCCAGGAACTCGGCTTAACGTCTCATCCAAAGGACGGCACGTCCAACAACAAGGTAACATCTCCCGAGCACTACACCAGAGTGTCAGCCCAGTCTGTGCTGAGTTCAAATCCCAACGTAGGGCTTCAATTCACAACCTTCTTTCTGACTTGAGGCAAAAGTGCTACCAACTGAGCCAGGCTGTCACACAGGCAGAAACTAAGTTAATGGTTAACGCTCACAAAATATACAGTCAATTCACTTTACAGTATATCTTGTGAACGCTTTGAGACGTCTCAACGATGTGATAAGACGCTATATCAAATTCAAGGATTATTATTATTATTGCTGTTGTAACAGAGTCGTCAAACAACACTACTTGACTATAATGTTTGTTAATCCAGAACACAGTTTCGATTCACTAGTTCCTTTATTTAAACTTTACACCTCCACTCTCTTCCACAATCTGCCCAGTCACTTTTCCAGAATCTTTTTATACTTGCTTGTTTCTCATTGTCAATGTCCAATTTGTCAATTAAGTCTTAATACAATATGCAGCATTGACGATTCAAGCTGTTTGTGTACGTTATTTGGTTACATTCACCTGTATATCGATGCACAATGATGTTGCAAAGTTATTAAAATCTGCATCTAAAGAGAAGGCATGTGCACTGAATGAGATGGCTATTAACCAGCTACCACAGCAGCATGGGTTCCCTCCACAAGCAAATACTCCAGTAAAAATGTGTGCAATTGGAGACCTTCAAGTACTTTATTTTACAATTCAAAGCAAGCCTTTTGGTAATGATCATAGAATTTCATCAATAAAAAAATATAGAAAAGCAATATTCAGACTAAATTGGTTCAGTTTAAGTCAATTTTCTTACAACGCTTTTATTTTTCTTCAACTTTTATATACCTGCATTGATTCACTTTGACATGAAATTATTAACTTCAGTGGTGCAAGGACTTCAGTGGTCAGGCTGGTCTCCCACAATTTCCCACGTGACAAGGTCTTAATCTTGGGGTTTTGTCAATTGTTTCAGGGAAGGTGCTGGGAGACACTGAGCAGAAGCCAGGATTTTCCCACAGGATATATGGGCGGGGAATTAGAAAAACAGAAACAGAACGCAAGTTATCCAGAATCCTTCTTGGGAGCCTGGAAGGAGGAGTATGCTGCCTTCCTTTGCTCTCAATGTACAGGGACTCATGTCATAACCATGTTTTTTTAATGGAAAGTCACATTGAATGTAAAATACAAGGCCAGTACAAAAATATTGCAAACTTAAGTTGCTTTATCAGATTAGTGTATATTGAAGTACAGTGAAACTCTGATAACTTATCACCCCAAAGGAAATAGCTCAAATCATTACTTATCGAGTTGACTAGTTATCCAAAGTACAGTATCTCGAAAGTACTTGAATAGCTGGGATATTGAGTGAGTGATAAGTTATGTGGGGCTGATGACTTATCTCAGGGACGAGTTATCAGTTTCACTATATTTGGTGCAAGTCTAGCAGGCTTACCTAGAGCATATTTGTACCCATACACAAAATAAGTCTGGCAATAACACTGATAAGTATATACACTGGGATGTGGGAAGACAGCAATATCGCACCTTAGGCACAGGGTCATAGATAAATTTGTATTTCAGACTTTTCTGCCAAATGCTGTTAAATAGTACTTACTGCAGCCTGCCATGTGATTCAATATACCCTAAGGTTCCCTAAGCCCAAATTGGTAACATCTCATGTCATGTGGCACTATTTTCATCTTCAAACAACATCGGAAAACCTCAAACAAGCCACCAGACTGCACCCAAACAAAAACAACTATCTTGTACAAATGTGAAACAAAATGTAAGTCATTAATGCCTTCAAAATGCAACTGGATAATTAATAATAATAATTATTCTTGCATTTGATATAGCACTTTATCATATCATCGAGACGACTCAAAGCACTTCACAGAATATACTGAAAAATGTAGTGACTGAATATATTGTGGGCGAACTGCAACAGCCAATCGCGTGTAGCAATGTCCCACAAACAGTCATGGTTTGAGTACCAAATTTTTTTTTGTTGGAGGAATTATTACCACTGGAAAGTGATCCACCAATAGACTAACAACCGGGTTCCTACTTACTGCTAGATAAACAGAGGCGCGTTTACGGAGTAAGGAAATTTGCCTAAGGTTTCGCCCCACCTGGCAATCGAACCTGGGTCCTCTCGCTAATTAAAACCTTAAGAACAGTACAGGAGAACGTAGGAATAGGAACTGACCGAGATGAACAAATGTGTTCTCTGCAGAACACGTAGTTTCTGTCCAACTGGAGAAAGGGAGTGGGAAGGAGGGTGGAAACATTTTTTTTGGAGGGAAGGGATCCCCAGTTTAACAGTAGAGATCTGGAGATGGATAATTAGGCAAATTTGTGCAGGAGGACCAGATGGGATGACGTTGATGGTAGAGCAGATTTTTCTGCGGTACATGGAAAGTTTGGATTAGGTTACCTACGTTCTTCTTGGTAATCTGTTCAGTAAATGTCAGAAAGCAAGTGTAGTGTGGCAGAGAATTCAGTTTCTGATGCACTGCATAATGTCTGAGTTAAAGTGGATTTAATATTAATATAATAGAGTATATAGAGCACATATATGAATAACCACAGCTCTGAAATACATACAAGGATCATTGAAATGTCAACAAACAAAATAAGGACTGAAGTGGGAGCCAATTGCTAAGTGAGCCAGAAATGATCTGCATCACAAAAGGCAAGAAAAGTTAAATAATTAAAAGCTGACTTGTTTGACGCTAAACTTTAATCGTTTATTTTGACTAATTGCTCTAGGCATTTTTATTGCGGGTTCAACTTATTGAACCCTTGAACGGATTTTATTGCTCCAATAATCAAAACTGTAACCAATTTCATTAATAAGGCTTCCTGTATAAATATCCAGTAGCCAGCCAGGCTAATGGATCCGTGAAAAATGTAACCAAATGTCAAAGTTATCAGCGTTTTGTTAATGAACTATTGTGAATAGTCAAAAGTGAAAATAATTATGATTATGTAAATGACTGAGGCAATGCATGTAACCTTTGATGTCATATATCTTCTACAGTTACACCTTACATAACATGACACCACTTTCACGCTGACAACCAGAAAGAACCATTTCAAAAGAACTACACTATTTGCTACACTTCAAAGATTCCATCATCACATTAAGATTCCAAACAGAAAAACATCAGCCAAACATAACATACCCAGTCGGTCTCCATCTTTTCAACCGCTTGCCCACTTCAACGACCACTTATAGAGATGTACATGATCACAGATGTAGCCTAAAGAAAGCTACTTCTACTATTAAGAACAACCATTTTAATCTTGAAAATCTATTTTAAAATATAAAAAAGCCATTAACTGCAGAAAACAGGGAGGGAAAGCAGTCAAGTTTTCTTCTGGTTTCTTTTAGCAAATAACATTATGGGATATAGTAGTTTGCGACATATGTGCATGCGACCGGCAGGAAAGTGGAAAGCGAACTGGATGGACCTTGGTCTTTTTTTGTCTAGCATTTGTTATGTTCTTACGCTTCTAGTTCCCTGACATACGGTATTATTGACTCTCTATCAATCTCTCTCTCTATATATATATATACATACACACACACAGTACTATATATACGCCACACATTGAATATCCCAGGAATCAACCTCTATAGTTTGATAACCTATAAGCACTTCGAGATGTCTTGAAAATGTAATAAGGCTTTATATCAAATGCAAGGATTATTATTATTATTTTTTATTATAGAACCATACAATCACAGAAAGAATACTCATAAACCAGAAAAGTTATATTTTTCTTCAAAGATTTTATCCAATTCCCTTTTAAATACTGTTGGGCACCAAGTTTCAACAGGAATTTGTAGTAAGGTATTCATGTTCTCGCAAACCTTTGTGCATAAAAAAAATCTGACCTACTCTATTTTTTTTTAAAAAAGTATTAAATCAGTGCTTATTTTACCAGCATTAACTGCCAACATTTTTCACAAATGTAAATATCTTGCTTGGATGGGATTTTCCCAGTGGAGGCTGGAAATGCAATGAAACTGCTACTCATAACAATAAATCCTGTAGCTTAGTGGTTAGAGTACTCGCCTCACAAGAGCACCTGAATTTGATTCCTGGGCAGGGCGAAAGGTTGGGCAAGTTTCCTTATTCCACACACCCTGGTTTACTTAACAGTAAATAGGAACCCAGTTGTTAGTCGATCAGCGGATCTCTTTTCCGGGGGTAATAATCCCTTCAAAAATAAATATTAATTTGGTCACTCAATCCACGACTGTTTGTGGGACACTACTGTGTGCAATGGCTGTCGTGTTTCGCCCATAAGGAAGTGACCAGTAGGACTCAGAGAAAGAGACAGAGCTAACACCAAGCCATCAAAAGACACAAGCCTAATGGAAACTAGTTTTGCCTGATCAGTTATATGATTGCATGTAAGCATGATGACAGCCTCAGGTCTTGTCTGTAACAACCAATTGTTTCCTACAAAGTTCCAACCAAGTTTAGACACCTGAATGCCTATATTCTGTAGTTTTTTTGTAAAATATTCTGCTGATTTAAATAAGGACCTGGTGCAGATTTTCTACTTTCATTGCTGACACCTGCCCTGGGGAAAATCCTGTCTGTTGGATTTTATTAAAAACAAATGGCATCTGTACTTCCTGTTCTTAATTCTAGACCTCCATACTATAATTCAAAGATAATACACACTTTATTATAGGGAATACTGATATCCAGTTAGTAGCCCATAATTTCATGTTCCTGACTCATTTTCCGTTCCACTAAGCGTCCCCTGTACGTCACCATGTGACCATTATTCATGTGTGAGCCTCGAGAGGGAATGTAACCAGGGTATTTCATCTGGGGGGCAGGGGAAACAGAAAGAGGGAAAGAAACATCACCAGCCAAGTCAGTTCCTGTCATCGCCCAATATCCACACTGGGCATCTACAGATAAGAGACTCTGGATAACAGTCAGAGATAGTCCAAAGTATTTTAAAATATAGAATAGATTTTGCAAACACTGTATAGTCATTTAGGCCTTCCTTATGAGTCCTGTGTATCAGCAGGCAAATCGATGACATAGGGGCCATTGCAACACATTTGCAATAGTTGAGAAAGAGTTTTGTTCCTTCTCAGCCAAGTGGTTGGTTAGATGCCCTCTTGAAAGCAAAATCTATTTCACCTTTAGTATCAGGGCACAAAGGGAAAGAGAGAAGAAATAAAACTGTTGGACACGCCAACTATTGAACAAGGCTGCTTCCTAGCTGATAGTTTCAGAACACCACTTGCCATCTTGAATCAAGCACTCTGGGACTCTACCGTGCATGGGTGGCGGTATGCAAGTCGTTGTTGTTCAATATCCTGAAGATGTTTGTGGTCCAGGCCAGCCTTCCAAGCTGAAGGAGCTTAGATGGAAAGAGGAGGCTTTATGGGGAGAAAAAAAAAATCAGAGAAAGAATTGGAAGAGAAGAGACAGAACGACCACAAGCCTTGACACCTATTTCAATAATGACTTTTGCAAATAAAAAAACTTTCCAAATTTCAGTGAAAAACTAAACCTCTGGGATCGTTAGTCCAACAAGAACACAAGGCTTTATCAGTTGGATATATGAGAAAGAGCGAGAGAGACCCCTTGTCTTTGATATATGCGCTTTTCACGTCTTTTAGACGTCTCAAAGCGCTTCACAGAATATACTGTAAAGTGAATTGACTGTATATTTGTGGGCGAAATGCAGCAGCCAATTGCGCACAGCAGCGTCCCACAAACAGTCGTGGATTGAAGTGACCAATTTTTTTATTATTGTTTTCTTTTTTTTGAGGGATTATTTATCAGGCATGTGGAGTAAGGAAACTTGCCCAAGGAATCGAACCCAGGTCTCCCCTTTGTGAGGCGAGTGCTCTTACCACTGAGCTACAGGACTCCGACTATAAGTGTGGGACTGTGCCATAACTATTTTACACTGGGTGGTATGAACCATTTGAACATTTTAAATTTACTAGTGGGAAAAGAACTTTTATATGAAGAATTATGATTCTCACTGGAGGTGAATGTAACCAGAGACATCTGGCCTTGGGTCAAAAATGTGGCCTGGGGTTTATTTTGTTTAAAAAACACCACCTTGTCGCAACTTGATCTCCAATTCAGCTAAAAAACAATGATGTGCTCAGACTCCTCCAGGACCCAAATCACCCTGGCTTTAACAGGACACTGTGACTTAATATTGAGAATCATTGGCTCGTGGTGTTGAGCAGATTTCTGTTTGAAACACGACCATTGGAGCATCAAATCTTATTGATGCCAAGCAGAAAATGGCACACAGGCTGCAGTTACCAACCGCCTGTTGCTAGTGTAACGTTAAGCTTGCTGCCAATTTGAAAAGCTGCCCCCTAAACATTGCACATAATGTTGAGCAGTTGCTAAGGAATCTTTTACCACAGCACCAACAGCAGCAATTTAATGAGCGATAACAAGATTTCAGTAAGCCAAGAGTAAATGCAATGTTCCCCAATGAGCTCAACTTTATGGTGCTGCAAGAGATCTCTTCAAAGGAAGTAGAACATAATCAAATCTATTATTGAACCTTTTCCAACTGAAGCAACGTATTATCAAAACAATGTTTTCTGCAATTCAAACAGCTAGGGAAATCGAAGAGAAGTGGCAATGTAGAAATAGTAGCTGCAGCACCAGGTTACTGCTGTAATCAACGAACTCCAGGAAGGGAAGACATCTGAAATACTACTACAGTTATTCAATCTCTTTAATCCTTTTATAGATCCTGGCTAAACTTCAACAAACCAATTCAGCAAATTCAGTAAGAAATTTATGACTTTTCACAGGATACTGAGAATTATTATGAAACGAAAGCTGGAAGAAGGTCAAGCTAATTGTTTTGAGCTGCTCACGATTGCAAGCTTACAAGGCTTATCTCTGCCTTCCCTCACACCTTCCCTTCATAAAATACCTCCAGACTGAATTATCAGTCCAATGTTAACAAAGTAAATCATTTCCTGTCTGAAACTCACAGAACCATTTCAAAATCTAAAATGGACTTGGTCACCATTAACTGTAAACTAACTTCAGGCCAATGCAGGTGTCAAGTGTTTTGTTTCAAACAAATTACAAATTGAACCAGGCAAAAGCTGACAATTTTAAAAAGGGCTTAGTTTTTGCCACATTGTGAAGTTTTCAGCTCTGCTCAACAGACCTGGTTTAGAAACTCTGCCATATTGTTTATTAGGTGAAGCTTGCAATGGCAGCCTACCTTCTACCTGTGGTACCATGAACTGCTCCAATGCTCTTTTTTCCTCACTGTTGCAGCACTAAGTCACACAGACAAATACAGATCAGAAGGTTGCAGGTTCACAACCTGATTTGTGTTCAGTGAACTGATCTCAGGCAAGGCAGCATATGGAGCACTAGTATTGCCTTCAATGGTCTTGAATTATAAGGGGGGAGGGGGGAGTTGAGGGAAATCAGATGGACTTCTCGCTCTTGAGATCCCTCCTGGAAGGTGCAAAGGTTCAAAGCATTCTTCAATGCAAGGCATTTAGAAGAACTGGTTTGTATCAACATACAGCAATCACATCAATGTGCCACAATGTCAAAGGACATCAAGTATTCTAGGTTTTGGCATCAGATAATTACTTTAATATCTAAAACTTCAATGTTATACCTATCATTACAAAATACAAAATCTAAAGTTTAAAGGCATCAGCAGAATACTCCAGATTGGGCTTGTTGGCTTCCAAGTAAAATTATATTTTTCTTGTAATTAAAGTATTAAAAACAGATATAGCCTCCAGTTGAGAGATGGCTTTGAGACTAATACAGAAGTCTCTTGTGACGTCTGCCTCTGCTTGAACACCAATTTCCTAATCGTTAAGCTCTGAAGCTAACATGATCACAAAAATATGTTTTCCGTAACCCAAATACCTGGAGTTTAAATAATGCAATGTGCAAGTCATTTTCTGGAAGTAAAAATCATGTTTTAAATTTTTACTCTTGTAAACATAACACACTCATTTTATACTTAAAAAGTCAACAGAGTGACAAACTGATTTCTTGATCTTTGTCAAGTTTGATAGGAGACCCAAATCCCTGATTTAGTAGAGACCAACATGTCCTTTTACACATAAGCTTTACCACAATGAGCTTTATTTTGTGCTGCCTTGTTAGATGGTTTAATTGTGCCCATGTAATCCTGACAGAATTAAACCAAGAATTGTATCAATTCTGCAGGTGGGTGACTTGAAAACAGTTGCTTCATATTTTCACTCTCATATGTCTCAGTTTTAAATAATCAGCACCACAGTACGGTAGAGTTTCGCTTCTGACGAATTGAGTGTCCGTTTATGAAACATTACGTTGAATGGGTACATATTTATCGTAAATAGAATACCAAATTGGGGTGGGTATGAAGCAGATTAAGGCACTAATACAATCTCAGCATGTAGATTTAATTAACCACTCAAGCTTTCCATTTTGCAGTTTACAGCAATATCTAAAATCCAAAGTCAATTACACATAAACAATCAGCTTTCTCCCTTCACTCCTATGTGGAAATTCTTCCAGGACATTTTGACCTAGTCAAATCTGGTTCAGTTACCTGCTGTGGTTTAATAACTATACGGTTTGATTCAGTGATCATCCTCCCACTACACATTAGAATTTGTGTGCAAAGCAATTATTCATATACTCATTTAGGAACAATAAGTCTTAAATGAAACCACACGTCAAAATCCTGCATTAGGAATAAGACCTCATTGCAAAGTAAGGTAACTAAGAAGTGGGAGAAGAATTTTATTCTGTGCTGTCTCGGTCAGTCATGTAAGGGATTCCCTCACCAACCTCATGATACCCCTTTTCCGTGATGATTGCATAATTTACAAAGTATAAAATTCCCTCTTTTTTATTATAGTTTCTCTCTCGAGCTGCTTCATGCTGTGGATTCTCCTATTCCTGGATCATGTAAGATTGTGTTCCTGAAACCAGTCATTCCATTCCAAACACATTGTGAAAACCATGAACATTAGCCCAAAGAGTTCCCGTGTAAAAAAGAACCAGTATTAAGTATTAGTAATTACAAACATCAATCCCAAGAAAACCTGCATTAAAAAAATTCTTGTGACCTAGGCCTGGACTGGTAACACAGCATGCATGCAATAAGATCAGCTGTCAAGGTTACCCATCAGAAATGAACACCTCATTACACACAGGAATGCTAATGCTGAATGGGAAAATATTGAAGAGTTGTCCAATCCATTAGTTGTATAAAAAAGTAGAAAGCTAAAAATGACTTGAAAAAATGAGTCCAAAATCTTGGAAGAACTTCTACACAGCGAAGGAGAGTTGAAAGCCTTATTTCTGGTTTATGCAAATGGATTTCACTCATTATGCTGTACCTAAATTATACAGTGAAATATAAATATTGCCGCTTGAATAGCCCTTTAGAAAACATAATTGCTCCTCTCTTTACATTATTTTCCCCATCACAAATTGTTGCAAATTATAATTCCACAGCAAATGTTATTCATATATTCCATAAGCCACAATGTTATTTTGCAGTACAGAGCACCAGATAAAGTAGATGCAGCATTTACCAACTACAGTATCACCAAACCTTCAAGTCATGCCACTGAACATGAGAAGTGGCCTTGCTTGCAACAGTATGCATTTTACAGAATGTTCAAAATTGCTCACAGGTTTTGTGATAAAAGATAACTGCTGTGTTCAGTTACATTATATGCAAAACATCACAACATTTTGAATACTGAAACTGTACCAGCAATAAAAGTCAAATTTCAACTAATATAATTACTTCCTGCTCCGTTTTAAAAAAAAATCTTAAACATCTTTGTGTTTTCAATTTCCACACCACACGTAGGCAGGGCTATAATATTACTTTTGGAAGTGAGCATAAGTCAGAGGAAAAGTTAAACATCATAAGTATACGTAATAATAGCAAACAGATGGTAAAGTATTGCATGAAGTTAAACACTCCGGAAGTTTGCCAGGAAGATTTAATCTACTAGTGTTTGTTAACTCTCTGAATACAAACCTGTTTTTAACTTTGGTGAGTGGCGAGGTACTATTACATCAAATCACTTATTTCGACAAAGGTTCGCTCGTTACATGTAAAACATTTTTTTTTCTGGAACTATTGTACATTTCTCACAATGCCTCAGTAGCACCAGTCCACAGTGAGGCCAACCTCTGTCTCTATCATTCAGATGCACATTCACACTCACTCAAAGTCTGTGCAACTTTATTTCTGTCTCTCACTTAGAATTTTAATCAGTCCTCTTGGACATCGTTCTCTTACAGTGCTAAATACAAAGAATCAATCTTACGTACAATCACAACTGTGGATACATTAAGCCAGTCGCTCGCAATTTCATAACCTCATATTGACAGCTGCTCCTGTTCTGACTGCCATTCCTGTGACAGCATGGTAACAGCTGCTCTCAATGCCACTCGACCACTATTCCAGAAAAGCGTTAAACTTTCAGTAAAATCATTAAATAAACAGCATTCAAATAGACAAGTTGGAGTCCAATACTTTCATGCATAAAGTTATGCAAGATTGCTGCAGATACAATGATGCAGAGAAAGCAGAATTGTGAATTCAGGTAACTCAGAAGGTGTTTACTTTCCAATCAGAAGCTCAGAGGTTTGAGTGCCAGAGATGCCAATCATCACAAGTCTCAGTTCATACAATCAGAGAAATTTACAGCACAGAAGGGGGCCAATTAGTCCATCGAGTTCTCAGAGCAAAGTATTTGTTCAATCTCAGTGCCCTAACGTATCCCCATACCCCAACAAACCTTTATCCTACTACTTTTATCTACTTCCCTTTTGCCTTGGCAGGGCATTTCCACGTCCCAACAACTCACTGTGTGAAAACATTTCACTCAAGCTCTCCTTTCGGGCTCCTTGTGACTATCGTATACTTGATCCCTAATCACCGACTCCCCTTAAGTTACGTTACTTTACAACTGAGGCGCAGGACAAAGAAATGCATCGAAGTGGAGCATTCCATATCAAGGTGATAACAATTCCATTCGCCATCTAGAATCCATGATGGCTCCTTGAATAACAGAAGTGATGTGGTCATGAAGAAGTCAATGGGCGGAACCATTCTGCTCTCTCCATCAAAAGAGGATGCACAGTGGTGAGAGGCCCTAAAAGGGAAATCAGGAAATGCTTGGAGATAAAAACTCTAATATTACAAAACATTACAGGGAAGCTTTAGGGGGCAAATATTAATGCTTTGAAAAGTGCCGAAATGTTAATTGAATTGGAAAACAAATATCAGTCACCATTAAGTCTTAAAACTGATCCCATGGAAGGGCAAGAATAAGCAGGAATAATTTCTTTATAGTGTATCCTGTGAAGCACCATATCTTGATGACGTGATGAAGTTGTGTATCAAAAAATGATTATTATTATTATGACTCAATTAGTCAAATTCAAAAACGTATTTATTTGAGAAATATTCAGTTGCCACTCTGTTATCCTGTTCTTGTTGACAATAACCAGACTATTGTCATTTATTGCCAATAACACATTATGCAGATAAATAGTATTTGCCTATTAAATAGCAATGCTCCTTCAAAATGTACTAGCAATCTATCGACAAAAATCTATCAGATATAAAAATTTTAGGAAATTAATAATCTGAATGCAACACCCTTTGAACCAACAATCTAATTTGTAAACAAGATTTATAAATTAAACAGAAGGTTTTCAGTGCAGGAAATGTATTATTTTGCAGGACTATCACTGAAATTCAATCCACCGCATTGCTCTAAAAGGAAATTGAACATTACCATTAATTTAGAGCTGAGGTAGTAGCAAATAGACACTAATTTCTGCATTTGAAGTAAGAAAAAGTTCAAAAATACATGTAACTCTATATTGTCGCTCAGAATTACTTGGAAGTGTCATGGATCAAGGTTAAACTGAATGGATACAGTTCTACAGAGTTTATCTGATAGCACTTAAAATTGTAATCTATTAACCTGTTTGCTTATACAATAACATTCACACTATTTCTAATCAAATTTATTTTGTGAAGTGCTTTGAGACATTTAGTTTTATATGAAAAGCACAATATTTTCACCCACAAAAATATAGTCAACTCACTTTGCAGTATATTCTATGAAGGGCTTTGAGACGTCTCAACGATGCTATATCAAGTACAAGGATTATTATAATATAAATGCAAATTATTATTTTAATAATCAGGATTGGGAAGGAGTTATTCATGTATTAAATTTGAGACCAGCAAGACAATGTGCGAAGGGCTCGCCATACCTGTACATTCCCATGCACATACAGCATTGTATATTGTTGCAGTCACTCACCTTTGAAGTATGGAAAATGCTTCCAGAGTTGCTCGTCCATGCAAATGTTATCAGTACTAATCTTAACAAGTTTGCTAAGTGTTGCGCAATTGCTGAACACTGCTCTTAAACAGAACACTGACCATACAGTACTCCACAAGCACAATGGAATAAACTACAGGCCATGTTTATTGTTGTAAAAGCCCTCCTCCTTTACCTTTAATGGGCAATGATTTAAAAAAAACTTGAAAAAATACTTTATGTAAAAAGAAACCAACACAACTATTTTGAACCGGCAGCTTCCAAAGCCTAAGCCCAGATAAAATAAGAGTGTGTTTTATAAAGTGTGTACAACATAACAGAATGTGATTACAGCCTTCCCGAGGGGATAAATGACTGCAGAGATCAGAGGCCAGCTGCCTGAATGCTGGCCGTAACACACCTCAGAGACTGTAAACCTCATAGAGTTTGCTGATAAACCAAAGAAACATGCCAGTAAAGCAAATAAGCCCACAAATGGCAGCCAGCTGGCTGGATATTGTCTCACTTAAACCTATAACTACTGACACTTATTAGATACATTTTAAACTGCATCCTAGGAATATCCTTGCACAGATTTCAAAGGGGGTCTAATTCCAGCAGGAAATACCATTGACCCTAAAATAACTTTCCTCCCCGCTCCATGCAATTCTCATTTTCGAGCAGAATAATTAAATCTATTTTTTTCCTGCAACGCAAAGCTTCACTGAAACGCAGAATATTCTGAACATAAGGAGTTGCCCTTCACCTCACATGTTATAACTTAACTTCTTAACATACAATTTCAATAGGTTTCAATACTCCACAGATATATTCACATCAATCCAGTCAGGAGAAATCTCAAACTCCAATTTTTGAACCACTAGGAAGAATTGTGGAGTTCTGTAGCTTAGTGGTTAGAGCACTCGCCTCGCAAGCGAGAGGACCTGGATTCGATTCCCAAGCAAAGCAAAACTTTCCTTGCTCCACACGACTCTGTTTACCTAGCAGTAAGTAGGAACCCGGTCATTAGTCGATTGGCAGATCACTTTTCTAGGGGTAATATTCTCTTCAACATAAATAAATAATTTGTTCACTCACTCCATAAATATTTATGGGACACTGCTGTGCACAATTGATTCCCGTAATTTGTCTACAAAATATACAGTCAATTCACTTTACAGTATATTCTGTGAAGCACTTTGAGATGACTCAAAGCCCTGGTAAGATACTATATCAAATACGAGGATTATTATTCTTATTACTATTATTGTTATTACATTCTTATGTAATATGGAAATCAGATTGAACAATCTAGGTCAAGCCCAGCTTCTCAAAACAGTAATAGATGGTGAGCTAACACTAATGACTCTACACTCCGTCACATTAACATACAAACCTTAACGTACAAGTATAAACATAGAACAATTCCTGTCAACCTACAAAATAGGATTTTTCATCCAAAAATTGACGGTATTGCAAGTAATGCACGACAAACTTGGATGCTCAATGGACTGTTTCAAATTTCAGGGCTGTCTGTGTCGTAATCTACTTATGACACTTGTGGGTGGAACGCTTATCTTTCCTGGGGACAACAGCACTAATAAGGGAAATGGTTCTGATGTACGACCATGTGCAAGAAAAATATGATTTTCAATTTGGCCACAGGGAACCAAAACAAATGTCTGCCAATATAACGGTGCACAATCTCAGCTTCTCAGTTGCAAGATGTGGTCAAGAAAGAATGGATGCATTCACATTAGACGCAGGAGTTTGCTGTTTATAAACATTTCTAAAACGTTTCTTTCTCAAGCTTCACTGTTTGAACTCCTATTTGTCTGCTTTTTTTCATCGGCCAACTTGTATGCAAAGATTGAAGTGAAATACTGCATTGGAACATCACCTAAATCATAAGATGAAGTAACTGGTGTGGGTTTGAACCGGCAACCTTGTGATCCAGAGGCGTAACTGCCACCAACTGACTCACACTGCCATTAATATCTGCATATCATAGGAGGAAAGGAAGAATGAAAGAGATCAGCAGTTGCGCAGTTCAGTTGTTCATCGATGTTTTGACAATGAATGAGTCAAAAGCACAAGCTCGTGAGATCAGGAAGAACTGGACAGTGTTGCTATTGGCAGGAGGATTGTTTTGGAGAGAGGAGAATTAGCCCTAAGGAAGTCTGATGAGAAAATGGGAAAAAACCTTTCGCAAGTATCCAGGTTCTTGATTTATAATACGTGGAAGCCTTGCGATCATCCAGAAAGTTTACAGCTCTGACCACCAATTCAGGAAGCCTGGAGGCATCAACCATCAGAATGAGTAGTCAATCTGCAGGGAGATGTAAAATAAGGCAGCTATTTATCTGGGGGGGGTTGTTTAATGTGCGAGGAGACAGGGGTTATGGAAGGGTCACATGTCTTGTTGGGTTAGCAATGGGGAATCTGTTTTTGCAAGGAGGTGATTTTTGGCAGTATTGCTGGTGGGAAGGGAGAATTTGAAGAAGGTTGAAAGTAGGTCAGGTCAACTCCAGGCAGATGTGTATGGCAAAACCGAGTCACTGGATTCAATGGCATCATTGGGTGCCTGGAAAATCAAAGGGAAATTTCTCTTCAACCTCCCATTCCAAGGTATTTTAAACATTTGTTTTAGAAAAAAAATCAATTATCTTGTCAAAAGTAGTGGGTGGTTCTGTGCAAAATGGGAAATCCAGTAGTGTAACCTCAATGCATTTAGTAAATTCATAATTAACATTGGTGTCTAAAATACAAGATTTACAGATTTGCAAAATGCAAATCCTACAGATACCTGAAACAAAAACAGAAGTCGCTGGGAACACTCAGCAGGCCAGGCAGCATCTATGGAGAAAGGGAAGTGAGTCAGTGTTTCGGGTCCACGACCCTTTGTCAGAACTGAACTACAGATATCTTGATTGCTCCCGTGTCAAAATATTGAGAGGCAGCAATAAACAGAATGTTGGACTTCTTGTCTAATCAGTTGTGTTCAGATCTTCAGAAGTCATATTCAAACAGCATAATGCTCTGGTCCGTCCGCACCTAGAGTACTGTGGTCAATTCTAGTTGTTGCCACGTAAGGGAGCTTCTCAGACCCTCAAACCAGTGCAGAGGAAAGCCACGAGGATGATCTATCCTCCTGGTAAGAGGAATGAGCTATGAGCAACGATTAGACAAGTCAGGGCCCTTGAAAAGAGACGTCTCCTAGGAGACCTTATAGAGGCGCATAACATTTTAAATGGAATTCAGAAAGTATAATTAGAACAATATTTCCAGATGCACTGAGATACATCTGGGCACTGGCAGTATTCCCAATTTACAAAATCAATTCAAGAACATTACAAATTAGTCCCAGTACTTAATATGCTCTTAAATTATTGGTAGCCCAGCACTAATCAAAAATATTCTATTGCAGACAAATGTCAATTCCCTGAGCATTTTGCAATCCTGCACAATTGCACATTCGAACAAAGCTTTCTGATGAGCGATTGGAACTCATTTATTCATCTTTATCACCAATCCTTACTCAACTTACAGAAAACAGTATCTTACACAAAATACTTAATACTGTATTACTAATTTTGAAAGGCAGTTATTAAACATGACAACTTAGCCTGAGGAACTAAAACGTTAATGCTGCTGTTTCTGAGTTATTGTCAAACAAGAAAACACTAACAGAACTATTTGAATAAATCAACAACATACTAAACCTGACATAATGACAAATGGGACTTAGGTTTTGTACATTAAACCAGCCCACTTTCTCACATGTAAATCAGTAACGTAGGGTTATGATAAATCTAAACTCTTACTATTCAAAATAACATTTATTTAAGTCATTTGCTTTGGGAAATTCAGAAGTGGCATTATCAGTGACCACATTAGGATATTTTATATGTACAATTGAAAAAAGCACCAGAAATTTCTTGTAAGAATGCACAAACGAACTGTGCAACAATTACTCGATGACAGGTTGCTAGTTAGCATGAAAAATGTTGCACCACTTTATGGCTCACGTGCCAGGCAGAGTCTCGGAGCGTTGCACACTGTTGAACAGAAGCCTGGTACTCCTGGAGTTTACTTGCTGCGGAAACCTGGGGATTTCAGTGAAAAGGATTTTTATTTTGATTTACCATTCTAGCAGGCAGTTCTTGGAAGTGTCTTCTTAGGCAATTAAGTAGCAGTTGATGATGTGCCAAACAGTGAGTGCTGGGTTTGCACATTGCAGCAACTTTTAGATTTTATGAAAACTGAAGATGCAAACAAGTAAATTCTCACTCAGCACTATTTCCCTCACCCTTTCAATCTGTTCCCCTTTTCTCTTGAAGGCACGGAGTCCCGTTGAAGGAATGGAAGGGACACTGCATGGAGCAGGAAGCAGGATGCGTGCCTCCAGGGAGAGTGGACATTCCATTCCAACAATCTATCTCTGGAATGGCCACGTGTAGGTGGGATGCGTGGAATTTTCAGTTTGGTTTGGATACTCTTAAGCACGGTGATGGGTTTCCGCATGTGTCAGACATCCGGCTGAACAAACATAACACTGCATCGAACATTTGAAAGGCTGAAGGTCTGAAAGGAAAATCTTCAGTCAGTGGATGTGTGCGGTTGTAAATTTCTAGTCGGGGCAGACCAGTTTTGAATTGAGTTGGTGTGGCCCAATTCCAGTTCTTCACCAGCACAGTTCTGGTAGCTGAATTTAAAAAAAATGCCAAAACCTGGAGATTAGGCCATAAGTGGTGCTTTAGCAGACTGGAGCTACAGGCCTGATCCCAATACATGAGTACCCCCACCACTACTGAATTAGTCTAATATCCCCATTTGTGTTCTTTACAGCATGGCTGGCTTTAGCATCCTGCTTGTCCCTTGTCCCCTCCACCATCGGCGGCCGTGCTTTCAGTCACTCTCTCTCCCCCAATCCCTCCTCGCCTCGCCTGCTTCTTCGCCTATTTTAGATCGCAAATGAAGACCTTCCTCTTTGACCGTGCTTACTGTCACCTTCTCCCTTTCCCTGGCTCAGCATCAGAGCACTGTTAAGTGCTCCAAGACACTGTCATCCTTAAATGCAAGTTGTTGTTGTACGGTATACCTCTGTAGATGGAATTACTGAAGTAAATGTACCTTTATTAAAAGCAAGGTAGTGCAAGAGTTAAAAAAAATCTGGAAACATTTAATAGGAACCTCCATTACCTTGGCCAGCACCAAGCTGGGTTTCTTTTAGTAATTGTTTCCTTAAGGCAGAACTTTTAGCACTAATAGGTTTTATTAAAACTTCCAATTGGGTCAGTAAACCCCTCATTATGCTGTTTTTACAGCATGAAATTAAAAGAGAAGAGGTGAAAGGTCTAAGCTAAAATTTGACACAGAACTACTCCAAAGGTGATGTTATGATTAGAAACACAAGGGTTCAACTGGCCAGGCCACATAAACATCCGACTCTATCACTGCAATAGCACAGAAAAATCCTGACAGGATGAAATACGCCAAAGTTAAGTTTCCTAGAAATAAGCTACTTTAAAATAGAAAGTATTGGAATACTTATATCATTTATTTTCTGAATTGAAAGGGGGGGAATAAAGTGGAAAATGTATAATATGAAGAGAATGTATCAAATCAATTATTTTACAAATTGCAATTCTTTTTGTATTGTAAGGTTGAGAAGCAGGGCATGGGTTCATGCCCAGGATCTCCCACATCTTAAGTTATAATCTCAGCCAAGGAGGTAATAGTGGAAAGCAGATGTTTCTTCACAGCAGACAGGGGAAGCGCTTAGCACAATAAAACACATTTTATTGTGAAGTGATTTGTTAACTAACTATTATTAGTACCAGCCCATCATACAACTCTGCATAAACCGAGCAAAATGATCAGTTTCCAACTTCACAGAAAGGCCAATCATGCCACTTTTAGGGACACTTTTTCCAAATACTGTGTTGTTTCTTTCTAACTGAGTTGATCCCCGATTATTGCAACTGTTTTAATTTGAACAATGGTTTAAGGACATGCCATGACTTACAGCCCATTCTAACCAGGACATGTCAGCAGAAAAAATGACCCAAAGACATTTCCGGTCTTGTGATGGACCAGCACAGTTTCAACTCAAGATCTACCATACAATTCTCCCAATTTAGAGGTGTAGCATAGCAAACTCCTTAGACAAGTCCTTTGTGCTACGTGCTCTCAATTATTTGAAAATGTCATCAGTTATCAGGTACCAGTGAGTAAAGTTCTGTACATGATCTGGAGCACTCAGCTATGAAGCAGCCTCTTAACAATGATGCAAACAGCTGATCAGGTCTAAGGTCATCAAATCAATTTTGAGCTCCACTTCAGCTTTTCTTCAAAAAACAACTGCCGCACATATCTGAGAATGTGAATCGATTTCTCAAATCTATTGCTATTAACTCATCTATTGTTGATTGAATTGTGCTAGTTTTATCTCAGGGTCTTCAAATAGATCTCATATATATAAATATAATATATAAATAGATCTAATAAATAAAGCAGAAGCTCTGTTCGTAGTTATGACTTTGTTAGATGCAATCCAACTCTGATAACTTCAGTATAGCAGTTAACTCCAGAGAAACCAAACATGTTTCCAGATTAATAGAGTGTCTGCTGCCTCACTTACTGGCCCTCACAGTGTTTGACCATTGCAACTTCGTAAAGTCTAATATCTGTTCAGTAGATGCTATGGAGAACTAACCTCTGCCCCATCAGCACCCAACGATTATGCTGTCCAATATCCAGATTCTATCATTGAGGAAATGAAGGGTGAGAGATCAATGGCTCTATCTGATTTAATTCCATTTTTAAAAGTTTATGGCAATTAAAACCAGCTGAAAGTACCAACAAATCTTAAAATTCAGCAAAAATGAAGAACACTGAAAATTATGGGAGAAATAGGAACACCAGTCTCTAAAATAATAGACTAACCCGGATCCTACAACTGTCATTCGCAAACCTGCGCTATTCCATTTAACATGAAAGTATTGGCCAAAGAAGCATTAAAAGTGCGTTCGCCCAAAAAACACGCAGTCACTACACTTTATCATATAACCTGGGAAGAGTTTTGGACCGGCCTCCTGATATGAAGGCATAAAACCAAATGTAAGGATTAATATTGTTATTATTACAACAAAATCCATGGTAACTTCAGTCAGGTCACTGTGACATTATCACTTCAGTAAAAGTACTTTTGTAACCACAAATAAAATAAAATATTTTGTAGTTTTATGAACAAAGTTAAGCAGATTTTAAGCTTTTTTTAATAAATAGTAGATTAATGTATATGACATATATTCAAGGACTGAAGTGGTTTTAAAGTGAAGGACCACCACCACGTTCCCAGGGAAAATCCTGAGAAAAGAGTGATTAATAACACCTAGGAAACAAGTTAAAGTAATCAGTCTTCATGACCACAATTCATCCTCATATCAAACTTACATCTTGTTTGATAGCTTGTAAATACTTCAAATTCAACTTCTTAGCTGCGGAAACTAAATTGCTTTATCAATTAGAAGTATTCCCAGTGAAATAACACTAAAACCTCCTTGCGGAATGATAACTGAATACAAGATAATTAATATACTTTGTTCCTTTCAGTTTTATTTGTAGAAGAACCATTAATATATTGCTTCCTGTGGCCTACACACATTAGCCTTAAATTAGAATTTTATTCCTCCCAGTACGAATCTCTACTAACATTAATTATGGGCATAAATCGTCTCCTGGTTCCAAATTACTTGACAATTAGCCCAGCAGTGTTTCAAACTAAGATCCGCCTGGGAAAAAGGCTGATTGATTGTGGTGCTGATAGCGAAATTTGTCGGAGCCAGCAGAACTAATAATTAGACAGTTATTGATTTCAGAGGTGATGGTGGGAGGGGCGAGCTGACAGTAAACAGAACCAGATAAAATGCTAAGGACAAAATCTCCTACTGACAGACCATTTATCAGAATCCTCAACAGGGCACATTAAACGTTGCTCAATGATTAGAGAGCTGGAAAATTTAATTCCATTCCAAGAAAGGCACTATTGGTACTTTTTTTTCTCTGAAAAGTCAGTCCACATTACCGGTCGTTCTTAACATAACTCCTCCGTGAATTGTTTTGTAGTCAGTATTGTTGAACATGCTTGTAGCCAGTAACGTCAGAGCACAAGTGCACTACCCTCTTAACATTCTGCTCTCTCATTACCATATTTTGATCGGCAGCAGAGTGCTGCCGGCTTTATATTATTTCTGAACTGCCATATTTCTGCTGACCTTTAGAAGGGATTTGAATCTGTGTTGGTGGCAATTGAATGTGTGGATCACGGCAGCTTTGAAACTTTGCTGAAGCCGCTCCAGATTGCGTTTCCTTGCTGCGTCATTCTCAAGGAAATTAAAATCATCAATAATAGTGAACTGGAACACTCGCCCAGAATCAGAATCAATTCAGCCCAGTCAACTCTTTGCTTGACTTGTTCGAAGAAAACAAATTATTGTGGACTTGACAAACATACCAGTTATTGCAAACAGCCACAAGCATACATTTGAGTTTGAGTTAACTTGTTAAACTAACTCAGAGATGGAGATTAGTTACTAGCAGTGCTCTGGTAGTGGGATGCAGTGTCACCAGTAAACTGCCAGTTCATTTTAGTCAGCATCTAATGAGGTAAAACAAGCTTATTTTGTATCATGTTATCCTGAGAAGTGTAAATAAACCTGAGCAACTGTTTTGTTTAATAGATAAGCCAGTCAAGGTCAGTTTTTTTTTCCCTAGCACAGCAAAGAGACCAAATATTAGGCCTGTTTTTCTCCCTCCATAATTTTCAGCATTAGCAATTGAAAAAGATATGAAAGGTGCAAGTCAAAGTTCTGATCCTGAAAGCCAGAAAATGTAGGCATATTCTCTTCTCATTTCCTCCGTCCAACACACATGAAATGTATCATTAGAAGATACAGTGACACAGGCACATACAATGGTGCATCAGCCCACCATTATCACCAGAGAGAACACTTCTCCATTCCTACAGGACTGCCATTGACCTAATAGCTCACTTCCCCGTAGTAGAAATGTAAATCAAATGGATATCGCGAGAATTTGCAGTTTATGGTTCTAGTTTTGAAGATGTATCTGCAGGTTAGATGGGGGAGAACCAGTAGATGTAGTATATTTAGATTTTAAAAAGGCATTTGACAAAGTGCCACAGAAAAGGCTATTGCACAAGGTTAAGGCCCACGGGATAAATGGGAGCATATTAGCATGGATTGAAGAGTGGCTAACGGGTAGAAAACAGAGAGTAGGGATAAACGGGTCATTGTCGAATTGGCAGGAGATGTAACTAGTGGAGTGCCACAAGGATCAGTGTTTGGGCCTCAGCTATTTACAATTTACATCAATGATCTAGACGAGGACATTGAATGTAATGTATCTAAATTCGCGGATGACACTAAACTAGGTGGGAGAGTAAGCTCCGAGGATGATGCAAAAAGATTGCAACGGGATATAGATAGGCTCGGGGAGTGGGCGAGTAGGTGGCAGATGGAATTTAAGGTGGGGAAGTGTGAAGTTATTCACCTAGGTAGCAAAAATAGAAAAACAGATTATTTTCTAGAGGGGGAAAGATTAGATAGTGTTAGTGTTCAGAGGGAATTGGGTGTCCTTGTACACCAGTCTCAAAAAGTTAGTTTGCAGGTGCAGCAAGCAATTAAGAAGGTGAATGGCATGTTAGCGTTCATTGTAAAAGGTTTAGAGTACAAGAGTAGGGAAGTCTTGCTGCAACTGTATAGGGCCCTGGTGAGACCGCACCTGGAGTTTTGTGTGCAGTTTCGGTCTCCTTATTTAAAAAAGGACATACTTGCCCTGGAGGGGGTGCAGCGTAGATTCACTAGGTTAGTTCCTGTGACGAGGGGACTGACCTATGAGGATAGGGCTGTATTCTCTAGAGTACAGAAGAATTAGGGGAGATCTTATTGAAACATAAGATTCTTAAAGGGCTGATAAAAGTAGACACTGAGGGATTGTTTCCCCTGGTAGGAGAATTTATAACCAGGGGTCACAGTCTTAAAATTAAGGGTCAGCCTTTTAGAACAGAGTTGAGGAAACATTTCTTCACTCAGAGGGTAGTGAATTTATGGAATTCACTACCTCAGAAGGCTGTAGATGCTCAGTCCTTGAACATTTTCAAAGCTGAGACTGATAAATTTTTTAAAAATAGAGGGATTAGGGGATATGGGGATAGGGCAGGTAATTAGAGTTAGGTCAGAAGATCAGCCATGATCTTATCGAATGGCAGGGCAGGCACGAGGGGCCGAATGGCCTACTCCTGCTCCTAATTCTTATGTTCTTAGTGAAACCAATAAAAATAATCCAAACATTTTCTGTAAATTTAGCTGCAGTCTACTGCTAAATACTGCTAATAGGTCAGTTTATTATATCAACCATTGGCAATAGTGGTGGACTAGTTAGGTTGACCTGAGATTCCTAATATTTACTGGGAACATCAAAAGTTTCTTGAAGTAGGCACAGAGTAAAGCTATACATGGTTTGGGAGCAGGGATGGAGGAAGGAAGCATAGAGAATATAGTTTGGAAGAAGAAAACAGCAAAGATAAGATGAAAGAGTTTATTTTTTCAATAAAATAATTTACCGGCAGAGCCAAACATTCCACAGTTGTGTACTTAGTGCCATGAGGTAATGTTACTTAGTTACAGACCAAACATGGTTTCTGGGTGGCTAGCATAAACCAGCCTGACCAGAAAGGTGCAAATCCAGATTCTAGAATTACATAAAAAGTAATACTTTATGCACGTGGGTATTCAAATTACAATATTCATTTTTGGAAAGGGAGGATTATCTCTTTTATTTCTAAAACTGCCCTTGTTTTTTTCCTTCTAAATCTCCTTCACTTTGTCTTTACATCAATCAGTACTTGATAATCTTGACCAGAAATGAATTTGTTCCAAACAAAAAGGGTCCCTTAATCTAAATCTCATTATCTGCACCAACAGGTCAATTGGATTTAAAATGAATATCCTCTGCTGGTTCCAAAACTAAAAATAGCAGGTTCCAGACCTTGAAGCAGTGGAAAGGTCTGACCCCGATAGTAAAGTGTTTAATTAAAATGGTATGTTGGACCGGCTTACTTGTTTTGCCTTGTCATTCCACCCTCTTCTGTGCCAGTTCCAAGTGGCCAGCAAATGGTTTCTGGGTTGCTTAAATTTTAATTAGAATAACCTGATGGGCAGTTATCCTGTTTTCCCTGTAACAATTTAATGCATCACACTACAAAGTGCTGCATATAAGAGATTAACTATTTGCAACCTTGACTTCAACTGAAACATAAGCTTGCTTTGAAAATTCCCAGTGCATATCATAATTTCCAGTAATTGAGAAGCTCTTGTCAAATAATGTTATGGGATCCATTAGATCTATCCGAATAGCAGATGGCACCTTGGCGTTGTACATCAGCAACAGGGCTTTTTTTGACCCATTGAAGAACAATTATAGACAGACATTATTTGGTTAATTTGATAACTCACCTTTCAATAAGTCTACTCAGCTGCACGAACAAGAATTACTGGCAATTGNTTTTTTTCTTAAAAGCTCACATTTTCTGTGGTACAGCAAAATCTTCTAAAAGTCCAAAATTCATCCACTTACCAAAGGAGTACCTGAGAAAGAAAAAGAAAACTTGTAAAAGACGACATAGCATTCAGCGCACGGTGTCCTGAAGTACCGGCAATGGCAGAGCAATGCAGTTACGGCAAGAGTGTTACATGGCAGTAAACTATTGTAGGGGCATCGTAATCCACATCAGCAAAATTTGATTCATAACTGAAATCTAAGAGTAGATTGTAAAGAAGGAACAAAACCACTCCTTGCAGAGTTATGTTTGAAACATAGCATATTCCGTTTGAATTTTGTGTGAGGAATTTATACAGCTTTGGGCCTATATTTTTTTTTACCAACTGTGTGCACCAATGCAACCAGGTTATTGACACATAATGATCCTCACATGGGAACATTAAAAATTGCACCAACATTACTGTTGCATTATCGAGGAATAATTTGCTGTTGATTACCAGACAGGTATCTATAATGTCATCAATATTGCTCAGACGCACTTCTCATAGGCTAGAATATTTCCTTAGATAGCAGCAGTTAGCTATGTTGCAAAAGCCGTACAGCACCTGAAATTAGGTAATGTCTCTGAGCAAGGAGGCTAACTTGCTTTTTGGTCATTGTTTTGCAATGTACTAATTAAAAGTGTAAAGTACAACTGTTTCAGCAAATAGCTACATCAGCATTGCAAGCAAATGATTTATTAGCTTCTGTTTTCGCCCACAAAATACAGTCAATTCACTTTACAGTATATTCTGTGAAGCGTTTTGAGACGTCTCGAAGACGTGATCAGGCACTATATCAAATGCAAGGATTATTATTGTTATTATCAAATAGCAGGCCAATTCAAAATTCAACATAATTTCAAGTTTTAAAATCTAATTGTAGAGAAGGAGTCACTCCTGCTATCCATCCTGCTAATGCCAGGCTACAGCAGCATATTCCTCATAGCCTGACCCTCATTTCCCAAGTACTGCATCAGATAAGAATGGTTAGTTATGGCGATTACCATGGTAGGTCTGAGGAGATGCAGGAACAGCTGGTTATGACACCTCTGGAACAATTATTCAAATATTTCAATAAAAAGCATCACAAATTTTTATCGCTATTATGGACCCAGTCCTGGTCAGGCAACAGACAAGTAGGATGTCCAGTTACCGTCTTTCATGTAAAATAAGCGTTTTAAAGCTTTACAAACTAACCCGATTGGAAATCAAAGTGTATGCTGTTATATAAGACAAATGGCTGAGTTGTAGCTTAATTCATTGTAGCTTAAAACAGGACAAAATATTTACATTTATTTATAACTAATGAATTGATGCTGTACTCTCCAAAGCACAGTACATCACAACTGAAACATGCATAAAGAAGGTTAACCAGCCTTAATGTTTTCCACTTCCTTCCAGAATTTGATTCCTGTTGTATATTATAGCCACCAAAAGCCCACACACAAATCACTTTTTATTAATTGTTGAAATTATTTAGTTCTCAGTTCTGCCAAGTCACAGAGAGACTCTTTAGACCTCCACACAGCTAAATGTGTGAAAATACTCAGTAATTACTTTAGTTTGGCAGGTTTATATGAATTGACCATTGCTTGTATTTATAAAAACAGCATGTATACTGCAAGGTAATATTTCTCCAATTACAAGTGCCCTGGAGTTCTTCAGCAAGACCCTTCCTTCCGTCGCTATAATCAAATACCCTAGAGGAGAAAACTTCCTCTGCATTGCTTTTTCCTTCCTAGGAATATGGACAGTGTAATTACAGAGTTTAGGAGCCCAGTTTGGAGAGCTGCAACCACAACAAAGAGAATGCTGAAACCAGACAAGTGGTTTCATTTACCACCATTCCAGCTTATTTCCTCCCCTACAACTGCTGCAGAATAGTTAGGTTTGGCACCAACTGAAAACAGCTGTCAAAGATGTAAATTACTTTTGCTTTGTCTAATGATGCTCCTTATTCGGTTTCAATAAAAACATTCTTTTATTAAAAACCCGGATTGTTATTAGAAATAATCAATTGTAGTCCACTCGGAGGATTCATTTCATAATCCTGAATGTGGCCCATCAACAAACCAGCTGATTATTTTAACAACTTTTTAACACAGGCATAGTGAGCTGTAATAATTATGAGGCATTCTTAATAGCTTTAACCTTTTGCCCTTACCTTCCTAATAAGTGCTTCAAATGTCAAAGCTGTTTTTGGTGAAAGCTCTCCCGGTGAGGGCAAAAGGGTTAAACATTTAAAACAATTTTAAAACTCTTCATTATTTTGTGCCAATTTGAGATGAAGTGTGGAGAGAATCGGGTCAATCATTCACCCAAGCCAGTACGCATTAAAATTGAATCTCACCGTTCATCTTAAAAAGGGGGAGGGAAGGAAGGAAGACCATATCCACTATTCAGATGCTCTCCATGTCTCCATCAGAAGTTTACATATGGATTTAGATTATATCAGCATCGTCTTAGAATAAAATATCAAAACTCCCTGGAAACAAGACCGAAAGAAACAGGATGCGGCCTTCAAGTGATGTCATTGTACAAAACAATCGAAAGGATTTTTCTATTTAAAAAAAATAAATCTCGTTACTGAAGGAAGTTTCACAGCAGCAAATCTTTGAAGCTGTAGTAAGCAGAGACAGGGTTACGTTCCACACTGTGAATTCCTCGCTTCTTGCTTTGAACAGCAAATGTACAACAGTGGGGATTGAAAAAAAATTTCACTTTGAAAATATTCCTGGGGAGAACTCCTGAGGTGCTCGATGGCAGATAGCAGTGGTTTATTCAAATTAAAATTGATTAGCATCAGAATGCCTGTCTCTTAAGTGCTCCAGGTGTAAATTGAGTTTTATTGAGAGGGTGGGGGGAATAACTTCATCTTGCTCATATATTCTATCCATTCAATGTTCTTCTTTTGAATACAGCATTGGAACAAACACCATAGGAATGGAAAAGGCCATTGCAGGTCCATCTGGATGATCTCAAAGTAAAGGAGACATTTAAAAAAGTAATCCTATATTAATCTACATCTCGTGCCCCTCAACTGGCTTCAGCATTCAAACTTTAGCGTCCACCAAATGTCTCGATTCTAATAAGATATCTGTGCCACTTTAAGGCAGAAACAAGTGTAACATCCCTTCAATCTTTGGCATTAATGTCAGGGTCTCATTATTCCTGCAGTGATGCATAGAGGTCACAAACCAGCGGCTATAAACTATGCCTGGAATTAAGCACATTCTATAAATAGGGAAAGGAGGGACTGTGGACATCTCAAAACACATCCAGTCCAAGGTTTACATGGTTTTATGAACTTCTTCTTTTTGCCACATTTTAACAAATGAATTTAGACTTCACATTCTGGCTTTTAGCCCACTTTACATACTCAATAGGTTTGGTTATATCAGATGTAAAGCACCATGGCTTAGTCCAGACATCAGTCACTCGGAGAATCCAGATGCCACAGGAATTCCTGCGCACACAGGAAAACATTGCTTCAAAGTAGCTTCGCACAGGGACAAACTTCTACCCCCAGTCAGTCTAGATCTTTCGTCAGATGTGAGCAATGTAGCCTAACAACAATGGTTTGTACATGGCTCAGAGATACAAAATGTGAAAAATACTTAAATAAGAAACAAAGTCAGTATTTATTAATAATCAAAACAGAGCAATATTCCCAATCCTACACTGTACTTCCATTCTGCTTGCATTTGAGTTTAGTTTGATATTGCACAATAAGATTTTAGAAGCTACTGCACAAAGCAACAGCTTTGTAAAAAAAATTTTATCAGGAACTGGAAAGCGCCACACTTCTCAAAATTCCACTTCTGTTTGATTCAAGTTGGTCAGATCAGCCTCCACCACAAAGAAAATCTGAAAAATCCTTTAATTCTTTTATTTTACTGAGATTGGATTCTGGTTTAATCTACGTGCGGTCTTGAATTTGAAATAATCCAGTCTGAAATAAAAATAATAATCCTTGCATTTGATATAGCGCACTTCACGTCTTCTAGACGTCTCGAAGCGCTTCACAGAATAGACTGTAGAGTGAATTGAGTGTAGAGTATATTTGAGGGTGAAATGCGGCAACCAATTGCACACAGCAGTGTCCCACAAGCAGTCGTGGTTTGAAGTGACAATTTATTATTGTTTTATTTTCTTGAGGGATTATTATCAGGCATGTGGAGTAAGGAAACTTGCCCAAGGCCCCTGACACATTCAAAATGGTTACCATGCTGTCAATCAACCTCTGCTGTGTCAATCAAAATTTCCTCTTCTCCCATTATTCCCGATGCTTTCCAATATATTTGATCCAGGCTTCAGTGTTTATACTTGAGACCATAACAGTGAGATGGATATCCAGTAAACACCCTGTAAATAATCCCTCAAGAAAAATAAAATAATAATTTTGTCACTCCAACCACGACTGTTTGTGGGATACTGCTATGCACAATTGCTGCCGCGTTTCGCCCACAAATATACAGTCAATTCACTTTACAGTATATTTTATGAAGTGCTTTGAGATGCCGAGATGTGAAAAGCACTATATCAAATGCAAAGATTTTTATTATTATACAAATGTAACAGAAACACTTACAAATCTATCAAAACCATCTTAGTTTGTTTTATATAAGTAACGAATATCAGGGGAAGTGAAAAACAACCAAACTGAAATTGGTTTCATTCTATAAAAATATTCTCCACCAAACTACATCTGGGAATGGTTGTTATATTTTAACAGCAGCCTCTGAAATGACAATTACAGACTTCTCTGCATTTCAAAGGAAAGTACAGTAAGTTTAATAATGGAAATGAGGTATTTGCCTTTTTTTTGAAAAACTACACTTGCAGTTTAGATGGTCAACGGAACACCCAGGGTTTAAATGCACTCACTTGTCATCCATCTCGTGGTAAGGGTTTGCCTTAATATATGTCAACTAAAGGCAAAGGAGGTTTTTTAGTATTCAAACTTTAAGTCCATTTTAAAATGGATACTTTTCTTCTGTATATGAAACTGGCGGCAGAGAAACCCACATCCTTTGTCGAGAGTGAGTGAGCGCACAAGCCATTTTGTTTATTGCTGGTTTTATGGATATTGTCAGTTCCACAATTTTGAAACGATTATTATGCTTTTTCCAAAGCACGAGACCTTGACAGCCCCACGAAATGGAGCCTTTTCCCCCTTCAAGTTTGCATCTGGTGATCTATGGCAGGCATGGTTCAGGGTAATGGTAAGACCAGAATAAGGGCCGGCATTGGGCTCAGCAGGCAGTCTAATTCTGATCTTATAGAAATATTTCCACCACAGCAGGTGATGCCTGTGACCTGGCAGTATAACACCTCATCGCTACGGTCACAAAATTAAATTACGCGTCTGTTGTGAATGTATTGGGCCAGTCGGAATTAATTTCCCCTTTTCCCTCTGATCAGCCATCCTCAACCATTCATGTAAAGGATCAGAGAAGCACAGTGCGCCACCGTACCGAAACAAGCCATTTGGCCCATCATGTCTGTATTGGTGTTTTTCTCCACATGAGCCGGCTTCATTTAGACAATTGCAGATGTCTTTCACCCATTGGTGATTTAGGATTACGTGTTCAGAATGAGGTATATCTCGTCTAACCAACCTCAGATGTTTTTGAGAAGGTGGCATCCAAACTTGACTGTGGAAACTGGAATTACATAATGTACTTATCCTTCCAAAAGTGGGTATGACAAAGTACCACATGAGAAACTCCTTCACAAATTCATGTCATTGATAATCAAGAGATATGGACATAGATTTGAAATTGATTGAAAGGAAGGAGGCAGAGGGTAGTTGTTGGAGGAGCTCAGTCAAAATGGGGGAAAGAATGAAATGAGGTGCCTCAGGAATCTGTAAATTTCTTTGTATACATTCATGACCTGAGTTCACAGACTCAGTGATAGGTTACATTACATTTGCAAATGACACCGAGTTATCTGAAGCTATCTATTCTAATCCCAATCATTTGCTCTTTTCCCCTACTTTTTAAAATATTTTTCTTCAATAATTTATCTAGTTCTCTTTTAAATACGTCTACGGCCTAGGCTCCAACAGTCATTTGTGGTACAGTCTAACAAATGTCTGTAAACAATAATTTCTTCTACTGTCCCCTTTTTCCCTTGTAGTGATAATACTCAATTTATGGCCTCTTATTACTGACTCACTGATCAGTGGACAAAGTCTGTATTTATGTTATCAAAACCACTCATAATTTTGAAGACTTCTAATCAAAGAACTTGCCGAGATATACGTACTGTACGTAAGGGAGACAGATTGTTGCTCAATATTTATTTAAATCATAATTATATCTGGCGAGACTCACAAATTACCACCAGTTAAGACATAAATCAATACAAATGAGTTTCAATAAAACAAGTCCTTTTATTACTTTGTGATTCCCCCCTCCCATCCCTTCTTTTTAACAGTACTACCATATTGCAATCAATCAAATAAAACGGAATATGGCCATTGCCTTTTTAAGACATCTTTAAATGCCATACAGTTTTACTGATTCTGGCTGCTGTCTTTCATTAAGAACACATTGAGAACACGTGCCCCTTAGTTCATCCATGGCAGAAATTCAGACTTTAATATGTCTGTGTATTTTATAAACTGCATTTCCATCTAATCTGTTTGCAATCTAATATATACCGTGGTATGGAACTTTCCTATAAATTTACAGCAAATTATTTTACAATAAACCAGCAGTAATGATTTCACACAACTGAATGAACGGACTTCTGTGGAACTCATTTAGCACTGCAGACTGCAATACTCGGGGGGAGAGGGGGGAGAAATACATCAAAAAGTGTAGCAGTCAGATAAAAGGGTAAAAAATAACTCAAGCTAAAATTCCAATCATGTATAAGGTTTATAAAACAAAACGCCAGAAATGAGTTCCCCCTGCAACTGAATCATAGGGTACAGGTGAAACTTACAAACTCCAGCAGCTTACTCCCCACAGATATCATCTGGTCTCCTAATTACATTTTGTGTGGAGGCTAACATTAGACTGTAGAGTATATTGAAAGCGAACACATCAAGGAGTCCACGTGACATCATGACCCACAAGCGTTTTACCCGCATGATCATCCAAACTCCGAGATCTTTTTATCACCATCTTGAAATACACTTCTAGTTACTTGTTACCCATTGTAACATAATCATAAAATCCAGAGCACGTGTAACAATTTACACTGATGTTTGCAGCCTGCACACCTGGGAGAGGGATGGAGGGGGAGGTTTTTGTGCAATGATGAGAGATTGTTTACGTCTTAGGGGAACTTAGCAGATAGAAAAACTCTTTTAACAGCAAAGGAGTAATACTTACTGCACAAAGAATTTCAGATGTGTGGCAAGTTTCCATGAATGTAATGAAATCACCATCAAATTACTCAAAGTTAAGTGAAATAAATTGCTTTTTTTTAAAAAAAATGCTGAATATTTACCGCTTCCCACTATTGGTTCCTGTTTCAATTCTTTCAATTTACAGAAATTTTCTGGAAGCTACACTTTGTAGAATTAAGTGCTATTTATAATGAACTCTGAAAGCATAATATTTCTCCTTAAGGTATGTCGTATAACATTATTCGTAATAAATATAACATATTGTATTTATAAATTTGAGGGAATTTCTGGTGAACTAAACAGGCTAATTCAAGAAAAAAACTTAAACTGAATACAGACATTTTGGAAATAAAGATTTAATTTTTAGATACTGAAATTAAGTATCTCAGTGTGGATGCACAACAATAACAACAACTCACATTTAGATAAGCGCCCCTTATGCAGGATAGTGTCCCAGAGCGCTTAGATATGTTGATACACCTTTTGTTATGTTGACTTATTTTGCTTCCTGAACATGTAACATAAACACGATAGATTAAACAGAGGGAAAAATGCAGTCTCTTCAGGGAAAAGACGATTGGCAGCACTTCTGAAGGCGCTGCAAGCACCTGATCAGTTTCAAATTCAAATTGATTTATTGATTAACGTCGTGTACATTAGGATTTTATACACCAAGCTGCACATTGTGCAATAAAATCCTATAGACCGTAAAAAGAAACACGCATTGAGCAATACATTTTAGTACTTAGAGTGAATTAGAATGGATGTTTTATTGCTTTAGCAGTTAAAGTTTTATGTTGCATTCAAAATCCAAACGGATAAATATTCATTTTAATACTGATATCAGTTACATAGAATAATAGCACAGAAGAAGGCTGTTCTGATCAACATGTCTCTGTTGGTACTAGCTATCCAAAGCCTTGATAACATTTGTGCATTGCTGCCACCTTCTTTAGGATGAGCTGGCCTTTTCTTTGCTAAGAATTGTCTTGCCAAAGCTTTCCTTCACAGGCTTACCATCTACTTCTTTTGAAAATATTGCCAGACAGATTTCTTTCAGCTACATTTCTGGTTTGATATCCTCTGCAGGACATTTCCATGCCTTTGACTGGAATCGTTAAGCCTGCTCTGTAGCACTCTCTGGGTGCAAGATTGCGATATAATTTTGGCAACAAGTCAGAGTTAAAATGATAAAACATATGTACAACAGTGTCATAGTTCAAAAGTTTCTCACATAGCTAGTTTGGAGGGCAACAGCTGTAACTAGTGTACATGCTGATACTGTAAAACACAAAAGGTTCACTGAAAGGAAAGCCTACATTTAGAAAAGTTGAACAGTGTGCAACAGGAAAATCAAATCAATGTGCAATAATTTCAACAGTCTTGTACATTTCTGGCATAAAGAACATGTCACCTGGACCGTATAATCTAGTTCACTGAATATCAATATTTCATTGAAGTTCCGTTTTTTTGGGGGATCAAGTACAAGCAGATGGGATTGCAAGAGGTACAGTTCAAAAGCATTCTGCATGTGTTGGTCTGCAATGTCCATTTCCTCAACAGCAATGTCATCTTGTGCTCCAAACTACTGGAGCTTTCACATTATTACAGCAATTAATAGTATTAGCCACTGGAATGAGAAGCAAGGCAGATTCAATTGTCCAAGTATAAGACAGGGCGACCAATATTTTCACACTATAGATACTAATCATCAGAATGCTATTGATGTTGCGCACTACATTTCTGTGTCAACTGTCAAAACATGCAAACATGTGGGCACAAAAACGTACATTTCTATAGCACCTTTCACTTTGGGAGAATGTCTCAAAAACTGTTTTACACAGCTGATGGGGAGCCTGAGTTGGGTATGAAGAGAGGTTGGTCAAAAACATGGTCGAAAAGATAAGTCTTAAGACAGGTTTTCAGTGCCTTGGGGCATCCTCCCAATGTGAGAGGCGCTATACAAATGTAATTTGTTGTTGTTGAAGACAGAGAAGGAAGAGACAAGGCGCAAGAATTTGAGGGTGGAGTCCGGAAAGTGGAGGCAGAGTGGGTGACCGATCGTAGCTGGGAACAAGTTACTGGGCAATAACTCTAAATCACAATCTTCGGAGGTCATAAACCAGTTTCAATCCTTTATGATGGTCACTGTGAATATAGGTTTTATTTGGAGTGAAAAGTGGTTGTATCACATTTTTGTACAATGCAGATTCCATGCAAATGATGCACAATTACATTCAAAATGGGGCAATAAAAGCTTATGTGAAGTCAACAAAGGGGAACTGCACAGTCACTTACTCAGAGGTAACATACTCAATATTATTCGAAGTTGCTGTACATTAAAGATGTCAACGGGTCTTGCTCGATATTCCTCATGGCCAAGATATGATGAGGTATCTCAGATCCAGGAACCCATCTCTCCTGTACCATATGTCAGCCCTCGAGACCACAACTGGATGCCCAGTCAAGGTGCCAGTATGAACTACCGAATACATTCTGAACAAGTTTGATGTTTTCTTGGCACCACAAAAGAGACAACAGATATATTATTTAATGAACAAAACTAGTGTCAAGGAGTATCTACCCTAAGTCTTTTTTTGTTAAAGTCATCAAATAAATCAGTGTAATTTATAGAATAGAAGAAATTGTCAGTTTATTTGAGATATCCCCATCTGATGCATGCACTGAATTAAGAATCTAAATTTAACAAGTCCTAAAATATTCAGGAACAAATATCACATTAGTACTACATTCATGAATTGCGTTAGAGACTGTACTGGAGTAAAGGTAAAATAAAAATGTATACTTTATGTTCTATTGTGCTGTTTGTGACATGTGTGTCATCTCTAAAACCCCCAAAAACGCATATATAGAAGATCCTGAGGAAGAATGGGAAATTATTCCAATTAAAATGATCACATCTTGGGAGTTTAGTTCACAAAGCACTTGAGATTTGCTTGCACCTTTGGCAACATCATCGGATATTGCAGCGATTAAGAGGATACAGAGGAGGGCAACCAAAATGATTGAGGGGATGGAGGGACTGGACTACAGGGAACGATTAGATAAACTGGGCATGTTCACTCAGGAGAAGGGAAGGTTGAGGGGTGATATGATTACTGTTTTATCTTGTACTGAACAGGAGAACCAGAAGACATGGGCTGCGATTGAAGGGGGGTAAATTCAGAATAAATCTGTGGAAACAATTCTTCATTGAGCGAGTAATAAACTTATGGAACAGTGGAAGCAGAAAATACCATTTGTTTCAAGAACAAATTAGATAGATTTCTGCTGGAAAATAATATCTTGGGATACAGTATATGGTTTGTGACACAACATGTCAAGTGACTGCCAGGATGGTGGAAGGCAAACTAGATGGACCTTGGTCTTCTTTCGCCCAGCAAATTCTTATATTTTTATTTATTGTAATTCTTACCATCCAGACATTGTTATGCTATGTAGCTACTACTTTTTGTCTAATGTATACTCCTCTTTGAGAAGTAACAAAAGCTTTGCATGCTATGAGAAATATGCAACAAGAAAGCCAGTATCTTTTATAAGAGTCCAAAAAGCACGATAGCAGAGAAGTTAAGAAGGTAGAAACTGATCCCATCAGGATGTTTCAGTTGCAAAACTTACTTTTCATCAAACTGGTATTTTTATAGTCAATCCAGGCCAGGTTCTAAGCCCTCTCCAATGTATCGGGAGCCAATTAAAGGTGTCAGAGAATTAAGGCTACACTTGGGATTGCTGGCAAATGAGCTGACCCTACTCAACCCTAACAAACTCAAACCCAGATCCAAATTTCTAAATTTGCGGAGCCAGAACCTACAGTAGATTAAAATTTGGATCAGAAGTTAAGATTTTCCAACATGTTCATGTTTCACAAGCAAACAGAGGTTTTTAAACATGTGCAAGGAAATTACAATTAAACAAGAAAGCCCAGCTATTATCCAAGCCGTCCGTGTCGGGAGAGGAGAAACAGCAACAGAACAATTTTCAGCTTCCAGAAAAGAAGCATTTGACTGCAGGTGTAGAATTACAACTATTTTATACTAATAATAATACTTGCATTTGATATTGAACCTTATCACATCAGGAAGATAGCTTCACAGGAATTACTGGGAAATGGAGTGACTGTATTTGTAGGCAAACGCGGCAGCACAACTGCACAGCAACATCCCACAAACAGCCATGAAACAAGTGACCAATTTTATTTGGGGGATTGGTGGCCAGGACAACGGGAGAAACTCCCTTCCCTTTTCGAATAGTACAATGTCCACCTGAACAGGCAGACAGGACCCTGGTTTAAAGTCTCATCCGAAGGACGGCACTTCCGACAACACAGCACACTCCCAGCATTGCATTGCAGTATCATCTGAGACGATGTGAGTACAAGTCCTGACGTGAGGATTTGATCCTACAACCTTCTGATTCAGAGTTGAGAGAGCTACCACTGAGTCAGGCTGACAATTTTAGATAACCGAGCAAGACCACGAGGAAATGTTACAAAACTTCCCCAAAAAATTATGGGTTAGCAAAATTTACTTTTTGAGTCATTTTTCTCCTCTGTACAATTGTAATAATCTGTTACCATGTTGCACATTTGTCTAGAACATTTTTCAAAGCAGATGCATAACATATGCCCTTATATACTTTCTCTTACTCCTCCCTTCCCATCTAAGTATTTCCGGTTTGTATCTTTATAAAACTAGATATAACTGGATCCACCTGGCACTGAATGGAATAACGTACCACATTTCTACTCCATAAAAAAATCTCACTCCTTGCCACCATACGCTTGAAATGAGAGCCAGAAATGCTAAACGACTTCAGTTACTAAGTGTAATGAGACATCTTGTGGTTGGCCAATTGACATCATATGGCCTGAATGTTCTAAATACTAGATTTGAGCATAAAGTTGAAGTTTTCAACAATAAAACATATGGCCAAGATAATCTAACAAGGGTACTTTATGACACGGTGTGGATTTAGCCACTATTTGAGGATTCAAATCAAATATTACAAAGCTGTACATTTTTATCATCGAATCCTTGCTTTGGGGAATATTTTTTGCTCTTGCAGCTGTAACAGACAAGCACTTTACTACACAACTTGTGTCTGCCAGAGGTATTCATATTCATTTTTTAAAAAAATTGTGGTTTGAAAAACCATGGACAGGAAGATCTGTATTTAACTACAGAGAGTCATTTTATGTTCCAAGTTACAACACTAATCATGTACACCATAGATCAGATCGCCTTGCGTTATCAGGTTCAAATAAGAAATTAGCAATGGATTTTCCTCTAAGACAGTAAAAAGAAACAAGAGACCATTTCTACCCCCCTTCCTCCCCAAGACTAATCTATCCTTACAAGCACATTACATAGTTTAATGATGATCCCCAGCAAGATGGACAAATTCTTGCAATGGGCTTTGAGGTGGTGGTGAATCATATGAAAATGCATGTGTGGTCCGGTCGCTTGAGTTGTAAATAGGATCTTTTGGAGTATACAGTTGAGGGCATATTATTCATAGGAACTTTGGATTATCTTCAAAAGTGGAATGTTCAGTCATCTCCAGAAATTACCGAAGTAATATAATTCTCAGCATTGAAAGTGATTATTCAATGAATAACTTGGTGGGCTTAGTAGTTCAGATTCGCCATGAATGCACAAAGTGTTGCTATATTTCATTGGTTCGATCACCACAACTGGTTTCTGCACTATTCAAATTAGAGAATGTCGATTCAGAGTTTAATATTATCCACAAACAAGCGGATTTTAGTGACGTAATACGGCTTTAGAAATTAGTGACTGGTAATACTTAATTATCTGGAGCAATGTGCATCATGGTTGTATGATGGCTTGAATACAAAACAATCTCACTAACATACTCCAGATATCTCCATCAAATTACCATCAATAGCCTTACATGTAAAACCTACCCAATTTATCATCAGCAACATCAAACAAAATGTACAAGTAATGATTCAGGTAGCAGCTAGATTTCCTCTGGCACTCTCAAACTTCTTTTCCTTTTGGCGACGTAATTAAGAGCTTATTCATTGTGTAAACCGGAATGATTACTGTGAAATTAATTGTCTGTGTGTTTTATAAGACATTGCTTAAAAAAGATCAAGACACATTCCAAATACGGTTTAAGTCTACAGGTAGGCATGCACCATGGCAATATGTTATTTGACCATCCAGTGACCCATATCAGAATGGCTGATGAAAAAAAACAATTATTCTTGAATGAACTATGGCATGTACACACAGCTCAGATTTTCCTGTTTAACTGATCTCCATTCCGGTTACACACACAATTCCACTAAATGTTAAAATGTGTGTACGATTTACAAAACTCATTAATTTCCAGCAACGACACATATCACTTACAGCCAGAGAGGAACCACAGTACAGCCTCTGTGGACAAGTGGCATTGATGATAATTCTCCATAACAAAAAAAGCAACCCAAATAGAAACCAGAATTCATGGAGGCTCACTTTCAGGATAAGTGGAATTGAATAAAAACAAGTATGATTTCAATAATGATGAAAGGTATTATCTTTCAGCTTTCTCGAAAAAAATCAAAATAAAGAAACACATGTCATGTCAAAGCTGTCACAAACAAAATTAATATGCTCCAACACAGTGCAACCTGGGTTTAAATCGTATAAGATGGTACAGTATATAATGCACAAAGTAATGGAGGCTAGAGATTTTGACTAAGAAAACCCAACCATTTAATAGGTTTGCTCAAGAAAGTATACACTAATCTTTATATTGAAGATAAACAGCTGTTGTAAGGAACACTGCCATCATGAAAACAACTGTGTGGCTGCCTTCATTTTCGGAGCAGCATTTATAAAAGTTTATAACATAAACTCACAGACGTATAAGACAAAGGTCTTCAATGCTCCTGAACAGGCACTGATAGATAGGCAAATTATGGGCCACTGTTCAGTCTAAACGCGAAGGTTTTTATAGTATTTTGCCATCAGCAAAATCCATATTCCTCAACAGCTAGACAATTATTACCAATTTCTCCTGCTGTTTCAAATGGCAATTAGTAAACCTTGATGGACCCTCTAACATAAGCAAGTTTTTATACTCGATTCACTTCAGTCCTGGGTCAATACATATGTATAACAAGAAGTATCACAATCAATTATGAGAATCTGCTGTGTCAGACTTACACCAAAACAAAGAAGACAACAAGATCTTAAACATAAAAGTCTCAAACAGATTGGTTCAACTTAATAATGCTGTGGAACTTATGATATGAATAGAAAGGATATTTAATATCCCAGCAATATAAATCTTCCCCCCTCCCAAATAAATCTTCCTCCTACTGCACTTTGCTCAACTGTGATTTCATTTAAATATTTTTTATAACAGAAAGCTCTATAAGTGTTATAAAAAATAAATTGTGGCAGGCGTAGGTAGTTCTCCTACAATCTCAAGCTTCATGCCAGTTAATATAAATAAATTGCTCATCTCATCCTTGTGATTTTGGACAGTGTGTGATTGGTTAGCCCTTGCAATCTTTTTTCTAATACAGACAAAATATCTGTCTGTGTGGCAATAATGCAATAACCAATGTCACGTAGAGACATAATTTATACCTCATCGGAAAGGTCTTGCATTGGGGAGTGTCATGGGCATATTTTTCTGGGGGAATTCTCCTATCGCTGATAAGCTATATTAAAACATGCTTTAATTAAGCTCCAAAATATGACGTATGCATGGTATTCTGCAGCAAAGTAGTGACAGAGGAAATTACATACCCTCTCCCCGACCTCCAAAAAATACGCAGTCCCATAATCTCTCGAGGGTAAGAGTGAGGAGGTGAGAGAGGCTTTTTTTGCAGAGGGAGGGGCAAGAGGGGAAAGGTTATATGAGCGTGTGTTTGAGTGAGTGAGTGTGTCAGGAGATAGGAAAGGGAGGAGAGGGGGTTAAAGTGAAGCCTGAGGCCTGCTCGGACTGACTAAGCACCAGAAGCCGAGAGAGAGAGATCCCAGCACAGCTCACACACCGCACGTGTGTTTGTCTGCCATTAACGCAATAACCGATTGACATCAGTTGACATCACTTCATTTATACCTCATCGATTTATATCTCATCGGAAAGGTCTTGCAGGGGGAGTGTCATGGGCATATTTTTGGAAGGGAAATCTCCTATCGTTGATGAGTTATAATTAAACAAGCTCATTGCACATGTATGGCAGTTTTGCTTAAGGTGTACAGTGTTTATGGCTTGTTAAATGTTTTATCACTGAAATTACACCCACGTTGGATCCTTTGGCTGCAAGCATAGCTGCAATGGCTACAGTTAGTACAAAATAAAAATGATAAAACTGAAACTTTATAATGATAGCACTCACAGCACTCACGAGTAGAATTTTAACTCACCAGATTTGTCCATGTTCACCAGCGAATGATACAGGAGCCACAAGAGAAACATGATGATCATGTTGGCACATCCTGTGATAAACACAAATGCTGATAATCCCAATCCCATCAGGGCAATACAGTCAAGATTTGCATCCATGTCCGACCAGTCCAGGAACCACAGAAGTGTTGGCGAATGGCTAACTGCCTCCATGCCAATTTTGCCACCAAAGTAACGCTGAATATTTTGTAAATACGATTTACATGGCAGAAGTCCCTTTTCTCCAATCAGCTGTTTGTTCTGGTTGTAGGCAACAGCGAATGCCACAACTGCAAAAAAAAGACAATGTGGAGTAACTTTTATGAAACAACCACACAAGTTAAAATGCAAAGTACAGGACAATTTCTTCCCCCTCCAGGAATACAAATTGAACGATGTCTGACATATGATTTGTTTCACTTGGCACAACAGTTTTGCAACTAACAATAACTGCAATATAATTTACATTTATATAGCACCTTGTACATCAGGAGAAGTATCGAAGCATGTCACATTGCTGGCTGAGCACCAGAGCTGGGAGCCAAAGAGGGTGGGAGAGAAATGATAACCAAAAGCACAGTCAAACAGCATTAAAGATATTTATAGTTATGTCGTTAAATTAATATCAGACCTCTTGTCTGATCAAGCAGTCTTAACAGCAGGTTAAAACTACATCTATGTTTTGGTGTAATACTCAAATCACAGTTTGTGTTGAGATGAATGAAAACACTCTGCATTTTAAGATTTGAATTATAGACTGGGCACAAAGATATTGCACACAGTTAATTTGAAATACAAACATTTCTGAAAGTTCAAAACTATGAAAGTAACTATAAAATCAATTATCCTACTAAAACTGATGCTGGTAAGACAAATAAGTGGAGCACTGCTACATGCTACCGAGGTATGGTGGGGCACAAATTTGTTTCTACTTTTCATTGCCCTGTAAATCCCATCATAAGATCATATGATCAAGTCAACATATGGATCAGCTTAAAATTACATATTTTTTTACGTGGTCCATAAATTTCTTGACATTTGGAGAACTGACACTCAGATGTTTAATTTAAAAACTGCCTGTGTGGTTAATGTTATAACAACAAATTACATGTGTATAGTGCCTTTCAAATTAGGAGGATGTCCCATAGAGTTTAAAACATTGTCTGAACCCCCAATTGTGCTGTATCAGTGCAATATATATCAATTCTACTATCATTTCAATGCTCAACTTGTATTTCGGAGTTCTGCTTAGATCCTTGAATACTTGATCCATGTTTGAAAACATGCCTGGAATTTAGCGTACAAGCCTAAACTAGTGCTGGATTTTAGCAAAAGCACAGCAGATCATCGTTGAATATCAAAAGAATATTCCAACAGATGATCAACTGCATAATCAACAAAGTATGCAACAGTTCCATATACGTGTTCTATTTATGTCATGAAAATGAGTCAGAGCCCAGTCATTTTCACTGGCAATTATATTCATTGCTCAATAGATGCTTACTTACAAATGGCTCCATGGCCTTGCCCACCTTACCCCATCCATTCTATTACATGCCCCCTGCCTGCACCTCCTCACAATCAGCAGGTGTGTTTTTATATTACACTTAGATAATACTTAGTCGCTGCTCTAGAATTCTCTTCCAAAATCCCTCTGCCTCATTCCCTCACCTTATCTCGATTTTCAAAACTTGTCTCAAAACTTGACTATGCCTCCCTCCCACCCTCTCCCCCATGGGCTTGCACTCCAACCTTGTAAAGTGCTTTGAGACTTTCTCTTACGTGAAAGACAAATCATTGTTGTCGTTGTTGACAACAGAATCAGAATTTATCTGATTTCTAAAGAATTCTGGTTATTGTCAAATTGCTGCAAGTCTACTCTATTCAATGGGATGCATTTAATGAATTTCAAGTAAATTTCTGTGACATAAGTTGTCAGCAGTTATAAGAGCAATATATAGGAAGATTCCTCAGGCTTAAACCATAAATTTAATTAAAATTGAAGTGTTGTACTTCTGGTTTTCAATAGCATTCTGCAGGGTTAGTTAAAATAACAACGCATGGCTGTTACATATCAGGACAAGGCTAATGTTAAAGCCCATTCTAATCTTAGTAGAAAATTCTAAATCACAACAAAAATATTTGCAATAAAAGTCAAGTACATTGATACATAAACTAACACGTGTTTGGAATCTGACTTATTATACAGCATAAAACAACTTTTGATTTCAACATTTATTAAATCTGACTACCTCAATTTAGGTACAACATACCTGTCAATTCTTACCAGTGGAATGTTCTTTATCTCTGCAGGTTAATCAACACTTTCACTTTCTTTGCCAAACTCAAAGGAAACATATCCATTCCCTTATTTAATCATTACACTGTCCAGGCTGCTGTGCAGTATACATTGACTGCAGTCAGATTTCCCAAACTTTAGCTGTCAGCTCCACAATTTGCTACAATCACTCTGTTCCTTTCACTAGTGGACTACCTTTATGCATGGCTGTTTGTTTAGTCAAAATCAACATAGAAAAAAGACACACAAAATGGATGCACAGAGAGAGATTCTGATCTCCAATTGTTGTCTGTTATTAATGAAGCCATTTAATATAAATGAAAGTTCATTGTTTGTTGCTAAACAAACAACTCCTGTTCTACATTGATGCAAGATCTCTTTTTCAAACCTCTGACTTGCATGTACTGTAGGAAAAGTAGTTCATGATAAGCTGTATGTGTGCTGCGATTGTTTTACCAACTGATGTAAATTAAATATGGAACTGAGATAACTTCTCTTAGGTAGGAGTACAAAAGCTGCACTATCGCAACAGCCTGCTCTTTCATATAAGCTGCAACAAATCACTCCAGCTACTTCCTGAACTACGAAAGGGGATGAAGAAAGATAATCAGAATACACAACTGTATTGTTCCTTCATTAAATATTGGTCAGTATCATAACAGCAAATGACAAGATAAATCTGAATACAGAAGTGAATTTCAGTCATGTAACATAAAGTTACATAGATTCAAATGACTATATTTTCATTAACTGCTTGAGATTTGCTTCTGTAATTCATGATATCATCTGAACCTGAGGGACATTATTATTTTGAAACCTGCTTACTTTTCTACATTAAAGCACCTTTAACACTGATGTTATCATTTTTATTTCCCTCTAAACAAGTTTACTCACTTACAAGGTTTCTTTTGTATAAAATTTGAACCCAAAACTTTGATGCAATTTTTTTTCAGAATAAATTTAATTGCTTTGTTCCAAATTGGGTTGTCACAAAATGACCCCCAGAAATATTTTATGAAACAATTGTACATGTGAGACTTTGAGACAATAGTACTTTGAGACATCTCGAAGAAGTGATAAGGCGTTATTTCAAATGATTATTATTACGTGAAGGCAAAGTGTTTGCAGGGAAAGAATATTGGTGCATTAGGTCTGTTGACATGGCTGTGCACATCCACAATATTGACAACTTGAGGTTCAAGTTCTGAGTTATCAAGTGTCTGAAACAAATTATCATAGTATTTCATGCAACCGAGATTTACATTCAAGTAGGTTGATTCTTTGACTACAGTAGTAACTAACAGAATGAATATTGCTTTTTAATAGTGGATAACAGAAAACGTATTGGTGATATAATAGGTTAAGGTGCTATGTGAAATGTGTTTGGTCAATTTCAAATCTGTGCACTCTAACTGTTGAAAACACTATACAGGTCAACCGCATTATAAAGGTCACAGTAACTCTGCACTAACTGGATCCACAGATACCTCTCACGCTGACGAGTTGACTTCTCACACTAAAAATGTCCAACTCCCAGATCATCAGGTGGCTATGTACAAGAGGTGCCACAGCCATCATTTCGCAATGCTCTGGATGTGAATTCAGTTGCACCTAACAATCCGAGAAGTTGGCCATTTTTTTCACAGGTGCTTATAACGCAAAGCCTGAAGTACTGAATGCAGACAATTGCACCATAATGAGGTTCCCTGTAGATCTTGTAAAGGAGGGGCACAAACTTTGGGTCTGTGTCTGCGTATCAGGAGAGAATTGCACTGTGGCTGTGGTTGCAAATAGGCAACTGTGAGATGAAGGCAAGGCTGGGGCTGTGGGAGATACACTTATTACTTTTGTGGACAAGTTTCTCCGTGGTTTTAAGGAGGAGGGGTTGCATTGTTGATGTGTAGTGATTGTGGAGGAGGGGATTAGTTTCCTACAAATATACAGATACTTGGCAGGAAAATCCTGTGAAGCACTTTGAAGCATCTCAACAACATAAAGTACTATACCAAATGTAAGGATTATTATTAATAATAATCCCCTATGGTGGTGGAGTGATGTGCTGTGGGAGGAGATTAAATACAGGTGGGAGGTGCTGATTGCGGGGTAGAGTGGGGTTGAGCGTGGGGAGAGGGTTTGAGTGTGGGGGGAGGGGTTGCGTGCAGAGAGAGGGGCTGAGTGCAGGGTGGGGGAGGGGCTGAGGCCTGAGGGGAGGGGCTGAATGCAGGGTGGGGGAGGGGCTGAGTGTAGGTGGGGGGGCGGTCTGAGTGCAGGATAGGGGGAGGGGCTGAGTGCAGGGTGGGGGAGGGGTTGAGTGCAGGGTGGGGGAAGGGCTGAGTGCTGAGTAGGAGGAGGGGCTGAGTGCAGGGTGGGGGAGGGGATGGGGGAAGGGGGAGGGGCTGAGTGCAGGGTGGGGGAGGGGCTGAGTGCTGAGTAGGGGGAGGGGCTGAGTGCAGGGTGGGGGAGGGGCTGAGTGCTGAGTAGGAGGAGGGGCTGAGTGCAGGGTGGGGGAGGGGATGGGGCTGAGTGCAGGATGGGGGAGGGGATGGGGGAGGGGCTGAGTGCAGGGTGGAGGGGGAGGGGCTGAGTGCAGGGTAGGAGGAGGGGCTGAGTGCCGGGGGGCGGGGCCGAGTGTGTGCAGCGTGGAGGGCGAGGGGCGGGGCAGATTTCCAGAACCTTCCACGTGGCCGCGAGCTGTCAAGACAGCGCGTCAAAATAAAAAGGACGAACGACCGGAGCCTCAGGTGAGACGGGGCGGGCGACCAGACTCCCCCCACCCCCCCCCTCCCCACTCAAATAAACCCGGGGTGGGAGGAGGAAGAAGGGGTCGCAACCGGGAACCGAGGCTCCTCTTCCACTCACAGTAAATGAGCGCCACGGAGCGCAGTAAAACTATCCGCGTCAGCCAGAAGGAGCCGGCCTTTATCCCGCCCGAAGCAGGAGCCTCGCGCTTGTCCTCCCGCCGACCGCCTGCGGAGGGAGGGGGTCGTGTCGTCTGGTCGCCGCCGCCGCCGCCTCCTCCTCCGCCGCCGCCTCCTCCGCCTCCACCACCACCACCGCCGCCGTCGTCGTCGTCGAGGACGCCCTCCCACTCACGCCCCCGCCCTCGCCGCCGCCGTTGACGCCGGGCTGGCAGCCAGTCCGCCCCGGCAGCGGCCTCCACCTGAGCGCAGGCCGCCATCTTGCCCCGCAACGGTCAACCGTCGCCTGCGCCGATGCGCATGCGCCAAGCCGCCCGCCTGCCCCGGGGGGGGGGGTGGGGGGGGGGAGGTTTGGTTGGAGCCCCATAACTAATCATATCATCATCATCATCATCATATGGGTAATAAATCCCAAACCGTAATAATATATAATGCATTCGTAAGAAAAAAATATTAAAATAATACCAAAAGTAATAAATCCCACAGTGCTGACCGTAAATCACATCATAATAATAATAATAATGGTAAAGGTAATAAATCCCAAAGTCTAATAAAAAAAATCACAATAAAGGTAATAAATCCCCTCCCCAAAGTCTAATAATAATCTATTTATTAAAAGATAATTTATACAACCCCCTCCCCCCCCCCCCCCCCACCCCACACACACACCCACACACAAAATGGTCATTCAGTTCACAGCTGTTTGTCTACCAAATATGTAGCCCCAAAGTAGTATGAAAATAAATAACTTGTTTGAGGAGAGGGTCGGGTATAAACGGGATCGCACACCATTGGAATGGCAAACTCCTGTCACTGGAAAATTCAGAAAAATTGTAAACCGTGTTGACGCCTGTGACTCTCACCAATACACCTCCGGATCATTGGGTCTCAAATCTGTTTTGCACTTACTAACCATTCTCAAAAAAAACCACCTTCACAGGATGGCAATGTTGGCAACTCTTACCACGTACTGCATTTGTCCCTTTCGTGGACAACATTGATTCAGATGTGTTTTTCCTCGTTTTCAAATCGCCAGTGTTATTAACACATTGTAATAAATGTATTCGTGAAACTGACGTTTGACCTTTTTTTCAAACTGTACTTGTCACCCCCTACCCGTTCACTTCTGTTAAGGCGCACTGTTTTGTTGATTTGGTTGTTTTTCTCAATTTGTATCCGTTTGCCCTCTATCAGCCAAATATACAGAAATAACAGATGTACAATGGATTAATTGTTTTCCCTTAAGTTTTCCAAACAAGCTCATCTAATTACTTTTTTTAAAAAATAACTTGTGCCTAATTCATATAAAGGGACACTGTCTACATGATAAAGTGTTTCCAAAACTATTTGGGAACAAAGAGTCGTGTTACATCTGCAGTGACAATTCCCCCCTTACATAATGTGTTTGACACAGTTTACTTCATTGCATTCTGATTGTTTACAGAACAAAACGATTTGCTAAACACTTAGGTATCCTTTTGCACGTTTACCCAAACCGTTTTCTTTATTCTTTTCTCATCATTTTTGATGTTTGCTAAAAGGTTAAAGATCTGGATCTTTAACCTTCTTTAAAAAAAATCATATGGTTTGAGGGCAAATAAAGCGAAGCAGTATGCCACCTAATTAGCATTAAACACTGAATACTGTAATTCTAAAAATATCAGAGGACAAAACCATATATATTCAAACACATTTAAGTAGCTAACCAATTACTTAATTATATGCCCAATTGTCCACTCTAATTTTCCGATTCCAGGAGCATGTTATGCAAATAACTCCAACCGTCTATTCAATTCCATGGGAAATGTTCATAACTGTTTACTGGAGAATCAATCTCCACAATGACTATGTACGTACCCTCAACAAGTCTTAAAAGACAGTTGTAATGTAGCACAAGTTTACGGGATGGCCCGATTTTGTAATTGGATTACTGCAAAATAGCATTCAGTACATATCAAATTTTAAATTAATGTCTAACTGTTGAAAGATTTTGTAGGCAATACCGCAAAATAAAACGCACATGTGAACACTTCATCCTGTTAAAAATCAGGAGAGGTAAATGATTCCTCTGCAAGGCAGATCGAAACATCTGATACCATCACAAACATGATGTACTTTTTTGTAGCATTTCAGTTCAATCCAGATGATTCCCTTGCTGGAACCCAACACCCCAATGAAAAAGGCACAACTTTACAAGTTGTAATGGAACACTGATATTATCGTTTGCCTACTGATTACACAGTCACTACACTTTACACAGCTTCCCCGAAAAGCGCATTGAGACGTTTTGACGTTCTGGGCGGTTGTATCACAGACAGAGGAGGATTAGAGTGGAGATGCAATGGGTTTCAGCCAAGAAACCCAACACCTTGTGGCTGGGGAGGGGGGGGGGGGGGGATTCAGTGGATGACATTACATAAAAGTCTCGAGATGTTATTGTTTTGCAGTCCTATGCAAACAACAATTAACTTTTCCTATATATCATCAAAATTCCTCTTCCACAGTTGAACATTCCCATTGCAGTGTCCCCAATGCCCAAAATGTAATCAGATATAGTCCTAGTAACATCGAATGGCTACGATGAATATATTCCCTCCCTTACCGTGCAGATGAAATGCTGATACAGTACGTTTGATCAATTCCCATTAGCAGTTAATTTCTTTAGGGTGCAAAGATAATGGGAAACTAGTAGTTCTGGAACTAGCATTGGTCCCAAACACACGAGAAGACCCTCACGTGGCGAATTTCATCTAAAGATGAATACTATTTTGAATTCCTTCCCCTGCTATTATAAATTCTGCCAGCCGGCTTCACGGTAAACACATTGAATGTCCGTCGGTCTCTTCCTCCGTCGATCCTTGCTGCAATTTTCTGGAAAACGTATTTTTTTAAAAGATTGGGTGTGCGTGTGATCACTTTTAAAGGGAACTTCAAAACTCTTGCATCTGAACGGTGTGCTATGAAAAAAAGGCATATTTTTTTCCTAAAAAGGATTGTTAAAAGTGGTCTGTCTGATGTCGAGATTCTATCTCTAACCTACAAGAATATCTGAAGTTGACAAATGCTCACAACTGTTGGGGTATTTTTGTACACATTCAATTGCATTGAATAAACACCTGCTTATTTACCTTCTAAGTTATAGCCATATGTTTTCCTGCCGCTGAAAGTGATCGAATATTTCATTTAGATTCCTTGTAAGGAAAATAAAAAGGATGAACAGCTCACGTATCCAAAAGAACCCATCTGATTTGATTAGACTTAAACCCGAGGATTCTTCCAAGTGTGTGCAGCATGTGCTGTAAATGGAGATTTGTTTGTAGATTCCCATCCAACCCAGTTAATCACAGTTCACAACAAGGCGAAGCTCACCTTTACACAGTTTAGTACACAAGCACAGAAGCACCGTTGAGCATCAACATTAACTGAAGATTTCCAGAATGAAAAGATATTCCAATCTCCATTGCTTACAAATAATTTGGCCTAGCCCAGCCATTGAAATCCTGAGACAAATTCACATGATTTATAAACAATCAGAATCCCTATGATTCTGAATTATTGCCTTCAACTCACGGCCCACCATTCAGTATATTTACAGTCTATAACCCACGGTATGTACTGTAACTAAAATAGACAGTGGAATAGAAATAATTGAAACACATTTCTGTTTACCAATTGCAGTTCTTACACTGCAGCGGGTAATAACGTAGTTGTTTACCAGACGGTGAACAACACAATAACATATTGCACAATAAACTAACGTTGCTGTTATTTGGCAGTTAATACGTTTTAAATCTCAGCGGGTCAACATGTACCATGGCATCATCAGTGGTACCAACATAGCACATAGGATAACAGCGATTAACATTGAAAACAAACATCGTTTGCATGTTACATTATCACTATGCTCAATGTTTTCGAGCTATTCACTGCCCACAAAACTCCGAGGGATCAATCTGTTGAGTATTTACTTTTAATACGACTCAATTTAATACGAGCACCACATATAAACGCATGGACAATCACGTGTATTTAAAGGGCCGCCAATTCACAATAATCTGACTGAAACCCAAAATGATCAAACTAAGTAAAGCCTTTGCAGCTTCCTGTGTAAGTCCAGTATCCATCAACCCAATATCTCAATGCTTTCTTTGTTCCTCACCCACCCACTTCCCCCCTTTGCCTTGTCCTTATCAGCATCGCCACCATCATTAATATGAGATCTAAAGAGCTTCCTTACCCCCCTTTTGTGCACAGGTAAACGCAGACAGTCTGTGGAGGACTGGAAGAGAAATTCCAACATAGTTAAGCGACAACGGGAGTATGTTTTTATTTCCAAAATAAATAGTTAATCGCGTTAAGGCAAACCTTAGGATGGTTTGCAGGAGCACAGTCAGCAGAGGGTCATTTCAGCGAGAGAGAGAAAAAAAACAACCACATCAGTAATTTATGAAATCCAAGAACTATAATCTTTTCAGGAATATCTGACTTGACAAGGGCATCGGCTCCTTCCGCTCAGGTATGAAAGAAGATCTTTGTGAGCTTAAACAAACTCATTTCAGTGCTGTTGAGTTTGAAGCAAATTACCCAATTTATTTCCAAACTTCAGGGCTCGGTGCGAGTCGATAAGTAGATGTGAACACCGGTCTTTTTGTACAGTACCATGCGTGTTGTTTTAAATGTAATTCAATAGTCTTTCAAGTCCCTGGTTCGCTCCTGGGTCTAAAGGAACTGCAGCAGAGAATGTTGGTCACCTTTGAAGGACAGAACACCCTAAAATGGTTCCTTCTGCGCCTCCAATATCACTTGGCAAGCGTTTTTAAACACATCCATCGCCTTTCTTCTCCTTCGAAGATTGAAGAACTACTATCTCCCGCATTACTTTTTATTTCCATTTTGACTCCACTCACATACAAACAACTGACTGATTGATTGATTTACCGTATATTCTCTGAAGCGCTTTGAGACATTTCGAATGCAAGGAATATTATTAATATTATTATTATTCAATTGGGTCAAATCAATGTCCCACTGGCCAGGTAGTTAGCACGACCCATCTGCAGAGCAGTGCAAAATACTTTGGGTTATGGTTATTATCATTCATCCTGGCCAAACATCAAACTCTTGACAAAAGTATTTATGGAGCGAGATGTAATTACTCGTTTGATGAAAAGCTTCTTGTGCCCTCTGCAAGTTGATTAAAGTGCCCTGCACGTGTCACCTGTTTTCCCAGATGCTTTCTATTTAACATTGCCAGGCCTATCAGAACTTCTGGAGTTATTAGATAGCACAAGCAGAGGAAGATTTTTTTAACTGCATTTTCTAAACAAAACGAAGTTTACATCCATATGCCACAGAAATCAATGCGAGGGAAACACACACACACAAACACACGAGGTTTTTTTTTCTTTTGGCAGAGAATTGGTTCCTTGTGCTTTAGCGTGTAATTGGGGGTCGGTGCAATGCAAAAAGATTGATGAATATCAGTGTTGGTGCTCGCGTCTAAATTAGAGCCCCTTTGTCTTAAAAGACACAGAAGTCTTTCTTCCTTCCCCTGTGTGTGTGCATCAATAGGCCCTGAAAATGCAACATCCTCCTAGTCAGGAGCCTCAGACCCGCCAGTCTGTTTGCACTCATTTTACTAACATCTAAAAGAGCATCGGCGAGAATTTTTTTATCCCCCCCCACACACACAGACACACACACACATACAAATGTATCACAAACGCATTTAATGATTATTAAACATTAAGCTGAACGCGTTTGTTTGGAAGTTGCATTTTATACCCAATAATTCAAGGATTTATAGCCAATAAATGCAGTGCCATTGCAATGACTGGCGCTTTCTAAAGTCATATCCCATGATATATAATGTAAAAATGTGTCTATAATCCTTGCATTTGATACAGCGCCTTATCACGTCGTTGAAACGTCTCAAAGCGATTCACATAATATACTGTAAAGTGAATTGACTGTCATTTCTGGGCGAAAATGTGTTTGACATGCTCCACAACCATCGTATAAACGTGTGATGCTTGAAATCACGTTAAGAAATGATTTGAGAAAATCAAGTCTTTTTTTTCCCCCCCTTTTTTGACTCAATTGAAACCAAGCAATTGACAAAGTGTGGTGAAGGGTTGGTGTATTTGAGGTGCATTTGCAATGCACGTTGCATTAATTGTGATAATTAAGTCACACGAAAATAAATATATTGACACTTAACCGCGGTTTGGGAAGAAGAGACTGACTGTGGTGTGTGTAGGATTTGCTTTATTGGGTGAGTCAATGTAGTTTTAATCTGTAAACAGTTAGTGGGTTCGATAATGTGGAATTGGGAGGTTGTCAGTGACCACCTTAAACCTGTTAAGTGATGATACCAGGACGCTGCCTTGAGAAATGTATTCCTAAAATGTTGAGTTGAACGAAAACAACCACCGACACACATCATCACAGTGCATCCCGATTGCGAGAAAAATAAACCTTTGACATTTGGATTTGAAATAAATAATAATAACAATAATAATAATAATAATACAGTTTAATACTCCTTTTTTTTATTTAAATAACATTAAACTCGGCAGTCTACACAGGTAGGGGAAAACTTCTGACTCGCTTTGAATGAAATAACAAATACAAGTTCCTCATTCAAATTCAAGTATCAAATACAAGGAACTAAATCAAATCCCTCAAAATCGTCGTGTCCAGCCGGGGCAGGAGTTGGCATTGAAGCGCTGATGATGACAAGCAATAATTTAATTTACACATCATGGGTCGATCAATATAAAAATAGCTTCATCAAAATAACAAAATAACAATTCGAGAGAGGGGAGGTGCTTCTCATTGTAAATATCATCTGCTTTTTGCTGTAATTATAATAATCAGTCAACAACATTGCGAGAATAGCTGACATTCCCCCATTAACTTCGGCTGAAACGTTTCACACTTGGGCTAAAAACCCATAACAACGAATATGAGTCCCAGAAAAGTCACTCCTAAACATCTTGTTCTGCCCCTGAGGGTACAGACAGCTCTGGGCCCAAAGCCGCTACCAATTACAACGGGTGTGGGTGTGTGTGTGTGTGTGTTCCCTTTAACTTGATTCTAGTCTAAAAGGAATAGAATCCCGTTAGTTTCTATTCATTTAATTTTTCCTCCTTTTTAATTACCAGGAACATGCCCTGGTCACCAAATCACCAGAGATTTGAGAGTCCCATTTACCTGTGGAATTACAGAATTATTTTATATTGCAATTCCCCTATCCTCCCTGGTAACTGTGTGATGTTAAATGCAGAAGATAATAAGAATAATACGACTTGCATTTGAATCTACAATAAAAGATTATACATTCAAATGCAAGTCTTATTATTATTATTATTAATACCATTGTTATTTTACTAGATTCAACTTTACACAATTACCAGGGCAGGTACAATATAAAATAATTCTGTGATCAACAACAACAATAATAATAATAATGCTAAGATTTGCATTTGAATCTACCACAAACTGGTTAAAAACAGCCGACTCCCATCCACTGACTTGACTGACTATGATTTTGCCCCAAGTCTCAAATATGAGGATCATGTTACAGTTCATACAGAGTCTCCACATGTACGGCACGGGAGTTGGCAGCGGACACGCTGTGAGAAAGAACTCAGTGTGTATCAGATCAGATCATCCCAAGCTTCACAACCTTTCACAGTAGAGAGAAAGCGGAGTGTATATACCTCGTCCAAATTCCAGCACTGTCTGCGGTGACTGCACCCCCTCAGAGCCAACGTGGGACTTCGCTCACAAACCGAACATCCACCCAACTCCTCGCACATTCCAAGCCACAGTTTTGCTAATTGTGTTGATATTTTTATTTAATTTCTATCTGCCAAGTGCAACGCCTTATATGTGTTACCCGGGGCCTTGACAGATGATCAAATAAACTGACTGCCCTCGCCTTGCCACGCCAATTGACTGTGCACAGCTAAAATAAGATGACGTTTATTATATACATATATATATGTATATATTAAAAAGGCAATGGAACGATTGAAAGACTGGTTTTGGCATTGATTCACGATGGCATCGGTTCATGTTTATATCTACCTGCTTTGCTTCCAGTCGTTTCACCACAAACATGATTTCCATGTAAATAAAAAAAAACTGCACACTTTCAAGGCAGCAAAACGCTTGCAAAATCACAGAAATAGGATCTGCAATGTTCAGAGGAAGTACTGCATAACACTCGATTCCCTTTTAACCCATATCCTTCTCTCTTTTCATTTTCTTTTTGCAAAAAGAATTCACCCGTTTTCTTATTTGCTGGATCTCTAAATAAAAACAATCCTCGCATTTGATGCAGCGCCTTATCACGTCGTCGAGACGTCTCCAAGCGCTTCACAGGATATAGTGTAACGTGAATTGACTGTATTTTGTTTGGGCGAAATGTACTTTATGCATCAAAGATGCTAAATCGGTTTTAATAGAACTCGTCTCATTTCTCCCACCAAAAACACACACACAAGAAAAAAATCAATAAAATAAAATGCCTTGTTTCAGGGGTGGGAGTGTGTGTGTGTGGTGGGGGGTGGTGGGGTGGGGGGGGGGGGGTCTGAACACTCTGGTTTTCGCAGTTAGAAATGGGTCACTTTTAAGCCAAGGAAACGCAGTGGCACGTTATTCTCATGCGTGTCACTGACTCCTTGGTTTGGCCAATTTCCCTGTTAATTCCCATACAATGTGTGTTTTGCGGGCATTTGATGAATGGGTTTCTCTCCCCCCCCCCCCCCCCCCCCCAACACCCCCCCCCCCACCACCACCACCACCTTGCTCCCCATCCCCACGCATACACACCTCTAGTTGGTAAAGGGTTTGAACTGTGCAAATGATGCGGATTCTCCTGCTTTGAAAAGGATTACTACTTTTAAACAGCGAGGTTGAGAGGACCATAATCTCTGTAAATCTCTCAATTTGTCATTCAAAAGTAGATGTCATCTCGCATTATAAACACAGGTCAACCACTAAACCAGGGGTACAGTACTCGCACCAATCTCACACCAGCTTCATTTCATCATAACCCAAACACATCCCAAACAGAGCCTTTAAACGCTTCTGGAACAGCCTTTTTACTCCAATTCAGGTAAACAACAGTTTGGGTATAACAAAATCACAGCATCTCTTAAAACTCGTTTTTTATTTACAAAATCCTGTCCTGTGGGATTTTGTAAGCGTAACTAATTCTCATTTGATCCAAGATCAAGACACATCATCAGGAACCCCTTTTAAGCATCAAATAATCAGGAGGCAATAGGATTAAAATGTTCTTTGTCTGTGTCCCATTTATTCCCGTGTTGGACTGTCTGAAATTCTAGTATTTGTTTTGAACAGTGATCGAGGTTTTCAATGTTTTTTTGTTAAAAAAAACTCCCTCGAAAATAGCTGAACTGAGCACAAACAAATTCTGTTTTAATATAAAAAAAGGATATTACGTGTATGTACATATACAGATTCGTGTTTGTGTAACTCCAGCGTTTAGAAAATTCAGACACACATTTCTCCGGCAGAGCTGAAACAGAATGAAAATAGTGATAATAACATTTTGGACTTTCTTGTTAATCAATTTCATTCACACACATCAAAAAGATTCCTATTTTTTTTAAAAAAAAGCATCAAAGTGCTACCGGTACACATACAAATAATAATCCTTGTGTTCGATATAGCGCCTCATCACGCCGTTGAGACGTCTCAAAGCGCTTCGCAGAATATACTGTCAAGTGGAGTGACTGTATATTTTGTGGGCGAAACCTGACCCAACTTTGACTGACACACTATTAGCATCAAAATAGTTGCACTAACAGTTGGGTGCTTTGGAGTATCACATTGGTCTGTCAATTATCAATCAATGCTTTGCTTTATGTTATGGTTTACGGTGCAGGGAAAACATGCTGTAACTTTTAAATGGGTTGTGGGGGTGTGGGGGGGGGGGGGGGGGGGGGGGGGTGAGAGAGAAAAGCTTTTCTAAACGATCCACTTTCCCTCTGCAAAATGCGATGAAATAGCAACACACAGGTAAAGAAGTCACCCAGAACTCAGCCACCCCCACCCGAATAGTCAGCGCTGTGTGTTTTTTTCCCCTCTCTACCCCCTTTCGACAGGTGTCATTAACCGCAATGGTTACAGAAATTCAGACACTCTACAGACTTTCGAAAAACCCATCTATCGGAAAAATTTAAAGCATCTTTTTAGTCCTCTGTTGAAACCCCGAGAAACTGCCATAAAAGTGAGGCACGCACGATTGCAATCGTGTTTTATTTTTAATGCAACGTCTTATTTTTGGCATATTTGCTCCTTGTATTTTTTTTTTTTTTTAAATTTAATTTACTGCTATTTTGCAAAGCTCTACCTGTCAGCATGGTCATACTGCAACACCATATATATATATACATATATATTGTATTTTTAATGTATATATACGTGTGTGTGTGTCAATAAAAGCAGTTTTTTTAAATCGAATATGTGAAATAAATTCGAAATAGCAGCGGAGGGGATATTAACACCATCAAATAGTTACTGGACAGAACATAACTCTTTTCCGCAGTACAATGCACGCTTTTTTTGTTGTTTTTGCAGGAGGCGATTCTAGTATCGTTTTGGGGGCACAGCATATATGTATTTTTTTCATATAAAAGAATAAGTTTACGTTGAATTTGAATCAGGGAAGAACTTTTTATTTATTATTCAGGGCTGGAATCGATTGCCATTTACGATACCGAGAGAGAGAGACAGAGAGACACACACACAAGTCAATACAGTTTTGAGACAGATTGTAAAAATCGCTTAAAAATGTATTTTGTGGATCAAGGACACAGATATATTATACAGAATACACAGCGACTCGTATTGTACCCACAGAGGCGAGAAGGCACTTAGATAACATAATTCGGCACTGAGTTACGAAGCTAACTTTTTAATAAAAATCTATATTTAATATCTAAGATACTAAAGTCGATCAGATGCAAACTACCGCTTTGCAGAGAAGAGAAACACAATAACATATAATTCTCTGATGCCTTTGAAATACTTACCCCATACACACATATATATATATATACACATATATATAATGTTACAACAGGTTAAATAAAAAAAAGACGACTCCGTTCAACGGGAAGTTAGTTATCCTTGAAATCTTAGATTATTTCAAAAAAATATAATTCACATTTTTTGTAGATGACAGCGGAGGGGTCTATATTGGGGGGTGGGGGGAGCAGTTTAAGTGAGAGTGGGTTTAAATCCAGGTCCAGTCGTTAAATCGCGATCGGTCCGCTTTACAGGGAGACACGATAGGTTGGATTTACAGTGTACTGGTTTGGAAAATTAATACCACACAGACAAGTGTCTGAATAGGAGGAGAGAGGGAAAACAGAGAGAGCCGCATAGTGTGTGAAATGTATATTGCAACCCCACTTCGCGTTAAAGAAAGTCTAATCACAACGCGACCCCAACAACAAGAGCCATTGGAAGGTCTTCTCCACCCCGGAACCCTTTGGACGTTTTCTAACTCTTTTAAGAAAACGTCAAAACAAAACAACCCCCCCCCACCAAAAGCCCTCCCTGCCCACCCCCCACCACCCCCCCACCAGCCCCCGCAATGACGATAACGGTGCAAAAAATGATTACGGTCCGTGGACCGAAATGTATTGGGCTCCAAAAATAACAGGACTGGGGTTTGGTTTGGTTCAGAATCCTCACGACATTGAAACAGTTTTAAAGGGGGGGTGTGGGGGTGTGTGGGGGGGGGGGGGGGGGTTATGAGATGGATTTCTCCTTTAAGATTAAACCTACCGCCTACTTTAGGTCGGTGGGCAAATCAGAGGGATTGGGGTGAGGACCAACCACAGAGGCGCAGGAGGGACTGAAATACTGCGGCCAAAACAAAGTCCTGACAAACTTCTTCCCAACTTTCCTCCTGGTATCACACTTGGTCCGGGGGTCAACCAGGCGGCTCCACACCCACACACCCGCACACAGGGGGAGAGAGCCGTGTCTCTGTGTGTGTGTGTGTGTCTGTGGTGTGTGTCTCACTCTCAAGGCACCAGAGCGACTCTCACACTCATCCTCACACTCATCCTCACACTCACTCCTCTGATCCCTGGACTCTCATCTTCAACGAAACACAAGAACAAGGAGAACAACAGGAATCGTTTTCTTTTTTTTTCTTCCTCCTCCTCGTTGAGAGCCCAATTGCAGTGCCACAGTAGGAATTTTTCTATTTTTTTTTTTGGGTGGTGGGGGGGGGTGTCTGCCTCAATTTTTGTTCCAGACCAATTCTTTTTTATTTTGGTAATTAATTAGCTTTTTTATTTGCTTTGGTGGTGGTCGTTATGTGATGTGACTGAAACAAAAGGGGTGATTTTTTGGGGGGCAATTGGTGATTTTTTTTAGGAGAGAGAGGAGGTGGGGGGGGGCTGTTAAATGACAAGTTGGTGGTGTTAAAGGATAAGTTTTTAAACTTTTTTTTTGGGGGGGAGGGTTGGAGTGGAGTGGAGTGGTGGAGAGTTTGTTTTATATACCTTTTTTTTAATAATCCCCCCACCCCAAAAAAAATTGGGGAGTGGAGCTGGGTGGGAGGAGAAGGAAAAGATCTGTATCTTTCTGTGTGCAGAGGTGTGAGTTGTTCTGGTTTATTATTATTATTATTATTATTTTGGGGGGGAGAGGGGAAGAGAGAGAGAGAGAGAGAGAGTGGGGTGTTTTGCAAATTAGGAGGTTTTTTGAGGGGTTGGGGTTGAGTTGGATTTTGTTTGCAAATAAGATTATTTTTTTTTGGGGGGGGGGAGAGGAGGGGAGAAGAGGGGGGAGAGGAGAGAAGAAGAGGGGGGAGAGGGGAGAAGAGGGGGGAGAGGGGAGAAGAAGAGGGGGGAGAGGGGAGAAGAGGGGGAGAGGGGAGAAGAAGAGGGGAGAAGAAGAGGGGGGAGAGGGGAGAAGAAGAAGGGGGAGAGGGGAGAAGAAGAGTGTTGGTGTGCAATTAAGAGAAGGATTTTTTTGGGGGGTTGGGGGTGGTGTTGGGTGGGTGGTGGTGGTGGGTGGTGGGGGTGGAGTGGTTGGGGGGTGGGGGCTCAAGTGGATGCTGACCATGACCGAGGAGCAGGAGAAGGTGGCGCCGGGGCGGGGTGGGGGGGTGGTGGTGGGGGGGGGTCTGGTGGTGTGCGGCAGTCCGGGCTGCAGCGGGTCTGAGAGCGAGTCGGTGGGCTCTCCGGGCTCCATGTCGGACAGCGAGGCCCCGCACACCGAGTCCGAGGACGGCACCGGGAGGGGCTCGGGCTCCTTCCCCGACCGCAAGCAGCTGCCGCCGGGGGACGAGGACGAAGAAGAGGAAGAGGGAGGGGAAGAGGAGGAGGAGGAGGAGGAGGAGGACGAGCGCTTCCCCGCCTGTATCCGAGAGGCGGTCAGTCAGGTGCTGAAGGGCTATGACTGGACTCTGGTCCCAATGCCCGTGAGGATCAACGGCTCCTCCAAAAACAAACCCCACGTCAAGCGGCCCATGAACGCCTTCATGGTGTGGGCTCAGGCCGCGCGCCGCAAACTGGCGGATCAGTACCCGCACCTCCACAACGCGGAGCTCAGCAAAACCCTCGGAAAACTGTGGCGGTAAGGCGACCCCCCCCCACACACGCACACTCCCCCTCACTCTCTCCCACTCACTCTCCCTCACTCTCCCTCACACACTCCCCCACTCCTCCTCACACACTCCCCCACACACACACACACTCCCACACACACACTACCCCCCCACACACACACACTCCCCCACACACACACTCCCACACACACACACACACCCCCACACACACCCCACACACCCCCCCACACACACACACACACCCCACACACACACACAGCCCTCCCCCCCCACACACACACACATGCCCCCCCCCACCACACACACACACACACACACACACACACTACCCCTCACACACACTACCCCCCACACACACACACTCCCCCTCACACACACTCCCTCACACACACACACACTCCCCACACACACACACACTCCCCCCACACACACTCCCACTCACTCTCCCCCCACACACACACTCCCCCCACACACACACTCCCTCACACACACACTCCCTCACACACACTCCCACTCACTCTCTCCCCCTCACACACACTCCCCCCTCACACACTCCCCCCCACACACACTCCCCCTCACACACTCCCCCCCACACACACTCCCCCTCACACACACTCCCCCTCACACACACTCCCCCTCACACACACTCCCCCTCACTCACTCACTCCCCCTCACTCTCTCCCACTCACTCTCCCTCACACACTCCCCCTCACACACTCTCCCTCACTCACTCACTCCCCCTCACTCTCTCCCACTCACTCTCCCTCACACACTCCCCCTCACACACTCTCCCTCACTCACTCACTCCCCCTCACTCTCTCCCACTCACTCTCCCTCACACACTCCCCCTCACACACTCCCCCTCACTCTCCCTCACACACTCCCTCACACACTCCCTCACACACTCCCCCTCACACTCCCTCACACACTCCCCCTCACTCTCCCCCACTCTCCCCCCCCCCACTCTCTCTCCCCCACTCTCTCTCCCTCCCCCTCACTCTCCCCCTCTCCCTCCCTCTCTCACCCCCCCCAACCACCAGCACTTTCCTAATCCTTATGGATTCCCCCTCTCCCCCCTTCTCCCCCTCCTCCTCTCCCCCCCAATTGCAAACTCATTATTTTAAGTGAAATCGATGCATTTCAGGGTTTTCTTTTGCTTCAATTTGTTGTTGTTTGTTGTGTGTGTGTGTGTTTTTTTTGGGGGGGGGGGTGTGGAGGGTGGGGGGGGAGGAGGAGGATGGGGGTGTTGGGGGGATGTTGTCACAGAAAAAAACAAATCGATGTCAACTCTAAATTTAGTTTGGATTATATTAGAAGTATTTGTTTTGGTTTAAAAAGAGAGGGAGGGAGGGAGGGGGGGGGAGAGAGAGAAAAAAACCTAAACAGCAAACACACCCCCCCCAAAAAAAAAAGTTTGTACCAAAGTTTTATATAGTTCCAAAGTTTTATATAGTTCCACAGTTTTATATAGTTCCACAGTTTTATATAGTTCCAAAGTTTTATATAGTTCCAAAGTTTTCTCTCCAATACCTCTTGGTTTGAGAGTTTGACTTGTTTGAGACTTTTTTTGGTGGGGGGGGGGGGGGCGTGTGGGGTGTGGGGAGAAATTCTCTCCACTTCCCCCAATAAAATCTGTTGCATTTAATGAATTAATTAAGAATAATACCTGCGCTGAATCTGTATCAATCGCCAGAGATTCTTGACTAAAGCTGAGACGCGTCGGTTTATTTGGGGGGTGGGGGGGAAAGGACGGTTGGAATTCGACTTGTGCTAAATATTTTTCTGTGCAAGAATTCTTCCTTTTTTCTTCAGGGGTTTAGTTGTGTTTTCTCAAACTACTAAATATATGGCACAATCAGGCACTTGTCTACATGGATTTGCAATGCACTAAGTATCATTAATGATACTTTCAGACATTGGTTTACCCGGCTCTTGGGGGGAATTTGGCTGGAAGTTAGGGTAGGAGGCTATGCCCCTCTTCCTTTTCTTTCTCTCCCCCTCCACCCCCCCCTCTCTCTTTCTCTAATAATAATAATAATCCCTCCAAAACCAAAAACAATAATAAAATTGGTCATTTTCAATCTACGACTGTTTGTGGGACATTGCTGTGCGCAATTGGCTGCCGCGTTCGCCCACAAATATACAGTCAATTCACTTTACAGTGTGTTCTGTGAAGCGCTTTGCAACATCCTCCCGACGTGAAAAGCGCTATATCAAATGCAAGGATTATTATTATTATTATTATTATTTCTCTTTCTCTCTACCCTTCCCTCCCTCCCCGCCTCCGCACCCTTCTAAATATGCCAGAGCTCCATGATTATAGCTTTGAAAAGCGCACATGTTAATGTTTTAGCTGATTAAGTAATAGGAGGCTATTTATTACAGCCAGCAATTTACGTCAAGCAAAACAAAAAAAAAAGGCAACTGGGGTTCTCACATGTGAATAAATATATTGCTCCGATCTGTAATCACTGTATAAATTGCAATTCCCTTAATCCACTAGGAAGACTTGACTGGCAGTTACTTGATGCCTCTAATAAAACCAGTTTAGTTAGATGTTGAAAGGTACAGGGAAGTGTGCAAGACCACACAGGTCAATTGTTTCCAGGGCAAATTCGCCACCAACTAACTTAACTCATTGACCATCACGCTCAGTCCTAACCCGCAAGCGAGAGTTTCAGCGACAAGTTACGTTTAAACACCACCTTTCAGGCCAGGAGAATAATAATAATATTAATGATAATAATCCTTGCGTTTGATACAGTGCCTTATCATGTCGCTCGAGACGTCTCAAAGCGCTTCGCAGGATAGACTGTAAAGTGAATTGACTGGGTATTTTGTGGGTGTTTGAGCCCAGTAGCGTCCCACAAGCACAGTTGAGACGTGAGGTTTTAAGGCAGACTACGAAGGCAGGGTGAGGTGAAGGGTCTCTGGGACGGCGTTCCAGAGATCGGAGGGCAGAGAGGGCTGAACATTCGCTCGATCGTCTGACTGTCCGGGATCGGATTATGTGGGGTTGGGGGTGGGGGGTGAAACGTGAAGCGGGATCGTTTTTCTCTTGAGCTTGTGGACCGGCGCAGTCCCTGTCCCATTCAGTACAGTGTCCTGTAACCGACTGGTCTGGGCAGAGCTAATGATAACATCACACACGAGAGCATTCCGGTCACTGCTGGAGATGTTAGTACTGAGACGAACGCGAAGGAGCCCTTTATGTAACGAGAGAGAGACAAGGTTTTAGAGATGTCAGGAAAAGCTTGGGTCGGAGAGTGGCCGAGCAGGGCGAGGCGGGGGGGGGGGGGGGGGGGGCGGCGAGGAGGTGGGGGGGAGTCCGAACTGTTTGCGTTGGTTTGTAATAATTCTAATTCTAACAACAATAATCCTTGCATTTGACATGTCGCCTTATCAGGTTGTTGAGGTGTCTCAAAGCGCTTTGCGGGAATTTTACTGTAAAGTGGGGCGAGTGTGTGTGGTTTTTTTTTGCACGGGGTGGGGCTGGGCGCAAACTCGGCAGCCAGCGGGTGCGCAGTGATGTCCCCACAAACAGCCCTGAAGCGAATGCTGGGCGGAGTGGGGGTGGGGGGAAGGGGAGGGGATGGGTGGTCGGGCCACCAGGGTGAATTATTGATCGCGAATGAATAAATTAACGACCGATAAACGAGAGACCGATCTCGCCCGCAGTTTGCTGAACGAGAGCGAGAAGAGACCTTTTGTGGAGGAGGCCGAGCGCTTGCGAGTGCAGCACAAGAAAGATCACCCCGATTACAAGTACCAGCCCCGCAGGAGAAAGAGCGTGAAGAACGGACAAGCCGAGTCCGAGGCCAGCCCCGATCAGGGCCACGTGTCTGGGAGTCAGCTCTTTAAAAGTATCCATCCCTCGGACAACCTCCTGGGGGCCGGAGTTATCTCGGAGGGGCACCATCCCAGCGAGCACACAGGTAAGTCAAACTCCGGGTGGGGGGGTGGCGGGGGTGATCCGCAAAATTAATAATAATAATATTAATAATAATCCTTGCATTTGACCCAGCGCCCCATCACCTCTTCGGGACGTCTCAAAGCGCTTCGCAGCATACGCTGTAGAGTGTAGTGACTGTGTGTTTTATGGGCGAAACGCGGCAGCTACAAACAGTCGGGGGTTGAGCGACCAAAGGTGTCACAACAGCCACCGCAACTTGCGGTTACATAACACACAGGGTTGGCGTCTCGGAGTGCTTTAGAGTACTGACACCCCCACCCCCCCCCCTCACTGGTAAAGGCGGAATACGATAAATACGATAGACTCAAGTAGGACAAAGAGCAGGACACGTGGGAAGCTTTATTTGACTTTTTTTGGGGGGGGTGGAATTGGTGGGGGAAATCAGGCGGGATGGGACAATAGGTGGCAAATAGGGAGGGAAAAGGAGATAAGGGAGGGAAAAAAAATGGTGGGGGGGGGGAATTGAGGAAAGGGAAACAGTTGGGAAAGGGAGAAAAACACTTAAATGCAAATTATTGCAAACGTACGCTGAAATGCCTGGCCTGTCTCGACACAGTAATCAGGACGGAAGTTTTTCCTTTTTTGTCGGCTTTTAATAATCCCGAAGCCAGGCAGCCCGAGCCCGAAACCCACATGTTTAACGAGGGAGCAGGCATTAATGATTAAGAGGGAACCCCACCCTGCAGCGTTAAGCATTAATGGAAACTGAGCACTGTGTCTTTGCACAATAACAAGCGAGTCTCAGGCCGGGATCCCTGTCACGGTTTCAAAGCCACTTGACCAGTTTTGAAGCCATGAACTTCCGTCGGTTTTGTCGCTTTGTAAGATGTTGATTAACCCATTCATTGCACAAAGGGCCAGTGTGTCGTAAAAGCCAAGTGGAATTTAGGGTTAGGTGGACTCTATAAATGTATAGACGAGACATCTCAACTATGTGATAAGACGCTATATCAAATGCAAGGATTATTTATTATTATTATTAATTATTATTATTATCATCTATTGCTGGCTATTGCAATACCACAAAGGCAGGGGGGCACTTCAAATATTTGGATTATTAAAAAGAACTTCAGTAATTCTTTCATTTGATGAAGAGCCTTAATGTATCATCCAGACATCTCAAAGAGCTTCAGAGGATTCACTGTAAAGTGTAGTGATTTGAGTAAAACGCGGCAGCCAACTTGCACACGGCAACGGCAATTAGGCGTGAAGTGAATGATCTGGGGGGATTTCTTAACCAGGACACTGGGAGAAACTCCCTTGTCTTTTCGAATAAGGCCACAGGATTGTTAACGTCCGCCTGTTAACAGGCTCTGCGCTGGAGTGGCAGCCTTGACTCCGCGCCTGACGTGGGGATTGAACCCACAACCTTCTGACTCGGAGGCGAGAGTGTTTACCGACTGAGCCAGACTGAAGAGCAAACACAGGAAGTCGGGAGCGGAGCAGTGGGAGCTCCGATAGAGCAGTTAGCACCAGTGGAGGCTTGACGAAAATATCTCCTCTGCAGTAACTTGTAGGTTGAGTGAATGTCTCATGTTGGCTTCTCCTCAGGTCACAACCAAGGGCCCCCGACACCTCCCACCACCCCCAAAACAGACCTGCACACGGCCAAGCAGGAGCTGAAGCGAGAGGGGCGCCCCCTGGTGGAGAACGGCCGGCAGAACATCGACTTCAGCAACGTGGACATCAGCGAGCTCAGCAGTGAGGTCATCAGCAACATCGAGACCTTCGACGTGCACGAGTTCGACCAGTACTTGCCGCTGAACGGGCACGGGGGTCTCCCAGGCGACCACGCTCACGCTCACCCTCACTCTCACGGCCACCTGCAGAACTCCACCGGCTCCTACAGCGTGTCCTACTCGGCCAACGGGGCGGGAACCCAAGTGGTGTGGAACCACAAGAGCAACTCGTCCTCGTCCTCCTCCTCATCGGTCTCCAGCGAGCCTGGTCAACAGAGGCCGCACATCAAAACCGAGCAGCTGAGCCCCAGCCACTACAGCGAGCAGCAGCACGGACCCCAATCCGATTACAGTTCCTTCAGCAACCAGAGTTGCAGCTCCGCAACCGCAGTTTTCTCAGGCCCTCAGTGTGACTATTCAGACATCCAAGGCACCAATTATTACAACCCTTACCCCGGCTACCCTTCCGGTATCTACCAGTACCCGTATTTCCATCCTTCCCGGCGCTCCTATGCCTCGCCCATCCTGAATCCTCTGTCCATCCCGCCGTCTCACAGCCCGACTAATTGGGAACAGCCAGTCTACACAACCCTCACCAGGCCTTAAAAAGGTCCTCACAAAAACGCCTGGGGATTAACAAAGCCAATTAGAAACGACAACAAAAAAAAAGCACACTTGCGTTGGGGTTGGGGGTGGGGGAGAGAACAAGAACTTGGATCTCAAGAGGGACTTGAGACTTGACCAGTCTTCCATGGCAATATGCACTAATGAAGGACTGAAAAAAAAGTGGAGCACTGTGTCATTCATTCCAGTTTTAAGTGCCTGCTGATCTCCGAAAGGAAGCCAATTCCTGGCCGACCCAAACCGACTTTCTTTTCAAAGAAAAAGTCGAAAGAAAACACGAAACGTTCTGTCCAGGACTTGATCTGAGAAGCGATTTACAGGCAGATTACAGACCAAAATAACAAATAACCTTAACAACAATCCTCCGTGAGGACCAAGTGAAATTTGGTTCAATTCTTCTGCAAAACATCCCTTTTTTTTATTTTGTAAAGTTTTTAGACCTAACTTTTCCTGAGTTTGCGAAAGAGATATCACGAGTGCGGAGAGAGAGAGAGAGACGAGAGCTTTTTATGTTGGAGAGAGAGAAAAAAAGTTTTCAAACCATTTTGTTCCTGAAACTTTGGGGAAGTTGTTCGAAACGTGTATTTATCTCATATATTTTGTTTCCATTTTCTGTTAATTGCTGGAATGATTCCTTCCTTCCTAAAAAAAAGTAGGACTTTTAAACACACTATCAGAAGTTTGAGAATTTAATAGTATTGATCAGAAGAGGCCCTATTGATTATTACTGTTTTCATGGAGAAAGGGGTAAAACAAAGTCCTGGTATTTGTGGTCATCACCTATTCTCCAAATCAAAGAACGAACAACTTGACTTTTTTTTATTGAGTATTCCTTGCTTTGGAAGTCCTTTATATCAGGCGTGGGAAACGATAACACGATTGAAAGATAATAATAATTTAGTCACTCAATCCACGGCTGTTTGTGGGACACCGTTGTGTACGATTGGCTGCCGCGTTTCGCCCACAAAATACACAGTCAATCCACTCTACAGTATATTCTGCAAAGTGCTTTGAGACGTCTCAACAACGTGATAAGGCTCTACATCAAATGCAAGGATTATTATTATTTTTCTCTCTCTCTTGTCATCTGTGGGCTATGGGGGACCAGATATTTTAGACAATAAACTGTGAATCTTTTAATACTCCTGTAATGTTAAAACAAAACTGCACGTATATTAACAGAAGCCGTCCGATATGTAGTGTAGCTTGATTAAAAAAAATATTAAATCCTCCAGTTTTCAATTGTATGCTGAGCATATAAAATCATGTTTTATTCTCTCTCTCTGTTTTAACTCGTGCCTTTTAAATGTTTGCAAAACTAATGATGTCTTCTCTTTGATAATAATAATAGTGTCAATTCTCTGTGGGTGGGTGGGGGTGTGTGGGTGGGCGGGTGGGGGGGTGAGAAGGGAGAAAGAAATTAAAGTATTCATGTTAGCAAAGGATATTCAGTGATGAAATTCCGTTTTTTTTTAAATGTTCTTTTTCGCAAACTTTTTTCTGTATAAAGTTTTTTTGGGGGAGGGGGAGGAAGGGGAGGGAGAGAGAGAGAGAGAGAGAGGGAGAGAGCGGGAGAGAGAGGAGCAGGAAGAAATCAATTGTAACTTAACCATTTTGTGTTTGTACTAGGACATTCTGTTAGAGGTATGCAGATAATTTCTGACTAAAGCAATGTTAACTTTGTACAGGTTAAAATTTGACGAGATTAAAAAAAATAAGCTTTTTACTGTTAATCTTTTTTTTTTTGTTCGTGTGGTTCAACTTTCACAACCATAAAACATTTGCAATCTAGATTATTTTGCTAACCAGCCAATATTTTCTTCTCTCTCCCATTGAAACCCAATAGCTGGGCAGGGCGAAACCTTAGCCAAGTTTCCTTACTCCACACACCTCTGTTTACCCAGCAGTAAATTGGAACCCGGTTGTTAGTCGATTGGCGGATCGCTTTCAGGGGGTAATAATCCCTCCTCCCAAAAAATGCGGTCACTCAATCCACGACTGTCTGTGGGACTCTGCTGTGCGCAGTTGGCTGCCGCATTTCGCTCACAAAATATACATTCAATCCACTTTACAGTGTATCCTGTGAAGGGCTTTGAGATGTCTCAACGACGTGATAAGGCACTATATCAAATGCAAGGATTTTTTTTCCCAAAATGTCTGTGGGGGAAAGACATTGTTCGCTACAAACTCAGATGAAAATATTCTCGTGCTTTAATGCTTCACGCCAAACTTTTTTGTTAAAAAGTGTATCTTAAGAGTATGGAAAGTGTTCAGTTACGCTGCACACTTCCTGTCGTTCTTTATAACTCTCCCTCTCTCCCCCCCCCCCCCACCCCTCCGCCACTCTCATAACTCTCCCCCTTCCTGCCCCCCCCCCTCCCCCCACCAACACCCCACCCACGAGGAATAATTCCGGAAAGATCCGATCGGATTTAAGCATCTGGAAGTAATCTCTTTTCCTTTATTCTAACAAATTAGGACTCATTTTAAAGGAAACCTCTCCAGCTTTTCTGCGTGGCAGGTGTGGCTCCCGGTTTTATACAGCCTTCAAATTCTCTTAAAATATATATATTCTAAGTTGATCACATTCACAGAGGCTCCCACTGGGTTTCACCAGATAAGAGTAAAGACCTCCCTCCCCATCGCCACTACGCCTCTAACTTCCCAAACTCCCCTGCCTCAATCGCTATGGAGTCCTGTAGCGTATCGGTTAGAGCAAGTGAGCGAACCCAGGTTCGATTCCCGGGGAGGGCGAAACTTTAGGGCAACTTTCCTTACTCCACACCCCTCTGTTTACCCAGCAGTAAGTAGGAACCCGGTTGTTAGTCAATAAACGGATCACGTTCCGCGGGGTAATAATCCCTCCAAAAAGAAATAATAAATAATTTGGTCGCTCAATCCAGGACTGTTAATGCCAACTGGCTGCCGTGTCTCACCCACAAAATACACAGTCACTTTACAATATATCTTGTGAAGCGCTTTGAGATGCCTGAATGACGTGGTAAGACGCTCTATCAAACGCAAGGATTATTTTGCCCAACCTTTCTGGAGGAATCCTGCTCGATCGCTTTATCTGATCTGCTGCGTGCTGTCCTGCTCTGCAGGCTACACATTAGGTTTAGTTATTAACTCTATAAGTAATCAGAATGCTCGCATTTGACACTGCACCTTAACAGGGATTTTTTTACTGTGACGTGTAGTTACCGAACACTCATTGACTCGGTATTCAGACCTTGGCATGTTCATCGACAGAAACGTTACCATTTGCTTTTGTGAACACGCAGAAGTCTGGCCTCCTTGCCAACAGGCACAGGGTCCGAATTCAACAGTGAACGGGATCAAAATTTATCGGTGAGTGGGGTTGCTCGTTCGTTCAACCTTCGTCTCTTTACCTTCCTCAGAAACACGCAGACTTTTAGCCAACAACCTTAAAAGACGAGGAAAGTTTACTATTATTTACTATTTTGCTTTTACCTGCAAGCCTCTGATTTGAGCCACGCTGAAATCAGTCTGGTCACTCGCTTCACTCTGCCGGTTGGGGGTGGTGGGTGTGATGGGAAGGTGGAAGCACTAAACCTGTATTAAAACATCTGCTGTAAATGTTTCACATACAATTCCAGCTGAGTTTGTACAACTCAACAGCTGGTCTGTATCAGATCCGAACGTATTACTTTTCGATTCGTTATTAAGCTTTCGTTCTGGTGACTTTTTAAACAGTGAATGAACATCACAGGTAACCAAAACAAGACATTTTGTATTGCGTATTATATTGATTCATTCTTATTGTCTTTTTCAATTATAGTTCAGAGCAGGAAAGCGATGGCCTTTGTTAAGAGCTGCAGGAGCGTTGGACTAAACTACTAGTTTCACGTCGCTCTCAAAACATGCTCTCAAAGGTTAAAAATGACCACCAAATATCCCCTAACTGGAACAGCACAGCGGTTCACACAGGCTCTCTTGCTTTGTGGAGTCCTGTAGCTCAGTGGTTAAAGCACTCGCTTTGCAAGTGAGAGACCTGAGTTGAATTCCAGGCAGAGGGCGAAACCTTGGGCAAGTTTCCTTACTCCACACAGAGCCTAATAATAATCCCTCCAAAAAAAAAACCCCAAACAATAATAAATTGGTCATTTTTAATCTACGACTATTTGTGGGACATTGCTGTGCGCAATTGGCTGCCGCGTTCGCCCACAAAAATACAGTCAATTCACTTTACAGTGTGTTCTGTGAAGCGCTTTGGGACGTCCTCCCGACGTGAAAAGCGCTATATCAAATGCAAGGATTATTATTATTATTATTTATTATTTTTGGTGACTGCGAAATTTCGCCCACAAATACACTCTACAATATATTCTGTCAAGCGCTTTGAGACGTCCCAACGACGTGACGAGGTGCTGCATCAAAGTCCAGGATTATTAGAATTATAAAACGCCGCTCAGTATTTGATCAGCCGTGTGTGGGTCGCACGTGGAAACCCGTCACTGTGCTTAAGAGCATCCAAACCAAGACTGAGAGTTCCACGTACATGCATGTGCCCAAGCATGTGGAAATTTCCCTGTGTTTAGAATGGAGTGCATGCTCTTTCTCTCTCTCTCTCTCGCTCTCTCGCTCTCTCTCTCTCTTCCTGGAGGGATGCATCCCACTAACTTGATTCCAGACAGTTTTAGGCGTGGGCTGGCGAGAGCCAAGCCTCGGGGCTTTCAGAGTGTACGTCGGAGGTAACGGCTGGAGTTTAACCAGCAAAAGCCGTTGAGAGCAACGACTGGGAAACTTCCCACTCATTGCCCTCAACGGCCAAGGGTAAGCTTTGCCAGCTCGGACCACCCTCTTATTAATTATTAATTATTATTATTATTTATATCTTGGTCACCTCTCTGGTGCCTATCGCCAACATCAGGAGGTGCCCACCTGCTCGGAGGCCAACAGGGCTCCGAGCGGAGGTTTTCTTTCACCGAATTAAACGGAACCAACAAAAAGAGCAACCGACTTTGCTCGCTCGCTCGCTTCGCCGTCCGTGTCTGGGCAAGTGCCGGGCTCGCCATCTGGTGGTGCAGCTGAGCAGTGGACTCGAGGACGCTGAAGTTCCGTGTGGTTCACCCGTCAGAGCCCTAACAGTCGGCCTTAACCCTGTCATTGCCTCTCTGGTCTCCGCACCGCACAGCACACCATAGTGGGGCGGGGGGGGGGGGCGTTTTGGGAGTCAGGAGAGGAGCGTAATTGATTGGGTCACTTCAATCCACGACTGTGGGTGGGGACGCTCCCGGGCGTAATTGTTCCCCCCTCACCCCCCACCCCCCCACACCCCCTTTTTCGCCCGCAAAATACACAGTCGATTCGCCCGACAGTGTATCCTGTGAAGCGCTTTGAGACGCCTCGAAGACTTGATAAGGCGCCGTATCAAATGCGAGAGACTTGTTGTTATCATAACTCGGGGATGATTCACCACACACAAACACACCTCCCGCCCCCCCACACCCCCCCCCACACACACACCCCAAACAAACACACCTCCTCGCCCGCCCCCCCCCACACACACAGGGAATGTGAATCCACAACCTGACATAAAGGCTGGAGAGGGCCTTCCACCAAGCCTAGCAGAGACCGATGCTAACGGCATGGGATCCACCTGAACAGGCAGACACAGGAACTCGGTTTAACATCTCACCTGAAGGATGGCACCTCCGACAATGCAACACCCACACCCCCCGCCACCCCCAGGGGTTTCAGCTTAGATGACTTGAAAAGTTCACCCACAAAATACGCAGTCGCTATATATACGTTGTAGTCAAATCCTGTGAAGCGCTTTGAGATGTTCACCAGCCGTGCTGAGAATCCACATTGGTTACCAAAAGCGAACTAGATAAATACCTAAAAATGGGTAAAATACCTAAAAATGGGTACACTAAAATTGAGGGGAGGGAAGGGGGGGGTTTGGGGAAATGGGCAGGTAAATGCGACTGAAGGGGTTGCTCTTTGAACGACCCAGCACAGACCCAATGGGCCGAATGGCCTTCCTTCTGTGCTGTGGATTTCTATGTTTCTATCAAACGTGAGGATTCCTGTTATTTATTATTTGTTATTGTTATGAACAATAAAGAGGCGGCCACCACTTTCAGCCTCTGTCGGCCAAACCCGTCTGCCGACGGAAAGCTTTCGCGTGGAACGAGCGTGTCGCACGGGAGCTTTGTCCGAGACCGCGAGTTCCTCGAGCGAAACGTTGCTTCGCGTTGTCTTCGACCTGCCGTTTGCACGATCGGCACAAACTCCGCGCAACGGCCGCCGGCCTACTGTCTGCCTGCTCCGTGATCTCGCTGCGAGAGGGAGAAAGGGAACTCGGATATCCGAAACGGGCTTTTTCCGGAAAAGAACCTGCGACGTCCGCCACGCGGATGGAGGGTGGGGGGGAGGAGGCGTGGAAAGCGTTTGGGAACCAAAGATGTATTCAATGGTTGTTCGGACTCGGTGACGCCATCGAACAAACGCCCATCAGGTGCAGGTTGTTCAACATGAACAGATAATAACTACAAGAAGAACGATAAGGCCATCGAGACGCCAGGTTCGCTTCCGAAACGCACAGTCGCTACGCTTTGCGGTAAGTCCTGCAAAGCGCCTCATCACATCATGTCATATAATCGTCTTCAACAGCCTTGCCATCCAACCCATTTCCTGCGCTCTTGCTATCTCTCTCTCTCCGCTCCCTGGTTTTAATTGGCATCCAAGTCCTTGTCGTGGCCTCGTTCAAAACCACTTTGACTTGGCAAACTCGCTCCCTTCTTTCACTCGCTGGGCGGGGGACATAAAAACGCATACCTTTTCGACTGCTCCTTTGATCAACATCTATAAATCCCACACATTGCAGCTGAAAAAACACAGACAGCAAATTTGTCAGCCACTTTGAGATTTTTCCAGCCAACGATCCTCCAGTCCCGGAGGGCGTGGGCAGAGAGGCTGAAGGCTCGACCGCCGATGGTGGATAAATGTAACTGTGAGGCCACCCCTTCTCTCTCCCGCCCAACACACGTACAGACACAGTGTCATACATACAGTGGGAGCCATTTCGCTATTAAACCCTGTAACTGTTCTCTGAATACAAACTCAGGAGATGCTTAAACGACAACAACAACAACAACAACTGGCATTTACGCAGCGCTGTCACGCAAGGGTAGCATCCCAGAGCGCTCGAGACTTGGCGGAGCAACACACTACACAGGGCGAGTTATCAGCGCCCATTTTAATGACGTTATTCCGTGGCATTGAGCGAGCGAGTGAGCGGGCAGACAGCATGGCAACACAACTCTGCCCGTCCGCAACCCCCCCCACCCACCCTCCCCACCACCCCAACCCCACCCCACAGACACGCGCATATTAACCAGCGGGAAACAGCAATGGAGTTTGACAACGTGCTCCCGAAAGCAAATAGTCAGGCATTCCCCCATTCGTCAGACAGTTACACGGGAAATGATCAGTCAAATTAGCTTGTGACCATTGCATGGAACAAGAGAAACACGCTTTTATTTGATTGCGTGGGATCAGCACACAACACAGACACAGGGACTCAACCAGGGACTTTCTGTGCCACATAAACCTAGTGGCCAATCGAGCCAAGGGTTGGGGGGAGTGGGGAGAGAGGGAGAATGATAGAATCATGGAATTATACAGCACAGAAAGAGGCCATTCGGCCCATCGTGTCTGCGTCGGCTCTTTGAAAAGAGCTTCCAACTCAATCCCACTCCCCCGCTCTCTCCCCACAGCCCTGCAAACTTGTCCTCCCCAAATAATTATCTACTTCTCTCTTAAAAGTTGTTATCGAATCGGCTTCCACCAGCCTTTCAGGCCATGCGTTCCAGATCCCAACAACTCGCTGTGTGAAAACATTTCTCCTCACCTCCCCTCTGTTTCTTAACTCGGTGTCCACAGGTTACCGGCCCACCCGACAGTGGAAATAGTTTCTCTTTGTTCACCCTATCGGATCCCCTCATAATATTGAAAATTTCTATTAAGCCTCCTCTTAACCTTCTCTGCTCCAAGGAGAATAATCCCAGCTTCTCTAGCGTCTCCTCATTCCTGGCACCATCCTGGTAAATCTCCTTTGCACCCTCTCCAATGCCCTGACATCCTTTCCTAAAGTCAACGAATGGGTCGATTCACTTTACAGTAAAATCTACGAAGCGCTTTGAGGCGTCTCGAAGACGTGATAAGGCCCTGTATCAAATGCAAGATTATTATGGTTATTATTAGAACACGGTGTGCGCAGTGACTGTGCCAATGCAATAATAAAAATAAAATAATCCTTGCATTTGATATAGCGCCTTATCACATCTTCGAGACGTTTCAAAGCACTTCACAGATTTTGCTGCAAAGTGAATTGACTGTATATTTTATGGGCGAAACAGCAGACAGCATGTGTTTGAAATATTTGGTGAGAATCTACGTCTCTTCGGCATGTGGCTGTATATCAAGGCGTGTCAAACACGTTCCAAAGAGTGGTGTCTCGCCAGCAAAACGATTCTGATTCTGATTCAAATGAGTTTTGGAAACGCTTCCAGTGAAGTAATGCTACATAAAATATACAGAATGTGCAATAATTCCTTGCACTTGGTTATGTGGAGTCCTGTAGCTCAGTGGTTAGAGCACTCGTTTTGCAATTGAGAGACCTGAGTTCAATTCCAGGCAGAGGGCGAAACCTTGGGCAAGTTTCCTTACTCCACACAGAGCCTAATAATAATCCCTCCAAAACCAAAAACAATAATAAATTAGTCATTTTCAATCTACGACTGTTGGTGGGACATTGCTGTGCGCAATTGGCTGCCGCGTTCGCCCACAAATATACGTCAATTCACTTTACAGAATATTCTGTGAAGCGCTTTCGGACGTCGAGAAGACGTGAAAAGCGCTATATCAAATGCAAGGATTATTATTATTATTACAGCGCCTCATCACATCATCGAGACGCCTCAAAGTGCTTCACAGAGTATATTGTCAAGTGGAGTGACTGTGTATGTTATGTGGCCGAAACGTGTTTGATCCAGTGTCATAACGTCACATGCAATACAAAACACAATACAAATTTACATTTCACATCGGGAGGACGTCCCAAGGCTCTGAACACTCAGGGATTAGGACCGGAGTGGGAGGGGGGAGGGGGAGGTGGGGGGGGGAGATTTGGAATCAGGGAAGGTGGAGGGCAGAGAGGGTAGGAGGGTGACCGAAGGCACGGGCGAAGAGGAGGGTCTTGAGACGTGCCTTGAAGGAGGCAAGGGAACAAGCCAGGCGAAGGGAATGTGGGATGGAGTTCCAGAGGGTGGGGGGCAGAGAGACTGAAGGCCCGACCGCCCGCTGATGGTGTCAGTCACAAAGCGCTTCACAAGGGAGTGTAGTAACTGTGTATCTTGCAGGCAAATCCGCCAGCCAACTTGCATACAGCCACATCTCGCAAATAACCCCGAAGTGAGCGGCTGATTCTATCTGGAGGATTGTCGATCGAGACAACGGGGGAAAACTCCCTTCTCTTTTCCAACAGGATTTCAATGACTGCCCACAGAACAGACCGAGGGGACTTTGGCTTAATGTCTCATTTGAAGGACCGCACGTCCGACTGATCTGACGGGTTTAGACTCCCATCCCTGTGGCTCCTTCGGACCACCCTCCGCCCTGTGCCGAGACCAACACACCCCCCACCCCCCCAGCCCTCCCCGCCCCCCCACTCTCGCTCACCCGATCCGTACCTGACGGTCAGCGGTAAACAGGAGCCAAAATGATCAGCGCACAGTGGCAGGGCAGAGAGGCAGTGGGAGATGGTAACTCTGCGGCGGGCTAACATTTCAATGGTAACCATAGCCCAGTCGCTGGGTATCACATTGCTGAACCTTCTCCCTTCCACAATAACTCGGTAATTAAATCACTGTGTGAACTGGGACTTTGCGGTAGCAAATCAAGACCTCAACACAACCGATTGATCAGCTCATAGGAGCAACAGTCGTTTGCTATCGGGGGTTCTTTTATGGGGTGGGGGGGGGGGGGTGGGGGTTCTGCATTGTCAGAAGTGCTGTCCTTCAGATCAGACACAAATCTGCCAGTTCAGGTGGGTGTTAACGGCACCTGAGGCACTATTCGGAAAGAGTAGGGAGTTCCTCTCTCTCTTAGGATCCCGGCTGATAATTCCCCCTCGGGATAAAATGGGTCATTCACTTCAGTGTTTGTGGGAGATCTCTGTGCGCAAAGTCGGCTGGCGTACAAAACACACCGTCACAACATTTTACAGCAAATATTGTGAAGCGCTTTGAGACGTCCTCCTGACCTGAAAGGCGCTGCATCGAACAACAACAATAATAATATTAATCCTTGCGTTTGCCTTATCACACATCATCGAGACGTCTTCGAAGCACGTCTCAGGATATACTGTAAAGTGGAGTGACTGCGTATTTTGTGGGCGAACAAAGTACAAGGATAATTATTATTAATTGATCATTATGACTTGGTTTATGCAAAAGTCAATATTGTTCAGTTGAAAGGGAAGAAATTGCATCGGCACATTCGAATCTCAAAAACAATCGTCTGTTTCCTGTGAACAAACCTCTTTCTTTCCCTTGCATATTATTCTTTGAATAACTTTGTTTACCAAATTCCCTTCCATTTCACTGGAAAGTTGCGAGAACTTTCTTATGGCTTCTCTCTCTCTCTCTCTCTCTCTCTCGCTCGCTCGCTCGTTTGCTCTCGCAACCACTATTATTATGCAAATCCAGAGCGTTCAATTATCATGCAAAGGCATTGTAAGGGGGAACACTCCTCCACACTAAACATTAACAGACCTGCTCGCTGTATGCAAAGTAATTCGAATGAATGCACGTAAAATATCAAAAAAAACACAAACGACCTGTTGTGTAATTAAAACCAGCGTTGTTTAGGGATTTGCTGTGTTCGGTACGGTTTGATTCTCCTTGACTGCGGACAATTATAATAAAAATAATAATAATCCTTTCATTTGATACAGCGCCTTTTCACGCCTTCCAGAAGCCTCAAAGCGCTTCGCAGAATGCACGGCAAAGCGAACTGACTGCATGTTCGTGGGCGAAACGCGGCAGCCAGTTGCCCACGGCAGTGTCCCACAAACAAGTCGTGGACTGAAGTGACCAAATTATTATTTTATTTTTGTCATTTTTATTTTATTTCTCGAGGGATTATTATCAGGCATGTGCGTGGAGTAAGGAAACTTGCCTAAGGTTTCGCCCTGCACGGGAATGGAAGCCAGGTCTCTCGCTTGCGAGACGAGTGTTCTAACCACTGAGCTACAGGACTCGACGGTCACTCGTTAATGGGCTCTATTCAGCAAGACTCCTGTCCCTGCTCGTTCAGGCGGACGTTAAAGATCCCACGGCGCTGGTTGAGAAGAGAGGGGATGTCCTGGTTGGTAATGAATTGGTCTGTTACTCCTTGGCTGTTTGTGGGACCTTTAGGGGTTGGGGGAGAGGCGTGGAGGCTTAAACGTGCCCTGGCCTCCCAGGGTCAGGGAGAGGAGAACCAGGCAGAGTACCTGCTCCTGGACCCTCTAGAGCGCCCTCTACTGGTTGACGACAACACCGACAACAACAACTTGCATTTATATCGCGCCCCGGGTGAAAAAAAAAAACCCCAAATAGACACAATTATAGCCCACGCATCGACCTCCCGCCCCACATCCCCCACCCCCGCCCCAACTGCCCACACCTCACGCCCCACCACCCCAACTGCCCCCCACCCCACCCCCACCCCCACCCCCACCCCAAACAAAACGTTACAAAGACAAACGAAAAGCAGATGGTAACGGGCAGGAACAGCCGGCGACGTCAGCGAGAGTTGGACTCTGAGGTCGAAACGGTTGCTAGGGATCGGATTTTTGTTGTTGCTCTCCCGTTGCCAATGGCAACGCCAGTCAACAAGGAGAACGGGCAGCCGAAGAGCTCTAATTCCGTCCTCTCTGAGAGACGTGGCTACCAGCCATGGCCCGGAGGCCAGCGGGTGGAGTTGGGGGAAGGGGGAGGGAGTGGGAGTGGGTGCAGGGGGGTGGGGGGGGGGGTGTGTGGGTGGGAGGGAGTTGGCCAACTCCATTGGATCAGGAGGAAGATTCCCTCCGCAACACACGCACAGGGACTTCCGACCGGACAGGCAGGGCACTGGGCGCAAGCCCCATAAATCCCCCTCCCCAATAATAATAATAATAATAATAATAATAGTAATAATAATAAGCCCTACGTTCGATATAGTATCTTATCATGTCATTAAGGCCCAAAGTCTCAAAGTGCTCCCAGAAATACACTGCAGAGTGAATTGACTGTGTATTTTATGGGGGAAAATTATATTAAAACAAAACACAAAGCATGAAACGCACCAGTAAAGTGGTGGATATTAACACTGTTCGTACCGTTCACTGTGTCTAACCCCACTCCCCTCACCCCCGAAACGCCCCAGCCCTGCCGTCAGCCATAGTCCTCCACCCCCCCCACACAGCGTTTAGCACAAAGCCAATAACAATATAAATAACAAGTAATAATCCTCGAGTTTGACATCGCGCCTGATCACGTCGTCGCTTCGAGGCTGTTTGTGGGCCTTTGCTGTGCGCTATATTCGCTGCCAAACACGCAGTACAAGCACTACCACCGAGAGTAATCGCTGCGTGAGATGTTTTGGTAATGCAGTATCTTGTGCAAGGGTTATGATAATTATTCTAACGTCTATCCTTCACAGATGTTGCTGTGTGTCAGTCATTGAAAGGCGACGGTTGGGACTGAGTGTGAGGGAATGGAACCTTTACGTTGGGCGAACCATCTTCAGAGATGTTGCCCATCTCCAGAAGCCAACCAGCATTGCCTGTGAGCAGGGAGGAGTGTGGGAACCTTCCTGAGCTGCAATTAAATGCAAAGCAGATGCAAACGATCAACAAAGGACATGAAAGACATCAACTCCAGGCCCGGAGTTCTCGAGCTCAGACAACCTCTCCAACCAGCGCTGCGACATTGGTGAGGTGTCCTTCGTGGGCGAGAGACAAAACCGCCACTGGGACTCGACCTCACCGCCCGCTGGCTCCTCGCTCAGTCCATTGGCGTCATCTTCGGGCAGTGCACCGACCTTCGGGTGAGGCGTTAGACCGAGCTCCTCGTCTGCCCGTTCAGGTGGACGTTAAAGATCCTGAGGCGCTATTCGACTAGCGAAGGGAGTGTGATCCCTCCCAGTGTCCTGGCCGACAAGCCCTACTCCCCCACATAATGATAATAATAATTCAATACAGCGCCTGATCACGCCTTCGAGACGTCTCAAAGCACTTCACGGGATACACTGTAAAGTGAATTGACTGTATGTTTTGCGGGCGAAACGCGGCAGCCAGTTGCGCACAGCAGAGTCCCCGCAAACCGTCGTGGATTGAGTGACCAAATTACTATTATTATTTATTTATTTTGAAGGGATTATTGACCCCGGAAAAGCGATCGGCCAACCGACTAATCAACCGGCCGCACTGATAATCGGTCACTCACTTCACGGCTATTTGCAGGCCCTTGCTACGGGCAAATCAGCCGCCGCGTTCGCCTGCGGAAACGCAGTCACTACACTTCACAGTAAGACCCCCGTGACGCGCTTCGGGACGTCTTGGTGACATGACAAGGCGCTGTCCATAACGCGAGGATCATAACCAAGACATAGCCATCGCCCTTCCTTGGGTCGAACGAAGGCTTTCAGGATGACGATCGTTACATCAATGCAAATCGCTTGCCGTTCTTGTATTATAATAATCCTTACATTTGACATATCAAAATACAACAGCGAAGCATCTGTACATATGCGGCAGCTGATAAAACCAACGCACGAAAGACGTAACTTGTTTTTTTTCCCACAATAAGTCAAAATAAATTATTTTTTAAAGGAAAGGCCTACAGCAAACAAAAGAACGCATGATTTCTGTGGCAAATTGGGCCAGATGAAAGGCCAATATATCTTCAAGTCGCCAAAACGCTGGATAATGAAAGGTTAAGTAGATTCCAGGATTTACGGTTTCAGAAGCCGGTTCTGTTCAGCTTCCTTCTTGGAGAATTACTCCCACAACGCAGCTCTTCATTACTCTTCTCAGAAAGCCTCGTAAAAGAACAGTTCTGAGACCCGCGAGAGATTTACTGCTTCGATGGTCCTCGTTCAGCATCTCTGTTCTGCTTCTGGGTGATACACAAGCGCTCTGGGACGCTATCCTGGGTGAGGGGGCGCTATATAAATGCAAGTTGTTGCACCTCTTTGCCCGCGCTTTCAGCCATCTTTTTCCCCCTTTCCCCCCCACCCCGACAACCTCTTCGACGCCTAATAATCCTTCCGTTTGATGTGGCGCCTTATCGCATTGTTGAGATGTCTCAAAGCGCTTCACAGAATTGACTGCGGATTTTGTGGGCGAAACGCGGCAGCCAATTGAGCACAGCAGCGTCCCATAAACAGTCGTGAGATGAGTGACCTAATTTTTTTGGGAGGAATTATTACCACCGGAAAGCGATCCGCCAATCGAGTCACAACCGGGTTCCTACTCACTGCTGGTAAACAGAAGCGTGTGGAGTAAGGAAACTTGCCTAAGGTTTCGTTCTGCCCGGGAATCAAACCCAGGTTCTCTCGCTTGCGAGGCGAGAGATCTAACTGCTCAGCTATGGGATTCCACATCGGTTTTGGTGGTGTTGAGTTTAGAGTCCTGTAGCTCAGGGGTTAGAGCACTCGCCTCACAAGCGGGAGACCTGGGTTCGATTCCCGGCCAGGGCGAAACCTTGGACAAGTTTCCTTACTCCACACACACACACACGCCTGATAATAATCCCTCAAGAAAAAAAAGTAAAATAAAATAATAATTTGGTCACTCAATCCATGACTGTTTGTGGGGACGCGGCTTTGTGCAATTGGCTTCCGCGTTTCGCCCACAAATATGCAGTTAATTCACTTTACAGTGTATCCTGATCCTGTGAAGCGCTGTGAGACGTCTCGAAGATGTGATAAGGAGCTGTGTCGAATGCAAGGATTGTTATTATTGTTATAGGATTTAGGTACCAGCCTGGCTCAGTCAGTAACATTCTCGCGTCTGAGATAGACGCTATGGGTTCGAGCTTCGCAGTGACTGGGGTGATGGGCGTAGGGAGCTTTAGGATGAGTTGAAGCTTATGAGGGGGAGCAAGGGAGAGCAGCAAAGAGTGCGCTGGATAAATCTGGGCGGGAGCTAACAAAGGCACAAATATTATTTATTATTGAACAATAATAATAATCCTTGCATTCGTATATAGCGCCTTGTCACGTCTTCGGGACTTGGCACGGGGCGAGGAATGGCGGCTACCATCTTGTCCGTGGCTTCAGACGTCTGCTCGGGATGTGGAAAGCCAGGCAGCTGAAGTTGGCTGGTGGCTGTAAATCTTGCGGCGGTAGTTTTTATTGATGACTTTTTTTCTTTCGTTGGCTTTAACTGTTGCGAAAATGACATCGGAATTGATTAAAGCTACGGGTATACAACGCGATAATCTGCACAAGATGTGTTGAAAAGTCAGCTCAAAAGTCCTGGGCTCGACAGGGGAAGTTTTGTTGGCCATGGGGACCAGATTCTGCAATCAAGTTCCTGTCGTTCGTTAATTGTTTTGTTCCCCCCTCCACCCAACACCCCCTTGTCGTGGGGAAATGGGGGTCTTGTTCCCCCCCTCCACCACCCCTCACACTGATCCTCGCTGTAAAATGCTGCACTGACATTTTGAACAATGCACAAGGTTAACTGGAGTAAAAAAAAACTCTCAGGAATGGGATAGTGCGTCAGTCCGGCTCAGTCGGTAGCTCTCGAGTCAGAAGTCTGTGGGTTCAAGCCCCCACATCTGGACTTGAACTCATGCAGTCTAAGCTAACGCTCCAACGCAGTGCTGGGGGGAGCACTGCATTGAGACGTAAAACAGTCTCAGCCTGTCTCCGTTCAAATGGATGTTAAAGCTCCTTTGGCGCTATTCTCTCCGCTGGCCGACAATCCCCCAGAGAAAATCAGTCATTCGCTTCGAGGCTGTTTGTGGGACATGACTGTGCACAAATTGGCTGCCGTGTTGGCCTGCAAAAGCACACAGTCGCGACACTTGGCTGTAAAATCTTGAGAAGGGCTTTGAGATGTCCTCCCGGCCAAAAAACTGATGCGTCAAATGCAAGAATCATCACTATTATCATTAATAGTAATAATAATCCTCGCATTTGATACAGCGCCTTATCGCGTCTTCAAGACGTCTCAAAGCGCTTCGCAGGATACACTGTAAAGTGAATTGATTGTGCATTTTGTGGGCGAAACGCGGCAGCCAATTGCGCACAGCAGCGTCCCCGCAAACAGTCGTGGATTGAAGTGACCAAATTATTGTTATGATTTTTTTAAAGTGATTATTACCCCCGGAAAAGCGACCCACCAATCGACTAACAACCAGGTTCCTACTTACTGCTGGGTAAACAGCATTATTATTATTATAATTATTATGATACATGTCCCACTCTCTCCATACATATTTGTTTTAAAAAAATGTTTTAGTTGAAGCGAAAAAAAAAACCTCACGAGCCTTCGTGCGGGAAAAGTGCATTAATTTAACCCGATTTTAAGAATATTTTTGCTCAAGTGGCCATGCCAGGTTTTAGAACAGACTGCAAGTGTGCGAGGCTTGTTTTCACTGGACGGAGTTACCCCCACTTTTTTTTACTCCCTGGATCGGATCCAGTTGATCCAGCCCTAGTTCCTATTCCCCGAAGAGATTGGTTAGCACAGAGTGTTATGTTACATCGCTGGTGATATTTGCGAACCTTCGAGCGAACAAAAAAAGCACAACAGATGTGGTGTGGAGCAATACTGTATCGCGGTGACCGAGTGTGAGCTGCTGAGTGCTACAAACAGTAGTACTTGTGCATTATGCCACAATCAATTTGCCAGACAATAAGCAAACGTAAGATTATTGCCAGTCCGAGAGTAGGTACTCTCAGGTGAAATGAAACCAAACACTGCTTCTTTTCACAGAGAGAGCAGAGAGCAGACTTTTAATTTCTTAAACAAGCCAGGGTCTCTTTTTTTAATATATATATATATATATAAAATAAACTTACACCTCGAGCAATTGGCGTGAAGGCAAGGCCTCAGAAGTGGGTCACTGTTTTATGCACGAAAGGAACGGGTTTCGGAGTCAAACCAGGTTAAAACTGTAACTGAACATTCCTCGCCTCTCCTTAAACACCCATGTGGGTTTACACCTATGCGACACGCAGTCACTACACTTGACGGTGTATCCCGTGAAGCGCTTTGAGATGTCCTCCCCACGCGAAAGGCGCTGCATCAAATGCAAGGCTTATTCTTATTGCCACTGCACTATTATCATCCCGCAAGGCTGAGGTTGACCAACAAGATAGATGTTCTCGATTGAATATTTCTGGATTTGCGGCAAACAAGAGGTGCCGTCCTTCGGATGTGACGTTAAACCCTGTCAATGCGCTTTTCACGTGGGCTTCAAACATCCCGCGAGGCTACTCGAAAAGAGAAGAGAGTTTCTCTCAGGCCCTCGGCCGACAATTTGCACACAGCAACGTCCCACAAACGGCCGTCGATAACTACAACGGTAACAGCAAGTTGCATTGACGCAGGATAGCGTCCTGGGGGTTGCTGTTTCAGGTGAGCGATCGATTTGAAGGGCGAGACTCTGGACTTGCTGGCGTTTGCGAAAGGGATGGGGTTTCAATTGGTTGCCCTGTTGCAAGGGATCACCGGAATGAACTCTGTTCGCAAGTGACAGCCTGTTTCTTCAACGGGGAAGGGAATATGAGTCTGTTCCTCTGCAGCGACAAAACTAATAGATTGCTTAATGAGGCAGGAGAGGGATTTCCCGAAATGACACAAATTAATCAGTGATAACGAGAGCCACATGTGATGACTCCTTGAAATGGATGGCGATTATCTGATTTATTTCGACTTCAATTGACATCATGATTTCCAGAGGGAGTGAAAGTGTTTAACCTTCTCCGTGCTAAAGTCTTGCTGTGACGAAAGGAAAGAGAGGAAAGAGGACGAAGGGGAAAGAGAGAAAGAAAGAAACGCTTTTCTTTTTACAACAGGATAGCGCCTCGGAGAGCTACATGGTGTGCGGGGTTTATACACCAAGCGAGGGAGAGGGGTGGGCTGGGGTGGGGGAGGGAGCTGACTGTCAGCACAGCTGAAGAGGTACATCTTAATATAATAATAATAATCCTTGCGTTTGATACAGCGCCTTATCACGTCTTCCAGACGTCTCAAAGCGCTTCACAGGGTCTCATCTAAAGTGTAGTGACTGTATACTGTGTGGGCGAAACGCGGCAGCCAATTGTACGCGGTAAAGGGGTGGAGGCGAAGTGGAGGAGGGGTAGAGGTGGGGGAGTTGCAGAGGTTAAGTACGCAAAGACTACCGATGACTAATGGGTTTACAACCAAAAAGAAACTTATCTTATAGCTTTGAACAAATATTCAGCACTGGTCAGGGCTGTGGGTCCGACTGGACACAACGGACCTACTGACTGGAAAGTATTCGGCAAAGGTTGATTCTGCAGGTCAGATAATTTACGAGCTTCCCCTGACTTGATGTGCGGTAACAGTTCGCAGCGGCTATCACCCTCTACGCTTTTTCTGGTTTAAAACCCAATTAATTCAGGCGTCACGCAGTAAATTGCCAGCGGGTTGGCAAGCCCCAATTCCCCAGCACTCGCGCTAATCTGTTTTTGGATCTCGAGCAACACTGCCCCTCTGAAACACGGGGAAGTTATAAAACAACAGGGACAGGACGGAGAAAACAATCACTATTCATCCTTTATTTTACTGCACCTCTGAGAGCGATATTTCAGCGGCAAGTATATTCAACAAAAAAAAGAAAGGACCGCGAAAGGAATCCTATTTTTTTTTACCCTTAACCTACACAAGCTGTTCCCAGGTATAATTAATAAAACCTGTATGTAGTTCTTGCTTCCATTTTGCACACACTCTCACTAGCGCGCGCGTGTGTGTGTGTGTGTGTATGTGTGTGTGTGCGTTATGGAGATTTTATGGTGTCACGCACGAGTGGTTGCCTACGGTAATTATCGCAAATAATTGGGCGCAACTTTCACCCCTTGCTCCCCATGCCAAGCGCACAGTCACTACACTGCACGGTAAACTCTGCGATGTGCTTTGAGGCGTCCTCCTGACGTGAAAGGCGCTGGTTCATCAACAACAACTTTGCGTAGGGCAGTGTCTCAGAGCGCTGAGGATCATTTTATGTCCCTTCTCTTTTTGGGCACTGTTGTAGGATCTTTGACATCCACCTGAACAGGCACAGGCGGGACTTCGGTTGAACATCTCATCCGAAGGACAGCACCTCTGACAGCGCAACCCTCCTTCCCCCACCTCCCCAGCACTACGCTGGAGCACAAGTCTAGACCATGAGCGCAATTACCCCCACAACCCTCCGTGGGATTTATAACTGTAGCTCAGTGGTTAGAGCCCTCGCCTCGCAAGCGAGAGGACCCGGGTTCGATTCCCGGGCAAAATATACAGTCAATTCGCTTTAAAGTATATTCTGTGAAGCACTTTGAGACGTCTCGAAGATGCGATAAGGCACTGTATCAAACGCAAGGATTATTATTATTATTATTATTATTATTCAGGTCAGCATTCCGCAACCCGAGACACGAGCCCGTGTAAAAGGCACTGTACACAAGTGAAAAAAGTTGTTGTGTGAAGCACTTTAGGACGTCCTCCCAACGCGAAAGGCGCTGTATCAATGCAAATTGTTGTTGCTCATCCCAGAAATGATCATTTTTATACGAGGTTATGCCATTTCTATTTACTCTGCTGACCAGGGAATGGTTGCTGTACAGAGTTTTATAAGAAAGCACACAGACGCATTCTGTATTAGAAATTACAAGAGCTCAGACTGAAGAGGAAGCTGCTCAATGCACTGCAATAATTAGAGATTCCAATTGCACAGTCACTGACAGGATGATAATTTGCATCATGGGGTATGTTTTGTACCATAATTAACAGTGTTTGGTGACTCCGAAATTGTAGATGTTTTGCAAGGACCCTCCACATTGTTAGGCTAAGCAGAAGATGCTTCTCTCTCTCTCTCTCTCTCTCTCTCCTCTCTCTCCTCTCCCGCTAACTGTGCGCACAGAAGACCACCTACAAAACTACGTCAACTTTTCTCACAGTCTATGGGGAGAAAGTTACCACCTGGGTTTAGACAGACTTTACGTTTAATGCTGGTTTTCTCGAGAACCAAGAAAAAAGTGGCTTCAAATTTACTACAACAACGACCACGACGGCAATAATAATCCTTTCATTCACCTCTTCGAAACGCTTCACAGGATTTACCGCAAAGCGCGGTGACTGTGTATTTTGAGAATGAAAGTCAGCCATTTTGCTCGCGGCAAAGTCTCGTAGAGTAGACGGTGCTGTAGAGGGACCAGAAGTTAGTGAACCCTGGCTGGTTTCAACCTCCCTAACCAAGGGAAAGCCGGGGGAGACGATTTCACCTCTGTGTGCACAAGGGAAGGATAAGGATAAGGGAGGTAGATCGAAGAGGTTAACTTAGTTGCTGCTGTCTTTTTGCAAGCTTCAACGTTTTGGTGGCATTGGGGTCTTCTTGCTCCAGTCCCTGTTATTACACACTGGCTATTATAAGCTTCCTGCTCCCGGCTCGACTTCGCTCTTGTGGAGCGGAGGAGCTCGGATCTCAATGGGATGATGCTCTGGCAGTTTCAGAGGGGGCTGTAATGATCAGTTAGGATGTTTGTGGCTTGGAACCCGGAGGGAATCGTGTTGGTAGGTCTGAGGGCTGGACGGCGAAAGCTTAGGGTCTGGGGAAGACAGGCCCCTGGAAACAGTAGTGTGTGGGGTCTCGAGACACAGGGGGAAAAGCTCTTTCTTTAACCTCACAACTGCCAGCTTCAATAGAAAGGCAACAGAACAGAAAGGCGATTTCAATAACCTTTGCCTTTCACATCAGTTCCTATAATGTTGAAACTCCTCAAAGTGCTTCACGGTAATTACTGCACAGTGTAGTGACTGTGTAGCTTGCAGGCTAACGGGACAGCCAATTTGACAGCCAAAGCAGACACAAACACCTGTCAAGTGATGATCCAATTGAGCTGGTGTTTGTTGGACATGGAAGGAGGGTGGAGACAGAGCTTATTGTAGGCTGAAGGAGGGAAGTAATGGATATTTGAAGGTTAGAGGCTTGAAGAGGATTTAGGAATAGGGCGAGGCAGTGGGATTCAAAGCAATTGCTCTGCGAGCCGATGCAGACTTGATGAGCCGAATGGCCTCGTTCTGTGCTGCCAATGTCTACGATTCCAGGGGGAAAAGCCTTTTCTGTTTCCCGCAGCCTCGCAGAATCATTAACGTCCAGCTTGAGGAAACTACACGTTCAGCGGAGAGAGAGAGAGAGAGAGAGAGCAGCTTCACAACAACCCCAACAACAACAATGTTCAGTTGTCAAAGGGTTAAGAGCATTTACAACATCAATAAAATACATTGTAAAGTCTAACATTCAACGGGACGGGCGTGGAGGAGATGTATGTGCTGTTTACAGTCCCACCTTGCGATATTTCATGATATATATCCCCACCCCCAGAACATCCTTGAGTTTAATGGTCACTCCCCCACACCATTCCCAACCCCCCACCGCCCACACCAACCCCAACCACCCCACCCACCCCCTCTCTCTCCCCTCCCAGGCGTAGTGGAGAGACGGTTCATTAGCAGCAGCGAGAGACAGAGACCTGACAGACCAGCCTCCAGACATCGCATTCCAGCTCCCGAGCTTTGCTGCCGAGTCAGTAGCTTTCACGAGGAAGTGGCTTCGCTCCAACACAAGTTTTCATTTGCATTGGAGCGAAGCGGGAAACCTTTCCTCCCCCTCTCTCTCTCTCCCTCTCTCTCTCTGCCTCTCTCTCTCTCTCTCTCCCTGCCTCTCTCTCTCTCTCTCTCTGCCTCCCTCCCTACCTACCTCTTTGACCGAGCCTTCAGCTCCCCTCTCGACTCTCTTCCCCCTCCTCGCTCCCTCCCTTCCCTCCCCTCACCCTGACCATTTCCCCCCTTCTCACTCCCTCCCTCCCTTCCCTCCCCTCACCCTGACCATTTCCCCCTCCTCGCTCCCTCCCTTCCCTCCCCTCACCCTGATCATTTCCCCCCAATGCTCGGGTCATGACCCAACTGTGCAGCGCCTTGGGACGTCCTCCCGACGTGAAAGGCGCTTTATAAATGGAATCTTGTTGTTGTTGTTGTTGTACCTCCCACTTTCTCTCCCTCTCTCACACTCTGCCTGAGGCGCTCCGAGACGAAGGGTGCTATATAAATGCAAGTTGTCGTTGCCTCTCTCCACGCCTCCCTCCCTCCCTCTATTTGCTTTGCCCCGTTTCCCTCTTTCTCTCCCCCTCTCCCCCTCTCCCTCTCTCTCTCTCTCTCCCCCTCTCTCTCTCTGCCTCGCTCCAACCCACGCACTTTCCCCCTTGAAAGTAACTCGTGCTAAGAGAGAAAAAAAACTAATGAAAGCCTCAGTGTGTTAGGCGGGCCGGTACTGACAGTAATACAGGCTGCTAGCTGACGTTTATGATCAGATTCAGCTGTTTTGCGGGGTAAATTAACGGTTCTGCTGCCGCCGCGACTGACCGGGTTGAGTGGAGTCAGCGAGGGAATGTGTTAGTGCTTTACTGAAAGGTAACGGGTGATTGACTGACACGTCAGGAAGCAAAGCCACTGGGGCTGACTGCTTTGGGAGAGGCTTCAAACTGACCCTAATGAGTCGGTCTCTCACCTGAATCAGAAGGTTTGTACGTTCGTCTCTCCCCCACCACCCACCACCCACCCCACCCTCCATTCCCCCCCATTTCCTCTGTTACGTTATGCTTCTGGGTAGGGAAACGCCAAGGTATCAAAGGGGATGAACCCCTTTCCTCCTTCTCCCACCGACACACCGACTAACCCGACACTCCACTGTACTGCTGGGGGGAGTGCTGCGCTGTTGGAGGTGCCGTCCTTCGGATGAGACGTTCGACCGAACACCCTGTCTGCGCCTGTTCAACGTTACGGCGCTCCTCGGAGAGAGAAGGGAGTTGTTTTGGGTTGGTCGGTGTCCCTGGATGACAATCCTTCTATTTCCGCTCCCTCCCCTCGCCCCCCACCCACCAACCCCCAACCCCCCTCTCTCTTTCTTTCTCTCTCCCAGGCAGAATGGTTCTGTTCGCTTCACGGCTGTTCGGCGGGGATGTCGCTGTGCGCAAAATCGGCCGTCACGTTGGCCTACAAAAACACACAGTCACTGCACTTTGCCGTAAAATCCTGTGAAGTGCTTTGGGACACCCTCCCGCCAGCTGTCAAACACAGGGATTAATTAACGTTTATTATTTGAACTCCTATTATTTGAACTTCCACCCCCCCGCCCCACCCACTCCCCCCACCAGCCTTCCTTTCCCCTCCTCAAGAGGATTTTATTCTGGTACAAATACACAAGGACAAGGCCATTGCTGGGCCTTATCCAAGAGATTTCTTTGAACACTGAATGGCTCTGTGAGGACATTGTCAGCACAGGTGCCAAAAAGCTGTTGGAGGCGGTGGCTGAAAGCACATCCAGTTGCTTTGCTATTTGTACAAAGTGTGTGCGTGTGCGTGAGGGGTGGGGGGGTTGGGGGGTGGGGGGAGGAGAAGGAAAGGGGGTATAGTGGTGTTTGAGTACAACAACGCTAGTCCCGAGAGATAACCGCCAAAGAGAAGACTGGAAGGAAAAAAAACATGTTACTCATTGTTTCCATTGGGTTTGACGGAGTGTATTTGTGTTTGTGTGTGTGGGGGGGAGGGGGGGCGGGCTAGGGGTTGGGCGGGGGGAAGGGGGTTTGAACGCAGCTGGTTTCACACAACTGAAGCCAGGTATTGCAACTGAATCCAAACCTCTCTCAGAAGTCCCAAAGCTCCCGTTTGACGGGAAACTCTTTCGGGGACCAGTGATCAGGCTAAGAAAGACAAAGAGATTTTTTTCCCGGGGTCTTAAAGGCTCTATTAGAGGCCTGCAAAACACACAGTCACTACACTTCACAGTGGGATCCTGTGAGGCGCTTTCGACGTGAAAGGAGCTTTTATCAAACATGCGGATTATTATTATTATATTATTATTATTCATTGTGATATTACCAGGCTTGGCATGACCTTATCATCAGCATCATCATAATAATGATAACCTTTGCTCTGAAACACGCGAGCGACTGAGCCAGGCTGACACGTGTGTTATTTCTCTACGCCTCCGGACAAAACCTCCCCAACCCCGTTCCTTGCCGAGACTTCCCTCCATCATCAGCTTTGTTTTGTCCTACCCGGGCACCAGCAGTGAAAAGCATAATAATAATAATAATCCTCGCATTTGATATAGCGCCTTATCAGATCTTCGAGACGTCTCAAAGGCGCCCGGGAATCGAACCCGCGTCCTCCCGCTTGCGAGGTGAGTGCTCTAACCGCTTCGCTTCTAGTTGACATGGAAACGGCCTAGTTTTCGCCCCACCGAGAGAGGGGAGCGTTTACTCTTAAAGTTACGAGTTCCCTGGGACGTAAATCGAGTCGTCTGCCCGTTAAACCCGTTCCGTTGACCTCCCGAGCTCCCCGAGTCGGGATGTCGGGAATCACACGGACAAAAACACGTGAGAGTCTGCATCGGATAATTATCCGTTGCTCATATTGGAGAGGAAGAGCCAAGACGGTTGCCAGAGACTATTTTTTTTTAAAAAAAGAAGGAAAAAGATTCCATCACTGACGAGCTTGTGTGCACACAGAGCTTTTGTGATCTCACCACAAAAATTGGAGCGAGCCTTTTGGGATGGGCTGATTACACCACGTGCACAGAAAACCCACGGAGAGATGGTACTGTTGGGAGCGGCAGTTGGACTTTGGAACAAGGCTCGGTTCAAAAATTCCAAGCCATCGTCCTGTCGTTATCGTTGATTTGTGGGTCAAAAACTGTTAACCGGGAAGAGAAACAGCATGAGATACGGTGCGGGGTGGGGGGAGGGGGGAGGGGGGCGAGCGTTCAAATAGATGGCGCAGGAAGTTCGGGTGAAGAAGACCCTTTGGCCCATTTGATCTCAGAGTACTCGCCATGCCATCTTCCCATCGCGAGTGCCAGCCTCAATCACCCTCCTTCCTGGTAACCTCCCTGGCCCAGTCGTTAATTAACGAGATACTTCCTGGTGTCTGTCCCGAAAATTGCCATCTGCGTACGCCACCCCCCCCCCCACCCCTTCCACCCCTCAACCCCCAGACTGTGTCACCTCGACCTACTGCCTTTGGCAATCGAAAGTCTTGGGCTGCTTACAATCAGCCCAGACAATGTGCTCTGAATCAGCCAAGAGACAATTTACGCAGCTAATTGAATGCGTTGGACTCGGAGAGATTTGAATCACACACACGCTGGCTTTCCTTTGCTGAGATGAAGCTCCTCTCGGTAAAAGCACAATAAGGTTTTATTTCTCTTATTGAATGTCTCGATTCGTTCAAGAACAAACTGGTCAGATTTCTGGTCGGAAACAATATCTCGGGGAGACAGTGTAGTGTGGGACACGACATGTGTAAGCGACTGCCAGGATGATGGAAGGCAAACTGGGTGGACCTTTCGTCCAGCAAATTCTCCCCTACCCCTCTCCCTCCCTCCCGGAAACCCTTCACAAATACACTGAACGGCAACAATGGGGTAATTTGGGTCACCGTTTGTGATCAGAGTGAGTTGAATGTCCGAGTTGGGTGAGAAAACGAGGCATATGAAAAACTTCAACCCCCACGTCAGGACTTAGGGCTCAAATAGTCTAAGGTCCAGATGGAGCACTACATTGTGGGAAGTAACGCCCTTCAAATGAGACGTTAAAATTGAGGTCCCATCTATGCCCTATGTCTCTCTCCTGGACATTAAAGCTCCCCACAGCGCCTCTGGAAAAGAGAAGAGAGTTTTTCTCTCTCTCTCTCTCTCCCCCTCACCTGTGTCCCAGCCGACAATTCCCCAGACAGCAAAAAAAAATCTGTCGTTTGCCTGGCTGTTTGTGGGACATTACTGAGCGCAAATTGCCTGTCGTGTTCACCTTCGACGAAATAGTGAGAGTGTGCATTCCCTTCCAACGATCTGCCTCTGGAATTTCCACATACAGGCGGGATGCACGGAATTCTCAGCTTGGTTTGGAGACTCTTAAGCAACGGTGATGGGTTTCCGAGAGTGTCAGAGACCCGGCTGAGCGCCCCCCCCCCCCCCAAAAAAAAATAGAGCTGCTGCACTTTGCAGCGAATGCTCCCGACATGAAAGGCGCTGTATCAAATACAAGAAATATTATTAATATATTATTATTACTCAGATCACTCGCCTCCGAGTCAGAAGCTTGTGGGTTTGAGCCCCCACCTGCCCACGTTGGGGGCTTTGAGCTCACACGGTCCAGGCTGATGCTCCAGAGCAGTGCCGGGGGTGGGGGTGAGGGAGGGTGTGTGGGGCGAGTCAGCCCTACATGGATGGAGGTGACGTCCTTTGGATGAGACTCTAAACTGAGGTCCCGTCTGTGACTATTCGCAGGTGGATGTGTTCAACAGAAGAGGAGGGAGTTTCTTACTGGTGTCCTGGCTGTCAATTTTCCCAGTGGTAAGTAGGAACCTGGTTGTTAGTCGATTAGAGGATCGTGTTCAGCGGAGAAATAATCCCTCCCAAAAAAACATGTGGTCGCTCAATCCACGACTGTTTGCGGGAACGCTGCTGTGCGCAATTCACTGCTGCGTTTCGCCCGCAAAACACGCAGTCGCTCCATTTTACAGTATATTCTGTGAAGCGCTTTGAGACGACTCGACAACATGATGAGTAAGGCACTGCATCAAACGCAAGCGTTATTATCATCACTGCGGGTGTTATTAATAGAATAACTGGCTAATAGCTTGTTTGCTGGGCTTGTATTTCTCAGCGAATACTCAGTTAGAAATATAACCCGTTCCTGGTCATATTAAAAAAAAAACTTTCCTTTGGCTGCCCTTCTCGTTCTGCTCACAACAGAGGCTAATGCAAGCGACGAAAAACATTCTAGTCCCACGCTTAAAGCCAGCGAAATGGGGATTATTGTCCCGGTGTCCGCCAGAGATTGCCCAACCCTCCCTGCGGCCCACAGATTCGTTGTGGTGTTGGTCGCTGAGGAGCCTGCTCCACGCCTGGCAATGTGTCGAACCGGCCAGCGATCTCCGCGGGCCACGAGAAAGGAGTCCTTCATGTTCTCAGCGCCTTGGGACATCCTCCCGACGGAAACGGCGCTACGCACGTGTAACTGAGGTAAAACGATGATAATCTTTACATTCGACGTAGCGCCTTATCATGTCTCAAAGCGCTTCACGGAATATGGAGTGACTGCGTACTTTGTGGGCGAATTTGTTGTTGCTGTTGTTTCGTTTCAGTCTAATTCCCTCCCCTACCGGTCAGCAATTCTGTGGTCGCCGCTGACGTCACCGGGTCAACGCCAAACGGCCTCGTCAGCGTCTCCGGCGATCTACGGTGCGGATCGGCCACGATCTGGTCGAATGGCGGAACAGGCTTGAGGGGCTGAATGGCCTCCTCCTGTTAATAATAAATAATAATAATCCTTGCAGCTGCCATAGCGCTTTTCACGTCTTCCGGACGTCTCTGTTCCTACGGTGGCCGTGGCCGCCGATTTCATTTAAGTTCTCCGGGATTTTTTGTCCGTTTAAAATTCCTCTTTGTGCGGTGGTGGGGGGGTGGGGCGGGGAGGGGGGGTTGGGGAGAGGGTGAGTGGGGTGTGGGAGGGGGGAAGAGGGTCAATCATCTGGACTTAAGTCCCGCTTAATGTAAGAGTGTTTCATAAAGTGCCTGTCTGTCACTCGTTCCGTTATTGGGTCGGGGAAGGAAGAGAGGGAAAAAATCCTGCCTTACCAAGGTTTCCCCGGTGTCTTCGAGCGGTTAACCACTGCCAGATGTTCCAATCGTTTAGCGACCGTCACACTGTCTAGCCTCGCTCAGTCTCACTTCGTTCTAAACCGTTTCCGAGACACCTTTTAACCCCTATTAAACTCCACTGATGCTTTTATGGGAAAACATTTTGAACAGCCTGCTTCTCTCCTTGGGAAGAGAGAATATAATAATAGTAATGAGAATAATAATAATAATAATAATAATAATTATTGTTATTATTATACGGGTATTTGGTACAGACAGAGCCTTTCACGTCAGGAGAAAATCTCCAAGCCCTTCACAGGAATTACTGTAGAATGGAGTGACTGTTTTTTTGTGGGTGGATGCAGTAGCCAATTTGTGCACAGCAAGTTCCCGAAAACAGCTGTGGAGTGTGTGACCCATTTTATTTGGGGGATTGTTGGCCAGGACACCGGGGGAGAGAGAGAGAGAGAGAGAGAGAAACTCCCTTCTCTTTTCAGCTCGGTACAGGACGGACCCCGGTTTAATGTCTCATCTGAAGGACAGTGCCTCCAAAAACGTACCATTTCCCCCTCCAGATCTGCGCCTGAAACATCATTGTAGACTGTGAGCTTAAAGTCCTGATGTGGGGCTTGAATCGACAACCTTCTGACCTAAGAGGCCAGAGTGCTACCGACTGAGTCAGGCTGGTACAGTGGGTACCTGTCACTATAGCGGCAGAGTAGACAGCTACACGTCACCCCAAACAGGTCCGAACAAAATTCCTGTCCATTTGGAAATCACAATATAAAACTATTCAACGCCAATTACGCTCCAAGACGTTGCTATACACCCTGGGTGGCTCTGATTATCCCTGCCACAGAACCTTTTGGGTTCAAAGTATTAATTAATGAATTAATAACCCGTCCTTTCTCCTTGGTTGTTTACATACATAAAGGGACCTTTAATTCCCTCCCCTGCACACACACATGTGCGTTTGCACATGGTACTGACAGCTGTGTTTACACACAACCTACTCATGGTGTACAATAGACCTCGAGGCACTACTCCTCTCTCTGAAGTCTCTCCATGCCAAACACCTTCTCCATCCAAGAGAACAGAGTGTCGGGCTGTTCTGTACCTCCTGCGTTGCCACTCCACACCTGGCCTGGGAGTAACTCCCTTGCTCTCTGTGTGAAACCCTCTGGCTCCTGCTCAGCCTGGCTCAGAAGGTTTTGTGGCTTCAAGCTCCATGGGGGCATTTGGAACTCATATAATCTTAAGGTGATACTCCAAGCACAGAGCCGGGATTATATAATAGTAAGAATAATTACTCCACATAATAATAATTACTCCTTACTTCACCCACCTCTGCTTACCCAGCAGTAAATAGGAACTCGGTTGTTAGTCGATTGGCGGATCGTTTTTCTGGGGGTAATAATCCCTTCAAAATAAATAATAACAGTAATACATTGGTCACTCAATCCACGATTGGTCATTCGCTTTGTGGCTGTTTGTTGGACTTTGCCGATGGAATACAAATGAGATATCTTCCCAAAGTTAAAGGAGCTACATCAAATGCAAGAATTGTCAATACTATTTATTAGTTATGATGATGGTCATTAATAGTATAATTTTGGGCTGTGGGTACTTAAGTCATTTACCTCCCATTAGCAGGGACCAAAGCAAATTAACTGCTACGTTACTTAAACAGCTCGGACTTAAAGAGCCTTGGGGATAGGAAAGACTGCACATGGTAAGAACGGTATACAGCAAAGGCAGTCGATGTCTGGGGGATAAGCAGCTGACTCCAGTTTATAAAACAATCGCGCTGCCATATTCCATTTGTTATTCTCGATTATATTAATAACAATTTTGCTGAGCAGTTTGGGGCTGGCAATTCTCTCTCTCTCTCTCTCTCTCTCTATCTCTATATATATATATATCGTTTTATGAGATCCTGTGCTTTTCAGTGGAATTGCTCATACTGTGATAATAATAATAATTAATCATAATCATAATAATCGCTTGCGTTTGATACAGCGCATTTTCTGTCGAGAGGACGTCTCAAAGCGCTTCACAGGCTTTTACTGCAAAGCGCGGTGACCGTGTGCTTGTGTAGGGGGGAACGTGGGAGCCCATTTGCAAGCTGTGACCTCCTGCAAACACCCGTGACCAATGTTTATTGAGGGGTGGTGGGGGTGGGGGGGAAGGGGGCGGTGGGGAACGGGGGTGGGCATTGCTGGCCAAGAGAAGAGAGTGTCTCCACAGGGACCTGGACGACAATCTCCTCCCCCCACTACCCCTACCCCCAGACCCCACGCCCGACAAACACGTTCGCTTCACGGCTGTTTGTGGGATTCTGCCGTGCGCAAATCGGGCTGTCGTGCTCCCCCCCCCTCACAAGATACAGGCTTCGCGGTAAGATCTCACGTGCGGAGTGCTTCGAGACGACACCATAAGGCTCTGGGTCTAGTGCGAGTATTATGATTATTATTAATAATTATTGTTCAATCCAGAAACTATTTTTCACGGCGGACTTCAGGGTTCCTTTCTTTGTTTTAAGAAAAGGCAGCAAGGAGGTTGCGTGCGGGAGGTTGGGTGAGGGAAAGAGGGAGGAAGATTGGTGGAGGGAGGGAAGTGGAGGGATGGAGGGAGGGAGGGAGGTTAGTGGAGGGAGGGAGGGCAGCGACACAGCTGAGAGGGGACTCGGACTGTGGGAGCTTTGAGCTGTTTGCTTATCATGTGAACCCTGAGATGGGATTACTCTATTCCCTGCACCCCCCCACCCACCCCACCCCACCACACCCCCGGTACTCTCACCACCAACGCTGGTAGTGGTGAACAGTCTCACAAGCTACTAGACAGTGGTGGGGGCGATGGGGGGAGTGGGGGTTTGGGGTCCTCTATAAATCCTGTCTCATTTCAGATTTCTCCTCCCATCACTGCCACAGTGTCAGCCTGTGAAATCTTTGAGACGTCCTCGTGATGTGAAAGGCTCTGCTTACTGTACGGCGAAGACCGATGATCCTCAATGTCGTTGTATTCTCTTAGCAGTTTGGGGCTTAAACAGAACTTGGCAAACTGTTGAATAACAGCCTCAATGTTCGAGCCAACTTCTTTCTGAAGTCCCTTAAAAGTATCCCCGGAGGGGAAACCGACCGCCCAGACAGTAAGAATAAATCTCAACCCAAGTGGAACTTGTCCCCTGAATCTGGCTGACAATTCCCCCTCCCCCGCCCCCCCCACCCCAATCAAACTCAGTCGGTGGGGGTCGGAATCAAGAGGGTTGGAGGGTAGAGTTGGGTGGGGGGGGGGCGCCCACAAAACACACAGTCACTACACTTTACAGTAAAATCCCGTGAAGCGCTTTGAGAGATCTCGACGACGTGATAAGGCTCTGTATCAAATATAAGGATGATTATTAGTATTATTAATTATTATTATTTATAGTCTACTAAAGGCACAGCGAGCTTGTAAGGGGAGGGGGGCAGTAGGCGGGGGAAAGAAAGCTTTGGAGCATAACAACAACGACTTGTATTTATATAGCGCCCTTCTCGTGGGATAGTGTCCCAAGGCATAAATAGTTAAAGCAGAGCGGAATAAAAACTGCCTTAATTACTGCAGCTTCATTGTAATGCTTTTTTTTTCCTGCCAACATTTTATAACACACAATCTTGTCTGGTTACTTCCTACAATCAATTTTTTTTTAGCTTTCGTATAATTATTGACACATGTACTTTTGATTTTTTTTACATATATATATATATATTTTATACACACACAAAAAACATCAAGTCTTAAAGACGTCCGAAAATGGCTTTGGGCGACATTGCCACTGGCGTGTGTGTGTGTGTGTGTGTGTGTGTAAGGGTTTACTGTGCTCCGGGACTCTACACTGTGTGTAGGGCACTATATAAATGCAAGTTGTTGCTGTTGTTGTTCTGTCTCTAAACAGCTGGGACCCCATCCTATCTGGGGGTCGAACGAAATTTAAAGAGGGAGTCGGAGAGAGAAAGAGAGGGAGAAAAAGATAGAGAGACAGAGAGGCTTGAACGATACAAGAACTGCAAGATAGAGTGAAGGTGGGGATGGGGAAAGAGGTTTAAATGTGCTGTGTGAAAGGTGTGTGCTGACCATCCATTCCCCAAATAAAATTGGCCACTCACTCCACAGCTGTTTGTGGGACATTACTGCCACATTCGTCCACAAAACACACACAGTTCCCACCGCATTCCCACTGCACTAATCCTGTGAAGCACTTTGAGGGATGCCTTGACGAAGTGATAACTCGGCGAGGTATCAAACGCAAGGATTATTAATTGTTACTATTACGATGATGGTGATTATTATTGATAAGGCTGCTTATAAATGTAACCCTGGCATCTGATAAAGTGTAGGTCACATCGGGAGGACGTTTCAAAGCCCTTCACAGGATTGTACCGTAAAGCGTATTTTCTAGGCTAACGCAGTAGCCAATGTTTTGCACACAGCGACATGCCTATAAACAGCCTCAGAGGGAATTTTTATCTGGGGGTGGGGGGTATTGTCAGCCAGGATACCCTTCTCTTCTTGACCGACGCTGCAGAATGAACTTGAAAAAGGCCGCAATCTAAAACATGCGAAGAGGATGAGAAATCAACAATGCTCGCTGGCTCTCACAATCCCCTCCAACTCCCTCCAGTCCCTTCGTTTCTAAGCACCCCCCAAAATCTCTCCAGAACCCACTTCAGAAGACACAACAAACCCAAACCACATTTTGTTTCAGCTCCGTCACCCTCATACTCTGTCAGTTGGTGTCAATATTCACTGGAAAGTGTGCTAGCAACATCTAGTGGCAATGAAACTGTACTGCCAATTCCCAGTGGGGTGCGTTGGTTGGGGGGGTTGGGGGGTGGGCGGTGGGTGGTTGGGTATATTGTCCAAAATAACAAGTGAGGTATGACCGGATTTGGAAAAGACCTGGGCACCTCGCGTTCTTCGTGAAGAGCAGGACTGTGGAATCCTGTAGCGTAGTGGTTACCGTGTTCGCCTCGCAAGCGAGAGGACCCAGGTTCGATTCCCGGGTGGGGCGAAACCTCAGGCGAGTTTCGTTACTCCACTCACACACACACACGCCCTCTGTTTACCTAGCAGTAAGTAGCCGGTTCATGTCATTGGGACATCTCAAAGCGCTTCACAGGATATATTGTAAAGCGAATTGCATTGTACCATTTGAAAGACCGTGTGGCTTGGGCCAGTGTCTAACTGTTGGGTTTGCGATGGTCCTAAAGCACAGAGAAACACAACTCCATTCCCCACGAGCTGACGTCGCACTCCACTACTGACCGGGCGAACTCTCACCACAGTCATTACTGCACTACTACAGAAGCCAAGATTTCATCTAATGGAAGCCACCAACAGAGCCTAATAAATCAACCGCTTTCAGTGGGGGTGATTTTCATAGCTGTCGTTCACTGGAAACAGCCCTGGTGTCATTTCTATAGCAACCGGACAACAGCCGGGCAGAAAAAGGGAATGTTTGCAGGAAGACTAGCAGGTTAAGTGAGTTGGTTAATTATTCAACTTAATATCCGGAAATGCTCGGTCGAAGGCACGATTGATTTTAATATCAATCCAGGCATCTCGTGAGAAACGGATCCCACTCCCCGAAGCGGAAGGAGAAAAGGGATTTGGCCTCAAACCTGCTATTTATACCAATACTTTCTCGCTTCAATTCCACTTGGAAAATCCTGTGACTTTTTTCACAGAGAGAAAGCTTCACAGACTGGAGAACCGTCCTCCTTAATCTTTCCGACAAAACACAGCCTTAACCTAAGTCTTTTGGTTCGAACTCATACCCAGCCTGTACCCAGGGTTCGTAATAACAACAATAACCCTTGCCTTTTGACACAGCGCCTTACCACGTCTTCGAGACGTCTCAAAGCTCTTCACAGGTTATACTGTAAAGTGAATGGACTGTATATTTCGTGGGCGAAACACGGCGGCCAATTGCGCACAGCAGCGTCCTCACAAACCGTTGTAAGTTGAGTGACCCGAGTTATTATTGTCATATTATCCCATGAAGTGCTTTGAGACATCGAAGTGATAATGTGCCTAATCGAACGCAAAGATTACGATCCAACTTACGTCCAACTTACTTCAGCGCTCCGAGGCCCTACCCTTCCCGAACCTATATAAATGCAAATAGTTGTTGTTGTTATTGTTGTATGTCTTGTACGACGTGTACCTGGTTCTGGGAAATGGAGTGCAGGTTTGGCCCTCAATTGTGCACTTAAACTTCCCCAGTAAGTACAAAGGATCAGCTTGACTACACAGCCTTTTGACTGACATCCAGTTTGTGTTGGCACGAAAGGTAAAATGGTCCCACAAGTTGGCATCAAATGCAGCCCACATGCCTACTACCTCAAGCGGAATGGGTTGAGGGTGTGGGGTTTGGCGTGGTGGGGGGTGGGCGTGGGGGGGCAGGGGGGTGGTGGGAGCGGCCAGATTCTTTGCCCATGTGTTTGGAGGGTGATTGGGGGAGGGGGCGGGGGGGTGGGGGGGGCTGAGACTGGGACAAAGGGAGGAAAGAGAAGGTTGAAACCTCCTGTTTGAAGATTAAGCAGCGAGTAGTTTGTTAGGTCGCAGCAACGTGCCACTTGGCTTGCGGTCACCGGCAACGGTCAATGTGGTTTCAAGAGGAGATACAACGATGATTCCTCCCACGACGAATCCGTGGTGGGAGACAATTCTCTCACTGGGCCACCAAGGCAGTCATCATTGTTCTTTTCCCAAAGACACCGAGAGGTGATTTAAGGCCAACCTTTGGAGAGAGCAGCTAAGGTTGAGTCACACACAACTGGGCTCCCACCTTAAGCCCTCTGTCTTAAAAGACAGTGACCTTCCAGGAATCAGCCAGGACCCTGCCAGGGAGGTCCGCATCTCCCGAGATCTTCTCGGTACAACATCTGTTGGAGGATTTGTCAAGAGTCATCTCTGGCTACCTTAAGCCTGGCCTTCTTGCAGTTTCTCTCCACCCTCAGATGCTGAGAGAGAGAGGCAAGGGTGACACCGGAACCACAGCTTGTGACCCAACATCTGGGCTCATTCACAGAAACAAGCGTTCGACTCTGACGCTGAAACCTCAAAGCGATGAGATGTTCGCTAAATAACTCGAGAGGCTGAAGCGTGGCTGATAAAAGCTTCCATGATCATTATGGCAAAAAACTTGCACGGGATTCAATCAGATGCCAGGAAACACTCCCGGTCCTGCCTCCGAGCAAGCAGGGTGCTTGGAAAGCTGGGACCTGGCACGATATTGTAATAATAAATAATAATAATAATAATCTTGCATTTGATATACCGATGTATCACTTCATTAAGCCGTCTCTCAAAGTGCTTCACGGAATATATTGTAAAGAGAATTGCCTGTGTGTTTTGTCAGCGAAAGGCCCTCCCCCTCCCCCTCCCCTGGCAAAAACAGTCAACCTGGATCCGGACAACCGTTCTAGTTGGAAGGAGCTGAGGCTTTGGCCAAGGAAAAGAGGGGCAAAGCCCCTTTAAGAGGAAAGGTGACCTTTGTACACAGTTAGTTAGAAAGCCATTAGGTTTTCGAGAACAACTTCAATCAAAGGATTGGGCTGTTGCTGAGCTTAAGAAGCGAGAGGGGTTTATAATATTGGCAGCACATTAACAGGGAGCTACTGTCAGCACTAGGGGATGCAAAGATGGACAACAGCCAATGATCTGGAATTATATGGGAACTGAATGCTGTTTTCAGCGCAAGTTACAATGTTTGCTAAGCTTGATTTTGGTTCAGTCGCACTTTCTCTCCCCCCGCCCCCTTTTGCCCGCTAATAATGCCCCCTTAAGACAACGTTGACGTAGGAATTGGCAGGCAGAGCCAACCTGTTGGGTAACCGGGAACCCTGACACTATCAGAGGCACGTTATTGGTCATGAAGTCCAATTAAAGGCACGCACATTCTTCCCACTCTTAGAGCGCTCTCGCCTCGCTAGCGAGAGGACCTGGGTTCCATTCCCAGCCAGGGTGAAACCTTGGGCAAGTTTCCTTACTCCGCACGCCTGATAATAATCCCTCAAGAAAAAAAACAACAGTAAAATTGGTCACTTCAATCCACGACTGTTCGTGGGACGCTGCTGTGCGCAATTGGCTGCCGCGTTTCGCCCACAAAGAGTTGTGGATTGAGTGACCAAATCACTATTTTTATTCATTTCTTTTTGAAGGGATTATTACCCCCGGAAAAGCCATCCATCGCCCAATCGACTAACAACCGGATTCCGAGGTAAACAGAGGCGTGAGGAGTAAGGAAAGTTGCCCAGTGTTTCGCCCCGCATGGGAATCGAACCCAGATCCTCTCACTTGTGAGGCGAGTGGTCTAACCATTGAGCTACAGCACTCTACTACACACACACACATAAACACACCAAGTTCCCAGCGTGCGTGGAATGTTGTACGTGTTGATAAGCAGCCCTCATGGCAACACAGAGTCTAATGAGAGGAAGTCACTTAAAGCGTTTGGTTAAATTCAAGTCTTTAACTGATTGAGGTCGTAGTTCAGCCTTTCAGAGCTCCTTCAACACGCTTGAATGAACGTAGGCAGCTCCCAGCCACCCCTCAACAGCCAATCAGCCATCCCTCGACGGATACCGCAAGCTCGTCACCCGAAATTCCACCTGCTCTTAGCCCGAGAGACCGTCCGAGCCTGAACTGAGGACGGACGACTGCTCAGTTGGTGCCCGTAAACGCAAAGTCAATACACTCCGCAGCCATAATCCCGCAGAGCGCTACGCGAGACGTCTCAACGGCGTGGTAAGGGCACCATGTTGTTTGGGGGGGTGGGGGTGGTCAGCCGGAAGTCTGACACGTGCAGAAACCCATTACTGTGCTTAAGGGTATCCAAACCCAACTGAGAATTCCATGCCTCCCATCTTGGCACGAGGAGGAGAAATGGGCAGAGTAGGTGGGGGTGGGGGGGAAGGGGGGATTCAGAGGATTGCGTCCTGCAACCCAACCAAATTCATGGTGTCCTCTCTCTCTCTCTGGGTGGTTGGGGTCTCTGGACCCTCCTGTGACAGAGCCACAGTGCCACCTATAGGGAACCCCACATCACTGCACCCTGCACTCGCTGTACACCGTCAGGGGCAAGTGGAATCATGGACACGGATAGTCGGTCGGTCAAGGATGAAATCAAATGGACTGCAGGGTCTTTCGTCACCCGAACCTCTCTTGCCAACACCCGTTTGCTCTTGACACTGCGAGTTCCAGGGAGGAGAAAGTGGGGGGCGGTGGGGGTGTGGTGGGTGGGAGGGGAGATTGCACTCGGGTATCAGTTTACTCTGGCTTTGCTTCACATTTCCGGTTTGGTATCAGCCTGGCTTAGTCACAATACACAGTCACTCCACTTTACCGTATATCCCGTGAAGCGCTTTGAGACGTCTCGACGACGTGATAAGCCGCTGTATCAAATGCCAGGATTCTTCTTCTTCTTCTCTAATTAACATTAACCTTCCTTCTGTCCCCCCTTGCCCCCCCCCCCACCCCCACACCACCCTCCCTATCCTTGGGACGTCCTCCCGACTGTAATTTTGTGTGTGTGAGTGCATGTGTATTAATTAATAGTCATTGCGGTTTGTATTCAAATAATTTATTATCGTTATTAAAATAATAATAATAATAAAAGGCACTTCCTCGCTCTCCTGATGCCCGTCGATAAAGCACGAAGGCCCCAGCAATGAACATAATAATAATAAATAATCATAATAATAATAATAATAATCCTTGCATTTGGCTTAATGCCTCATAACGTTGTCATTAATGTACTGTAACGTGAGCGCTTCACAGGATATACTGTAGGGTGGACGGACCGGGCATTTTTGCGGGAGAAAGAACAGCTGGCGAGGGTGGTGGGTGGGTGGGTGGGGGGGCGTGGGGGGCACACATTAACACATTACCCACACGTCCCAGACTCTGCAGCTGTCAGGTTCAGCCGAAGCCAATGTCACAACAGCACAGATGTGGGTGTAAGCCCCAATAACCTGCTGGGCTGTATCAATTACACACAGCAAACCGCACCCCCACCCCTACCACCCACTCCCCCACCCACCCACCCACCCACACACACACACACACACATGCTTCCCGCTTTCCGTCAGCAGTTGTCACGCCAGGGTCACTCACAACATATGGCCGCACTGATACAGCGGGTAGGAAAGGGAGGGAAAATGCCTCAAACTCGTCACCTGCTCCAGGGCTTTGCGGGCAGAAATCAGCGCTGTCATCAAGCTTGCAACTCAAGATGTTTTAGGGGCTGTTATTCTCAGCAAATACACTGTGAACCAGTCTCTTTCTCTCTCAACCGCCGTCCTACCCAATCTTCCCTGCTATAATAATAATAATTATTATTATTATTATACCAGTAATATAATATAACATAATATAATAATTATTATTATTAATAATAATAATAATCCTTGTATTCGATACAGGGCCTTGCTACACCGTCAAGACTCAAAGCGCTTCACGGGATTTACCGTCGAGCGCAGTGACTGCGTGTTTCGTAGGCGAAAGCGGCAGCGATGTCCCACCAACAACTGTGAGGTGAATGGCCAATGTTTGTCTGGGAGGTTTGTCGGTCAGGACACAGGAAGAGAGAGAAATTCCCTTCTCTCCGTGCTCAAAAGTTCAGTGTATCACACACACTCACTCACACACACTCACATACTCACACACACTCACACACACGCACACTTCACACACTCACCATACTCACACCACACTCACCACACAATTCACACACACACCACATACACTCACACACACATTCACCACACGCACTCACACACACTCACATACTCACACACACACAGCCAATTGCGCACAGCAATGTCCCACAAACAGTCGTAGATTGAAAATGACCAATTTATTATTGTTTTTGGTTTTGGAGGGATTATTATTATTAGGCTCTGTGTGGAGTAAGAAAACTTGCCCAAGGTTTCGCCCTCTGCCTGGAATTGAACTCAGGTCTCTCACTTGCAAAGCGAGTGCTCTAACCACTGAGCTACAGGACTCCACATACTCACATACTCACACTCACCACACTCACACAATCACACACACAAACACACTCACACATACACTCACATACTCACACACACAAATACTCACCACACACACACACACATACACACACACACTCACCCACTGATTCTCTGGATGTCTGAATACAGATAAACACTTGTACTGAATACAGCTGAGTGATTCTAAACACAATTATCATAATTCTTCCACAATTTTCAGTTGTTGAATCAGTGCACTACAGAAAAAAACAACATGGGGTAACGGGATTCGATGGGCACCCTGTACACCAACACTGGGGGGAGTGGGACCTCTCTCGTGTTTTTTTGGAGCACGTCCTCCAAAGGGTTAACCTTCAGTGCAGCAAACGCCAACTCCCCACATCTCGCACGTCCGAATAACTGCTGTATCCGATTGACTCCTGCAGTACACACACCGGGGCAGGAGCAGGGACATCTGGTTTGGTTGTCAAGCTTCTAAAATAAGCACTTGCCCTCCTTACCCCAGCGCCTTGGGACGTCCTCCCGACGTGAAAGGCGCTATACAAATCTAATCTTGTCGTTGTTTTGTTGTTGTTGTCATCCCTGGCCAAGGGCAAACAACAACAAGAAATTACATTTGTCTCGCGACTTTCACGTCGGGAGGATGTCCCAAAGTGCTGAACCTTTGCCCAGCTCCTCTACCCCCACCTCTCGATATCGTTTCGCTCGCAAAGATGAGCCCAGACTCTGCTGACAATCGCCCCAGTCGGAAGGCAGGTGGGAGTTATTACGTTGCTGATCTTTTGATGCTGTTGTAACCTGGAATGTGTGTGTCTCATCTCGACCGCATATCTTGACGGGTAAACTACCAAGTCAGAAAGGCATGGCGTGGCATCTCGAGACCCAGACCTGGGAACATGGGCTTCACGACACCCACGTATGTGCTCCTGTCTTGGAGAGTGAAGTCGTGGGTCTGACCAGACTCACTGATCAAACAAAACAAGGCAGGGCGAAACCTTGGGCAAGTTTCCTTACTCCACACAGAGCCTAATAATAATCCCTCCAAAAAAACAAAACAATAATAAATTGGTCATTTTCAATCTACGACTGTTTGTGGGACATTGCTGTGCGCAATTGGCTGCCGCGTTCGCCCACAAATATACAGTCAATTCACTTTACAGTGTGTTCTGTGAAGCGCTTTGGGACGTCCTCCTGACGTGCAAAGCGCTATATCAAATGCAAGGATTATTATTATTATTATTATTATTATTATTATAAACCGTGCTCTCGATTCACGCTCGATGTCTCATCAACAATCCCAAAGCGAAACAATAATAACGCTGACGATCCTTGCATCTGATACAGCGTCTTATCGCGTCATTGAGACGTCTCAAGGCGCTTCACAGAATATATTGTAAAGTGGAGTGACTGTGTATTTTGTGGGCGAAACGCGGCAGCCAATTGCGCGCAGCAGCGTCCCCGCAAACAGATTGTGGAGTGAGTGGCCAAATATGTTTTTTTTGGAGGGATGATCACTCCCGGAAAAGCGATCTGCAAATCGACTAACAACCGGGTTCCTACTTACTGTTGACCAGGACACTGGGAAAAACCTCCTTATTCAAAGCAAGGAATCATCATCATCGTCGGACGGATAGAAAGTTGAGTCGCATCTGAACGTGGAAAGGCTGCCGATACCTCACGCCGAAATTGACATGGACACTACAGATTTATTCCACTGAAATTGAAATTAATTCTGTTGAAATTAACTTGGCGGCGTACTCGCACACCAAAAAAATGCGGAAGCTGAAAAGTAAAAGCTTCGTCTTCTGAACTGTGCAACAACCTCAACTTTCGTAGGGTAGATTGCCAGAAATTGCCTCACCCCCTTTCCACCACAGGAGGGCACCAGCCCCCCACTTATCAGCACCGTTGTGTAATGTGAGGCTCAAGAGTATCAATGATAATAATAATCCTTGCATTTGATGTCGCGCCTTATCACGTCTTCGCGACGCCTCAAAGCGCTTCACAGCGTTTACTGTAAAGTGAATTGACTGCGTGTTTTGTGGGCGAAACGCAGCCGCCAATTGCGCACAGCAGCGTCCCCGCAAACAGTCGTGGATTGAGTGACCAATTTAACGTTATTATTTTTTAAATTATTACCCCGCCCGGAAAAGCAATCCACCAATTGATTCACAACCGGGTTCCTACTTACTGCTGTGTAAACAGAGGCGTGTGTGTGCCCAACGTTTCGACCTGCCCGGGAATCGAACCCTGGTCTCCCGCTTTCGAGGCGAGTGTTATATGGTGCGGGGATGAACATCGAGTAAAAGCAGCACAAGTGATGCAGTAAACACACACTCAGGCTTCCTAGCACAGCAGATATCAATCCGTGTATGACTTGGGAATTGCCTTGTGTTTAACGGGGCAAATGAATGTGTTCCCCGAATAGTTGCAGGACAACAAGTGGAACAACTTCACTGAAATGTAGCGATAGTGGCTCATAGGAACTGCAGGAGGCCATTCAGCCCCTCGAACCTGTTCCCCCTACTCCCACCCATCCTAGTCCAGGAACCCCCTGTCTCTATCCCTCTACTATCCCTCCACTAACTTTATCCTTACAGTCATCTCCGCCTTCTCCCTTGCTTGGTGTCCAACCCTCCTCCAACACACACTTGTGTTGAGCATCACCCCTCCACTGCCCTCCCGCACTCTCCGACTACTTCACACCCAGTAACTTTCCCAGTGAAAGACCTTGCCCGCGGCTGGCTGTGAAAACTCACTGGGAAGCAGCATTGCATCCTCTCTACCGACCCCTATTGACAGAGGCGAACAGATCTCATTCCCTTCTGATGATAATAAATCTTTGGCTTTGACACAATTTGATACGGCCCTTTAATGTCTGAACTCCGTCCCCACCTCAAGCCGCCTCGTGGTTTATAATAACAATCCTTGTATCAGGTATAAGGAACCTCGGTACATAGAACCAGGAGGAGGCTTTTCACCCCCTCCAGCCTGTTCCGCTGTTTTATTTAGATCATGGCTGATCTGTACCTCAACTCCAAATGAGGGCCTTATCGGGCAGCGGAGACATCCCACAGGATTTTACTGCAAAGTGCATCGACTGTGGATTTTGTGGGCAAACACAGCAGTCAATTTACGCACAGATCGATTGCCACGATCCAGTGGATTGTGGAGAAACTCCCTTCCCTTTTCGAGTAGCTGCCGCGGGATCTTTAACGTCCACCTGAACCGGGCACAGACGGGACTTAGGGTTAGCGTCTCGTCCGAAGCTCGTCACCTCCAACGAGGCAAGTTGTTCTGGTTTGCTCCTCCAATGAAGCATTTGATCCTGAGCCCTGTTCCCTCTGCTACTCTCCCTCTGCAAGATTAAGGGCCTCTCTCTCTCCCCACGTCCTGGCCACGAATCCCCAAGATAAAAATCGATCGTGCACATCCTTAGCCGTAAGTGAGACATCGCTGGGCACAATTTGGCTGCCCCATTCGCCCCACAAAATTCGCTCCGCTGTGTCCTGTGAAACGCTTTGGGATGCCCTCCTGAAGGATGTGAAAGGCGCTGTTTCAAACGCAAGGATTCTTCTCAATAAATAATGTTCAATCTCATTCCATCGCCATTTGTGGGATGTTGCCGGTTTCAAAGTAGCTGCCATGATCACATCACTTGTAATTAATCTGGTTCTGCCCAGAGCTGGGAGATGTTTTACAAGAGGAAAGGGGCCGTATAAATGCAAATGGTAAATTTGCCTTCAACAGCGAGTGGGTTTCTTCCACTGGCGAGGAATGGACGCAGAGATCGTGGGAACTTAGGAACAGGAGTAGGCCATTCAGACCCTCGAGCCTGCTCCGCCATTCTATTAAGATCTATACTCAACTCCAATTACTTGCCTTTGTCACTTTGTTGCCTCTAACAGTTTCTCCTCCAGCCCCCGCACTGTCACATCTGGTGTCCCCCAGGGCTCTGTCCTTGGCCCTCTCCTCTTTAATATCTACATGCTCCCCCTTGGAGACATGGGGTCAACTTCCACATGTATGCGAATGACACCCAACTCTATCTTTCTGCCTCCACCTCAACTCCAGGACCACTGCTGTCCTGACAGACTGCCTGTCGGACATCAAGTCCTGGATGAGGGCAAATTTCCTACAGTTGAATGTGAACAAGACTGAGGCCCTCCTGATTGGCTCACGCCAGCGCCTCAGCACCTCAGGCTCTGGCAGCATCGACCTCCATGGTTGCACACTGCAACTCACCAGCCAGTCAGGAACCGAGGTGTCTTGTTCGACCCTCAACTGTCTTTTCTTCCCCACATCCAAGCCATGACCCGCTCTGCCTTCCCTCAGCTCTGTAACATCGCCCAACCCTGACACTACCTCACCCCTCAGGCCACTGAAGCTCTTGTTTATGCCTTCATCACCTCCAGGCTTGACTATGCAAACCCCCTGCTTGTCGGCCTTCCCAACTCCTCCCTCCACAGGCTGCAGATAACCCAGAACTCTGCAGCTCGTGTCCTCTCCTGCACCAAACTCCGTGACCCCATCTCCCCCATTCTCACCCGACTCCATTGGCTCCCTATCCTTCAGAGGATCCAGTTCAAAATCCTGGTCCTCACCTACAAAGCCCTCCATGGCCTCACCCTATCCTTGCTCTGTGACCTCCTAACCCCCTACCAACCCGCTTGCTCCCTCCGCTCAGCTGGTTCCAGCCTGCTCCATGTCCCTCGACCCACCCGCCCCACCATTGGCAGGAGAGCCTTCAGCCACTCTGCCCCCAACCTCTGTAATTCCATCCCCCAGTCACTCCACCTCACCCCCTCCTTAGGCTCCTTCAAGTCCCGCCTCAAAACCCTCCTCTTCGACCACGCCATCGGCCACCCCGCTTCCCCTCCCCTCTCCCCCCTGACCCCAGCTCGGGCCTGAAATGCTATACAGTGTCCAGCACCTTGGGACGTCCTCCCGACGTGAAAGGCGCTATACACATGTAATCGTTTTGTTGTTGTTGTTGCCTCATATCCCTCAATACCCTGATCTAACAAACATCTCTCCATCTCAGTCATAAGACACGAGTCATAATCAGATCATAAGACAATTGGCCTTGAATATGTTCAGTGTAATATCAGTCAGTCTCGTGGGTGGTTGGTCAGGAGAAAGAGTGATGTTTGCTCAAGTTCTGTTGATATATTACTTTTATTATATTATATTATTATATAAATTCTGTTGATAATTCACTTAGTGTCTGGGGAGAGGTCTCCGAATAACCTTGTTACATTCAATCTAACCCCTGCTCATTGACTAGATCTTTTCACGAGTCAATACAGGAATCACAAAAGTACGTTTTATAAAAGTACAGCCCATGTCCTCTCCCGCACCAGGCTCCGTGACCCTATCACCCACTTCCTCGCCCGGCTCCAATGCCCAATGCTTCCCATCACTCAGAGGATACAGTTCAAGACCTTGGTCCTCACCTTCAAAGCCCTCCACGGTCTTGCTCCTCCCTACCTCTGTGACCTCCTAACCTCCCTATCAACCTGTCCGCTCCCTCCGCTCAGCGGGCTCCAGCCTGCTTCATGTCCCCCGCCTCACCCGTCCCACCATTGGCGTGCAGGCCTTCAGCCTCTCTGCCCCCACCCTCTGGAACTCCATCGCACAGTCCCTCCGCCTCACCTCCTCCCATGCCTCCTTCAAGACCCGTCTCAACACCCTCCTCTTCGACCGTGCCTTCGGTCACCCTCCTACCCCTGCCCTCCCCGCCCTCCACCCCTCCTGATCCCAACCAGCAGCTCGGGTGTGGATCCCTGACTGTTGTTCAAATCAAATGCTTCACATTCAACTCCCTCCACAGCCTTAACCACCCATCCACCCCAATCTCTGTGACCTCCTACAATACACCCATTCTGGGCTGCTTCCCCCCACAACTGCTCAGGAAGGCTAACTGGCTTCACGTCCCCTCCTCCTTTCGAGGCGAAGCGAGGCCAAGGAAATGTGGGATGGAGTTCGAGATGCCCCAGACTTGCTTGCCATCGACACTCTGCCTCTGGCTCTCAGAGTGTCCTTCAACCAATTAATCCAGACAAAAGAAGCACAGGAGCCTGTCACGCAAGTCTGGGGCCCTCCTCTGAGAGGAGAGGCTTCGGTCTCCAGGTAACCTCTGCATCCCAGCAGCAGAGTGAACCTTATCAGCAAAGCTAAGAGGCCTCTGTCGACCAGCACCTTTAAGAGCCTGCAGCCAGTCAACCTTATCAGAAGATCAGAGAGGTTCCTGACTCCAAAACCGTTCAGACACCGTAAAAAAACACTTATCATCAGTCTGAGAGGCCCTCGTTTCTAGACAAAGCACAGAGGCAGTACAGTGAGAGGCTACAGAAACAGGGAGAGAGAGAGAGAGAGGAGAGTGCTCGTAATAGCCCAAAATTGTCTCATCTTAAAAAGGGCTTTCTTTAGGACGAAAATGGACTAGTTATGGTCAACAAAAACTTGGATCTCTATAGCGCCGTCCACGCCGGACGGCGTCTCAGAGCGCTTTACAATTTAGGATCCCGGGACCGAGCCAAGGGGAGGGGAGGGGGAGGGGGGAGGGGTGGGAAGGGACCAAAGGTGCGGTCGAAAGAAAGGTCTTCAGCAGAGACCTGAAAATGGGAAGGGAGTGAGACGAAGGGAGTGAAGAAGGCAGTTTCAGAGCTTCTGTGCATAGTGGCTGAAGGCACAGCCACCGAGGGTGGAGCGGAGGACTCGGGGGACAAGGAGGAGGCCAGACCCGGAGGAACGAAGGCAACGTGTACTGTGCTGAGGAGAGAAGAGGTCAGAGAGGTTGGGGGGTGCAGAGGAGTACAGGGACTTGAACACGAGGGTGAGGATCCTGAAATCGACCCTCTCTGGGACAGGCAGCCAGTGCAGTCTGGCAAGGACTGGGGTAATCGGGGAGCGGAGTTTGGTGCGGGTGAGAATGCGGGCGCAGAGTTCTGAATGAGTTGGATTTTATGGATGGTAGTGGATGGGAGACCGGTGAGGAGGGTGTTTGAATAGGCCAGCTGGGAGGTGACAAAGGCATGGACCAGGGTTTCAGCGGATTTTGGGGAGAGATATTAGTGGAGACGGGTGATGCGTCGAAGGTGGAAGAAAGCGGTGCTGGTGAGGGATGAGATGTAGGGGAGGAAGGATAATTGGGGGTCGAACCTGATGCCTAGGTTGCGTACGGGTTCGGAGAGTTTTAGGGGGAGGTCGGGTAGGTGGAGGAGGTGAGAACCGTGTAACTTTGGACGTTGACGAGAGCCGAAGAGTATGGCTTCCGTCTTGTCAACGTTCAGCTAAAGGAATTTTGCGCTCATCCAGGCCCTGAGGTCTGACAGGCAGCTGACGAACATCAGGGGACTGGGGTCACAAAGTGAGGTAGAAAAATAGAGTTGGGTGTCATCTGCATACATGTGGAAGTGTACCCCATGTTTATGGATGACATCCCCAAGAGTGAGCAGATAGATCAGAAAGAGGAGGGGGCTAAGGATGGATCCTTGGGGTACCCCACAGGTAACCGGGTGAGAGTGGGAGGAGAAACCGTTTGTGCAGATGTACTGCTGGCGGTTTGTGAGGTAGGACTCGAACCAATTCGATCGACCGTATCGAACACGGCAGAGAGGTCCAGGAGGACAAGGAGGCAGAGGGAGCCCTGATCACAGATAGAGAGGATGTCATTTGTGACTTTCATAAACGCAGTCTCTGTACTGTGGGCGGAAACCAGACTGGAGGGGTTCGAAGAGGGAATGGGAGGAGAGGTGTGCGCGGAGTTGGTTTGCAACAACACATTCTCGAACTTTTGAGAGGAAGGGCAGGTTAGAAATAGAGCGGAAATGGCTGGGGTTTGAAGGATCTAGGGAGGGTTTTTTCCGGAGGGGGGTGATGACAGCAGTTTTGAGGGAGGCAGGGACTAATCCGGAGGAGAGGGACTGGTTGATGACATCAGCCAGTAGTGGGCAGAGGAGGGGGAGCTGGGTGACCAGCAAGTTGGTGGGGAGGGGTTCGAGGCAGCAGGTGGTGGGTTTCATTGAGGTGATGGTGGGTGAGAGGGAGGAGGGAGAGATGGGGAGGAAAGAGTGTAGAAAGCGGGTGGTGGTAGGAGCAGATGATGAGGAGGGTGAGGGAGACAGAGAGGGGGTGGTGGTGGGTGACACGTGGCAGCAGGATGAGGCTGCCCGGCGGATGTTCAGTATTTTAGATGAAAAGAAGTCCATGACCTCCTCGCACTTGGCATTTGATACAACAACAAGAACAACAACAACAAGATTGCATTTATAGAGCGCCTTTCACGTCGGGAGGACGTCCCAAGGCGCTGGACAGTTGGGTCGGGACCCGAGCAGGGGGGAAATGGTCAGCGTGAGGGGAAGGAAGGGAGGGAGCGAGGAGTGGGTAGGGAGTCGAGAGGGGAGCTGAAGGCACGGTTGAAGAGAAAGTTCTTGAGACCGACCTTGAAGGAGGAAAGGGAGGAAGCGGCGAAGGCACTGGGGGATGGATTTCCAGAGTTTCGGGGCTGAGAGGCTGAAGGCCCGACCACCGATGGTAGGGCGGTTAGGGCGGGGGATGTGGAGCAGACCGCTAGCCAGAGGAACGGACGGTACGGGCAAGTAAGTAGGGGGATAGTAGGTCGGAGAGGTAGGAGGGTTCAAGGCTGTGAATGTCCTTGTAGTTGAGGATGAGGATCTTGAATTTGAAGATTGAGGAGGCCTGAGGGGGGGCACGGAGGAAGTAATTGGTGGTGGGAAAAAAGAATGTTAGGATTGTTTTTAGCCTCCAAGATGATGTTGTAGTAGAAGGCTGTTTTCGCACGTGTCAAAGAACTGCGGTAGCTGTGGCGATGCTCGAGCCACAGTTGGCGGTGAACTGTCAGGCCAGTTTTCCGCCATCTGCGCTCGAGCAGACGGGTTTGGGCTTTTAGGCAGCGGAAATGATTGATGTACCAGGGGGATCGGGTGGGTTTGGAGATGGTCCTGGATTTTAGGGGGACGAGGGAGTTGAAAGTGGAGGAGAGGCGATCATGGAGCAGCTGGACGGCTGCTTCAGGATCTCCACAGGTGGAAGGCCAGACAGATAGGATGTTTGAAGATGAGAGGGCCTTTGTGAGGGTTTCAGGGGGTAGCCTTTTCCAAGGGCGGAAGAGGATGGTTGAGGGCTTGGTGGAGGAGAGAGGGATGTGAGAGGAGAAGGAGATGAAAAAGGAGATGGTCTTGTTGGTGGGGGAAGGGCGGGGAAAGAGGGAGAAAGGAATAAGAGGCAAGTGCCAATTTTCTTCTGATGATATCCGTGTGTGAGCCTTCGCAAGATTGGTTTGGGTGAAGATTGGTTTGGCCCATCTGATCTCATCCGTCCAGAATATCTGCCTGACCATCCTCCCATCAACGCAAGGAGCTGCTTTTTTTTTTGCCCAGTGTCCTGGCCTCAACCACCCTCCTTGCCAACCAGTTGCCTTGTTCAGTCAGTCCCTTTTAAGAAGCAGCCTTGTCCACAAAATATACAATAAATCCACTTCACAATATATTCCGTGAAGCGCTTTGAGACATTTCAAAGACGTGATAAGGCTCTATATCAAATGCAAGGATTAGTATTATTATTATTATTATTATTATTATTATTCTCCAGGTCCCTTTAAGAAGCAGCCTTGTTCATCTCTTTAAACTCCGATTGATGAACGCAATTGATCAAACAACGGTTGTTATTGATGAAGATGAATTAGCGGGTTGATGTGCACAGTCACTGCTATGAGAGATAAAGACCTTTCAAATCACAGCTCCTGTTTACTAAAGAGACTGCACAGCCCAGGCAGGTAATTAATGGACCATTAGCGTTAACAGTAAGCAGCACACAGCCATCTCAGTGCTTTATTTGTTCCTTAACGCACCATTTCTCAGGCGAGTTTTATCAATTGTATATATCCTTTCGTCTCAGTTTAGGATCACCGATGACAACTTGCGTTTACATGGCGCCCTTCACGGGGGATACTGTCTCGGAAGGCACGGTCGAAGAGGAAAGTCATCATTATATTGGCAACAGCTGAACCCAAACCACTGGGACCTCATCCAACTTCCCACCCCGCATCCTTCTGAACGATTGTAATCAAGATTTTCCCCTTCGCTTGGAGTGCGTCGGGATTCAAACTTGTCTGTACTACTTAAACCTTAAGGTTCCACTGGGCCATTGAAGAGAAGCTCTCTTTCCCTCGTGTGTCAACGCCAATAAAAATAATAATGAATAATCCTCAATTAAATCCTGGCATCTGATCCAGTCTGTTTCCGTGTTAGGACATGTCAAAGCGCTTCACAGGATAGGCTGTAAAGTGCAGTGACTGTGTATTGATACGTGAACGAGGCAGTTATTGTGTGCACGGCAGTCTGAGCTGATGCTCCAGTACAGTGCTGGGGAGGTGTGTTGTACTGTTGGAGTTGCCATTCTTTGAAAGGATGAGACGTTAAACTGAGGTGAGACTTTTCAGTCGCGCTTTCAGCCACTACGCCCCGAAACTCTGGAACACTCTTCCTCTAAGCCCTTCACCTTGCCCCTTCCTTCCCCATCTTATAATAATCATCATAATAATTATAATCCTCGCATTTGATACAGAGCGTCGTTGAGACGTCTCAAAGTGCTTCACAGAATACATTGTAAAGTGAATTGACTGGATATTTTATGGGCGAAACACGGCAGCCAATTGCGCACAGCAGCGTCCCGCAAACCGTCGTGGATTGAGTGACCAAATTATTATGTTATTTCATGGCATTTATTTTATTGATCGCACCTGAAGATCTTCCTGTTCGACCGTGCCTGCGGTCACCTCCTCCCCACCTCGGGGTCGTGCTCCGCCACTGTCCAGTGCTCTGGGACGCTGCCCTGCGTGGGTGGGAGGGGGGAGGATGAGGTGGTGGGGGGTGGGGTGGGGTGGGAGCGCTGTGTAAATGCAAGTTGCTGGCGTGGTTTCTGAATCCTCGACCTACGCGTTTAACGCAGGAATCTGGGCGTGGGTCAGGGCCACGGAGCACTTGACGCAAAAGGAACGCGAGCAACAACCACGACAACATATAGCAGCGACTCTTGCATTTGACACAGCGCCGTGGGGACATCGTGGGGACGTCTCAAAGAGCTTCACAGGATCTACCGTAAAGTGAATTGGCCGTAGGTTTTGTGGGCGAAACTAAATATACTGCGTAGACTATTCACCGACAGCATATTACGTTTGAACAACGCCCTTCCTCACAGGACAGTGCCTTAGAGATGTTAACACTAGATTAGGCGATCGATGCGGTTTTATCAGTTTCGCCTCTCGGAGAATAAGATGGCATCTCCGAGCTCCGTTGCAGCAGAGAGAGAGCGAGAGAGAGCGAGAGAGAGAGAGGGAAATAAACAGAATCAACTTGAAATGAAACGTGTACCTATTAAGAACTAATTCAGACACAATTGCAAATGACCACTATTGTAGTGTTACGAAGACTTATGAACCATTTATCCAGTGCTGTGAGCGGATTTATTTATTCCGCCCCCCCCCCCACACCCCCAATTTATTGCGAGAGAAAATAACATATGTGTGTGTGTGTGGGTGGGTGAAAAATTGCTGGGTGCCAGCAAAATGCCAACGGGTAATAATCGAGAATAAGAGCGCCAATTATCGGATGTTGGGAGCTGTTAAATGAAGTGGACGCTTTTAGGAAATAAAGGATAAATGATTGGAAATGAAATGTTAGTGCATTAGGGATTTATCATTGTCGCTGGAGGTAAAAGGCAGTGTCTGCCTCACTGCTCCTTCCTTTTATGTATTCTCACGGATCCTTACGACACAACCAAAAGTTTTCAGCAATTCATTACTGTGCGGACGTGGTTGGAACACTCGGCATCTGTCCTTTAAGGTGTTATATTAATAACAATCCTTGCATTTGATTACAACGCCTTATCACGTCGTTGAGACGCCTCAAAGCGCTTCACAGGATATACTGTAAAGTGGAGTGACTGTGTATTTTGTGGGCGAAACGTGGCAGCCAATTGCGCACAGCAGCGTCCCCACAAAGAGCCGTGGGTTGAGTGACCTTTTATTTTTATCTTGAGGGATTGTTACCCCCAGAAAGTGATCCGCCAATGGACTAACAACTGGGTTCCTACTTGCTGCTGGGTAAACTGAGGCGCGTGGAGTAGGGAAACTTGCCTAACGCTTTCGTCCCGCCTGCGAATTGAAACCGTGTTCTCTCGTTTGTGAGGTGAGCCCACTAACCACTGCACTACGGGACTCGAGGGTAATCCCCACCCCCCACCCCAAATAAAACTGGTCATTCACCTCGTGGGTGTTTGTGGGATATTTGCTGAGCGCAAAGTGTTGTCCAACAATGCGGCGGGTGCACTTTTTGAAATAAAAAAGACGGAACTAAATTCAATGCCGTTTTAGAATGGCCTGGGCTGGGATCATGATCTACATGATCTACATGATCTACATGATCTACATGATCTACATGATCTCCCATGACCATGACATGGCGGGTGTCACATCAGTGATGGCACTCAGCCTCACCACTCAGTTAGACTCCGCAAAGTCCATGCAATTTTGATCTGCGGTTGCCTGTCACATTCAGCAGGGAAATGTTCCCCAGCCCATCGTTGTCAGAGCTGATGCACTGATTATTGTGCAACAGTTAGAGCTGGCTCTGAACTTCAACAGCCCCAGTTAATTCCCAACCCGCATGCTTAATAATCCTTGCGTTTGACACGGTGTCTTTCCAGTCGGGAGGTCATCTCGAAGGGCATTTTGTAGGCGAAGGTGGCCGCCAGTTTGCACCCGCAAACAATCGTAATGACTGTTTTTGTCGGCCAGGACACCAGGAGAGAAACTCCCTTCTCTTAATTGAATAGCACCCCAAAATGCTTAATGTCTTCCCGAACAAGTACAGAGGGGACCTCAGCTTAATGTCTTATCTAAAGGACAGCTCCTCCAACAATGGAACCCAAACTCCAATTGGACTGTGAGTTGCAAGTCTCGATGTCGGGGCTTGAACCCACGATCCTCTGACTCGGAGGCAAGAGCTCTACCGGCTGAGCCAGGCTGACACACTCTTTCCCCCCCACCGCCCACCACCCCCCCTCCCACTTTCCTGGAATAATCCTGGACTTTCTCAATGTTCTGGGGGCCTGCCGTTTGTTATTGCAGATTCCAAATTAAATTTGCGATGTAATTACTTGATTAATATTTAATCCCCCGCAAAGTTTTTTTTCAATAAAGTTTCCTTGCAATTCAATTACCCCGTTGCAGATTCATTTCAGGATCTCTGGCAGAAATACGGTGCCTTCATTTCAAGAGCAGAAACCAGATCAATCAAAGGGGGGGAGAATTGGGTTAAGGTACATTTCGAGATCAGCGGATTGAAAAGTTGTCAGGTTGTCTCTTTGGAAAGGATGCTGTCTTCATTTCTCCCGCAGAACTGCAACTTAAATTAAATTACAGATATATTATAACTGCAGCTGTGCAATAAACGGAGGCTACTCAATAATAATAATAATCCTTACATTTGGTACAGCCCATTTCACATTGGGACTACGTCTCAAAGTGCATCAAAGAATTTACTCTTAGAGTCCTTGTGTTCTTATTAGTACCTGGATAATTCGGGACATATGTGCATGCGACCACCAGGACGGTGGAAAGCAAACTAGATGGGCCTTGGTCTTTTTCTCCTCTAGCGTTTCTTATGTTCTTATGTTCTTGAAGTGTAGTGACTGCGTATTTTGTAGCTTCATCCCCATCCTAATGCTCAGCCCTCTTGTGAGAGGTCACGCAATATGTAAACCGTGTCAGATCAGACTCTCGTTCCAAATCTGTTGCAATGGATTAGTCGAGACGATAAAAAATACAGTGCTCTAGGGAGCGGGGGTGGGGGGGGGGAGAAGAGTTCGCTCGTTTCATCAGCTTTGAGTCGGAAAGAACTAGCTCACAGGAACTTTAATCTTATTGTAGTCTCATAAATTCATTGGCCGGGAACGTGCTTGAACCTTATTTGGATAACTATTACCCCAACGGGAATCTACTTCACAATCCAACAGGCTTACATCTCATCATTATCTTCACAGCCTGTTCCAGCTATTGTTATTACTTTTCCTGGCTTTGCTAAACCTTCCCTCAGTTGCGAGTTTGTGAGGATTGGAACCGTTAGTCTAATTATTTCATCTCGTTCGGCTCCCTACCCTGAGGACACCTTTGCAAACTGTACGGCTCTGATCCGACATATAATAGAGAGAGAAATAATAATAATAATAATAATAATAATAATAAAATAATAATAAAATAATAAGAAACTCCCACCTGGCTCTACATTTGCTCCCATTTACGTGGCACCTGAGCAGGCACCGACAGGACCTGTTTAATGTCTCATCCGAAGCCTCCGACAATACAACGCCATCCCAAGCCCTGTATTGAAGTGTCAAGCGCATTCAAAAGAAGTTCAAAGCCCTGGGTGAGGGGCTTGAACCAACAATTCTCTGACTCAAGAGGCGAGAGCACTACCGACTGAGCCAGGCTGACACCCCGTTCTCTTCTATCTTCTATAACAACAACAACAACTCACCTTTATATAGAGCCCTTCACTCGGGGTAGTGTTCCAGAGTGCTTAATAATAATACTAATTATAATAATGACTATATTAATAACAATAAATACTTGCATTTGATTTTTTTTGGATCAGCCGGGTCTCTGACACGTGCGGAAACCCATCACCGTTGCTTAAGAGTCTCCAAACCAAGCTGAGAATTCCATGCATCCCACCTACACGTGGAAATCCCAGAGGTAGATTGTTGGAATGGAATGGAATCTCACTCTCTCTCTTTCTCTCTCCCTGGAGTGACGCGTCCTGCTTACCTAATTCCGGAGAGTATTAGGCGCAAGTTGGCAAGACCCAAGGCTAGGAGGGGAGTGGTGGGGGAGAGCCTAGAGTGTGCGTTGGGGGTAACTGTTAGGAGTCTAACCAGCTAAAACCACACATAGCTTGGCCATTGATATTGCTGTCCGGCAAGCTTTCCCGCTGCTTGTCCATTCATCGCATTGTGCTGTCTCAAAGCGCTTCACAGAATATATTGTCAAGTGATTTCTAAACGACGGGAAGGATTTTAAGATGAAACCCTCTCGAGGACAGTGACCGTTGCCTAAGAATTGCAACATGTTCTGGGCTGTGTATCTCGGTAGCCCTCGGCTAGAATAGAAACTGCCCAATATGAACCAGATCTGCAGCCTCACTGAAACCGGATGGGAACCATTAAAGGCCCATCTAATTAGATTGTCCAGGCAAAGGGACTCGGAGATGAATGGGGGAAGCAGATGAGATTCCCCCCAGGAGAAAACTGTTTGATTTTACAACTCGGTGTAAATGAGAAAGTCGCATAAACTTAATAACATGATGGGCTGAGTGCCACTCACTGTTACTGAATCCACTGGGTTTCTTTGCTCTGCGGTGGTTTGGCCTGTTTTCCTGTTGTGTGTGCCTGTCGGTGGCGGTTGTGCACACGTGTGTGTGTATGTGTGTGTGTGTGTGTAGGGGTATGTGTGTATAATGTGTGTGTGTGTAGGGGTATATGTGCATAGTGTGTGTGGGGGTGGGGGTGTATAGGCTGTGTGTGTGTTTGTGTATAGGGGTGTGTGTATAGGGGGTACATGTGTGTATCTGTATATAGAGCTGTGTGTGTGTATAGGCATGTAGGGGTGTGTGTAGGACTGTGTGTGTAGGGGTATGTGTGTGTTTAGGGGTGTTTAGGGGTGTGTACATGAGTGGCCATCTGTTTACAGAGCCCCTCCTACTGTTGCGTTACACAAATTTAAACTGGACAGTTTTCAAGTTGATTAGATCTCCACTCCTCTCCTCTCATTCATCCTCATGGAGAATTCTTTGTGACCAGCAAGAATCTTTGTACCTTGCGTTTGATATGTATTTATTTCCCCTTTCATGCCAGGAGGACGTCTCAAAGCGCTTCACAGGATTTGCTGTAAAGTGTAGCGACCGCATATTTCTCCAGGCAAACATGGCAGCTGATTTGCGCACAGCATTGCAGGGTGTGTCGCAGAGATCTGACAGCCTGGCATTACATTTTTATGCGAAAAGGGCCCAGAGGAAAGGGAATTGGCTGGGGTTTAAACGTGTGACTCACTGACTTGGAATAAACTAACCTTGCAATAGTGAGCTGACTGACAGTCACCGACGGTGAGATCAAGTAATTTATACATCTCCTGTCTGACTTACGCTTTCGTTCCCCTGCCACAACCCAACAACCCTGACCTCAACAGACTCCACACGCAGATACCTGTGTGTGTGTGTGTGTGTGTGTGTCTGTGTCGGGGGGTATATGTGGTGTGTGTATGTTGAGGTTTGTGTGTGTGTGTGTGTGTGTGTCTGTGTATGTAGGTATGTCTACACACAAAGGGAAGAGAAACAACAACATTTAATCTGCAATGTATTGCTCCTTAACACAGCATTTTTCGCAATAGTCTGCAATTAAATAAAGTGGAGGTGGCTTTTAATTGACTTCCGATGAAAACTCAAAGTGCAAACAGATACAAACAGTAAAACTAATATAAAATGTTCATTTCCCTGCAGTCTCCCTTTGTCTGTTCATAAATTTGGTGAATTGGATTTAATTGGCATTGGAGTAATTAATCTGATTCGCATTTCATTCCCTGTATTTAATTCCCTGTAAACAATAATTTGTGTTCATCTCCTCTATTCAACTCTTCCCCACAGAGTAGCAGCTCTTGAAACCCCGAGAGGATTGATTTCAAGTCGCCCGGCCCAAAATTTGTGTAAATACTGACGGTGGGACACAGAAACATTGCTGTACATCAGGAAGTCATTCAATCGGAGTCCTATAGCTCAGTGGTTAGAGCACTCGCTTTGCAAACGAGAGACCTGAGTTCAATTCCAGGCAGAGGGCGAAACCTTGGGCAAGTTTCCTTACTCCACACAGAGCCTAATAATAATCCCTCCAAAACAAAACAATAATAAATTGGTCATTTTCAATCTACGACTGTTTGTGGGACATTGCTGTGCGCAATTGGCTGCCGCGTTCCCCCACAAATATACAGTCAATTCACTTTACAGTGTGTTCTGTGAAGCGCTTTGGGACGTCCTCCCGACATGAAAAGCGCTATATCAAATGCAAGGATTATTATTATTATTATAACCCATTGTCTCTGTGCCACTGCTCTCGGTTCAGTGATTTACACCGATGTAATCAGGCCACTCGGCCCAACCACTGCGTGCCGGTGTGTGTACTCCACATGAATTCTCACCCATTCCTTCCTCCCACACCCTTCTATTCCCCTCTCCCTCATGTGAAGTTTTAGTTTCCTCTTGACTGCGTCTACACCATCCGATTCAACCTCCTCCACTTCAGGTAGTTCCAAAGTCTCACTCCTCTCTGTGTGAAGTAGTTCCTCCTAAACTTTCTGTTAGATTCGCCCCCACCCCCACCCAGACACTATCTTATACTTGCCCTCGTTACAGACTCTTCAACCATTTACGTTAACCTTATCAAACACTTGTAACGCTTATAATTGTAAGCACTTCTGTTAGGTCCCCCTCTTAAGTGTCTTTTCTCTGGCGAAAAAAGGCCCAACCTCCCCCGGTCTATCCTGATAGCAATATCCTGCCAGCCCTGGTATCATCCTTGTGTGTGATATCGAATGAACCCTGTGTTAGCTGAGACAGACAGTCCTCGAGAAGGCAATTACTAAGAGAGTTCACTCGAAATGAAGAGTGCGGAAAACATTAATCGCCTTCATGTTGGCTGTCAATGGCATTTGCTGTGACAGGCAACTAACAAGCAGCAAGAAAAGAGCCATCATTGCCAAAGATGGGACACCCAGAACACAAGTGATAATTATGTCAAGATGAAACACCTCCCACTTACGCCACTTACAGAGCCTCGGAAATTTACAGCATAGAAGGTGAGGAAGTGCCAAATCTCTCGGTCCATTGCACAGAACTGCAGAGAAAAATCCTTCCTTTGGCTCCCAATTTAGAAGTTGTTTTCTTGTTAAAGGCCGAGGCAAACCTCCTCAGAGGAGTGAGAGTGAACTGGGAATACTTATATTTGGAGACGGGGCGATCTCATGGCCCAGACTGCTGGAAACTCGTGATGGTGGGTGGGGGTGGGAGGGTGAGGGGGATTGGGAGGGGGTGGGGGAGTGCCATTGACAGACGAGGAGGACTGATAACACAGGTCCAGAGATTTCATTAGATCTCCACATGTATCTACTCAACTGGCACCAGGGAACATGGACTCCATCATCATTTGCTCACTCTGACACGTTTTTCTTCTCCTTGTTCTCTGGATCCCAGGCTGGTACAAGGCAAACAAACAGCTGTTGTACTATCTGATCCCATTAACCTCACTTTCTTGTCATCAGTGAGGACGAGGCAGATTTCACACACTGCTAATTCCCCAAAGAAAACAATTATATTTCTGCTTATTCCACTGCGTAGGGAAATCCCTCTCCATCTCCCTGGACTGCTCTGCTCCCTTGTTTCACAACTGGACGACAGCAACTTGCATTTATGTAGCACCCCCCCCCCCCTTCCCCCCCCCGGAGGATTTGAAAGTCTTTCACATCAGGAAGATGTCTCAAAGTCCTTCGCGGGATGTTTTTTGGTTGTTAGGGGGGGTGGTCTGACAAAAAAAGGAAGGTTTTCAGGCGGGACTTGAAAAAGCGGAATGAGAAGGCGAGGTGGAGGGATCGAGGGAAAGTGTTCCAGAGTTTTGGGGCATAGTGGCTGAAAGCACGACCTCTGATGGTGGTGTGGAGGGTGCGAGGGACGAGCAAGAGGCTGGTGCCAGTCGAGCGGAGGTGCCGGGAGGTGGATTGGGTAGTGAGGAGGTCGGAGAGTTAGGGAGGTGTCAGGGAGTGAATCGATTTGAACACGAGTGTGAGGATCTTGAAGTCAATCCATTCAGTGATGGGGAGCCGATCCGATGAGATGTGGGTACGGAGTTTGGTCCGGGTCAGTATGAGGGCGGCGGAGTTTTGAATGAGCTGAATCTTGTGAATGGTGGAGCTCGGGAGACCGTTGAGGAGTGCGTTGGAGATATCCAAGCGGGAGGTGACAAACGCACGCACGAGGGTTTCAGCTGCAGTTGGAGTAAGGTACGGACAGAGGCGGGAAATGTGGCGTATGTGGAAGAAGGCGCTTTCTGGTCAGGGACGGGATGTGGGGGAGGAAGGACAGCAGGGGGCCGAACTGGACGCCTAGGTTGCGCACTGATTCGATGAGTCTGAGGGAGAGCCCAGGGAGGTTTGGGTGTTTAGATCCGCAGGAATGAAGACCTTACCGGGAGCCAAGGAGTATGGCTTCCATCTTGTCCACATTCACCTGCAGAAAGATTTACCTCTTTCCCTCCAAAAGCTCACAAAAGTCTTTGCTTCCTCTGCTCCCCCCACCAACCCCCACAACCCCCAACCCGCGTCTCCAAAATTAAGCCACTGATTCAATCCAGCCAGCAAGCTCTCACTTGCAGACTATATCAATCTGTGGACCTGACAAGCAACAGCAATATCTTAGGTTTACAAGTGTCACTGCAGAACGCAGCACTCCCTGGAGCAATTGAGGATGGATCGAGTTCTCCAACGACTCCTTCTCTCCTCTGTTGCTCATCCTCCGTTATTGCAGGGCGGAGAGTCTCGTTACCAGCGCCCCCCTGAATCTCTGCACAAATAGCACTTGAGGGCATAATAAAGGGCACTTTCATTAAAAAAGATGAATTCCGAGACAGCTTAGATGATGTGCACTTTGAGGAAAGTGGGTGGGGAGGGAGGGGGTGGCTGTGTTAGCGGGGGAGAAGGAGGGGGCCTTAAAGGACAGAGGAGTGAAGATTGAGCAGATGATGGTGGAATGGGAGTTGTTATTCCACAAGTCAGCAAGTGCACAATCTGTAAAATGTTCCTCGCTTGCCCCAAACAATTAGTTTTGCTGAGCTCCACATTGTACGTGTAGTCTCTGCTGTGGGTGAACAGCCAGCGATCTCAATGAATCTTGAAACGACAGGAAACGACCTTTGAATTTACTTTCCCAGCATCAGAGACCGAGGAGACTGAAGGTGGTTTGTGAACCTCTCAGCTGCCGTGGCATCGGGTTGATTGTGTCACACTTTACGTTGTTTAATATCGCAAGTGATCGTCTCAAGTTAAAGGCGGTATAACCAGAGAGCGGGGGGGTGAGAAATCTCCATCAGTGGCCGGGGCAGAAATATTGGTCTCTCTTTGTTGAGTGTTATGGGATCTTTATGGTTCCCTCTGAACAGGCTGAAAGGGACCTTAGTCTTGCTTCATCGTAATATAAGTTCTCTCGCCTTTTGACATCAGAATCTTTAACGTCCACCTGAACAGGCAGACGGAGCCTCAGCGTTAACATCTCACCCGAAAGACGCTACCTCCGACAACACAACATCCTCTCTCCCTCCCAGAGGATTAATGCCGTCAGCTCACAAAAAGAAAATATTAACTATGTGTTCCGACCAACGTAAAAGTTAATGGCTGGAGAAATAATGGACTCGAGCTGTGAAGAAAAACGTTTCGAATAACTTTTCCCTTTGAGACCAATGCAATTTAAGGATGCATCATGGCGCTTTGTAATTTCAGCTAAAAGTGTACTTTTAACCATACGATACAAGCGACAATGTGAAATCCCATTGCATTACATGACTCCACAATGTTGCTGCCGGGTAACATCGACAGTGATAACACAAGGTCTTTTATTGTGCCATCAGTCCATCAGCAAAGCGTTTAACATAATATCCTATTTATTAAAGGGCTGAGTGGGGAGCGAGAGAGAGAGGGAGAGAGATAAGAGAGTGAGTGAGAGAGCTTTGACCAATTTTCTCCCTCATTTTGCTGCGTTCTAGCAATTAAATATTAAGTAGAATTGGAAAGCTTTCGCCCTCCCCCTCGCCCCCAAATAGGAGTCAGAACGGTAAATGGCGCACTCAAGGATTCAAAACACTCTCTGTGTTTAACCTCCTGAGACCGTTGTGGATTTAGAGGAAAAGAAAAGTTCCTTTTTGAAATAACTTACTCCGCACGTCTGTTTACCCCGCAGTAAATAGGAACCCGATGGTCAGCCGATTTGGCGGATCGCTTTTGCGGGGGTGATAATCCCTTCAAAAAATATATATTCCAAAAATAATAATAATAATAATAATAGGTTGCTCGCTTAATCCACGACTGTTTGTGGGGAAGCTACTGAGCGCAATTTCGGCTGCCGCGTTTCGCCCACAGAATGTACGGTCAATTCACTTTACCGTATATTCTGTGAAGGGCTTTGAGACGTCTTGAAAAGACGTGATGCGGCGCTGGATCAAATGCAAGCATCGTCATTATTATAACAAGCGAGTAAAAATTCAGTTTGGCCTTGGTGCTATCGGTGGCCTCTGTGTAGATTGACGTTCCACTGTCACAGGTGAGACTTTGAACCGAGGTCCTTCAGGTGGCGTGAATGATCCATGTGCAAAATGGTCACCACACTTGCCTTAGAACGACACAATCGCTGCCCACGACAGCAATAACTTGCTTCAGTGTTGACGTCAAAGGGACTATCAGACCCCAAGGCCCATCATGTTTATGGCACTCCATTGCCAAAGAACTATTGCAGAAAAATGATCCACTGAGAAACTTAGCGACACCAATAAACTATGATACTTACACTACTGGTCTGTGAAAACATTTTAAGTATGGTGCAGTGTTCATCACAGCAAGTATGCAGTGTGGCCTTTTGTCTCTTGTATCTTATCTACAAACCTAATCCTAATGTGTGAGGGTAGGTGAGAATGTGTGTTTTATTTTGTATGAAACCTTGCTGTGACCTTTATTAATTCAGGAGCTTTGATCATTTATTATGCTTTTCACTGCGTACCTGCAATTTCTAGTTAATTGCGATGTGTTTAATGCAACTCAACCTGCCTCCAGGAAACTGGCTGTTATCTTTTAGTCAGCATAATTGCTTTGATATTGTTTTTTGTCAGGTTTGGCAGTCTCTGCTATCTTCTCTCCATGTGCGAGCATCGTCACAGTCACCCACACAGCCTCTCGCTCTGCTTTCAAGCGGTCATTAACCCACTGCCAATGTGAGCTTGGATAGTCATCAGCTGAAGTTAACGGCTGGTTGTACGTCCAGAGAATTCTGAGGTTGTCAGCCTGGCTCAGTCGGCAGCTCTCTCACCTCCCGAGTCAGAAGGTTGTGGGTTTCGAGACCCCACATCGGGTCTTTCTCCCTCCTGGAATCCTGGCCTGACAATCGCCTCAGGTATAAATCGGTCCATTCACTTCACGGTTGTTTGCGGGACTTTGCTGCGCGCAAATTGGCTGCTGTGTTCGCCTACAGAATACACAGTCAGTACACTTCTCAGAAAAATCCCGTGAAGTGCTTTGAGGTGTCTCCCCGCGGAGCGAAAGGCACTATACCGAATGTAAATGGGATTGTGTTGGCTTGGGCTCTTTCAGGAGTTAGGGGGAGACAGGATTCCCTCCTGCGCAATCCAATGGAACACAACTGCATTCTTCTAAGCAAACACTGAAATATATTCCCGCACAACGACCCTCATTCACCCACCCATACCCACTCTCTGTAAACCACTCACCTCGAGGCGAGAGGACCCGGGTTCGATTCCCGGGCAGGGCGAAACCTGAGGCAAGTTTCCTTTAAAAAATAAATAATAATAATAATTTGGTCACCGAATCCACAACTGTTTGTGGGGACACTGCTGTGCCCAATTGGCTGCTGCATTTTGCCCCAAAAATACACAATCAATTCACCTTACAGTATATTCCGTGAAGCGCTTTGAGACGTCTCGACGACCCGATAAGGCGCTGTATCAAATGCGAGAGATATTATCGTAAACCCGGCACACCCTCCCGTCATTTCACTTGGTTCGCCTTAACCTTCAAAGGCGATTGGCACAAAAGATTGGTCTGGACGGCTTTTTGCTCAACCCTCGATCACTGGTCCTGCTTGCAAGACATTTATTTGTTCCCTATTAAGACGCTGCTCAGTGTTTGACCTCTGCTAGACTAAAGACATCACTGATATAACTAACAGCTCAGACTCACCAGTGACAAGTCACTATGACCTGCAGTTTGGGGGCTATTCTCTGCGTTGTCTGCTAATTGACTGTTTAAGTTACTGGGAGGAGGGTCCGTCTTAAAAAGAAGCCAACAAGTTTGCATCAAACACTATTTATTTCTGCCTCACCTCGTTGCGATGACTATTATTATTATTTCCTTAAATCTTTTCTTCACCTTTACTGAGCTGCGCCTTTCGAGATGTCTCAAAGCGCTTCACGGAATATATAGCGTGAAGCGAATTGACTGTATTTTTTGCGGGCGAAACGCAGCAGCTAATCTCATGCAGGAGTGTCCCACGACCAGTCGTGTATTGAGTGGCCAAATATTTTTTTTTGAATGGATTATTACCCCTGGAAAAGCCATCCGTCAATCGACTAACCACTGGGTTCCTGCTTACTGCTAGGTAAACAGAAGCGTGCGTGTGGAGTAAGGAAACTTGCCTGAGGGTTTGCCGTGCCTGCGAATCGAACCCGGTTCCTCTCGCTTGCGAGGCGAGGACGCTAACCACTACACTAGAGGACTCCTCTCCAACGTACACTTAAACATACATCAAACTATAGCTGTCTTGTTAAACAAATCTTTATACAGTACTCAGCTCCGTAAAGTATATAACGCCACCACGGATACAACCTGCTGCCTACACAACAGCTGACACATTGGCTGAAAATATTGACACCGACGAGTAATTTGCAATGGAAAAAAAAAGGACTATAAACCCAGAAGTGAAGTGCATTAGCAGCGAAATTTCATAGGAACTAGACATCTCCATGTAATCACCAGCACTCACGGTTACTAAAGACCATTATCACTTTTCGGGGCAAAAGAGCCAAACAACACACCTTTCGTTGGATGAAGCAGAATAGACTGGAAAAGTGTATCCACCTGCAAAGCAATTTGTGCAGACCTCGTAAAAGGAACAGCAGGAAATTGCAATCATAGGTCACCGGAGACAGCTGCTAAGTCTAGTCCCACGCACGTTAGACTAACTGCAAGTCAAAAGAAGTCACATTTGTTCTGCTTTTTCCTCTTCTTTGGCAAAGTGACTAATTGTCAATGACTAAAAAGTGCAAGTAATGGATTTATTTTTTTAAAAGAAAGGCTGGCGATGGGGATGGGTTGTGCTCTGGCCCGATTACACGGTGTTGGACAAGTCACAGTTAGCGTGTACCCCATTTTACGTGAATGTCACATTACGCCGGGTTATTTAATCTGTCATGTTTATTTGTGGCTTATGTGACGCGAGTGCTTATTTATATTAATAATAATTAATACATTGCATTTTGATACAGTGCCTTTCATTGTTGGGAGGACGTCTCAACGTGCTTTAATGGGATTTTGACGGTAAACTCTGAACTCAGCTGAAAACCTACCCAGACTCGATGCAAGTTGTTGTTGCTGTTGTTGTTTGAAATGAGTCAAATTAATTCAAAACACTCCTACCCACATCCTCGCCCCAACCAAACCCCACACAGAATTGTGAATCGACACTTAAATCTGCTCTTAATTTGGAAAAACGGTTTCCACATTAATATTTGATACAGCGCCTTATCGCATCTTCGAGACATCTCGAAACGCTTCACAGAATATACTGTAACGTGAATTGACTGCGGGTTTAGTGGGCGAAACGCGGCAGCCAATTGCGCACGGCAACAGTCATGGACTGAGTGACCAAATTAAGACTGAGATTACGCTGTTTGCCACAATTCTGCACAGGGAGTTTTTCTCTCCCCGGCTAACAATCCCCCAGATAAAAGTCTTATCATTTACTCCGTGGCGGTTTGTGGGGCATTGCTGCGCGCAAATCGGTTACCTCATTCGTCCACAAAATACACAGCTTCACTGGTACATCCTGTGAAGACGTGTCAACAGCGTGGGCGGTGAATCGAAGGCAAGGATTGCTTTTAATCTTAACCTTTAAGACTTTCAGGGAGAGTCTGTGGAGTTGCTGGTGATATCTGGTCAGCAGGTGGCACTATTCCTCACTCTATCTTCAACGGGACCAAGAAATGAACTGCGGACAAGTTCCCCCATCTCCAAGGACACACAATCAGTCAATCTGCTTCTGCTCAGCATGATCTGATCACAATTTCCAATCGTAAACAACTAAAAAAATTTACAGCAACCGGGGGGTGGGGGGGTGGGGGAAAGGAAGGAAAAAAAAGCGTCGGTGCAAAAAAACACACGTATGCTTAACATAATAATATCTTTGAGGCGTCTCAACGACACGATAAGGCGCTATGTCAATTGCAAGGATTGTACTGTTATTATATAATATGGAATAATGTCAAACTGAATAGAAAGAAGATAAAGATTGGGGTGGGGGCGAAACGTAGGGTTGGTACATAACCTAACAGTGAAGAAAAGGTCAATAAAATAGATGGTTTGCTTGTTTTTCCTTTGGTGAGAGCAACCAGGTTACGTTACATGCAGTTGATTAAAACCGTGCATTGAGTGGCGGGGACAGAAAACAACCAATTCTAATTGCAATTCAGTTCCACTGCAATTATACACGAAGCAATCCACTGATGTGCAGTGCTCAATTTTGCCCACGGTCACTCCACTTGACAGTAATATTCTGCGAAGCGCTTGGAGTTGCTTCAACGACGTGGTAAGACGCTATACCAAATGCAAGGATTATTATTATTATCCCAATATGGAAAGGAAAATAAACAGCGGGGAGGTGGGGTGGGTGGGGGAAGAGGGCGAGAGAGAGTTTGGGGAGCATTTGGGAAAAGACACCCACACACACATGCACACATACTTTTACAATTTCAATCATTCGCAGACAGGGCTGTGCAGGATTTGCCACGTAAGTTCCGCGACATTCTATGACGAACAGAGAAGGAACCTAATAAGAAATGCCGCGCAGTCAGTGAAGGCTGTTGAGATTTCTAAATTGAAGATTTACTGTGTGTGGTTTCCTTCCTTAACTGTGTGTGCAAAGTACTAATAGATGGATGGATAGAGAGCGAGCGAGTGAGTGAGTGAGTGAGTGAGAGATAGGGTTAATTCTCTTTAAGAAGTCCCTGGTCATTGCCTTGTGCTGTTGTTGCCTGTGGATAGGGATGAGATGAGATGTATTTGAGGATGTCAAAAACCGCGCCCCCCAATGGATCTGACGAACGAGAGAGAGAGTTCATTCAATTTTATTCTAAGCAGAAGGAAGGGGGGGGGGGGGGGAGGGGGGTGGGGGGGTGGAGAGGAGAAAGAAAAAGGTACTTACAGCTCAGAGCGGAGGCAGAGTGGCCACACAGAGAGAGAGAGAGAGAGAGAGAGCAGTCAGGTCAAGAGAAGCATCCAGAGAGAAAAAAGCACAAGACATCTTCACAAATCAGAATTGCCAGCAAAGGCAGAGAGCGAGAGAGAGAGTGAACGCACGACAAGACATCAGGTACAGTACTTTATTCCAATCCTAAATCTTTTGTTCGAGCGTTCAACTCGATTCTTCCAAACTTTTTTTTTCAAAAAAAAAGTTCATTCGTTTTGAATCATTTTCTGTTGTTCTTGTTGGCTTGTTTTTAATTTCACGCCCATATAGCACAAACTATTATTTTTATATATATATATACATTAATATAAATTACTTGTTGTATCTTAATATAGATTGTGTTTTATTCATTAATAGAAATTATTATATATATACGATTTGTGCCTCTTTTTTAAAAAATGTGATTAAAATATGAATTGATAATTTTTTTAAAAAAAACGGTGGGTTCAAAATATGAATAATAATTAAAATTTCACTATCAACAATAACAACAACAGGAAGAAAAAAAACCTCAAATATCAGGGAGAGGTGTAACAATAAAACAAAAACAGCTGTGGGGTTGGAGACTGCAAAGGGAATAAATGAATGAAGGAAGTTAGTTGAAATGCAGTATTTTGTCGTTTTGTTTTGGTTCCCAATGAATGAATTAGGAACTGAAATTCCTGTGTGTGTATGTGAGAGAGAGAAAGGGGGGGAGCTAATTCCTGCTTTAAAATCCCCCCACCGTGAGATTTTATTTAAAATAAAAGTGATCTGGCTAAAAAAAAAGGTAAAATATTGAATGCAAGCACTAAATAAATGTGGTTATTTAATCTCTGGCGCTGTTCACTGTCTCTTGTTCATTTCAAGGCACAGCATGGTTTGGGGCTGGATGGGATGAAGGCTATTCTGAGAGCTGAGATTTCTTAAGCAAAACACACTCACACACACGCGCGCTGATCTATCTCCCTGGATTGGAGACAGTAGAGAAACCCTCTCTCCCCATCCCTCTACCCCCACCCCCTCACATTCATTCCCCCCACCTTTGCCCTTGGAAATGCATTGAATGCATCCCTCTGCCTTTCCGTTTGCACCTGTTAACTCACCTGCTCTCTCTGCGAGAGAGCGCACAGACACGAGAGGTAACACACAGAATATTTCTGCTCTGCAGATGAATGCATGTCTTTGCTGAACACTTCGATCCACAAGATAGCATTTTCCGCTCTATGGTTCGCTTCAACAATGAAGGCAAATGTAGTGGGTGTATATTTTTCTTTGCTGAAGGGACCTTGTTGTAACGTAATTCAACGCAACAAACCGAACAAGCAATCTCACTGGAGACTGTTTAAAAAAAAAAGACATGTTTTAAAGAGGCAGAAAGACTACTAGATGAGCTTTTCGAGATTCACTTAACCCGTTGATGCTGTTGGTAGAGAAATTTGGAGCATTTTCAGGATCCAACCAACTTTTCCCCCCCACTGTTTTGGGTGCGTTTCATTCAATTTGGTTATTTTAAGTTCTTTGCGACTCTCTCCCCTGAAATATGTACAGCGTGTATAAATGCAAGTTGTTGTTGTGGGTCTCTGGCTCTGTCTACTCTGTCTCGTGGAGTCCTGTGGTCAGAGCACTCGCCTCGCGAGAGGACCTGGGTTCGATTCCCGGCAGGGCAAGACCTTGGGCAAGTTTCCTTACTCCACACCCCTGATAATAATCCCTCAAGAAAAAATAACAATAATAATAGTTTGGTCACTTCAATCCACGACTGCTTGTGGGACACTGCTGTCCACAATTGGCTGCCTCATTTTGCCCGCGAAACGCTTTGAAACGTCTCGAGGACGTGATAACGCGCTGTATCAAACGCAAGAATTGTTATTATTATTACACTTGCTACTCTGCCTTTCGAACCTGTTAACAGTGGCAGCAAACTCTGTCTCTCTTTTTCTCAGGTGCCAGGGCAGAAAGTGTTAAGTTGAAATTCGTTTGTTTTTTTGTTAACCTCTCGCTCTCTCTTTCTCTTTGAAAAAAAAAGCATTAAATAATAAATAAGAAGAAGAAATCAAACCAAAGAGAAATTGTTGTGAGCAGTGAGTGGGGCCGGTGTAATAAAATTATACCATAGACGGTCTCTGAGATTAAATTCATCACCAGAGACACTTATCAGAACAATCAGACTTCACTCTGATTCCCAGAAAGGTAAGAATTCAAATAATAATAATCTTTGCATTTGCTACAGCGCCTTATCACGTCGTTGAGACGTCTAAAAGGAGGTTCACATGACATACTGCAAACTGAATTGACTGTGTATTAAGTGGGTGTATGATTATTGCACAAAAATAAAGGTTAATCTTTTTTGTTTAACCTTTCCTTTGCTGCCAAGACTCAAATCGTTGAGAGGGGAAGGAGGGAAAGGGACTTTCGAGCCAGCTTTCCTGCCCGATTTAGAGTCCAGCTATCCGAGGGAAATCAGTCATTTATTCACGTCAACACTTAATTTTCACTTAAAAGTTAACAATAGTACAATAATAATAACCCTTGCATTTGATACAGCGCCTTATTGCGTCTTCGAGACGTCTCAAAGCGGACCTGGTTATTTCTGGACACAATAAAGGACATTAATGCAATGATTTAAATCACAGTCACAAAATTCTCTGCGATTGGTGGGTGAGTGGGTGGGTGGAGGGGGGGGGGAGGTCTTTGCCGTGTTCGCCCACACAAAAAAAAACATTCAATAAGTTCCACAATAGAAAGCGCTTCGAGAAGACTTGAGGATGTAAATAAGGGCGTTGTATCAAATGCTGGGATGAATCATTCTTATTAATAGCACCTTTCAGCAGAAAGACAGATAACGTTCACATTTTTCACTGAGTGTGTCTTGTACTTTCCATTTTATTGTTATATTCCCAATGATAATTTTGGTCCATTTCAATTGGTGGGGTGGGGGGGGCGGAGTGGGTGGGAGAGGGAGGGAGGGAGGGAGGGATTCTGCCGTGTTTGCCCACAGAAAAAAGAAGATTCACCACACTCTACACAGTATACATCCCGCAAAGCACTTTGAGACGACCTGACAACATGAATCAAATGCGAGGATAACTCTGTGTCAAATGCAATGATTAATTATTATTATTAATAGCGCCTTTTGACAGTAATTTCCTGTGAAATGCTCCGAGATACTATTTTTATATAGCGAGTATCAACTTGATAAAGCTCCTTGAGGGGCAAGTTCTATTCTCAATGGGCAAAGTGTCTTCAAGTGACGACTGTCGTCGTAGGTGAAAGCCTTTTGCGTTTCCGCAAATCCCCGAAATTGAAACTGACGCAGTGATGTGTTATGAAATATTATGATATTCAACGCAGTAAAAACTGCTTTAATCTACAAGGCAACAAAACAGCACCCCCCCCCCACCCCCCACCCCACTCCTCCCCCATCCGCTGTTATAACAGGACCGCGTTATGCTCTGTGAAGCGCTTTGAGACGTCTCGAAGACGCGTTGAGGTGCTGTATCAAATGCAAGGATTCTTCTTCTCGTTCTTCTTCTGTAACTTGCCTAACTTTTCGCCCCCGGCCGGGAATCGAACCCGGGTCCTCTCGCTTGCGAGGCAATCGCTCTGACCGATACGCTAGCGGACTCCGCTACGGGAATGGGGGCCGAAGGGGAATTCTTTACCCGAACCCAATCTCGTGTGCAGGTGTGCTCGTGTACTGGACAATTTAAACGCGAGAGAAATCGAGAGAGCCATCAAGCTCCGGTAATGTGCCTCCCATTTCGAGCGAACATCCTGTGTGCGCAGAGTTGAGCAAACATGGGATTAACAATTACATTTTTTTGAAAAAAAATCAGTGTGTTCAATATTATATTCACCCGTTTTTTTCCCCCTTCCTCTCTAGAGACACGAGGGATATGAAGACCCTTTTGTAGAGAGTAAAACTGCCCCCCCCACCCCCTCTCCCCTTCTCCCTCCCCCCCCCCAAGGACGCGACGACGAGAGATGGAACCTCTTAAGATCTCCACCATCCCGCTGCTGGACCTTAGCGCAGAGAAGATGAACGTATCGTCATTCAGCAACGGGTGTGAGAATTGCACGGCTGGGGAGGTGTTCCTCTCGGGTGTCCGCAACCTGCTCATCTCGGTGATTTACCTAATCGTGTGCGCCATAGGCCTGAGCGGCAACAGCCTGGTCATCTACGTGGTGCTGCGTTACGCCAAGATGAAGACGGTCACCAACGTCTACATCCTGAACCTCGCCGTGGCCGACGAGCTCTTCATGCTCGGCCTGCCGTTCCTCGCCACTCAGGTGGCCTTGAGCTACTGGCCCTTCGGGTCATTTATGTGCCGGCTGGTCCTCACTGTGGACGGCGTCACCCAATTCACCAGCATCTTCTGCCTGACGGTGATGAGCATCGACCGTTACCTCGCCGTGGTGCACCCCATCAAGTCCACCAAGTGGCGCAAGCCCCGAGTGGCCAAGATGATCAACGCCACGGTGTGGACCTCGTCCATTGTTGTGGTCCTTCCGGTCATCATTTACTCCGAGTTGCAGAAGGACTTGAACACGTGCAACATCGACTGGCCGGAGCCCAAGTCGGTCTGGTCCACGGCCTTCATCATTTACACGGCGACCCTGGGCTTCTTTGGGCCCCTGCTGATCATCTGCCTTTGCTACCTGATGATCGTCATCAAGGTCAAGTCGTCCAGGCTGCGCGTGGGCTCCACCAAGAGAAGGAAGTCCGAGAAGAAGGCCACCAGGATGGTGATTGTCATCGTTGCGGTCTTTGTCTTCTGCTGGCTGCCTTTCTACGTCCTCAATATTGTCAACACGATCGTCATCTTGCCCGAGAAGCCCATCTTCGTGGGGATCTACTTCTTCGGGGTGGTCCTTCCCTACGCCAACAGCTGCGCCAACCCCGTCCTCTACTGCTTTCTGTCGGACAACTTCAAGAAGAGTTTCCAGAAGGTTCTGTGCCTGTGTAAGTCCAACAGCATCCAGGACGCCGACCGCAACGAGCACCGGCATGAGAAGACCCACTTCCCGGATACGTGCACCACCCAGAGGCTGGCAGAACCCAACGGGCACATGCAGACAAGCCAGCTTTAAGCCAGGTTTCCCCTCTCTGTTTCCCCTCTCTGCTAACCCTCCCTCCCTCCCCTCCCCACCCACTTTGCATCCTCCCCAAAACTCCAGGGATCACAGACTGACCCCCGTAGTTAGACCATTCTTCTCCATTTAACACAAATGTTTCTCCCACAAAATATACAGTCAATTCACTTTACAGTATATTCCGTGAAGCGCTTAGAGACGTCTCAACGACGTGATAAGGCAAGGATTATTATTATTACTACTAAGTGCGGGCTCACTTCCTGCTTCTGTGCTGTGCTGCTGACCGACCCGGCTTCCTGCGCGGGAATTCAACGGAATTTGACCCGGAAGTGCGACTGGCGGCCAATCAACCAAGCACCACCAAATGGAAACAAAATGGTCAGCCATCAAGGTCCACCCATTATGGCTCGCCGGGCTCACAAAGGTAAAGGTGTCGGGGGAATAAAAGTGAGGAGAAACCTTTTAGCTCCTGGAACCGACAGCGTCACTGTGCAGATGTCTCCTGTCCGTCTGAAACCAGGTTCCAGCTGTAAAGCAACAAGTTGGGTCCATTGATTCAATCATCTTCAAATTGCCCAGCACTCGAGCCCCATAACTACACAGCTACAATAAGAGCTAACCTAGTTCCTATCATCAAAGTGCTCCTTCTCTCTCTCTCTCTCTCGCTCTCTCTGTGCTCAATATCACATTGGAAGCATCGCTGAAACTAGAAAGAGTCAGTGCCAGCAAAATAAAAAGCCTCATCTCATCATTTCTTCAAGTTTCCTCAACAAAGTCAGTGAGATTTGGAAGATCGCAGAGAGAGGTTTGGATGAATAATGACCCTTTGGCTTGTTTGATCCCATTCTACCAGAGTACCGTCTTGCCATCGATGGCACCAAGCTGTTAGATATGATACCCAACGTCCTGGCCTCAATTATGCTTCTTCGCTATCCCCTGTTCCAGCTGTCGATCGCCCCCATGTAAGGATACGCTGTACTTTGTGATGTCTGTCCTAAAATCACCCTTAGTGACCCCAACCCCGTGTTGCTATGCCCTGCTCACTCGGAGTTGAATCTTTAGCTGAGGTTGAGAAAAGTTCTTTTCGAAACGTGGACCAGAAACTCAAGTGCAATCAGAACAGCAATTTTACGTGATTGCCGGCTGTCAGTGCCCAGATTAATTCCTAACTCCGTCTCCGCATCTCGGCTTGCGGTTAATGTGAATCAGGAACAAGCACTTTGCGATGGTTTTCAACAGATGCATCTCCCTTACCGTCAGGTCCACTGGATAAATTAAATCGCCTACATCAATGACGGCTGGTAAAACCAGTTACCAGTTACCAGCAAGTGATTCCATCGTGCAAGTCAACATCTAGAGGACATCAATCAAGCTCTTGAATAACTCACAAATCATGTTATAGTAACTATTGCGATCACGCTCAACTCGCAAGAGGCTTTCTCATTAATTAGCAAACTGTTCAACACGAAAGTTTCAGGAAGGACTGAGAAATCAATGGTAAATCACCGCAAGTGACACACGCAAAGGTCATCAAACTCTTTGACGCCCAGTCCAGCAATTCGTTCACACATGGAGCGTCAAACAATGGAAATGTTTTTTCTAAAAAAAAGGCTTGAAAAGGTTCAGTCAACCCAACTTCTAACCGCAAGTTTGAGGGATTTCCTAACCGGTTCCTTAATTAAGAAGCATGAAAGGAGGAAAGGGATGGGAAACTGGAAAGAAATCACACGCACGCGGAAACCCATCACCGTGCTGAAGAGTATCCAAACCAAACTGAGATTTCCGTGTGTCAACCAATGGCTTCAAGTCGATTCTGAGTGCCATTCGCACAAGTCATCGCCATGGATTTTCGGACTCCTTCATCAAGAATTAGCGCAAAATCCATTTTGATTGTGTCGCGAAACGCGACCGAGAAAACTAGTGTGAATCTTTATGGGGAGGGAGAAACCAAGGCAACTGCATCCAGACTGACTTTATTGCAACGGTCCATCAGTAAAGGCCGCTGAGATGTGTGAAGAGGCTATATTTCTTTATTGCAGTGTATGTAGAGTTAGCGCTCCATGGAAACGCTTGTACAATGATACCTGGCAACAGCCTGTTGCTTTATGTGGTTCCAAGTTCTTCTTGCACCGAGTTAACACATAAATCCGCCACCTCCCACTGAGAGCGAAGTGTGTGAAGTGTGTTAAGTGCGAACTGTAAATAAATCGATCGCCATTGCTCCGCTAATGCCGTTTTACGATGATGTGTGTGCAAAAGTCGGCCAAAGCTTTAGCGAAACGTTAAGGCGTCGGAAATGATGCTTCTTGTAGCCCTGTATCGCGATTTTTGCTCGGCTAAAATAGCTCACGGTATGACCCTTGTTGTATGTGGAAAGCTGGCAATAATGCCCGTCCATTACTGCGTTATGTCGTGTGTGTGTGTGTGCGTGTGTGCGTGTGTAGCATTGGATCTCCGTGGATTAAAATCAACCGTTTGCAAACTCGATACTTGATCGTTCCTTTCTTCTTCATCACCCTCTCATTTCGCGTCCGACCACCAAGGATTGTCCCAGGTGGGAGTGAACTTCAAGAGTGGTCTTCCCCTCCTCCCCAACAGGAAGCCACCCCAATGCCTCTCTCCTTCCCTGGTTCATAAAGTCGATGGTGTAAGAGAGACTACTTACTGCGGAAAGCCCCGTTTCTCAAAATGCCGACTCGCCTAACATTTACTCAGGACTGAAACAGGTCATTTAGCCCAACTAATCCATGCTCAGCCCAACTATACTCCACACCAGCCCGCACCCCTCCCATTCCCTTCTCTCTCACCCCCGACTGTGCGTCAAGCTTCCTCTTCAATACTGTACGTTGATGCTTTTTGCTTCAACCACAGCTTCCTAACCAGCAATGAGTTCCACCCACTGCGTGAAGGTGTTGCTTTCCCACCCCCCCACCACCCTCCCCCCACCCTTTCGCTCTATTACTGGCAATCTTAGATTTACATTCCCTTTCCCTAGGAAATTGAATCAGCCCCTCAATGGTCCACTCTTGTTGAATCCTTTCACCATCTTATGAACTTCAACAGGCGCCCTCTCTGGAAAGCTGTCGAAGGAGTTCCATCGAGCCCCCTCCACAATCTGCTCCCATTGCTCCACGTACTATAAATCGCCCCATATCCCACCTCCCTAACCTTTTCATCATGTTCTGCAATACTCTTATTTCCAGTATCTATCCACTTCCTTCTCGAATTCCTCAATCGATTTCCCATTCTCATGTTGTAGTAAAGTTATGAAACCAGGGATTTCTCCAAACTCCCTGACATTTTCAGGAAAATTGCGAGATCACTGAAATTGGGAATTAGTAAGAACACATTTATGAAAATCAATAGTTTATTCACCACAAAAAAAAACCTTGTGGGACGTTTCATTCACCGATGAGTCAAATGTTCGTTTGTTAACACAAGTCAGGCTTCCGTGAAACATAACACAATTATAATTAATAATAATAATAACTACGTTATGAAACATAACACCGGGAGTTACATTTTAGCTTTGTTTTGCAGCAAGAGATCACTCACCTCGCAAGCGAGAGACCTGGGTTCTATTCCCGGCAGGGCGAAACGTGGGGCAAGTTTCCTTACTCCATACACACGCCTCTGTTTACCTATAATAATAATAATAATAATCCTTGCATTTGATATAGCGCTTTTCACGTCGGGAGGACGTCCCAAAGCAGTTAGTCGATTGGTGGATCGCTTTCCGGGGCTAATAATCCTTCCGAAAAATAACAATAAGAATTTGGTTACTCAATCCACGACTGTTTGTGGGGACGCTGCTGTACGAAATTGCCTGCCGCGTTTTGCCCACAAAATATACGGTCAATTCATTTTACGGCATATTCTGTGAAGCGCTTTGAAACGTTCTGCGTTTTAAGAATTTGCCCAAATTCTGGATAATAGTCATACACACGCACACCACCCCTCCCACACCACACCGCACAGACCCATACACACACACACACACACACACCCACACACCGCCACCCCCACACAAACACACACAGGCACCCCCCTACACACACACACCCACACACGCACGCCCACATATAACCCCCATCCACCCCCACGCACGCTCACACACGCACCCACACCCACCCACCCACACACGTGGAAGATAAACAGACACCTGGTGCATTTGTTCACCAACGGTCAGATGAAGTGACCTCAGGGCAAGATAGTCAGAGAGCGAATGCATCACTCATTCAGTCATCGTGTCTCTCAGACGATTAAGCAAACCAAGTTAACATGGTTTGGCAATGCTGCTAGAAACAGACTCCCTAAAAGGCTCTATTTTTGGCCGATCCCTAAAAAATAGAGGTCTTGGCACAGTAACTACTGAAGACACACAGCTGGACCTTTCTGCTGAAACAGCGCCCGCTACCCACCTCGGAGTTCGGACGTCGGCGTGAGTCTCAGGGGCACGAGTCACTCGTCGATTTTAACGCTCACTTTTGCAGTCGCGTCGATCGTGCAAAATTAGCAGCGCAATACAACACAAACCTGGCTGTCTGCACGTCTGGGTGTGGCACGAACATTAATGTGTTCATCTATGGGGGAGATTCAATTATGGAGGCTTTAACACAGCCTTCACAATTACGTGGAACAGATAGGGGGAGAGACGTTAAGTAGGAATTTAATCTGAAGCCTCTCGGCTTTTTAACGTTCTCACGTTACAGAGATCCCAGTGTTACAGAATGTTCGAACGTCCTAAAGTGGCTACTTTTCGCGGGAGGTTGAGATGTTGTTCTCCGGGTATTTTGTCGAGCCGTTTCGGAATAGTCTTAACAATTCCCGTTGCGATGATTATCGGAAACATGTTTTTTTATATTGCCACATATGTCAATGTGCAGATCAATATATTCCCCGATCCTCTTATTTCTTACATTGTAATCACTTGGAATAATAACCACTTTGGTTTTTATTTGGTTCTTAATGATAATATCTGGTTTGTTATCAATTAGTTTACTGTTCTATCTGTATGTAGTTGTGAGTATTATGATTACTATGATTACTGTGTTATTGTGAGCCACAGAGAAACATTCTGTAGCGTGAGATGGAAAAATGACTCCAGCAATAGTTTATCCTTCCTCACCCACCCACACACACACCCACACCCACACACACTGTCCCCCACACACAACCCTCACATACACACACCCAAACCCCCAAACACACACACTGCCCCCACCCACACACCCATGCACACACACACTGGCCCCCCACGCACACACTACCCCCCCCACACACACTACACCCCCCCACACACATTATACCCCCCCCACACACACACTACACCCCCACACACACTACACCCCCACACACACTACACCCCCACACACACTACACCCCTACACACACTACACCCCCACACACACTACACCCCCACACACACTACACTCCCCCACACACTACACCCCCACACACACACTACACCCCCCACACACACTACACCCCCCCACAACTACACACACATACACACACACTACACCCCCACACACACACTACACCCCCACACACACTACATCCCCCACACACTACACCCACCGCACACACTACACCCCCACACACACTACACCCCTACACACACTACACCCCTACACACACTACACCCGCCGCACACACTACCACCCCCCCACACACACACTGCCACACCGCCCACACACACACTACACCCCCACACACACATTATACCCCCCCACACACACACTACACCCCTACACACACTACACCTGCCGCACACACTACCACCCCCCCACACACACACTGCCACACCGCCCACACACACACTACACCCCTACACACACTACACCCCTACACACACTACACCCGCCACATACACTACCATCCACCCCGTGGACACGTTACACCGACACACACACAACCTCCCCCCACCTCCCCTCCCACCTCCCCACCGCGCGCACACACACCATACCCACACCCATTTTTCTGCCGATTCTACAGAGTACAGCATTTCAGACCCGAGCTAGCGTCGGGGGGGGGGGGAGAGGGGAGGGGAGGGGAAGGTGTGGGGGGGTTGGGGGGGTGGGATGGTGGCCGATGGCACGGTCGAAGAGGAGGGCCTTGAGGCGGGACTTGAAGGAGGCTAAGGAGGGGGCGAGGCGGAGTGACTGGGGGATGATGGAATTCATCCATCAATACACAATCAACACACAGCAAGTGTTTCTCTCCCGGAGCCTCAAGGGCCAAAAGCCTCGTCTCTGCCATGCTCTTTGATGAGCGCAGTGAAAGTTTCATCTCTGAGCTTGTTCAAAGGTTGGAGTTTCTTCACGTGTCTCGCTCCTCAAGCCGGCAGCTACTCCCTGCTCTTCTACTTGATGTCTCCACTCTCTGTCCCCTTTCATCCATTGGTATTCCATCTCCCTTGATAATAATAAATAATAATAATCCTTACATTTGATATAGCGCTTTTCACGTCAGGAGGACGTCCCAAAGCGCTTCACAGAACACACTGTAAAGTGAATTGACTGTATATTTGTGGGCGAACGCGGCAGCCAATTGCGCACAGCAATGTCCCACAAACAGTCGTAGATTGAAAATGACCAATTTATTATTGTTTTTGGTTTTGGAGGGATTATTATTAGGCTCTGTGTGGAGTAAGGAAACTTGCCCAAGGTTTCGCCTCTGCCTGGAATTGAACTCAGGTCTCTCGCTTGCAAAGCGAGTGCTCTAACCACTGAGCTACAGGACTCCACCTGAAGTGATCTGAAGTGATCTGAAGTGATCTGAAGTGAATGTTCTCAAGTCTCCGCTTTTCCAAAAAGTACCTCCAAGAGCTTGGTTTCCTCTCCCTCAGTGGTTAGAGCGATCGCCTAGCAAGCGAGAGGACCTGGGTTCGATTCCCGGGCAGGGTGAAACATTAGGCAAGTTTCCTTGCTCCAGACGCCTCTGTTTACCGAGCAGTGAGTAGGAACCCAGTTGTTAGTCGATTGGCGGATGGCTTTTCCGGGGGTAACAATCCCTTCAAAAAAATAAATAATTCGGTCACTCAACCCCCGACTGTTTGTGGGGCACCGCTGTGTGCAATTGGCTGCCGCTTTTCGCCCACAAAATACAGAGTCACTGCACTTCACCATATATTCTGTGAAGCGCTTTGAGACCTCTCTCCCTTTGGGATATTGATCCAATTCCCTCTGAAGAGAGAACGTGGATTCTGCCTCGACCATGTCGAGATATTCCACGTTCTAACAAGCCATTTGGATTGGCGTAGCGTAGTGGTTAGCAAGCGAGAGGCCCTGGGTTCGATTCCTGGGCGGGCAAAATCACAATTTCTTTAAGACTTACTAGACATTGTAATGGTATCATGGCTTTCTTATATTATATATATACATATACACACACAAGGCCTTATTTGAACTCACTGGCTGAACTGAGTGTGTTGCCGTGAGCACAGGCCCCACATCAAACATCGTGGCGCAAACAACTTTAACCGTCGCTTCCAATGCGTCCAGAAGACTGAGCAAAATCAATGAGTAAAGAGTAAAGAGTAAAGAGTAAAGAGCACGTCGCCAAAACGTTACAGTGGGCGCTGTTTGTTGGGCTTCCCAAGTACAAACAGTGTATCTCGAGCACTATTGACCCACCATTCATTAGCAGGGTAACTGATCTACGTGTAGCAACTGGAAAGCATAATGCGAACCAGAGCTTTGGTTTGTTCAGCGTGACCTTCCCTGGTGTGCTGATCGCACACCGACTGCGAACCCGCATTCAAACACAAAGCCGTAACAGTTTTATGATGCTTTTAAAGAGATTCCGAGCAGAGTCCAATTCTTTTAAGAGGCAAACAGGAATTGGCAGTGGGCGGGTGGGTGTAATGGGGAGGGAAGTAGAGTGTTGGATTAGATGACAAATGGAAATCACATGCATCCGAATTGCTCGACAAGCTTAAGTATTCTAAATGCAATACAAATTTACTTTACGTCCAGCTCCTTTCAAGTTGGGAGGATGTTTCCCAAGGCCCTTAACAATACTGGCTTGGCACCCGAGCTGGGGGAAGGGGAAAAGAACAAAGATCGATCGAAACATCCAAGTCAAATTCATGCCCTCGAATCTATAACCATCCAATGGTTTGAAAAAGAAATCAGATTACCATTTCATTATCCTGACCTCTCATATTTAACTCATCAATCTTCTATGCTCCTCTAGTCACAGTCCTAACCTTGCCTGCCTCAGCAACATTTTCAGTGAACTGGCTATCATTTATATATATATATATATACACACACACATTTGTATAATGCCTGTCACGTCAGGAGGACTTCCCAAGGAGCTGAACAGTCAGGGATTTGGACCCGAGCTGGGAGGGTGGCCGAAGAGTGGTCAAAGGGGAGGGTCTTGAGATGTGCCTTGAAGGAAGCAAGAGAGGGAGCGAGGCAAAGGGAACGTGTGATGAAGTTTCAAAGGGTGGGGGCAGATATACTTGGTGAGGTGTTTTACTGTACTGTAAAGTGGAAGGCCTGTGTGTTTTAATAAAATAATCTTTTGCATTTGGTATAGGTGCAACTAATAATAATAATAATAATAGTAATCCTTGCATTTGATATAGCACTTTTCACGTCGGGAGGACGTCCCAAAGCGCTTCACAGAACACACTGTAAAGTGAATTGACTGTATATTTGTGAGCGAATGCGGCAGCCAATTGCGCACAGCAATGTCCCACAAACAGTCGTGGATTGAAAATGACCAATTTATTATTGTTTTTGGTTTTGGAGGGATTATTATTAGGCTCTGTGTGGAGTAAGGAAACTTGCCCAAGGTTTCGCCCTCTGCCTGGAATTGAACTCCGGTCTGTCGCTTGCAAAGCGAGTGCTCTAACCACTGAGCTACAGGACTCCACTAAAACACTAAAGCACCACAAAGCCCTTCTCAAGGTTTCTGTGAAGTGTAGTGACTGTGTATTTTTACTCTTATTTATTTAGCATTTCAGAGTGTCCAAAATTTGGCAAACTCTTAACTTGCAGCCTTGCCCCCTACCTACCTGCCCGTACCCTCTGTTCCTCTGGCTCCGGTCTGCTCCACGTCCCCCGCCCCAACCGCCCTACCATCGGTGGTCGGGCCTTCAGCCTCTCAGCCCCGAGGCTCTGGAACTCTATCCCCAGTGCCTTCGCCGCCTCCTCCCTTTCCTCCTTCAAGGCCGGTCTCAAAACCTTTCTCTTTGACCGAGCCTTCAGCTCCCCTCTCGACTCTCTTCCCCCTCCTCGCTCCCTCCATTCCCTCCCCTCCCCCTGACCATTTCCCCCCTGCTCGGGTCATGACCCAACTGTGCAGCGCCTTGGGACGTCCTCCTGACGTGAAAGGCGCTTTATAAATGGAATCTTGTTGTTGTTGTTGTTGTTTTGATGAAGCTTAAAGCCTTTTTGTTGTTGCAAGTCTCTTTGAAGGAATTTCTGGACGTTCCAAACTTTTCATCTAAATGGAGTCGATCTGGATCCGTGCAAAATCTCTTCACAGATAGCGTTGTGAGAGACAGCACACCGTGCATTGTCTGAACCCGAGCCTGAATTTGGAATAGTTAGTGCCTGTTTATGGGACGTTGCTTTGCGCAAATTGTCTGCAATGTTCACCTGCAAAATACACAATCACTGCACTTCACAGTAAATTCCTGTGAAGCGCTACGAGATATCCTGCTGAGGTGAAAGGAACTATATCAGGTGCAGAGATTATCATAATTATTATCATTATTAATAATGTATATTTTGGCTTAAAAGGAAAATACAATTCATAGTGTCGTCTCTCGACACGAATAAGGCATCAGCTAAGGAGAAAGGTTCTTTAACTGCAACCTTCTCCCTTTGGTCTTTAGAATGAGTAATTTCTCAACCCTTTCCCTTGCTCTCCCAGTCAGAGAGTTAAAAATAGCTGCTCTTTTGTGACGTATAAAGAGTAAGGAAAGCCGACATAGCTTTACAACCTTGATTCTTCCTCAAGGACCTCTTGACATTGTACAGTGTTGAAGCGGTTGATTGACTGATTGAGAAGTTGAATGCTAGACCTGGTTTAGAAAGGTGCAAATGTTCACAGGATAGGCAATTTCACGATTAAAAAAACCCACAAAGGTTAGCGATCGGAAAGGCTAAGAGAAATTGAAAACTAAAGCTTTGTTACAAACCTAAAAAGAAATGATGGCTATGAAGAGTTCAGGGCTGAGCAAATATATACACAGTTATAAAAAGGCGTAGGATTGATTTAGCATCAAGGTGTGAAACAATACTTTTGAAGGAATCTGCTGAACATCATTAAAGAGCGAAAGGCTCTCAGATCTTTCCCTTGCAAAGTATTTAGAATTAATTTGTTTCCTCAGGCTGGGTTGCTTAAGAAATACTTGGGTCAAACACTTTCCAACCAACCTTTAACTTGACAGTCACCTCACGCACGTACTGCAGTGTAAAACCACACAAAACGTGGGACTTAGGGAGGGAGAAACAGCAGAGAACTGCACTTACTATGCCATCAGGCGTTTGCGCTCACATAGTCTGGGCTGACATTCCATCACAGTGCTGGGTGGGGGGGTGGCGGAGGGGAGAAAGAGAGCTGCGTTGTTGGAAGTGCTGTCTTTCGGATAAGATGCCATTCACATTAAAGATCCCATGGCACTACATGAAAAGGTGCCCTGCCTGTAAATCCCCCTAATAAAATTCATCGTTCCCTTCCTGGTTGTTTGCAGGATGCTGCTGGGTGCAAACTGGCTGCTGCTTTCTCCTCCAAGTATAAGTCACTACCCTTCACAATATAATGCCGTGAAGCACTTTGAGTTCCCCCGCTGATGTGAAAGACGCTGTATCAAATGCAAGGGTTATTATTAATAATATCCAAGCAACAGACTGCTAAAGAGGTTTTAATGGACGCAAACGTACCTTGCATGCCTCTGCATTTCAATTAGAATTAATTCCTTGATTGACCAACTGCATAAAATCTATTTCCAGTCAATTAGCTTCATCAATTGTGAGAGTTGGTTAACGCAACCGTTAATTTGCCATCTGTGTGGCTCGTTGTGTCTTTGCTCGTTTACCTGCTTGCGCTTAAAGCTGTTGGCTTCAGTGAACCTCCGAAACAACCGTTGAAGTTGACTTTAATCCACAAAAAATGGGGGAAAAAAGATATTTAATCGGTGGCAAAAAAAGGTTTAAAATGGCAACTTATTCTCTGATAAATTATTCTAACGTAATGATAATCCTTGCATTTGATACAGCGCCTTATCACGTCGTTGAGACGCCTCAAAGCGCTTCACAGAATATACTGCAAAGTGAATTGACTGTGTGTTTTGTGGGCAAAACGCGGCAGCCAATTGCGCACAGCAGCGTCCCCCCAAACAGACGTGGATTGAGTCACCACTTCTTTTTAAAAAAGGATTATTACTCCCGGAAAGCGATCTGCCAATCGACTGACAGGTTTCTGCTTGCTGCTAGGTAAATGGAGGCTTGTGGAGTAAGGAAACTTCGACCTGCCTGGATTCAAACCCGGATCCTCTCGTTCCGAGACGTAATTTCCCAGTGATTTTCAGTGACGGTCACTCAGACCAATAACACCGCCACTTTACACATAAATGGATGTTCTTGGAATGTTTTCTTACAACGTTTGAGCTTCATAAAATACCTACTTTCTGCGGGAGGTTCATAATTTGTTCACCAGACATTTTATCAAGCCGTTTCTGAATAGTCTTTTTGACAATCCCAGTTGCAACGATAATTGTTGGAACTATGTTTGTTTTATACACACATCTGTATTCAATTTGTAGATCAATACATTTCCTGATCTTCTCTACTTCCTTATTTCTTACTTTGTAATCACAAATATCAAATGCAACGTTTGTTATAATAATTATATAATTACAGTTGAAATCACTCTGTAGAGGTAATTTCTAAGTGGATTTGTTAATCATTTTTAAATTATTATTATAATGATGCGGCACTAATTAGGTTACATCCTGTGTTTGGATCGGATGTAATCAAAGCATTGAAATTTCTTGCTTGGATTTAAAATAAACAAAGGTTTATTCGCATGAAATATTAGAGCAGGGAAATAATAATAACCTTTGAATTGGATATAACGCCTTACCACGTCTTTAAAAGGCATCTCAGAATATACTATAAAGTGAATTGACTGTATTTTGTGGGGTAAAATAGGCCATTGGGCCCAACCAGCAGTTTCACCCCACACACACGCCCCTACCCCGAATCCCCTCTCTCCCACCCCTTTATTCCCTTCTCCCTGGTGTACTATATACATGTCTCAGTTGATGGAGAATCTTTTTGTCTGCACGTCGTACAAAGGGGGTAAGGGTGGGGTGGGGGGGTAATTGTCAGCCAGGACTGTGTGTGTGTGCGCGTGTGTGTGTGTGTGTGTGGAGGGGTGGGAGTGTGCGAGAGAGCAAAGGAACAAGCGCGCAAAGGTTGTGCTTTTTTTCCCTGAACTCAGCAGAAAATGTAGAGCTATGGAGCAGTAGACACAGTAAGTGCTTGTGTATAAATCGTTCACAGCCTACACTCTATTCAGGAGAATTTGGAGGTTTGCAAATAATACGTTCGGCGCCCAATCGGTCAGGGTCTCTGGAAAGAACAGCAAATTGAGCCTGTCTCGGTCTGTGTGCATCAGCGACTTTCTGTCATATTCTGGGCTTTCATTAAATTGTGCACAGGTACAGCATTTGTCAGTGACTGGATATTAGCTCTAATCGTCTCATTGCAGCTGAAAGAGACTCAACCTCACGTCTGTTCCTGTCTTGGTGACAGTGACAATGACAGTAATCCAGGATTACTTAAACACACCCCCACATACCCCCACACAGGCACACACCCCCCCCCCACACAGGCACACACACACAGGTATACACACCCCCATACAGGCACACACACATACACACACAGGCACACACACACAGGTATACACACCCCCACACAGGCACACACACACAGGTATACACACCCCCACACAGGCACACACATCCCCACACAGGTACACACACACACACAGGCACACATACACACACAGGCACACACACACAGGCACACACATCCCCACACAGGCACACACATCCCCACACAGGCACACACACACACACAGGCACACATACACACACAGGCACACACACACAGGCACACACATCCCCACACAGGCACACACACACAGGCACACACACACAAGCACACACCCCCCCACACAGGCACGCACCCCCCCACACAGGCACACACACACAGGCACACACAACCCCACACAGGCACACACCCCCCCACACAGGCACACACACAGGCACACACAACCCCACACAGGCACACACCCCCCCACACAGGCACACACACACAGGCGCACACACACACACACACACGCGCAGGCACACACAACCCCACACAGGCACACACACACACACAGGCACACCTGCCCCCCCACACGCGCAGGCACACACACAGGCACACACACACAGGCACACACACCCCCACACAGGCACACACACATACAGGCACACATACAAGCACCCCCCCCCACACAGGCACACCCTCCCCCCCACACAGGCACACACACAGGCACACACACTCCCCCCCCCCCCCCCACACACACACACACAGGCAATCTGCAAACTCAACCCCACTTGCGACGCCGGCTTTCGACAACACGGACAAGTGCTTCACGGCATTCCCCATAAAGTGCAGTGACTGTGTATTTTGTAGGCGAAAACAGCAGCCAATTTTGCACACGGTGGATGACTGATCTTATCGGTGGGGTGGAAGTGTCGGCCAGGACACCGAGAAAAACTCCACTGTAAACGCTTAATCCTTGCATTTGATCGCCCACAAACATCAGTCAATATACTTTACAGTATATTGTGTGAAGCGCTTTGAGACATCTCGAAGACGTGATAAGGCGCTGAATCAAACGCAAGGATTATTATTATTTTATATACGGTAGCTCAGTGGTTAGTGCACTCGCCTCGCAAGCGAGAGGACCTGGGTTTGATTCCCGGCGGGGAGAAACGTTGGGCAAGTTCCCAAAAAGTGTGTATTTTAATAATAATAATAATAATATTCCTTGCATTTGATATAGCACTTTTCACGTCTTCTCGACATCTCAAAGCGCTTCACAGAATATACTGTAAAGTGAATTGACTGTATATTTGTGGGCGAACGCAGCAGCCAATTGCGCACAGCAATGTCCCACAAACAGTCGTGGATTGAAAATGACCAATTTATTATTGTTTTTGGTTTTGGAGGGATTATTATTAGGCTCTGTGTGGAGTAAGGAAACTTGCCCAAGGTTTCGCCCTCTGCCTGGAATTGAACCCCGGTGTCTCGCTTGCAAGGCGAGTGCTCTAACCGCTGAGCTACAGTACTCCATTTTGTAGGCGAATGCGGTGTCCAGCTTTCGCACAGCCAACGTCCTGCAAAATGACCATGAAATGAGCGATGGATTTTACACGGGAGATTATTGAAGCTGGGGAGGATGGGGGCTGAGGGGGGGCTGGGGGGCTGCGACTGTAAAGATCACAGAGATTTGGAGCAGGTTTTCGAAGCAACGAGGAGAGCTTCAGCTGGAGGTGGTCTTCAGCTAAACCCAGCGGATATGATTGATTATTGCTCTCAAAAATCAACTCATTACCTTTCTCATTAGCAAGAGTGAGTAGCGGTTGTGCAGAAATTGACCCGATAGATTGGTGGCTACCATGATCAGAAATGATGGGTTTATAAAGAGAATTAGAGCACTTGATTCGCATTGTTTGTGATCACGAGAGACAACGGAGGCCCGAAAAGGATTCAATTTTAGAAACTAATCCCAGGTTGGAGCGTCTCAAAGCGCTTCGCAGGATTTTACGCTGAAGTCTGTTCGTTTACCGTAAACCCCAGCGATTGCGTTCGCCCACAAATATACAGTCAATTCACTTTACAGTGTGTTCTGTGAAGCGCTTTGGGACGTCCTCCCGACGTGAAAAGCGCTATATCAAATGCAAGGATTATTATTATTATTATTATTATTATTTGTTGGTGTGAGACAGAGACAGAGATGGGAACCTGGGGGGAAGGGAAATTTAATGGACTTTGTGTTTTGAAAGGATGAAGAGAGAGAAAGAGAGAGCGAGAGAGAGAGAGAGAGAGAGAGAGAGAGAGAGAGAGAAAAAATTGAGCTTCTCAGACTCCGGCAGATTTCTTTATAATAATAATAATAATCCTTGCATTTGATATAGCGCTTTTTACGCCTTTGAGACGTCTCAAAGCGCTTCGCAGAGCATACTGTGAATTGACTGTACATTTCGTGGCAATTGCGCACAGCAGCGTCCCACAAACAGTCGTGGATCGAGTGACCAAATTTTATATATTGTTTTTGTTTTCTGGAAGGATTATTATCAGGCGTGTGGAGTAAGGAAACTTGCCCAAGGTTTCGCCCTGGCCAGGAATCGAACCCAGGTGTCTCGCTTGTGAGGCGAACGCTCTAACCCCTGAGCTACAGGACTCTACGTCTATTTTTAAAGCATTTCTAAATATTTGTCCGAGACACCAAACCCAGGGCGGGGTGGTATTATTACAGGACGGCGTCCTGGAATGTCTTTCCCACGCGAAAGGGCGCTATACGAGTGCAAGTTGCTGTTGTTGTCGGCGTCGCCACTCTCACGAGGACCAGACATGTAGCGGTAAGCTGCCAGTCCTGGCTCCGATCCAGTGACCTTTACCGGGCGACGTGAAACAGATGGTCGTGTCTCACTTTGTGTGTCAGACGATATTTAGCTGGGTCTCTAAACGAAGTCAGAGCGATCTGCTCCATTCGCTCTCCTGACCCTGAACCCAGCCATCGAGTCCTGATGGGCGCTGGCCGCGCTCCAGGCCCTCGCTCGAGCAGCCATTCCTCACGTCCCCGTCAATGAGCGTCGTCGGCAGGTTAGTCAGCCCCGAGGTCCAGAGCAACTGAGCTCAACCTTCTCTGTGCCAGCCACACGCACACGCTTACTGCCTTGTCACTGGATAGTGGAGACCGCGACTGATTATCCTCTCACCTTAAGAGCACCCCACTGCTAACTCTGCTGAGATCTGTTAGCTTCAAGGCATGTCTGGCTCGGAAGCAAATCACTCTAGTCACTCGACAACCGAACCATTGCAGAGAGCGAGGGCTCTGTGTGTGTGTGTGTGTGGGGGTGTGTGGGGTGGGGGGTGTGTGTGGGGGGCTGTCAGGAAAGAGCAAATAAAGTTATTTATAGATTTTAAAAAAACATGTTCAGGGTCACAATCAAAGTCCCTGCATTTGAATCGATGCCTTTCAGCTCAAGAGGACGCTTCGAAGGGCTTCGCACGATACACCGTACAGTGTAGTGACTGTGCGTTTTGCAGGTCCATGCGGCAGAGATTTTATCTGGGGGGTTGCCGTTTTCCGGCTTACAACAAGTCTTTTCCCCCCCCATCCCTCCCTCCAACCTCCTCCCCAACCGGAGGGGCAGCACCGACTGTGAAAACCGAGTGCACTTACACCAGAGGATAGGAGATAAGGAGTTGGTCTTATTGAAGTTTTACCTGGGTTTTATACGTCGGAGATAAGATGCGCTTAAATATTTATAGCTTGTTTCTCAGCGGGCCCACATGGGGGCTTTGTCAGCCGTTGATGGAAACTGTTAATCGGGAACAATTCCAGCATTCAATTGCAATGAAAAGGCGGTGGGGTGGTGGGGGGATGAGTGGGGAAAGGCCAAGATAGAGCGTGTGCACAGTGATTTGACTGTGATTACCAGAAACTGTCAAAGTGCTGTAGTATAAAGAGGTGCGACGCTAATAGCAGGCGAGCTCTCAGTTCCCAATCTCCTCCTAAAAAGCCTTTCAGGCTCTGCCTCCCTCTATCGCGAAGCCTGGGTTCAATTTGAAACAAAAAGCTAATGCTTGCAATTGCAACGACACCGAACCAGCCTGGCCCCTCTCTTTGCCTGCGGTTGCTCGTAAGCAAACAGATGGTGCTCACTCACCGGGACTTTAAAATTGCTATTCTTGTGATAATGCGACAATCTTTCTTTTTTTTTTCGCTCCATTTTCAATCAAACATCAGTCGTTACAGTCAATCAGTCAGTCCGCCTTATCCTCTGGGCTCTCTCCGACAATGAATAATTATGTTCCTGGCCACAGGAATTTTGATCACAAAAAGAAAGTGCTTGTCATCGTGATAGTAATTTCGCCCACAACATATACAGTCAATTCACTTTTACAGTGAATTTTGTGAAGCGCTTTGAGACGTCTCGACGACGTGATAAGGCGTTGTATCATAAGCGAGGATTGTTATTTCCTATTACTCATTTCTGAGTTGGTGTAGCAATAATCTCAGTGGATTCAAAGAGCTACAACACCAGTCATTCATTTTCAAAACCCTTAAGAAGAGAGAGACATTGATATAAGCTTCACTTTCAGGTTTTGTCCAAAAGACAACACCTCTCAATGCAATACTTCCTCTCCCCCACCCACACATCATTCACACCCCAGCACAGCACTGAAGCTGTCAGCCTGGATTTTGCAATATACAGTCAATATACTTTACAGTATATCCTGTGAAGCTCTTTGAGACGACTCAAAGGTGTGATAAGATGCTATATCATCAGCAACAACAACTTGCATTTATATAGCACCCTCCGCGCAGGATAGCGTCTCAGAGCGCTTAATTGACTATATTTTGTATCAAGTGAAAGGATTATTATTATTATTATCATTAAGTGACCATTTTCATCATTATTTTTTGGAGGGAGGGGGATTATTATCCCCCGGAAAACTATCTGCTCGGTAAACAGAGGCGTGTGGAGTAAGGGAAACTCGCCTAAGGTTACGCCCGGCCCGGGAATCGAACCCGGGTCCTCTCGCAGGTAAGGCGGGCGAGCTAACCGCTGGGTTACAGGATTCTACTCTGTTCCAAACCCAAGGAAAGGGGCCCAAAAATAAATAAATAAGTGTCGAACCAATGCGAGACCAGGGGGCAGCTTGATCGTCACAGAATTCTGGATCATGTTTGTGCATTAGTAAGACAGCCACACTGCGCACTGTGGACTTGTTCCGATGGTTTAAGTGCCGACTGAGCTTTCTTTTTCCCTCGTCAGCCAAGAATTACATGGTTTCTTTTCGAGGCACCAACACTGTGCTTTGCGATCCAGTGTGTGGGCGAGTCCTTTCTCAGACCAAATAAGTCGTGGAGCCGCTCGAGATTGTGTGAAGCGCGGGGCGCTGTAAATTGTAGAATCCTAGAATCTTACGGCACAGAAAGAGGCCATTCGGCCCATCGTGCTTTCTTCCCGGCTCTTGGAAAGAGCTATCCAACTCGTCCCACTCCCCCGCTCTCACCCCAGACCCCTGCAAAATGTTTAAACAATCTCAGAGCGATCGACCGGGTTAATGATAATGCCGATAATCGCCCAACTTGCGATGTTTGACAACCAACACGAGGGACGTTTTTGTATTGGATTCGAGCGTTCCTCCTTTTCCGTTATGTTGGCTCCATGACCTCCATCGCTGGTGGCGGCGGTGGACGAGTAAACAAAGTGGCGGAAAGAGCGAAGGTGGCTGTGAAATTGCTTCAAAGTCCCCTCAGCACCATCAGTCACTTTAAGGCATCCTCACCGCACGCTGTGGATTTCTTGTTGTCCATAGTCTAAGTGCCGACTGACCTTTTCTTACAAGACAGCAACGTGACTCACTGCGAAACAGCAACTCAAATGACATTTGTACAGTATCTTTCACATCGGGAGGACATCCCAAGGCGCTGGACAGTCAGGGATTTGGACCCGAGCTGATGGTTGGGATCAGGAGGAGTGGCGGGCAGGGAGGGTAGGAGGGGTAGGAGGGTGACCAAAGGCGCGGTCGAAGAGGAGGGTCTTGAGATGGGCTTTGAAGGAGGCGAGGGAGAGCGTGAGGCAAAGCGATGGAATTCCAAATGGTGGGGGCAGAGAGGCTGATGGTGGGGCGGGTGGGTGGGCAGAGATGTAGAGCAGGCCAGAACCCGCTGAGTGGAGGGAGTACATTACCCTTCAAAGCTCTGGAGAGCGTGTGCAAGTGATCCTTTGGCTACACAACACTGTGGGAGCTCGTTTGTGGACCAGAGAGCCACAAAATGACTGATTTTTATCAGATACCAGAGACAGAGAAAGAGAGAGAGAGAGAGAGAGAGAGAGAGAGAGAGAGAGAAACTGCCTTCTCTTTTTCCAACAGCGCTGTGGGAATCTTAAAACATCAACCCTAACAGGCACAGATGGGACCTCGATTTAACGTCTCGCCCAAAGGAGTAAGTAAAGGAGCGCGAGAGGGCAATGGTGAAGAATTGGGATGGACCAGCTATGGGTGTGGGCCGAAGCAAATATCTTCGTCAAGTCGAGCCATTGTACGTCCGCACTCAACTCGAGTATCGTTGCAGTGCAGTTATTAGGCAGGACTCAAAACAACACCGGGAACAAACTGCTGACTCGGCACTTAAGGGAGTCACTAAATGCACAACATACTGAATTATTAAAGCGTGCGCTCCATGATTAATATTGAAACTCAGTGACAAACCGAGACGTTGCAAGTTTGGAGATGTTGAACTCGGAGCTGAACAAGAAGAAGAATCATCAACAATGCCAGAGGCGGGTGTAAAGGTGACCGGCTTCCTGAGTCACGCAATGGCGTTCCCATCAGAATCCCCTGCTGTCCGACCTCGAATCGAGCGCTGTCCGTTTCCCTTCAGGAAGTTTTTCAAGCGCGACCTGAAGATGGGGAAGGAAGGGGCTGAGGCGGAGGGATAGGTAGAGGAAGAGCGTTCCAGAGTTTCGGGGTGTAAGTGTTTGAAAGCGTGGCTGCCGATGGTGGAATGGAGGGCGCGAGGGACATGCAGGAGGCCGGAGCTAGTCGAGCGGAGGCAGGGGGCTGTGGGTTGGGGGTGGTGGGGTAAGCAGATCGGAGAGGGAGGGAGGAGGCTGCCAGGGCACGAAGGGATTTGAAAACGAGCAAGAGGATCTCGAAATGGGAGCCAGTGGAGCCCAGCTAGAACGGGTGTGATGGGGGTACGGAGTTTAGTGCGGGCGAGTATGTGGGCATACAATAACTGCACATTGCAGAAGGAGCTAATCATGAACTCTGACACAGAAATTCTACCCGAATGGATTTAGAAAGTTTCTGTTTTGCTTGCACTGCGAGCCCAGGAGATTGCTTTGAATTGGCCGGCACTGTGAGGCGAGACACAAAGGGCATTTACTGAGCGGAATAAAGTACTGGGTTAGTTGGTAATGTTCGAGACCCATTGCATTAGCTTTAAATCTCCTTCTGCTGTGTTTCTCTGGCCAATTTAAGCTAAAACTTATGAGCTCTGGGTGTTGAGAAGGAATCTTTTAGCATTGTATGTACACACATACACACATACAATAGAAGGTCAGGCTTAATAAGTTATTTCTGTGGGATGTACACAGGTACAGGTCTTGGGAATACCAAAGTGTGTGTGACTGTGAGAGAGCGAGAGAGAGAGAGAGAGAGAGACAGAGAGTAATTTGCTCAGGAGAAAAATCAGATGAATTAAACCAATCTTATTGCTAATCAGAACAACTTCGGTTAAGATGGATGCGTCAGCCTGGGCTCAGTCAGAAAGAAGGCTGTCGGCTTCAGGTATCTCAGCCGTTCTCTGTCAGGGGAGTGTGACAGATGCCACTGTGTGATGTGTGGTCAGAATTCGTGTCACCCTGGGAGAGATGGTGCGCAGCGCAGTACAGAGAGAGCCACAGGTGTGCGAAAGCAGCCAAGAAACAGAGAGGAATCAATATTCAAGCAGTGGGGTAGCTCTGCAGAGCTCACTGATTTGTAATTGTTATGATTGGATGTGTGGCACCTCAGCTTACGGCTGGAGAGTACGGCTGGAATGGAAACCTAAGAGGCAGGTACTTTCGGCAGCTGATTTGCAAGAGTCGCTGAGTTCATTATTCCAATGGGTTTGTGCTTGATGAATGTTAGGATGGTTGGAAGCTCTTTATTGAGAGCAAACAAAAAAAAAAGGCCAGATTATGCAGAGTTTCCAGTCCAAAGAGTTTCCGACAGAAAACCCAAGAGCTAGCGATGCAGATTCCGCACTTAATAATAAGGGTAATAATCCTTGCATTTTATACAGGAACAGGACGAGGCCATTCAGCCCCTCAAGCCTGTTCCGCCACTCTATTGCTTTCTCCTTTCGAAGAGAGTCAACTTGGATTTTACGCAGCGCCCCCAATTGTCTCGGTAACATTCCGCAAGGACGGGTGGGGGGCGGTGGCGGATTTCAACCGTGGGAAGAGGAACAGAATGTACCGAATGCGTCTTGAATAGATTTATTTTCGCGTCACTGTACCGTCCGAGCAAAATAGTTAGTTACGTTTAAAATAAACAGGGATACGTGTTGCCTCCTTTGGAGCCACCCACACAGAGATTGCACTCAGTTCATCCTTTCCCATCTCCCTCTCTTCCTTAGTCACACTTTATTTTGATTCTTGTCGCTTTCTCTCTCTCTCTTTCTCTCTCGCTATCTCTCTGTGTGAACCCACATGATTCCATATTGTTCTGAATGTTCTTTTCTTTGCTTTTAATGCACGTTTCAGGGCAGCAGTGTCAGATTTCCTGTACTTGAAAACTTTGTGATGTCAAGTACATTTACCCCTCCAACACCTTTCTTCGAGCAAACAATCTCTCAGTGCCCAGGTGCCGTCAATTGTCACAAAGAATATCTGGCACGGAAACAGGCCACTCGGCCCAAACAGTCCATCTCCCCATTCCTCACCCCCTCCCACACGCTTCTATTCCCCTCTCCCTCACGTCAAGGTCTAGTTTCCCGTTGACTGCATCTACACCATCTGATTCAACCACCGCTTCAGGCAGCAAGTTCCACAGTCTCACTACCCTCTGCGTGAAGGAGTTCGTCCTGAATTCTCGTTTAGATTCCCCCACCGCGCACCCCCCCACCCCGAGTCACTAGCTTATACTTGTATCCCCTGACTCCCCAAACTGTTTGTGTTAACTTTATCGAACTCTTTTTTAACTTTAAACATTGCGATAAGGTCCTCACTTAAACGTCTCTTCTCCAGCTAAAAACGGTCCAACCTCTCCAGCCTATCCTGATAGCACAAACCTGCCAGCCCTGGTATCATCCCTTGTAAATTTAAGCTACACTCCCCCCCCCCCCAAAATTGCTACTATACCCTTCCTTATACTCCTTCCATCGCTGCAAGTTGAAACCCTGTTCCTGTAGCAAATCAGCATAAAGGCCACCTCTTCATGAGCAATGTTAGTATAATGTACATTCAATGAATAAATTTAAAGTGTTATTAAGACGAAGTGTAAATCACATGCAGACCTGCTGAAGCATTTAGAATTCTGGAGGGGAAAACTGTCGAAATCAGCTAGATTTGGTTGGTCGTGGAATGCCATTAAAAACGGCAGTGCTGCCTCAGGGGCCCGGAGATACCCTTCTCTTCTCACATAATGGGTTTGTAACATCCATCTGAATAGCCAGCCAGGATCTTGACAAAGTGCTCCAAGACATCACCCTGAGTGAAGGGCATTAGATAAAAGCAAGTTGCTGTTGATTTGACCTATCATCTGGAGGACAAACAGCAGCGCCAACAACGTAGCACTCACTCCCACAACACTGTACCGGAGCCTCAGTCGATGTGAGTTCCAAGTCCCGATGTGGGGGCTTGAACTGTCTACCTTCTGACTCGCAGGCGAGATTGCCGCTGACCGAGCCGGGCTGCCACCTGGAAACCCACGATATGAAAAGCCTCAGCTCTCCTCGGTGACAAAAATACTGTCATCATCCCCACGGTGAAACCTGTCCGACTGAATTTACACGGCCCGGGGTTGAAAGAGGGGGTAAATTCAGAACAAAACTGCGGAAACACTATTTCAGTGAGCGAATAGTAAAACCTACGGAACAGGCTCCCTAAGGACACGGTGGAAGCAGAACATGTTGTTTGTTTCAAGAACAAATTAGATAGATTTCTGCTAGAAAAGAATATCTCAGGATACAGTATATATCTTAGGACACGACATGTCAAGTGACAGCCAGGATGGTGGAAGGCAAACTAGATGGACCTTGGTCTTCTTTCGCCCAGCAAATTCTTATGTACTCTTTATCCCCTTCCCAATCCACAGTTTGTCCACTTTCTTATTAATAATATAAAGAAACAGGAACAGAATGGTTATTACAATTGCGAATTATTATTAATATTAATGTTGTTGATGCTGATATTTTTATATAGCTGGGTTGTAACTTAAGTTATGACTTTCTGCTTGTAAGCCTGTCCCGGTCATTAATATGGAGACTTCAGTTCACCACGTTCATTTACTCTGCCCTTGGATCTGAGTTGCATATGAATTTGGTTGCAATAATTTTCTGACCGACCACTGGTTGGTTATATGTAACGTTAGACACAATGAGGTGCGTGGAAATTACAGTTGGGAAGCAGTTTTATTTGGAACAGAAGGTATTATATACATATATTAAAAAAAACATCTTTTTATCTGTGAAATATACTGTTGCTGCCCATGAATAAAGATCCTGAATCTTTGCAAAACAGATTCCATGTGATGTTACCACAGAGGCACAGAGATGTGCATTTTAAAAACTGTTGAAATTCACCCCACACACAATTAAGATTTTTATCGAATTCTGTGCTCATATTGAGTGGCCCCTGTGCTGTGGGATGATGCCCTTTGCCATCATTCAAATAACCGTTGCATTTTGATACAGCGCCAGATTGCGTCATCGAAACGGCTCAAAGCCCTTCACAGAATATATTGCAAAGGGGATTGACTGTGTATTTTTGTGGATGAAACGCGGCGGCCAACTGCTCACAGAATCATCCCCAAAAACAGTCAAATTATTATTATTTTTGGAGTGGGGAGGAGGGATTATTACCCCCAGAAAACAATGCGCCAATCGACTAACAACCGGGTTCCTACTTACTGCTGGGTAATCAGAGGCGTATCTGTGGAGTAAGGAAACTTGCCTAAGTTTGCACTCTGCCCAGGAATTGCGAGTGTAGGCAAATTCATTTAGTTAACTTGGAAAGCTCTTGAAAACGTTCCGAGGATGTGGGCACTGAACGCAAGGATCATTATTAACTGATTTAAAGTTTGGCAGCACTGTTTAGCCGTCACAGGGGTAGAACAACCCATTCGATTTGAGGTGATAAAGTACAGACTCCCCTCACCCCACCAACACCACCCTCTCCCCCCCCCTCCCCGGATCAGTCAGGAAATCCCGACACACATTCGGAGTTCATGAAGGTCAGGTGAAGGAATCACAGAGACAATGAGGAAGCAAGAACACGTTCCTCATGGAAATGTCAGAGCACAAGTGATTAATTGGTCACTGGCTCATGTGGTTTCTGAATACCGACGGGCCTATAAAGGAATAACTAAGTGATCATATTTCAAAAGGCTTCTAGGGGCTGAGTTCAACGTTTGAGGCGGAGGGTGGGGGTGTCGTTCTGCATTGGACTAAATATACAAAGCCATTTATCTTGTCTCTAATGCTGGATTTCTTATGCCATCCGAGCACGTGCCTGACAACGCTTAATCAGTTGCTGAAAGAGTGCTGATCAAATGCCATTAGCAGCTAATCGTGTTTCATTGCTGGCATCAGCACTGTTAACCCGAGTTCCAGGTTCACTCTCTACCTTGTAAGATAACACGCTCCAAAACGTGACCTGTCACCGCGGTGCCGTGTTGAATCATAACTTGGAATCAATCGGAGTTGGCAGCAATATTTTTCTGCGAGCTTGGGTTAATATTGCAGCTCCAACTTATAATCACATCTCCTGGCTCCCGATTTCTCATTAAGACTTTCACTGTATTTCTTCCCGACATGAATGCTAACACCAGACTCTCTCAATCTTTCGCTTCCAACGGGAATCATCATCAACCAAGGTCCTTCTTACTGTTAAATCATCCACTCGCCTTGACCTGCCCTACTTTGGAGCTTTGCTAATCTTTTGTTTATAAAATAGACGGGATGTTTCAATGTTTCAACTGAGTTTCATGGGAATATAGGAATAGGAGATGTCCATTCAGCCCCTCGAGCTTGTTCCACCATCCTATTAGATCGTGGCTGATCTGTACGTCAACTCCAATTACCTTCCCTTGCCCCATATCACTTGATGCCCTTACCCAGCAAAAAATGCCCTGCTGCTTTGGCATATCTGAGATAATTAATCATGCTTTACTTTCTCAATCCAATACCTTACACGTACACGTCAAACAGAGTCCCTTCTGCGACAAGTCTTTTCAAGGTTGAAGAGCTCCAGTTTATCTGGCTTTACTTGTAACACCAGGTCACTCACTTATCCACCACATTCACAAAAAGAGTCATAAAAAGTGTTGGAATTACCTTCTGTAATTCCTTGGAACCAGAGGCACAAAGCACTCTGTAGCACACGGAGGGCTTCCTTTGCTCTCACTCAACATTCCCATGGATGAGGCTGGTCTCTATGGAAAGAGTTTCAAGAGTTGACTTCCTTCAAACTCTGTCTATGATGAATCTCTCGTGGGCGCACCATCATTCGGTCTATCTCAGGATGTCACTGGTCGTTTTGGAAAACGTTTGTTCACTTTGGGTGGCGATTTTTCCCTCAAGATCCCCCTGAATCATTTACCCTCCCTTAAGGAAATTTGCATTAGCAAAGAATTGGTGCTAAGGAAATTGTTGGCATTAAAAAGTGACAAGTCCCCTGGACCTGATGGTCTGCATCCTAGGGTTTTAAAAGAAGTAGCTCATGAGATAGTGGAGGCCTTCTGTCTGATCTTCCAATTTGGATTCTGGAACGGTTCCCATTGATTGGAAAATCGCAAACGTCATACCATTATTTAAGAAGGGTGGGCGAGAGAAGATGGGGAACTATAGACCAGTTAGTCTGACATCGGTGGTAGGGAAAATTCTAGAATCCTTAATTAAAGATGTCGTAGTGGGATACTTAGAGGATCACAATATGATTAGACAGAGTCAACATGGCTTTACAAAAGGGAAGTCATGCTTAACAAATCTTTTAAATTTTTTTGAGGACATATCAAGTAGATTAGATGGGAGGAATCAGTGGATGTAGTGTATTTAGATTTCCAAAAGGCATTCGATAAGGTGCCTCATAAAAGGTTGATCCACAAGATTAGGGCCCATGGAATTAAGGGGAATATATTAGCATGGATTGAAGAATGGCTAACGGGAAGAAAACAAAGAGTAGAGATAAACAGGTTCTTCTCAGATTGGTGGGATGTGACTAGTGGAGTGCCACAAGGATCAGTCCTTGGGCCTCTACTATTTACAATCTACATCAACGATCTAGATGAGGGCATCAAACTTAATATATCCAAATTCGCGGATGACACTAACTAGGAGGGAGAGTAAACACCGAGGATGACATTAAAAAAATGCAATGAGATATAGATAGGCTCGGGGAGTGGGCAAATAGGCAGATGAAGTATAATGTAGGGAAGTGTGAAGTCATCCACCTAGGTGGCAAAAACAGTAGAGCGGATTATTTTTTAGAAGGGGAGAGCCTAGATAGTGTTAGCGTTCAGAGGGACTTGGGTGTCCTTATACACCAGTCACAAAAAGTTAGTTTGCAGGTACAGCAAGCAATTAGGAAGGCTAACAGTATGTTGGCATTTGTTACAAAAGGGTTAGAATATAAGAGTAGGGAAGTCTTGCTGCAACTGTGAGACCGCACCCAGAGTATTGTGGGCAGTTTTGGTCTCCTTATTTAAGAAAGGATGTACTCGCCTTGGAGGGGGTACAACGTAGATTCACTAGGTTGGTACCTGGGATGAGGGGGATGAGTTATGAGGATAGGTGAGCAATTTAGGCCTATATTCTATAGAATATAGAAGAATGAGAGGTGATCTTATAGAAACCTATAAGATTATTAAGGGGCACAACAGAATAGATAGTGGGAGACTTTTTCCCCTGGTTGGAGAAGCTATAACCAGGGGTCACAGTCTTAAAATTAGGGGTAAGCCCTTTCGCCCTGAGTTGAGGAAAAACTTCTTCACTCAGAGAGTAGTGAATTTATGGAATTCTCTACCCCAAAGGGCTGTAGCTGCTCAGTCCTTGAACATATTCAAGACTGAGATTGATAGATTTCTTGTGGATAAAGGGATGAAGGGATATGGGGATAAGGCAGATAGGTGGAGTTAGAATAGATCAGCCATGATCTTATTGAATGGCTCGAGGGGCTGAATGGCCTACTCCTACTCCTATTTCTTATGTCCTTATGTTCCCTGCTCCTGCCCGGCAAGAGGCTGTATCTGGCAATCCACAGCTCATGGGAATTTGGTTGCGTGGGCAATGGGGAGTTTGGCCTTTAGTGTCGAAACATGACTGCTAAGCCAGGTTAGGTCTGGTCTGGTCAGGTCCAAATGTTACCTCCCCAATGGAGAAGAGAAAGGAGGAATCCAGTCACAGTTGATGCCACAGTAATACCACTCCTCTCCCCTCCCAATCACTGCTATATGACCCAGCTGTGTGGTGACTGCGTGAAGTTAGCGCAAGGCTGGGAAGTGCAATGGTACAATGTTACAATGCAAAGAATCAGGAGTATCTGGAGGTGGACCTGACTGATTGGCCACCAGGAAAATAAAGCAGTAATATCTGGGCCTGCAGAGACTGTGCGCGGTAGTTAATGTTATCAACAATTTCCAGGACGTGTGCAATTTGGCTGCCACGACATCGCCCAGAACATACACAGTCACTACACTTTACAATATATTCTGTGAAGCGCTTTGAGATGTCTCAACGACGTGATAAAGCGCTGTATCAAACGCAAGGATTATTATTGTTATTGAACATTTATCAAACTCAACCGTTCCCCATGGCTACAATTCTGGCGTCTGTATTGGGGGCGTGAGGCCAGGACTCAATGTGATCAGTACAATCCCAGGAGGGATAATTCAAAACAGCCTTAATTGCACATAAAAAGGGATGAAAATCATTCCTGGGCTCATTTTCTCCACTCCATGCCTTCATTGTTAGATATATTGCTGACAATTCCACTCAGCTATTAGCCCTTGACACTTGCAGTTAATTGTCAGTATGAACACAGGGAGAAACACCATTGCCTTTTCCAAGAGCGTAATGAGATTGCAAAATGAAATTTTACGTTGTCCCATAGTGTAGACGGTTAGCGAGCTCGCCTCGCAAGCGAGAGGACCCGGGTTCAATTCCCAGGCAGGGAGAAACCTTGGGCAAGTTTTCTTACTCCTCACCCCTCTGTTTACCTAGTAGTATGTAGGAACCTGGTGGTTAGTCGATTGGCAAATTACTGCTTGAGGATAATAATCACTCCAAAATAACATTAAAATTCGGTGACTCAATCCACAACTGTTTGTGGGACACAATTGGCTGCCACGTTTCGCCCACAAAATACACAGTCAAACCACTTTACAGTATATTCTGTGAAGGGATTTGAGACTTCTCAGTGACATGATAAGGCGCTATATCAAATGCAAGGATTATTAATTTATTCCAGAGCGTTCGACAGTTCACTGCTGGTTTTATTTTCATGCTCGCTCTTTTGCTCAAAGCAACAGCAAAAAAGGCTCAAAAAAAAGAAACACAAAGTCCTTCATCAGAAGATCCATCCATTTCACAGTCATAGAATCATAGAATTATACAGCACAGAAGGAAGCCATTCGGTCCATCGTGTCTGTGTCGGCTCTTTGAAAAGACCTTCCGAATCAATCCCACTCCCCCGCTCTCTCCCCACAGCCCTGCAAACTTGTCCTCCCCAAATAATTATCTACTTCTCTCTTAAAAGTTGTTATCAAATCGGTTTCCACCAGCCTTTCAGGCCATGCGTTCCAGATCCCAACAACTTGCAGCGTGAAAACATTTCTTCTCCCCTCTGTTTCTTTTAACAACTATTTTAACTCGGTATCCACAGGTTACCGGCCCACCCGCCGGTGAAAATAGTTTCTCTTTGTTCACCCTATCGAATCCCATCATAACTTTGAAAACTTCTATTAAGTCTCCTCTTAACCTACTCTGCTCCAAGGAGAATAATCCCAGCTTCTCCAGCGTCTCCTCATAACTGAAGTCCCTCATTCCTGGTACCATCCTGGTAAATCTCCTTTGCACCTTCTCCAATGCCCTGACATCCTTGTTATTTCAGCTTGACTTGGGTTAGCCTTTCCTCTGCGCTGATGGCTTTGAAGGGTTAATGGCCGTTAGAGGTAATGGTTCTCATTGCAACGCTAATGATCCTTAAAGGCTCCAAAGCCCCAGCCAATTCTCTCCACATCTCCTTCTTACTGTAAGGGAAGTGATAGCTGAAGAGATACCCTGAGTGCCTCGAGGTGATTGTGATTTTGCGAAATTTTGCGCAATTTTTTTGACCGATGTCCTGGGGTTTCCACCCACTTGCCTTTGGTTTCCCTTTCCGTGTCCTCCAAAGAAGAAAATCCCTCCAAAAAAAAAATGTGGTCACTCAATCCACAACGGTTTGTGGGACACTACTGGGAGCATACGGCTGCCGCATTTCGCTCACAAAATACACAGTCACACCACTTTTACTGTATATCCCGTGAAGCACTTTCATAGACTCCTAGAATTCTACATCACAGAAGCAGGCCATTCAGCCCATCGTGTCTGTGTCGGCTCTTTGAAAAGAGCTATCCAAATCAATCCCACTCCCCAGTGCTCTCCCCATAGCCCTGCAAACTTGTCTTCCTGTTTGAGACATCTCAACGATGTGATAAGGCGCTACGTCACACGCAAGGATTATTATTATTATTAGACGCCCGACTGACCGAAAACAGATGCAGCAGACTCCCGATAACTCATCGCTCCGAGGGAAAAGGACTCAGCGACGAGTTATCAGGAGTGGCGAGTTAGGCGTATGTATAAACAAGTAAATAATCATGGATATTGACAGAGCGACAAGTTAAGGCTGGGTCCAGTTATCAGCAGTTTACTGTGTGTAACATAAACGTACGGTATGAATCGTATCGGCTTGTTCTCCGATTCTAGCCGCAATATCCAAGCAATGCCTTGCTCAGCCAGGAGATCGCTAGCCGGGAGGGATATCACATTGACGCCAGAGTAAACCAAGAGGTGACCTTCCTCATCCAGCCAACACGCACGCAGCTTCATACACTATCACCTTCACTGATCAAGCCATTTTTCATAATCAGCTGTTGTTCCAGTTGAAGAAATCTTCCCGTGGTCCACAATAACAAAAACCCAAACCATCGCATTTCAAGGGCGGTTGAGGGTTTAGTTGTTCGGAATGATAATAATCCGCACATTTCGGTACTCCGCCTTTCGCGTCGGGAGGACGTCTCGAAGGGCTTCGCAGGATTTAAGTGTAGAAGTGTAGTGACTGTGTTTTGTGGGCGAGCACGGCAGACGATTTCGCGCACAGCAAGGTCCCACAAAACAGCCCTGAAGTGAGTGGCCGATTTAATCCGAGGGATTGTTTGCCAAGATATCGGGAGGGAAACTCCTTTCGTTGGATCGATCTTACAGGAAACACAAGATCTAACTGGAGATATATATTGATAAAATCTAGCACATGCTTTAAAATGCTCACTGGGCACCTCCTACATAATTCCTTTTTGTTTTTCATTAGCCGTATATATGATATATGGTGTTTAAGAGTGTCCAAACCAGACTCAAAGCTCCATATAAATGAGACACCTACAGCACAGGAGATTTCCCCGTGTCTGAAATGGAACGTGTAGAGGGTGCAAATAATAATAATAATGTCAGTAAAATCATCATGGCTAGCAATCAAACTAATCTTAGGCGGTGGAGTACAATACAAACGATATTAATATTATACTACTGCCTGGGCACCCATACTGAGGGGAGGGGTGGGTAGGGGAAAGAAGACAGAAAGAGGTAATAATAATAATCCTTGCATTTGATACAGCGCCTTATCACATCTTCGAGACGTCTCAAAGCGCTTCACAGAATAGTGAACAGTGAATTGACTGTATAGTTTGTGGGCGAAACACAGCAGCCAATTGCGCACAGCAGCGTCCCCACAAACAGTCGTGGATTGAAGTCATTCGATTTTGTTTTGAAGAAATTATTACCCCCGGAAAAGCGATCCGCCAATCAACTAACAACCAGGTTCCTACTTACTGCTGGGTAAACAGAGGCGTGTGGAGTAAAGAAACTTGCCCAACATTTCGCCCTGCCCCCGGGAATCGAACCCAGGTCTCTCGCTTGCGAGGCGAGTGCTCTAACCACTGAGCTACAGGACTCCACTTGAGATGGGACTCGAACATGGGAGGGAGAGAAATCCATCCCGGGTAAAGGTTTTATTCCATTCAGGTAGTATTTCAAACCATCCACAATTCGCACTTGAAGTCAAGGCTGAATTCAGCGAGCATTTTTTTGTAAAAAAAAGCACCTTCTGAAATGCTAAGTTTAATGAGATTTCTCAACTATTCACAGAGGATAGCAGAATGTTGGCGATATATCTCTGACACACGCTGCCTTGTAAGTCAAAGAATCGATCTGCTGGCCTTAAAGTGAATTTAAATAGCTTTTTAGCCAAGTTGGACAATTTATCAAGTGACGCGCTGTTACTATTAAATCTCAATTGGTCAACACGATTTCATGCCTAGTCATGAAATAACTGGTATTGATTAAGCATTTGATGCAAACAGTCAGGAAGCTCATCGATTTGTTTACTCTTATCCTGACTGACTGGATCGATCGTCAGCTGGTCCGTGCTATTCATGAAGTACTTGAACATTCAGCGCCATAAATCAGCGATGGTTTTGTAAAATAATCTTTAATGATTAGTATCTTTCGTTCTGGGTGGGTGGGACGGGACGGGACTCCCAGAGCAGTGCTGGGAGGAGGGGGTGGGGGGAAATGTTGCATTTTCCGAGCACCGTCCTTCGAATGAGGGTACACAGGCACTGTTCTACAGCGTTTTCACAAAGTCCTATTACACCCCCTTTTTTTTGTTACAATAATAATAATCCTTGCATTTGATGTAGCGCCTGATCACGTCGTTGAGACGTCCCAAAGTGCTTCACAGGATACACCGTATAGCGTAGTGGCTGTGTATTTTGTGGGCGAAATAACGCATTTTTATTTTCTGTTACAGATGATTAAAGCGTCTGATACAATGTCTGACACCAGTAACCTCCTCATCCGTCACTCCATTCATCCGTGATACGAATGATGTAGCACAGAACATGGCGATGGATCATTACCTGCCATGAAATTGAGAGCGCTGACACACACACACACCTCACACACACACACACACCTCACACACACACCGAACCTCTGGACCTCGAAACACAGTTAAACACTGAATACAATGAAGTAACGTCTAAACACGATGATCATCATTCTTCCACATGTTTCAGTTGTCGGTCAGCGCGAGGTGGGTAAAAAAAAACCACACGCGCGGGGGTAACAGGACTTTGAGAACACCCTGCATATTCCTCGAGAAGAGGGCCGATAGCGAACGTCAGCAGAGATGAAAGAAAGGGTTGGTTTTCTGAGCAGGAAGAGAAGTGGATTGATTTGTTTTCTTGGTTCAATTTGGCCACGCTGCTATTTATAGACGACTCTCACATTCCTGAATGTTCGCTGATTAATGGAAGTGGATCCATGGATCTGTGTGTGTGTGTGCGTGTGTGTGTGTGTGTGAGGGAGAGCGGGGCGGGGGGCTTGGGGGGAGGCAGATGTGTTCATTGATCTCTGTGAATTCAGGGGCTGCTGACCTCCAATGCTCTCTCTCTCCCTACTCGCTGCTTACGTGTCTGTTTCCCGTAGCGCCGGTCTTGAACTTTATTGCGCGGGTCACCCTTCTCCCCAAACCCACGCCTCCCTCCCACCCCCCCCACCCCACCCCGTTTGGTTTTGCGCAGAAGCCAGTGACGAGTGCGTCCTCGTCGGGTGATCGAAGCGAACTGATCCATTCGTGAAAGACTCCTTTAGCTCAGCGCGCTGTCTGAGACGTGGGGTCCTGTAGCGAAGCGGTTAGAGCACTCGCCTCGCAAGCGAGAGGACCCCAGGCTGGGCGAAACCTCGGGCAAGTTTCCCGGATCGCTTTCCGGGGGTAATAATCCCTGTTTAAGGGACACAGCCGAGCGCAATCGGCTGCCTCGTTTCGCCCACAATATATAGAGTCAAATCACTTCACAGTACATTCTGTGCTGCAGTTGTTGGGTGCGTCGTGCTGTTTAGTGCTCTAACCCACCACTCCTCACACATTTCTCCGTCGTACATCAGTGGAAATTATACATATTATCCTTTCACATCATTGGACACAAGGAGCGTGTAACGAGTGGCAGTGAATATTTCACAGTTGCTCCCAGTCTCCGTATGAAGAAATATTTCCCAGGCAATTATAAGTGTGACATTTACAGAACACATCACCGAAGCTGCAGTACATGGTGTACTTTCTGCAAACATTATGTTTCGGGGATGTGACCAATTGCCGACAAGAGACATGTAAATTCTGGGCAATGTTCCTTCCCTCAGAAAACCGTAGCTAATTAGAAAAATAACCCTTGCGTCGGACACACCGCCTTAACACGTCGTTGAAATGTTCCAAAGCGCTTCGCAGGATTTCACTGTAGAGCGTGCATTTTTCTAGGCGAACCTGCAGCCAGTTTGCGCACAGCGACGTCCCCCAAAACAGCCACGAAGTGAACGATCAGTTTTACCTGGAGGATAACAGAAACTCCCTTCTGTTTTCGAGCAGTGATCTTTAACGCCCACCCGAACAAGGCAGAAGCTCTCTGCCAGACAGTGCTCTCGATGGGGAGCTAAGTGGTTGTGGCTGGTTTAAGAGCAGCAATACCCAAAACACACGCAGTGATAGCCCCGAGCCTTGGCTCTTGCCAACCTGCGCCTGATGCTCTCCGGAATTAGGTGAGCAAGGTGCGTCCGTCCAGGGAGAGAGTGCACATTCCGTTCCAGATACAGGGGGAAATTTCCATGGGTGGGTGGCACACGTATGTGGAACTCTGAACCTGGTTCAGGTACTCTTAAGCAAGGACAGTCCCCACCCCCACACCCCCCTCCCAACCCAGTTCTTGGACTCCGGGACCACCAAGCCTTGGTTTCCTCGGTACAGTTGAAAGCTGCTAATGCCATTGGCTTTTAACTTGGCATTCTGCCACAACTGCAAGACCCGTCGCTAACCTTCTCGGTCTCACCAGCGCCTTGGCATGTTCAGAAGAGGCTGGAGTGGTGCCAGCCCTTCCTGTCACCAGCCCCTTGCACAAAAGGCAACGGGGATCAATCAATGAAATCATAAGCAGGTCCCCTGTGCTTTCCACAGGCTTATCTTCACATTTACCATGGCCGTGTGACAGACAAGTGGAACGCAGGTCGATATTAACAAGTCGAGCAGCCTTGTCTGACTGCGTTTTTTTTATTTGTATCGATTTAATATTTCGCCAGGATTCATTGACCCAGGTGACACATTACGCACTTATCAGTGTCAGCTACCAGCCAAGACTGGGAGGCAAGGGAGGCTGTTATGTCTCTTGACGAGACTCATAGAATCCGGAGCTTCCCAGACGTCTGGTCCCGGCCTCCGTAAATCCTGAGGTTAATCGTGAATCCAATGCAGAAGAACTGAGGCAACTGGAACATTAACGGGCTTAAGATATGCTCAGTCTTAATGCGTTGACTTTCCTGCCTCCAGTATTAATTTCCAATTTTATGCAGCGCGCTGTGACGATCAAAGCTTTTGGATTGACGTCTGGTGAACAGCCATCGTCTTAATCGTTGCACAACAACAACTTGCATTTACACAGCGTTCGGGAGCGCTGGACGACGGCAGAGTTCGACGGCGAGGTGAGGAGAAAGAGGAGGTGGCCGCACAACACTTCAGCTTCCCTTTTTATGTTTCCGTTGCCGGTTCTGAACCGAGGAGGCAGGGAGTTCCGAACTGTATTCACTCCTCCCCTCTGTGGCTCGCAGCCCCTGAACTTCCTGCTCCCGGTTCCTGTTGACAAGCTGGTTCCCTTGACCGGCTTAGCGGAGACCGGAAAATGTGACCCGTTCTTTCAGTCTCGTCAAACGTTTTGGCTCGAAGTGCAGGACTGCCGGGAATCGTGGAAAATCCTCGCTTTCGTCCTCCATTTGGAATCGCGCTCTGGGCAGTTCATAAGAATACACCGGCTTCCAGATAAGGACCAAATCGAGGGATTTTTTATGAAACCATTCCAATTTCCAACCTTGTAGGCGTCCGCCCGCAAACACACAGTCACTACGCTCTGGGCGGTAAAGATCCTGCGAAGCTCTTTGAGACGTCTTGACGATGTGATAAAGCCCCATATCTAATGCTTGCAGCAGTATTTAAGTAGTATTATTAGTAGCGCTATTAAGGCTTGGTAGAATTTCAATCCCTCCCAGTCTCCAGAAAGTGGTCGTGTGGGGTGAATAACGTGACGTGTGATGTGTTAAATGCTGCTGTAACGTTTGCCGTGATGTATTATTTTTGGGAAGAAGAACCTGACCAGCAGCTGAACGCATTGGGGGATTTCGGTTAGAAAGAGTTCGAAAATGGGATTCAAGCAATTTCGAGAGAGAAAAAAACACACAGCAACAGCGGGCCTGAACAAAGCTTACAGTGAAGAAAATGCCCATCAGAATTTCTCTGAGGAATTTTAGCAATTTCTTCTGATCAATTTCCAATCCCCGCCACCCCCTGCCCCCCCCCCCCCCCCCACCCCAACTCTGCCCCCTCCACTTCTCTCTCACTCCCACTCTGGAGTCATCATCTTCAGGCGCAATTGGCTGCCGCGTTTCGCCCGCAAAATGCACAGTCTCAACAAAGTGCTAAGGCAAGGATTATCTTTTTTTAATGTAACTTATGAAAAGGAGATGGTTTATTTTTGAAGGGCAAAGGATGAAACGGCAGAAATTTATAGGTCTTGTTTAAGCCCCATGAAATATTCAACGCCTTTTCACTCTGAAAACCACAAGGTGCTCTTCCTTTCCTCTCCGTGGGGTTTTCCTGTGAGTGCGGCGATAGATAACATCTTGATTTCAAATCCCTTTGTGACTTAAGAGACTTTTAATAAAGTCTGTGCGTTCGTGTCCCCGTCACCCCAGTCCTAGCCGGGCTCCGCTGGCTCCCTATCACCGAACGGATCGATTTCAAGATCCCCACACTCATCTTCAACTCCCTTGGTGGCCTGGCACCTCCCTACCTCTCCGACCTGCTTCCTCTCCAACCCACTACCTCCGCTCGACCGGCACCAGCCTTCTGCTCGTCTCTCGAGCCCTTTGTTCCACCATCGGGGACTATGCTTTCACCCACTTTACCCCCAAACTCCAGAACATTCTCCTTCCATCCCCCCACCCGCCCCCCCCCCCCCCCACCTTGCCCCTTGCTTCCCCATCTTCAGGTCGCGCCTGATGAAAGTCGTGCTTACACCACTGTCAAGCGCTCTGGGACGCTATATAAATTGTTGTTATCGCCCACTTTACCCACAGTGGTTTGAGGATACACAGCGAATAAGGGGGTGGTGGGGTGGGTGGGGGGGGTGGGGGGGGGCGGGGGGGTCCGGGGGATATCATCCTTGTTCGACATTGTCATCCGGAAATACGTGAGCACTTGGAGTAGATAAGAACTAAAGTGTAGAGACGAAACAAAGAGATCGCGAGACCTGTTGTCATGGTGATCAAGTACTCATTAAGGCTCAGTCGTAGTGTTTAACAGTCACATCAGGACCTTGAGCTCACGTGGTCTCGCCTGATGCTCCAGTGTAACGCAGTGCTGGTGGGGGGGGGGGGGGGGGGCGCGGGCGGCACCGTATTGTTGGAGGTCACGTCCTTTGAGCGAGACGTTAAGGATCCCGAGGCGCTATTCGAAAAGAAGGGGAGTTTCTCTTCCCTGGTGTTTTGGCCGACAATCCCCCCCCCATCCCCCAACCCGCCAACCAACCCCACTCCTACCCCCACCCCCCGAAAAAAAATCAGTCGCTCACTTTGTGGCTGTCAGCTGAGACGTCGCAGTGCGCAAATTGCCTGCCGTGTTCGCCTACAAAATACACAGTCACTACAACAGCAACTTGCCTCTATACTGCGCCCCAGTGTCCCGTAGTGCTTCACATAACACTAACTCCTTGTAGCGTTTCGATGTGTTGACCCCGTGTTAAGTCACTGTAAATCAAACGTACAGGTCATTTTTCTCTCCTGCTTTATTCTCATGCTATTTCCCCCCCTCCCTCCCTCCCTCCCACCCACCCACTCTCCCCTTCCCTCCGCACCCCCCCGCACTCCCCAAACTCATCCTGCTCGCCACATGCAAGGAGACCGACGGGCTCCTAAGTTATTCTGAAGATTACGAGTGTGTAACGTCCTTGGATCTATATTTAATATGTGTAACAGAAGTCGCTTCCTCTCACTCGCTCAGTCGCTCGCAGCTCTTCCGAAAGCCTTTGAATCAAACACTTTCTTCTATTTTCTGCAGCAGTGAAATCTCTCAGGATCCGGTTAACAGGTACGAGCAGAGACTACAACAAGACCTTCACAGACTGACCCCGTTCACCCTCCCTCGCAGTAACACCCAGGACTGGAGACAACGTGACCAAAGTCCAGAAATAGCGACTCTGGCTTTGAGATTCCAACAGACGTCACCGCTCCGAATAATCCTTGCATTTGACACAGTGCCTTACCACGTCGTCGAGATGACTCAAAGTGCTTCACTGGAATACACTGTTGACTGTGTGTTTTGTGGGCGAAACGCGGCAGCCAATTGCTCACAGCAGCGTTCCCCGCGAACAGCCGTGGGCTGAGTGAGCAAATTATTATTATTTTTTTGCTCACCTCTCGTCGTTTCCCTCGCTCGTTCCTTTTCCCAAACCGGGCCGAATTCGATTCGGAAGCTCTGGATTAATTTGCTCTTCAGATTCCCGGCTCTCGGGGTTTTTAAAGCGAAACTAAATGCAATTATACATGACTAACAATAACAGTAATAAACCCTCGGATTTGATACAGGGTCTGCAGTGCTGGGATCTGTCGGGCATTTAATGAGGCAGTAAAGGTTATAGACTAACGATGGGGGAACAAGTGAGTCATGGTAACAGTCAGAGAAGCAAAACTCAAGACGCTTGTAGGAATAATCATCATAATAATAATAATCCTTACATTTAATACAGCGCCTTTTACATTGGGACGACATCACAAAGCGCTTCGCAGGGTAAACTGTAACGAGTAGTGACTGGACTTTTTGCAGGCAGCCCATTTGCACACCCGTAAGTGTGCTATCAGCTAACAACAACAACAACAGCAGCAAAATTACATGCGTAAAGCGCCTTTCGCCACATCGGGAGGGCGTCCCAAGGCGCTGGACACAGAGAGTTACGGACCCGAGCTGGGGGGCGGGGAGGGTGGAGGGCGGGGGGAGGGGGGTGTAGAAGCAGGGCGATCGTAAGCACGGGCGAAGAGGAGGATCTTGAGATGGGTCTTGAAGGTAATATCTTGAAGGTAACCATGTGCTATCTGCTTAGACTCATCGGTGGGAAATGCATAAATCCCCTTTTACTGATGGCTCGGTGTTCGCAGTAATCGCGCTGGAAAATGATGTGACAGATCCATCCATTATTGCCTTAACAAACGAGCCTGTGCTATCGGGAGATTGGGCTCTGCATTCGGCGGACGTGATCGGTTGCTGTGTGGTAACCAGACTTGCGCTTGTACTGCTCTTCACCAACACTAAAATCCAATTGAATAAATGAAGTTCTAAAGGAGGCATCAGTTTGTAATGCAGAAGAGTGTTTTACCGCCGGTGGAATCCCTCTTATTGAGCAATGAGAACAACAGGGAAAAAAAAACCCTGCCCCTTGTTAGCTTTTTGCCTGCGGTCTGAGCTTCTGTACGACTGAAACTCCATTTGATTCGTAGCCCTTGCATTTCGGTACAGTGTCTTCGAGACGTCTCAAAGCGCTTCACTGTAAAGTGCGGCGACTGCCCGTTTTGCAGGCGAGCGCAGTAGCCATTGCTTGCGCGCAGAAACCTCCCCACGATCGATTTTTTTAATCTGGGAGCGGCGGGGACGGAGAAATTGTCGGCCAGGACACCGAGAGAGAAACTCTCCTTTCAAATGGCCCGTGGGGCTTGTTGATGTTTCATCTTAAGAGAGCACAAGGAGGGTGGAGGGGAGGGCGGGAGCTTGGTTTAAGGTCTCATCTCAAGGACGGCATCTACGACATTACAGCTTTCCCTCCCCGCCCCCCGTCCCCCACAAGTGGACTGGAGCACTAAACTGTCAGCCGCCAACACCGACAATCACACTACGCTCGATAACAATTCCCTGTGAAGCATTTTGCTCCGAGATGTCTTGATGTTGTGTCAAACACAAGCATTGTTGGTATAAGCAGATTACACTTTATACACAAATTATATACGCTCGGCGAAGAGGAATTGGCGTGACTGGGAAAACATACACACGAGAAGGTATTTAATAGATGAACTCTGGACCGAGGCCAATCGAGGAGTGAGACGCAATTCCTATTCTATCCGGGGCTTTGTTGGCCCGGACTTTCTTCGTGAGCTACAGTTTCCTTTCTCTCTTCAAATAGGATCTCGTGCAATTAGGGAAATATTATTCCTCATAATAATAATAATAATAATATTTCCGTTTGATTCAGCGCCTTATCAGGTCGTTGAGACGTCTCAAAGCGCTTCGCAGGATACGCTGTGAAGTGAATTGACTGTATGTTTTGTGGGCAAATGTCCATCCATGTTGGAATGCCAGCCTAGACCGTGAGCTCAAAGTCCCGACTTTGGGGCGTGAACCCACACCCTTCAGACTAAGAGTGCCACCCACTGAGCCGGGCTGTCACTTTGCTGGAGCAAATCTCACTCGGATGGTCTGGAAATTCAGCATTTGACAGTTTTTTTGCTTTCGCTTTGTTTAAAATTCCCGAAATGCGTCTACCAGGACAAAAAAAACTCACACACTCTTTCTCTCCCCCTTTCCGGTGAAAGATAATCTGTGAAAGGTGATTAAAATCGACAGAACTGTCAGGTATTACAAAACCGACGGTGAGAAAAGCAAGACCTCCTGTTATCCCCGGCAGTTTGCCATCGTTGCGCAGAACACCACCCCCCCCTTTTCACCCCAAACCCCACGAGAAATCATAGGACTGAACTCAGCCCTTCCTTCTTTGCACCCGCCTGTTCTGCCCCCACCATCAGTGGGCGAGCTTTCAGCCAATTTGCCCCCCCCCTCCCGCCACCCTATGGAACTCTCACCTGAAATCCCACTAGATCTCTGCAAAAGAATTGGACCCGAGCTGGGGGTTGGGATCAGGAGAAGGCGGAGGGTGGTGAGAGTAAAGGGGGTAGAAGGGTGACCGAAGGAGAATGGAGGGTAGAGGACAGGAATGGGGGCATTTGGGGGGGGGGCGTAGGAAGGGTTGAGGGGGAGGGTGTCAGCAGCCAAAGTGCGCCCGGCAAGACTGAGAGGGGACAATCAGGGAGTCAGTGGGACCTGGTCACCTCACTGGCCTGGAAGCATAACGTTGTGTAGGCACCGGGTAGGTGGTTATTGTTGTGGTTCTGGGCACTGCATTGTTTTCAGGTGAGGACAGAGCTTAATAATAATAATAATAATAATCCTTGAATTTGATACAGCGCATTATCACGTCTTCGAGACGTCTCAAAGCGCTTCACAGAATATCCTGTAAAGTGAATTGACTGCATGTTTGTGGGCGAAACGCAGCAGCCAATTGCGCACAGCAATGTCCCACAAACAGTCGTGGATCGAAGTGACCAATTTTACTATTGCTTTTTTGTCTTGAGGGATTATTATCAGGCGTGCGGAGTAAGGAAACTTGCCCAAGGTTTCGCCCTGCCCGGAAATCAAACCAAGGTCCCTCGTTTGTGAGGCGAGTGCTCTAACCGCTGAGCTGCAGGGCTCCTACTTGTGGTCGCTGTGTGAATGTTAAGCACTGAGATCTCCTTTCCAGTGATCCGATCAGATAAAAATAGAAATCCCATTAACCTGAGAGGGAAAGAAATGGAAACGTTTGCTATTTTTGTAAAGCAAAGCAGCGCGGGGGGAGGAATAACTGTTGGCAAAGACTCAGTCTTATTGATGTCTTGTTCCGAGCAGGTTCTGTAATGAAACATCATTGGTTTTGGCCCTACAACCCAACGATGACCTGAGGGTGCTTGTAAAGTCATTATCTAAGTAAAGAGCTCCGAGATCACACAACACCTCGCAAGGCGGCCCGACTAATGTTCCCAGCTGCCCGCTCAGCTCACTGTTTAGATTACTGCCTTTGCAACCAATCCTAGCTATTATCATAATAATTAATACGTATTGTTATAATTAATAATAATAATTATTAATGACAGTTATCCTTAGATTTGGTACAGCGCCTTTCACGTCCGGAGAACACTTGACAGGACACAGCCTGGCAGTGCCAGTGGTGGCACTCTCGCCTCTGAGTCAGAAGCTTGTGGGTTCAAGAAGGTTGTGGGTTCGAGCCCCATGTCGGTCACTCACTCCGTGGCTGTTTGTGGGACACTGCTGCGTGCAATTGGCCGCCGTGTTTTACCCACCAATCAATCCAGTTCACAGTATATCCTGTGAAGCGCTCTGAGACGTCACAACAATATGATAAGGGGGTAATACCAAATGCAAGCATTATTATTATTATTGTATACAGTAAAGTGGAGTGACTGTGTATTTTTCTGTGGGCAAACCACACACGGTATTCTGTTACCGTGCAAGGCGTAAGGCGTAAACATGGGCGGGGGGGGGGGGGGGGGGTCGGGGCTTTGGTAAGGATGTGTGTTCGGCAGAATTTCTGAGCATCCATCAGTGGCTGGCTTCACGTAAACTCCCGACTAGCACTGTCTGCCCTCGACCCACACAGAGAGTAACACTCTGGCTACTCTGATCCTCAGACGCCCTGCCACCTCCCCTCTTCGCCCCCACTGAGACCCAGCTTCATTCAGAAAACGTTTCGCTCGCTCATCCCGGCCTGTCGCTGCTGAGAGAGCAGCTGATGGATGGGCTGCCTGGCAAGCAATCCACAGTCTGATTGATCAGCATTTCACCCGGCATCGATCGATCTGACAGCCGTCGGTTAGTTAAGAGGATCGCAGTCAACCAATGGTGGCTTAAGCTAGGCCATCGCCAGGGAACGTACCACAGATGTCGGGTAAAACACCAGTGTGTAGCGCCTCTCACAGAGGGAGGACATCCAAAGTCGTTGGCAATAGAAAGGGATTAAACACACGACAGAAGGTGCCGGTCACGAGGGGCAGGAAATCCTCACACTCAGCTCCTGATGATACTGCAAGCCTTTAACAGATAGGTTGGTCCTAGCCGGACAAGCAGCTAGGAAAGCTTGCCAGGCAGCGCTCTCAATAGCAGGTGGCGAAGTTTATAACTAATTCAACTCCAGCAGTTACCCCAGCGTGGGGAGGGAGAGGGGGAGCGGGAGGAAAAGAGAGAGAGAGAGAGAGTGTGCATTCTATTTCAATACATGGGAATTTTAATGTATAAGAGGGATAATAATATGAAATATATAATAATCCTTGCATTCGATATAGCGCCTTATCACGTCTCCGAGACGTCTCAAGGCGCTTCATGGGATGAGCTATAAAGTGGAGTGACTGTGTGTTTTTGTTGGTGAAACTCGGCAGCCAATTGCGCCAGGCAACGTCCCGCAAACAATCGGGGATTGAAGTGACCAATTTATCATTACTGTTTATTTTTTGTGAGGGACCGTTATCAGGCGTGTGGAGCGAGTAAACTTGCCCAAGGTTTCGCCCGGGCCGGGAACCGAACCCGGGTCTCTCGCTTGCGAGGCGAGCACTCTTAACCACTGAGCTGCAGGAATCCACGGATAGATACAACTCTCAGTTTGGTTTGGATACTCTTAAGCACGGTGACGGGTTTCCGCCTGAGACAGACACCCAGCTGACCAAATAAGAAGAGAGAGTGGGACGGGCGCCAGGAATGTAGAGAAATGGGATTAAAATAGAAAGAGGGACAGCGCACGGAGCTAGATATTTCGGGCAGAGAAGCTGATCCCTGCAATGATTGTTTAAGGTCTGGTGCAAATGGGTCATTAAAAGAGCAGGCGTAATCCTTCACCCTTACTGTGTGCACAGTCACGGGTCTCTAACCTGCCTTCAGACCTGACACTCAGTAAATCAGGAGTCTTATCAAGAGTCTGAGACTTTATTGCAGCCTCCATCAATATTCTCCATCTGCGCACTGGACTAGCTCAAGGTTTTATGTTGCGTTCATGCTACAAGGAGAGGGGGGGAAGTGGGGGGGTGGGAGGAGGGGGGCAATGGAAGAGGGGAATGGAGGGGGAAAGGAGCATGGGGGAAAGGTGGAAAGGAGGATGGGGGAAATGTGGGGGAAAGAGCGGAAGGAGGGGGCAAAGAGGGGGAAAGGATGGGGAAAGGAAGGGGGGGAAGGAGAGAAGGGAAGGATGGGGGGGAAGGAGGGGGGCAGGAGGGCTTGGGAAGGGGGGGGAATAGGGAGGGGGTGGGGGGAAAGGAGGGGGTGTCAGTTCTATTCTGGCATCTTGATCTAATTAAATTATAGGAAAGGATCTGATGTGATGCAAAAGATCTCCCCGAACGCCTCATTTACTGGCTCAGTAACCAAGACCACGTAGGCTGAGGCAGAGAAGGGTCAGACATCAACCGGGACGCAATGAAAGGCAAAGGACTTTGCTCATCATTACCTCAGGTCAAAAGGAATTTGTTAACAGTCTGCGCAGTGTTGAGCGTCTGGGACCGTATTAACGCAGATCCATCCAGGACCAGGGCTTGTCTTGTTTCAAGCAATTGGATACAGAATCGTAGGATTTTACAGCACAGAATGAGGCCATTCGGTCCGTCCTGCCTGGCCAACAATCCTCCCAATTTAACTCGAGTGGCTTTGGCGGAGACCAGTGTGGGACGAAACGCAGAGTTTAGGGTTGGCTGTGAGGGAGAACCCAGGACTATAGTAATAATAATCCTTTACATTTGACACAGTGCCTCATTACGTCTTCGAGACGTCTCAAAGCGCTTCACAGAATACACTGTAAAGTGAATTTACTGCGTACTTTGTGGGCGAAACGCGGCAGCCAATTGCGCACGGCAGCGTCCCCACAAACAGTCGTGGACTGAAGTGACCAATTTATTCTGCTCATTTCTTTTTGAAGGAATTATTAACCCCGGAAAAGCGATCCGCCAATCGACTAATAACCCGGTTCCTAAATAGAGGCGTGCGGGAACTTGCCCAACGTTTCGCCCGGCCGGGAACTGATCCCAGGTGAGTGCCCTAACCGCTGAGCCACAGGACTCCGCATCCTTGGGAAGTGGATTGATTGGCAGCGATACAGCCTCGGGCTTGGCTTGGTGGCTGCTGGTGGGATCTCCATTAATTCTAACTACCACCGCCCACCCCCCCCCACCCCCTGCTTCGTTCCCTTCCCTCCGAACAGGAGCCGCTGACGCCGATGGCTCCCGGTGTGGCCAACCTATCACTGCGTTGGCTCTTCAGCTCCGCGGCTTGTGACGGCAATGAAATGACCCGGGGTTCGCGCTGGGATTAGTTGTCTCCATGGAAACTGCGGCTCGCTAGATTGCTAGCCGCCCTGATAACACACACACTTTCTCAAGCGACAGCGTGGGTCTCGCTGCCGTCCTGCTGTCCAGCTGCTGACTCCACTGTCCCGCTGACACAGCTGAGCTGACCTCTTCCACGCTCCACCTCCCCCCACCTCCCCCCACCTCCCCTCCCTCCTCTCTGAACCCCTCGTACCCTGACAGACACCTGCCACGCTAATGCCCCATCTTCACGGCACGAGTTGCCACACGCACGCCCACACGCCTACACACACAAGGATGCACGCGCGCGCGCACGCACGCACGCACGCACGCGGATGCACACACGCGCACACTCTCACGCGCATGCACGCACACAGACGCAACACCTGTGCGCACGCACGCACGCACTTGCGCGCACGGCCGATGCCTGACGGGGGAGAGGCGAGAAGCGACCTTCACAGTCACGTTGTGCGAGGGGGGGTGCGGGGGGCGGGGGGGGGGGAACCCGAGCTGTGATTGCCTCAGACTTACACCTTTATAAGTTCTCTCTCTCTCTCTCTCTCTCTCACTCTCTCACACACTGCCCTGAGCTTAATTACATTCCAGCATCTCGTGCTTCCCCCGAGACGCTGAAGCTATTTATAGTAGCAGACGCTTTCCTGGCTCAGCAACGCAACTAACACCTCACCTGCAGAGCTCGTCAGTGACCCACCGCCATCGCCGATTCTTTTTTTAACCGTCGCTGGTTTTTTTTTTATTGAGTCAAAAAAAAACTTTCCGATTGCAGAGAGGCCAGAGGCGGGTGGGCTACGGAGGCAAAGATCGGTCAAGATTCTCGTAGGTCCCGAACTGGACAAAGTCGCGGTGTGGGGGAAGAAGGGTGTGGGGGTGCGGGTCTTGGAGCCGCAACCATTCTGACCCGAGAGACGAGACCGCTACCAACCGAGCCAAGTTAGAATAAAATCGGCAGCGCTCGGAGGGTTAATGTTTCCCGGGGACTTGTCGTTCAGTGGCCGAGACACGTACGGTTCTTTATCTCGTTCGTCTCGCTCCGCCCAACGGCAGGGAGATGGAGGAAGGCGTGAGTTTGGCAGCGGTAGGAGTTTGGAAAGTCCCGCCCGGTCTCATCGAAGCCCGCAGACCCAGGGCGGTGGGTGGAGGGAAACGGTTTAGGAGGGGGCTGCGCGAACCACCTACCCATCGTTTGGACGTGTTACTAATCTCGCCACGGACGCCGGGGCGTAACGTGCGCGGTCTCCAGTCAGGAATCAAATACTCTCGTCGCTCCCGACGCCGAATAGGGTAACACGGCGTGCGGAAGCCCGAGGCCGGGTAAAACGGACACACCAGAGCTGTCCTGTGCCGGTCGCTGAGTCACATAATTAACGCCTGGCATCGGAATGCGAAAGGCAACTTGTCGCGGACGGCCACTGAAACCACTGAGACCTTTCGGACTCGAAAGGCGAGAGGGCTACGGGCTGAGCCCAGGCGGATACCCTGGCTATATAACCTGCTGTTAGAGTAAAATCTACAGCGCTCGGAGGGCTAATTTACGGCCAGGACTTGCTCTTCAGTGGCCGAGACGCGTATTGTTTTTCTTTTAAATCATGATCGGAGTACACCAGTCGTCTCGCTGAGGGGGAAACCTCAACGCATTCAGTAACGTGCTCGGTCTCCTTTAACAGACCTGAAGCCAGCAGTGTGCCCCATTCCCCCCACCACCACTCCCCGCCACCACTCCTCCCCTCAACCCACCACATGCTTTATTATCATTAGACACAAAACTCCAGCTCGTCTTAGCCAGGAAGCCCGTTTTGCTGTAACATTTAAGGTGGAAAACTCGTAACCCTGTGCCATTATAACACTGCAGGTACACCACTGTGTCATTGCGTATCATATCGTGTCCCATTACAATATTGTGCGTATACCATTGTATATATTGTGCGTGTACCATTGTAACACTGTGTTACAATGTATTGTGCGTATACCTTTATAACGTGTGCATGTGTGCGCGTGCGTGTGTGCGCCACCGATCCTAAGGTAAGCCGGGTCTCACCAGACCAGCCGTGTGAGAGCAGACGGGGTTTGAGCTGTAAAAATCGCCGCAAGATTTTCTGCGGGTTACAATTTCAGACCAGGTCAGACCAGTGCAAGGCTACGCTGGGGGCAGAGCAGCAGGGCGGAACTTGTAACACCGAGAACGAAGAGGGGAGAGCAATAGAGAGAGAAAGAGAGAGAGAGTGGCAATGGCTGGATAGGGGAGGGAGAGAGGGAAAGAGGGAGGGAGGCAAGCCACTCGTTGGATGGTCAGCCGGTCGGTCAGTCGTCAGACGGCTTGAGCAAGTGGCCGTTGAAGGTGATGTAGACGTCCAGCTCGTCGCTGTAGATGGCGTTCTCCCGGCCCTGCCGGTACAGCTGCACCCAGACCTGGTCGCCTTCGGCCAAGTCCAGCATCACGCTCTGGCTCTGCATGATGCTGCGCTCGCTGGACTGGGCGTAGAGGATGACCATCGGCCTGTCGTTCCTCATCAGGTGCAGGTACGTCTCCATGAAGTTCCAGGTGTGAACGTTCAGGTCGAAGTAGTAGACGCCGGGCACGTGGCAGTGGAAGGTTCCGGTGAACATGTCGAAGTGCCCGTACAGGTTGACAAACTCTGTGTCGAAGATGAGCTGAGTGGGGGTCTCTCCGCTGTGGACCCCTTTCCTCCGGCCCACCGAGAACGCCGCATACTGATGTTTACAGTTGTGTCCGGCCGCCCCTGCCTTCCCCTTGCTCCCCTTGGCTCCCTGGGGGCCAACGGACCCCCGGGGACCTTCCTTGCCCGTTCGACCCGGGATTCCCCCCTCGCCGTTCTCGCCCTTCGAACCTGCAGGCGGGCACACAGCACAGCACAGTGCAACAGACGATCGGACAACTCGAGGTCAACCAACAAAGCAAAGGAGAATAGGCTTGGCTCATGGGTTGTGGTTCGGTAAATCCTCTCTGTATCTGACACCACAACGGCTCTCAATGTGCTTCAGGAGTACTTGCTGTTGACTGAGTGGAGTGACCGAGCATTTTGTTGGCAACTCAGCACCTAACTTGCACAGCCCAATATCCCACAAACAGCCAACGCGTGGACAATTTATCCGGTTGGGCAGGACATTGGGGGGAGGGACCCCCTTTCTCTTATAGAATATTACCCCAACGCACTCAGGGGGGGTCCCCAAGCCTCGGCTCTTGCTAACCTGCGCCTAATACTCTCCAGGATTAGGTGACCAGGGAGAGAGCATTCCATTCCGACTATCTATCTCTGGGGTTTCCACGTGTAGTTGGGATACATTGGAATTCTCAGTCTGGTTTGGATGCTCTGAAGCAACGGTGATGGGTTTGATGAGTGGGGGGGGGGGGCGAGATGTGGGGAGTTAGAGAGTGGGGGTTAGAGAGTGGGGGGAGAGTAGGGTGTGTGTGGGGGGAGAGTAGGGTGTGTGTGGGGGGGAGAGTAGGGTGTGTGTGGGGGGGAGAGTAGGGTGTGTGTGGGGGGAGAGTAGGGTGTGTGTGGGGGGAGAGTAGGGTGTGTGTGGGGGGGAGAGTAGGGTGTGTGTGGGGGGGAGAGTAGGGTGTGTGTGGGGGGAGAGTAGGGTGTGTGTGGGGGGAGAGTAGGGTGTGTGTGGGGGGAGAGTAGGGTGTGTGGGGGGAGAGTAGGGTGTGGGGGGGGAGAGTAGGGTGTGGGGGGGAGAGTAGGGTGTGGGGGGGAGGGGGGGGGGGGAGAGTAGGGTGTGGGGGGGGAGAGTAGGGTGTGGGGGGGGGAGTAGGGTGGGGGGGAGAGTAGGGTGGGGGGGAGAGTAGGGTGGGGGGGGAGAGTAGGGTGGGGGGGGAGAGTAGGGTGTGGGGGGGGAGAATAGGGTGTGGGGGGAGAGTAGGGTGGGGGGGGGAGAGTAGGGTGGGGGGGGGAGTAGGGTGGGGGGGGAGAGTAGGGTGTGGGGGGGGAGAATAGGGTGGGGGGGGGAGAGTAGGGTGGGGGGGAGAGTAGGGTGTGGGGGGGGGAGAATAGGGTGTGGGGGGAGAGTAGGGTGTGGGGGGGAGAGTAGGGTGTGGGGGGAGAGTAGGGTGTGGGCGGGAGAGTAGGGTGTGGGGGGGGAGAGTAGGGTGTGGGGGGGAGAGTAGGGTGGGGGGGGGAGAGTAGGGTGGGGGGGGGAGAGTAGGGTGGGGGGGGGGAGAGTAGGGTGGGGGGGGGGAGAGTAGGGTGGGGGTTAGTTTCCCAGTGGAGTGCACGGATTTGGGGAATGGAACATTAAAAGCCAAATAACTAGAGAGGATTTGCTGTTCGTCTCGTGATGAGCGCCCAAACACTGTGCTCAGATCGGGCGGAAAGCGATGAAGCCTCTTTGTCTGACGCATTTAACACCCACCCACGGCATCTCAAAGGGAAGGAATTACTGTCAAATGTTGTCTTCCCAGCACCACAGTACGTTCCAGACACAGCCATAAAGTCAATTTATCTGCAGGATAGCTGCCCGAGAAAGCAAATACAAAAAAAAAATCCCCTTTTCTTTTCAACTAGTGATCTCCTAACAGCCATTTGAACAGAGAGACAGGAGCTTATTATCCAAAGGGTGGTATTCAACCCCTTCCACCTACCCACCCACCCACCCACCCACCCACGGCGCTCTGTCAGTCAGTCCGTCAGTCAGTCAGTCTGAATTGTGAGCTGAAAGTCCCAATCCCAGCCTGGAAGCCCTCAACCTTCTGACCCGGAGGCGAGGGAGTGAGCCTGACCAGTTGTCGGCAAAGCAAAACAGAACGAGAGTTCAACGCTCGTTTCAGCCATGTTTTCTATTCATCTTCCCCACCCCCCGCCCTCCTCCAGCAGCGAGAGATGAACGCAGTCATTTTTGAAAGAGTTTTGTTCTGCGGACAGTCGGTTGGTCGGTCGGACACCAGTGCGTTATACCTTTCCTGCGTCGCCACACGCACTTGAAGCAGTGGGAGGTGGGCGGACCTGCATGGAGCACCAGGGCTCCTTGTGATTATAGAGTAACCGCACTCATCAACGTTCACATTCTCGGTCTCAGACAGCGACCTTCAACCCATTGTTCCTTGCCCATTTCTCCCTGACGTCTTTCATCTCCTCCTCAAAGCCCTTTGAGGCTGTCTCTCTCTCTCTCCCTCTCATGCCAAAAAAAAAAACAATTTCAGGCAAAAAACAGCGCTTAAGCAGAACCCCCACTCATTTCTGTATGTCTGGGGTCGAAGATACAATACCCCAAAATACTCCTTTACATTCACACAGCGGTGAAGATGGGGAAAAGGGGGAGGATGCCGATTTCCAGGAACATCTTCGAGTGTCTCCAATCCTTCGGCAGATTTCCTCCCCCTGCACGACAGCCCCTCGCACCCTCCTTGTCTGTTCCTTGGATTGGAAATGATTCAAACAAGTTGTTACGCGAGAGCCTGGCATTCATTAAAACAAGCTGTTTGCCGCTCAGGGAGTGTCTGTGTTAACGACCCCTGGTTATTGCGGATATTTCAGGGCTGATCGGGCCCTCATGGACTAAGATAACACTCCAATACATTGCTGGGGGGAGAGGGTGGGAGAGCACTGTGTTATCTGAGGCGCTGTCCTTTGGATGAGATGTTAAACCAAGGTCCTGTCTGCCTGTCAGGAGGACCTTAGAGAACGCATGGCTCTACTCATAAAGTGAAAGGAGTTTCTCTCTCCTGATGTCCTGGCTGACAATACCGCCCCCCCCAACCCCCCAAATAAAATTGATCAGTTACTTCATGGCTGTTTGCGGGACGTCGCTGTGCGCAAATTGGCTGCCGCGTTCGCCTATGGAATACACAGTCACTGCACTTTACAGTATATCCTGTGGAGCGCTTTGAGACATTGTAGATAAAACGGAGGGGGAATTACTCCCCCCCCCCCCATCAAAAACAAAACCAACAATAGTCAGTGACGGAGAGGGAAGCCGAGAATTCGCCGCGAGTGAGTGAGTTCAAATGGGTCAGAGGGAAAGAAACATCACAGGAAAGGTGAGGGCTGGGCAGCCAGTGTATGAACACCAGCGGGTGGTACCGTGCTCAATACTACAGACGTCAGAGAGCTGGCGCTGGCTCAAACAGTAACCTGCAGGCGTCTCCGTGGCCCGAATAGAATCATTCGTGAAAATGGGTCACTCACGGGGCAGGTGAAAGGAGCTCTACACAAATGTGAGTTGTTGTTGTTGTTGCAGTTAAGGTTACTGAAGCCCACATTGATATATGCCAACACTTCCAGGGGAGGAGAGCAGTAAACCAGATTTATACATCAAAGCACAGCTCCCCTGTCGAATTTGTTCAGCTCGTTGATTGGAAGCACAGCTAAAGAATGTGTCTGAGAGTATTTGCCTTGTGTTGGTGCCAGTAACAGACTGCTTTGTGGGACATTGTTGCAGGCAAAACTGGCTGTCGCGTTCATCTACAAAATACACTTTACAGTAAAATCCCGCGAAGTGATTTGACTCGCCTCGACTTAGGAAGTTGCTCTATCAAATGCAAAGTTCACGGTTACCTTTTGCATTCAAACAGATGAATGTTGTCGTTTTTGTTGTTGTTGTTGTTGTTGTTAGCTATGCTACAGTGAAGTCCTGTAGCTTAGTGGTTCTCGCACTCACCTCACAAGTGAGAGGACCTGGGTTCAATTCACAGGCAGGGCGAAACCTCAGGCAAGTGTCCTTACTCTACGCGCCTGTTTACCTACCATTAAGTAGGAACCCGGATGTTAGTCGACTGGTGGATCGCTTTTCCAGAGGTAATAAACCCTTAACAAAATATATATATAATAAAATTTGGTCACTCAATCCATGACTGTTTATGGGACATGCTGTGCGCAATTGGCTGCTACGTTTTGCCCACAAAATATACAGTCAATTCACTTTACATTGTATCCCGCGAAGCGCTTTGAGACGTTTCAACGATGTGATAAAGGTGCTGTATCAAATGCAAGGATTATTATTATTATTATTATCTTTAAAATCCACAGGCCTCAGTTTGAGTGACTAACCCAAAGGACAGTGACTCCAACAATCTATAGGGAGCATCAGCCTGGACTGTGAATTCAAAGTCACGACGTGCAGGTTTGAACTCACAAGGTTCTGCTGCAAACCGTGCATTCAACACACGAGTAAACAAATGACATAAGAATCTTGTTAACATTCACGTCAGGGCTGGGAGGGAATCACAGCGTTCGGGAGCCCACCTAGAAACAGTAGATGCAGATGCTGAATAAACTCTCATTTCTTTAATCTCAGCACACTGTAATTTCAGCGAGGATATAATGTGTTTGTGAATTCATCCGTTCGAATGCAGAACCTTTTCAATCTCCCTGCTCTCAATCTGTCGCTCTCTCTCTATCTTTCTCTCGCTCTTACTCATTCATGACAGCATAAAGAGTTTCTTCCCCGAATAAGAATTGTGAATTTCACTGATAACACTGCCTGGTTGACGTATAAATGCATTATCCCAACCGTGTGCACTCTTTAACACTCAGTATCATCAACACATATTATTACCATTCCCAACCCAATGACAACATGACACTCAGTCTAATGGAATCTAATCACTGTTACTTAGGGGATGTGTTTGCTTTTGACAACTTTGAGGTCGTAATGTCACCACAGGCATCATTCCCTGTGTGCGAGTGATGTCCAATAATACCTCAGGATCTGGACGTTGGCCTTTATTTTTACTTAAAAAGATATTAAAACAATAATAATGATCCTTGCAGTTGATACAGCGCCTTATCATGTCCTCGGGCGTCTTAAAGTACTTCACAGAATTTGATTGCAAAGTGTTTTTGTAGGGGAACCCAGCAGGCAATTTGTGCCCAATGAAGTATCTGCAAACAGCCATGAAGTGAATGATCCGAGTTTGTTTTGGAAATTGTTTGCCAGGAAACCGTAAGAGAGAGACCATCTCTTTTTCCAACGGGGAGCTTTAAGTCTTCCCCGGATCATGGAACTACTGCAAAGTGAAACTTTCTCTGCTCTGCAAATAGACCTTGCCAGAGGCTTCCAGACAGCCTCCTTGAACAGCCATCGCTTTCAATTAGTCCTATAGTGTACTCGCCTCGCAAACGAGAGGACCCGGGTTGAATTCAGACGAAACCTTAGGCAAGTTTCCTTACTCCACACTCCCCTGGTTACCCAACAGTAAGCAGGAACCTGGTTGTTAGTCGATTGACAAATCGCTTTCCAGGGGTAATAATCCCCACTTGACAGTATATTCTGTGAAGCGCTTTGAGGCGTCTTAACGCCATCATAAGGCGCTGTATCAAAAGCAAGGACTATTATTATTAATTATCATTATTATCGATCATGACCCCAGCAACCTCCCCACCCCGCAGAGCTGGTCCGTGTAAACTAACTGTGGAGGGAGCCTGCGATGTGAATTATCAACTCGATGCTGCGTGTGAAAAAAAAACCTGTAGTAATTCACTCGCTGACTATTCTAGCGGTCTTGTAAATATTTTAAGCACTTTTAAATGGAACATTATTCCTCAGAGACTTTAGTACCAGGTTCATTAAACTTGAGGAGCCTAATGGAGCAGTTTAGCATAGGAATCGATCTCAAGAGAGGGACCAGGAGATGGAAAGGCTCCTTCGACCCATTTAGTATTAGTTTGGCTCGGTTGGCTTGCGCTCTCACCTCCGAGTCAGAAAGTTGTGTGTTCCACCCCCACGTCGGGGTTTTTAAACCTACATAGCTAATTCTCCAACACAGTGTGTGTGGTATGTGTGGGTGTGTGGCGCGGGTGTGGGTGTGTGTGTGTGTGTGTGTGTGTGTGTGTGTGTGGGGGAGGGGTGGGGGGGGATGCTGTCTTTCGAATGAGATGTCAAGCCGTTTTTGCCCTATTCATGTTAGTATTAAAGATCCCTCACCTCTCCTTCCTGCGCTCCGGGACACTGCCCTGTGTGAAGGGCACTATATAACTGCAAGTTGTTGTTGTTGCTAGCTCCCTGTTGCCCGGGCAAAGAAATACTTTCTGGTGCCCATTCCTGAGCCTAAGAATAGGGCACGATTGCAGGCTAACCAGAGACAAGTGAACGTCAACCGTGAACGTCCTGGGACTTCATGTGAACTGATGCTCTGAGACAGCTTTACCCAACAGAAACTTAATAACAATCCTTGCATTTGATACAGCGCCTTATCGCGTCGTTGAGACGTCTCAAAGCGCTTCACAGGATATACTGTAAAGTGAATTGACTGTATTTTGTGGGCGAAACGCGGCAGCCAATTGCGCACAGCAGCGTCCCCACAAACAGTCGTGGATTGAAGTGACCGATTTTTTTTTTTGAGGGATTATTACCCTCGGAAAACGATCCGCCAATCGACTAACAACCGGGTTCCTACTCACTACTGGGTAAACAGAGGCGTGTGGAGTGAGCAAACATTCCCGCCTGTGAATCGAGCCTGAGTCCTCTCGCTTGCGAGGCGAGCGCGGTAACCACTACGCTACAAGACTCTGTACATGTGGGGAGAGAGAGAGAGAGAGATCTCCGAGCTCTTACCTTTCAGGATGGTGATGTCTATGTTGGGTTTAATCTGCGGCAAGGAGTATGTTGGGTGGTCGCTGGCCATGCGGTGGCTGGGTGGGATACTGTACAGAGATCCCAGTTTCTCCGAAGGGCCACAGCAACGGACACACAACGGTCCCATTTTAAAGGGAATTCTTTTGGATGAGCAAACTGCGTCCAGCAAGGAGAGCAACAGGAGCAGCGCTGGCGAACTCATGATCAGACCTGTAAATGATAGTAATAATAATAATTATTATTGTCTAATCGCTGCTCGTAGCTTCAATCCCTCAAATCAGCCTCGGAAGTTGGCTCGTTCATGAAGACCACGGGAATCCGGCTCGTAAGTTAAGACTGAACTAAAACTTCAATTAATTTAGTATTATTTACGATCGTAAATTATAATAATAATAATCCTTGCATTTGATATAATCCCCTCCTCGCCGGTCTCCCATCCACTACCATCCATAAAATCCAACTCATTCAGAACTCTGCTGCCCGCATTCTCACCCGCACGAAACTCTGCTCCCCAATCACCCCAGTCCTTGCCAGACTGCACTGGCTGCCTGTCCCAGAGAGGGTCGATTTCAGGATCCTCACCCTCGTGTTCAAGTCCCTGCACTCCTCTGCACCCCCCGACCTCTCTGACCTCCTCTCTCCTCAGCACAGTACACGTTGCCTTCATTTTGCCTCCGGGTCTGGCCTCCTCCTCGTCCCCCGAGTCCTCCGCTCCACCCTCGGCGGCCGTGCCTTCAGCCACTATGCCTCGAGGCTCTGGAACTGCCTCCCTCACTCCCTTCGTCTCGCTCCCTCCCTTCCCATTTTCAGGTCTCTGCTGAAGACCTTTCTTTTCGACTGCGCCTTTGGTCACCATCCCCCTCCCGTCCCCCTGGCTCGGTCCCGGGATCCTAAACTGTAAAGCACTCTGAGACACTGTCCGGTGTGGAGGGCGCTATAAAAATCCAAATTGTTGTTGTTGATATAGTGCTTTGAGACGTTATTCAGACTCTTCACAGGATATATATGGTAAAGTGGAGTGACTGTGTATTTTGTGGGCGAAACGTGGCAGCCAATTGCGCACAGCAGCGTCCCACAAACAGCCATGGAGTGAACAACCAATTTTATTTGGGGGAATTGTCGGCCAGGACACTGGGAGAGAGAAACTCCCTTTTCTTTGCAAATTGTGCCGTGGGATCTTAAACTTCTACCTGAACGGGCAAACGGGAACCTCATTTTAAATTCTCATCCGAAGGACAGCATCTCAGACATCCCGACAGCATTGCCCTGGAGCGTCAGCTTTGAGTGTGAGCTCAAAGTCCTGATGTGATGAAAGGAACAAATGGAAACGTTGGCGGGCGCGCGGGGAGAGGCGGGCTGTCTGTAATATCTTTCTGACTTCTGTGATCACAAGAAGAGCATTTCCTCTTGGCCTCGGGGGGTCCCACTGTGCACACAGTGAGATGCGAAGCACTCCCGGGCTCCTGCTCGCATCTCTGTGAAAGTCAAATAAAAACACCGAGCCTGAGACTAGTCAACTGTGGAGAGATTTTCCTACATCAAAAAACAAGCGAGCAATCATAATACAACCCTTTAGGAACCATCAGTGATTCGCAATAAGTACACAATCTGATACTCCCTCCAGCAACCCCCCCCCCCCCCCGACCCATCCCTGAAGTAGGCTTTCAAAATGGTATTTTATTCAAATCTGCTTTATGTCTCTTTATTTTTGATTGCCAGCAGTTTGCTAAACATCCTTCAGTTCTTCTCTAGGTCTCACTTGCTCACTCTTATTTCTATTAGGTTTCATCTATCTATCTCTGTCTCTCCCTCTCTCCTTTTTTTTCTCTGCTAAACTGACCCAGTCTGTTTCAACAGGCTGTCGTATTATTGATCTGTCTGCGCTCGATCTCTGCCCTTCCCCAGTCTAAACTCTCTTGGCCAGCATCAATCTGCAATGGATTTTTTTCTCTCTCTCCTATTTCAGCAGCAACTTTTCACTCAACAGCATCCCGAGATGCAGACAACCCTCCAAATAGCGACCTTTATAAACTTCTCAACCCTCCAATTCATCATAGACGCAAAGAGATGTTGCTCACAACTCTACTAAACTTCTCTTCAAATAAGCCATGAGCACCACATCTATTTAACCCCCTCCCCAAAGTCTTGGTTGAAAGTTTCTTCAGATACAGTATATAGAGCACATTATATCAGCACTACACCCCATATGACTAATAATAATCCTTGCGTTTGATATAGCGAAACATCTCAAAGCACTTCACAGAATATACTGTATATTTTCTGGGCAAAACTCTACAGTGCAGTTTGTAGTAATACAGTTTGTAACATTGCACCATAGTCAGACTGTAACACAGTCAGACTGTAATGCTGTAATATTACAAAATGGCAACACTGCAATGCTGTGCATGATGCAATGATTTGCACTTGTATTGGAATTTCAGCAGCATGCGATCTCTCCGTCAGCCCCATTCTATCCATAAAAAGTGACGCATAATAATCACATCTGACAGTAATTAAAAATCATATAAATGAGCGCCACCAAAGTCCAGCAGATGAATAATTTATTGACTCGGTAACGTCCACAGTTATTCACTTTACAAGGGAGAAAGAGACATACTTTACCAGACAAACTGCAAAATTAATGTTTTCAATAATAAAGCCACAGCACTGGTTAATAACTTCAACCTTCCCTTTGGAATGAAGCCAGTGACATTTAATAATACTTTTCGAATAACATTATTCATTATAACATTATACGCCCCCAAAATTGAGTATATATATTTCACTTTCCAACATCAAATTGGAATTTAATGCGGAGAAATTCCACCCAGGTCTACGATTTCACTCTATTTATGAAGCATTTTAGTGTCCCGAATTCTTAAATAGAGCTTTCATTTTCAAGCCGGTTTTCTGTACGTTTATTTGTGGAGTCCGCAGGAAACTGCCTTCTAAGTTAAGACTGAATTCAACAATGTATTGAATTCAACAAACCTGGACACTTGAAAATCCCGCATAAATGGAGCAAATCTAGACTCGGGTGGAATTCCTCCCCCATTGCAGGTTAACATAACTTTATATTTGAACAACATTTATTGTCAGTTACTATCAGCAGTCAGTCGCTTAATTCCAGTCATCATTAGACCCTGCCAGACCTTCCACTTTGAAATAAGGTTGAGACGATGATAATAATAATCCTTGCATTTGATATAGCGCTTTTCACGTCTTCTCGACGTCCCAAAGCGCTTCACAGAACATACTGTAAAGTGAATTGACTGTATATTTGTGGGCGAGACACGGCAGCAAATTGCGGACAGCAGTGTCCCACAAACAGTCGTAGATTGAAAATGACCAATTTATTATTGTTTTTGGTTTTGGAGGGATTATTATTAGGCTCTGTGTGGAGTAAGGAAACTTGCCCAAGGTTTCGCCCTCTGCCTGGAATTGAACTCAGGTCTCTCGCTTGCAAAGCGAGTGCTCTAACCACTGAGCTACAGGACTCCACAATTGAGATATTGAGATATTGAGATTCGGAGTTTGAATAAGATGGTGTAATTGAATAGCCGAGGTGCAGGAGGTGCCAGGTTACTTGGGGCTTCTGGCGGTTGTGTTCTTTGTGAATGGTTCATCAAAGCAACTCAACACTACCTTCAGTTCTTTGAGCTCACAGTCTAGGCTGACCCTCCAATATATAGTGCTAGTGCTTCAGATGAGACTTTAACCCAAAGTCCCGTCTGGCTGTTTAGGTGGATGTTAAAGATCCCAGTGCCTTGGGACGTCCTCCTGACGTGAAAGGCGGTTTACAAATGTCATTTTGTAATTCTGCATTGTATGTTCACTGTTTGGAACAAGTAGGGATTTCTTCCTGGTCTCTTGGCTGACAATCCCACCAGATAAAATTGGTCATTCGCTTCTCATCGCAGTTTGTGGGCCTCTGCTGCGTACAAATTGGCTGCCGCATTCGGCTGCAAAATACACAGTTACTCCACTTTATGGTAAATCCTGCGGAGTGCTTTGAAACATTTCGGGGATGTGATAAGGGGCTGTATCAAATGCAAGGATTATTACAGCTCTGCATTGTGTTCATGATCAACCCTCACATCAGTTCCCAATCATGTCTAGAAAAACAGGACAAGTTTCTCCAAAGCCTCTCCAAAATCAACAACAACAACAACAAGATTCCATTTATAAAGCGCCTTTCACGTCAGGAGGACGTCCCAGGGTTAGGTGGACCACGCAGGAAAAAAAGCACGAGGAGCTCGTACGTTGCAGGTTGCGTTGACCAACAATGTACATCAAGGACCAGCCCATCCATTCACACAGTCACTTAAAAGCCTGCTTACCTGCAGTCGTTTTGGTGAATAGAATCTCGGTCCGGTATTATAGACGAGTTGCCTTGTACACAGTGAGCACCTCCGCCATACACTGCCCACCAGGCATTAGAGAGAGGCTCGGGAACCACAATTCACTTCTGTGGAAGTTAGCGTCAACCCGTGAGTCTCTTCTCTGAATCGGAGCTGCTAGTTTTGGCTCAGAGCAACTTTGCTGCCTTTAGATTTCGTTGTAGACGCACTGTTCTGCAGTGCTCTCACAGCTCCTCCATAACCAGGCATTGTTCAAGATCCAACAGGGAAATCAAAACAGACTGGAATAAAAAATCAGCCCTTGGGCCAAACAAGAGAAGAATGTGGTTAAAAAAAAACAGCTGGCAGTGATTTTAGGGTTGGAAATAGCAACAGCTGGTTGGATTAAAGGGGAAAGGGAAAGAGCAGGGAAATGGGATTGGAGCAATGAGCTCCAGTGGGGGAAACTGACACCACTATGGACTGGATGGGAATAGAGCAGTGGAATGAGATTAAGAGAGCTTCGGTGGGCAGCCAGCACCAACACGGGAACTATAACAACCAAGTTGCATTAGTATGGAGCCTTTCAAGCAGAGAGGACATCTCCAAGTGACTTGTGAGGCCAATAAGGAGGGGCGAGGTGGCCAAAAGATGTCAAGGCTGATATTGAAGATGGGGAGAAGGGGACAAAGCAGAGAGGTTCCAGAGAGTAGGTGCAGAATGGCTGAAGCTCATCCACTGACAGTGGGGTGGAATAGGACCGCTGGGAGGAGGGACGTAAATCGCGTTGGTGTTTGCTGAGTGGCGAGGGCATTATGCTCACAGGAGGTTGCAGAGGTAAGCTGAGAAAAGAGAAACTCCCTTCTCTTTTCAAGCAAACAAAGAAATGAGCAAAATTATATTTGCATAGTCTGGAGGACGTCCCAAGGCCCTGGACAATTAGTGTTTCCGGGGCGGGGGGTGTGTCCCGAGCTGGGGGTCAGGATCGGGGAGGATGGAGGGCATGGGGGAAGGAGGGTGATTAAAGGCACGGTCAAAGAGTAGGGTCTTGAGACAGGTCTTGAAGGAGGCAAGGGAGGGCGCAAGACAGAGGGACTGTGGGATGGGTTAGCGACAACGCAGTGCTCTATCCACCACTGCAGTGGAGCATCAGCCTGGACTATATGAGTTCAAAGCACTAGTGTTGGATGGTTTATACCCACAACCTTTTGACTCAAGAGGCGAGAGCGTTGCCAACTGAGCCAAGACAACATACAAATAAAAGAACAGCGAAAAGATTAGGCAGGACATTGACAGGTGGGCAAAATATATTATTGCTTTAATAACAATGCTGAGCGATGAATTAGAACAAGTAAAATATTAGCAAGTGAATTGGCGAGTGAGTAATGGACCATCTGGGGCAAGGTTGATTTATTTGGAGACAGTTTATTCTGACAAGCCCCTTGGAGATGAATGAAATTTAGCAGGTCGTTCTTACTCTTTTCTATTAATTCTGCAATGCAGGTTCCACACATATTAGATTTTGAGAGAGAAAAAAGATATATATGGATACGTTCACCCCAAAAAATGGAAAGAAAATTCAGCATCCTTTCAAACTCTCAGGTCTCCTACCCTGTTGGGTGCCTGCCGATTATTCTGGTGGGACCAATCACTCAACGATCCTCTGAGACTGGGACAATCTAAGTATGTGCTTCTAAAACGGCATTAATAATAATAATAATAATCCTTGCTTTTGATATCGTGCCATTTCATGTCATCGAGATGTCTCAAAGTCCTTCACACACACATATTATATCACAGGATATACAGTACTGTAAAATGATTCTGCTATCTTGCTGTTGAAAATCGAAGTTGGTCCATTTCATTGTGTTTCTTAACGGTTTTCCTTGTTGAGCAATCTCGGTCATGTAAATAGGGGATTCTTTCCAGTATTCGGAAGAGGAAATGAAATACTTGCTACTGTCTGTGCTAAACATGGACGAAATACTTCATGGCATGTGTCCTAATTTAAAGAAATACTTCCTGGTGCCTGTGATAAATGTAGAGAAATACTTCCAGGTTTCCGTACTAAATGTAAAAATGTACCTTTTGGTTTGCATGCTAACTTAAAGGTGTCCATTCTAAACATAAATACTTGTCTCATCTGAGTGGAATACTTCCTGGTTTCTGTTTTAAACTTAAAGAAATACTTCCTGGTCTCCATGCTACACATGTCCTTCACAGGCTAAAAGTGTGTGCATGCTTCAAGCTCAAACCGAGTGGGTGAAAGCTCAAATCCACGGAGAGTTGCCCAGAAATAGCGGCACACTTAAGATGAGCAAAATGATCTTTTAATCTTAAGAACATAAGAGAGTGCGAAACAAGGAAAAGTAGTGTAGCTGCATCAAGCCATGAGAAATTCTCCGGGGCTCACTTATTCTGGGAAAAACTTGTAAAACCTATACCCCTGGAAGAACCACCGAAAAACTTCCAGACTTGTTTCCCTACAAAACTCGCTTCACATCGGTGCTCTGTTCAGGATGATGTTCCAAGGTTCATGCAAATAAACAACTGTATATATCAGCATCCGATCACCTTCTGTCTGTGCCGAATGGCCTTGCTTCTCTGGCCAGCTAACGACTGAGCTCCACTTGAAAAGCTTTTAATTGATATAAACTTAAACTGGTAGTCTATTACATATTATTGAATACTGTGCGTGTGTGTTTGGTGGAGGGGTGAACGGAAAGGGGGGAATATCCTTCCAAATTCAGGTCAAACTTTGAACGCTGGTTCCTGTGGATCCATGAAGAAGAAGAAAAATTCTTGCATTTGATATAGCACCATATCACGTCGTTAAAACATCTTGAAGCTCCTTTGCAGGATATTTACTGTGAGACACAGTGTCTGTTTTGCCAGCGAATGTCACTTCAGCGCAAAGTCAACTCCTTTATGAGAAACAGGAGAGAAAATGAGAGCATAAAAGACCAAAAATTTTTTTTATATAACAGCAGTAATATTTCCATACAGGAAAGGGCATCATTTTATAATACTGGTCGCAAATCGGTTGCTGTGTTCACCCACAAAATATTTGTTCGTCTACAAAACACAGCCACTTTATACTAAATCTTGTGAAGTGCCTTGAGATGTCTCGATGATGTGATAAACCACTGGATCAAATGTAAAGATTATTATTATTATAATATTATTTTTTGACAGGTCAAGTATTGGGGCACTGATCCGTTTGGTTAATATCTTCCGATGAGGCTGACAGCTGTTTCATGTGTTTATTACACGAAAGGGGGAAGTGAAACCAGGACGGTGTGTAATATGAGCTGTGTGGATTATCATGACTTTGACTCAATGACCTGAAACAGATACTGAACTGATCAACCCCGATGGAGCCCAACAACAATGCAGGCCTCGCGTCATGATCGTTCGTGGAACTTTGCATGTTTTACACTAAACGGTAGGAGCTGGGGTGTCCATCTGCTGATCTCTGGTTTGGTGGAGGAAAAAATAAAGACTTTGCAGATTTCGCTCTGTTCCCAGCGCTAAATGGGATGTGAAATCAAAGTCAGAACAAGAGGAGACATGTGCAGGGGCTGAGGACAGAAACCAGGAAGTATTTTTTTTAAGCTCTGGACAGACACCAGGAAGTATTTGCTTAAGATCAGGGCAGACGCCAGGAAGTACTTCTTCAAGCGTAGGACAGAAACTAGGAAGCATTTCCTTAAGATTCGGGCTGACACCAGGAAATTGCTGCTGTTGTTGCAGGTCTAAGCGACCTTAAAATAATAATTTTAAAAAATTGACAAGCGTTGCAAAACACTTCACAAGAGATTCTTTTTCTGGGGTGGAGGGGACCAGACAATTTGCTGCAGCTACAAAGCCAATGACCAATTCACGTGGATCAGATTGTCGGACAGGAGAAAACCCTCTTCTCCTTTCCTTTAGCGCCGCGAGATCATTAACATCTACCTGAACACGTACAGATAGGGGATATCTCAAGGACGACATCATCCGATAAAGTAGCGCTCCTCCCTCACTCCCTCCACCACCCCGCGCACCTGCCCCCAACACTGTCCTCAAGAGCTCTGGGAAGCTACCCTGAACGAGGGGCGCGATCTAAATGCAAGTTGTTGTCGAAGCTTGAGTCTAGACGGGGAGTTTAAAGCCCACGTGCATTCCGTGCGTGAGTTCATCAAGTTACAGATGAAAAGCATATGGAATCTCATTAGCTCAAGCCCTGGCCTGTGACCAGGTTGGGGTTTTCCACAACAGGATCATCACTTGCAAAGGAGGCAATAGCACGGCTGACAGCTATTTGGCAGATCCATTCTCTTAATAACATGTCTTGTAAACTGGCCAGCCTGTGGGAGCACTTCGACCGAATATTTAACACATGTTTAATATTTTTTTCACAGCCGAAGACCATCTGCTTGGTTTGCTGTACGTTAAAAAGTAATTCTCACATTTGATAGATAGGAACTGGAGAAGGCCATTCAGCCCCTTCAGCCCGTCCCGCAATTCTATTAGATCATGGCTGATCTGTACCTCAACCTGCATTTATATGGCGTCCTTCATGCTAACCCACTACCTCGACTCCAAATATATATATGTGTACATCGCCCACACATAGACAGTCAATTCACTTTACGGTATATTCTGTGAAGTGCTTTGAGACATCTCAACGACGTGATAAGGTGCTATATCAAATGCAAGGATTATTATTATTATATTATATATATATACAATAAAAAACAATAATAAATTGGTCACTTCAATCCATGACTGTTTGTGGGACGCTGCTGTGCGTAATTGGCTGTCGCATTTCGCTCACAAATATACAGTCACTTCACAGTCTATTCTGTGAAGCGCTTTGAGACGTCTAGAAGACGTGAAAAGCGCTATATCAAATGCAAGGACTGTTATTATTATTATATCTATATATATCTATATGGTGCCGAGAATTCGCCCCAGCCTTAGCCTCTTAAAATTTGAGATGGTACAGACTTGTGGAAAATCCTCAAACTCGGTTTTATTGACGGAAACCGCTTTTCGGTTTCAAGAGCTGAGTGGGGGAAAAAAAGCGCCTTCCAAATTACGACTGGATTTTACAAAAAGACTGCAATTCTGCGGCATCTTAAATTTATAATAATAATAATAATCTTTGCATTTAATATAATGCCCAGTACAGCAGAGCCACAGTCCCTCGTGCCCTCCTTTCCACCCTAAGTGGTCGCGCTTTCAGCTACTTCCCCCCCGAAATTCTGGAATGCTCTTCCTCTATCCCTTTCCCCCTCACCCCCTCCTTCCCCCTCGCCCCCTCCTTCCCCATCTTCAGGTCCTGCTTGAAGACCTTCCTCTTAGACCGTGTCTAGTCACAACCCCCTCTGTCTTACTTCGCCACTGTTGGGCGCTCTGGGACGCTACGCTGCATGAGGTATAGATGCAAGTGGTTGCTGTTGTTGCTTATCAAGTTGTCCAGACGTCTCAAGGTTTTACTGTCAAGTGGAATTACTGAACCACAACTTTCATCTGGTGTCTATCCTTCTATCTGATTGAAATATACATCTCTGGGAGTTAATGAATGGGAAAGAAAATGAAGAGGAAGCTAAATAACGATCAACTTGACTTTGTTACAGCCATCGTGTCTCTTCTATGCAGGCAGAGGAGCGTGGCGCTGGTCGAAACTTAGAGGTCAGGGTTTTAATGGTCAAATCGACACCCTTTCAAGGGGAAGCTGAGTTATTAGTAAGGCCTGGATGTACGCAGCCTCTTAAGATCGGCAGATAAGCAGCAAACATCATGAACCTGGCTCACCCGAGTGAGCTTTGAGTCGGGAATTCTCTTGGAGATCAGCGCCAGATTAAAGACCGCTCTGCTAGATTGAAGACTTTTAATTAAACCAGCTTTAAATTTGCAGGAGAGTGCGCGTGTGTGTGAGGTTGGGGGGCAGGGCGGGGGACAGTGGCGGGGAAGGAAACGGCGAGAAGGTGCCATGATACCGGGAGAAACTCCCGTCCCTTTTCGAATGGGATCTTTAATGTCCACCTGAACAGGCAGACAGGACCTCGGTTTAACATCTCATCCAAAGGACGGCACCTCCATCAATGCAGTCCCCACCCCCCCCCCCCCCCCCACCACAGCGCTGTGCTAGAGTGCCAGTTTAGACTGTGTGAGTCCAAGTCCCAACACGGGGCTTGAATCCACAACCTTCTGACTCGGAAGGCGAGAGTGCTGCCGACTGCACTGGATTTACATTCAATGTTCCATTTTTTTCCTCCCTCGAACAGCATCAACCTGGTGCTGTTCGCAACTCAGCCACACTCCGCTCTGACAGCTTTTACCTTTCAATTAAGAGATAGATTGACGCCAAATTAATTCAATTGTGTTTTTTTTAGCTCCGAATGCCATTTTTCCTTTTATTTACATGAACGATAGTTTGGGGATTTCGGCTGCCGCAGTTTTTTTTGTGTGGTCCCCTTTGAACGATATTAAATGAATGAACATTTAATCTCTGCCAGCGTCCTAGAATGCTGCTGTCAAACTCGAATGCTCTGTCTCGAATTAATACCCGTGTGTTGTTACTCACATCAACATTAGCGTCATTATCTGATTGGAGGCTCAGAGGCTGTCAATCGGAGACATACGTGTTCGCTGGGTGTACCAAACACGAGGATTATAAAAAGCATTTAAAATAATAATCTAAAAATAATAATTCGATAACAGCGCCTTTCATGATCATTATAATAATAATTCTTGCATTTAATGCTGGACCTTATCACGTCGCCGACATGTCTCAAAGCGCTTCACAGAATATACTGTAAAGTGAATTTTGTGGGCGAAACTCGGCAGCCCATTGCGCACAGCAACATCCCACAAACAGTCGTGGATTCGGTGACCACATTTTCTTTGAGGGAATATTATAATAATAATCCTTGCATTTGATATAGCGCTTTTCACGTCGGGAGGACGTCCCAAAGCGCTTCACAGAACATACTGTAAAGTGAATTGACTGTATATTTGTGGGCAAACGCGGCAGCCAATTGCACACAGCAATGTCCCACAAACAGTCGTGGATTCAGTGACCACATTTTCTTTGAGGCAATATTATCCACTGGAATGTGAACTGCTGATTGACTAACAACCGGGTTCCTACTTACCGCGAGGTAAACAGAGGCGTGTGGAATAAGGAAACTTACCTAAGGTTTTGCCCTGGCTCTGAATCGAACCTGCTCTCGCTTGCGAGGCAAGCACTCTAACCACTACGCTATGGGACTTCATGTCAGGACGTCTCAACGAGTGTTGGGCACCGGTTGATGAGATCCAAGGCTTGGGTGGGGTTGGGGGGGGTGAGAAGGACCATATAGAGTGTGCGTTGGACAGGGGAGTGCGGGGGTAACCGCTGGAGTTTCTGACGAAGAAAGAAATCACCAGTGTTCAACCGGTAATCGTGTACTTACAGTGGTGCGTTCGACTGAAAAGAAAATCAATAATTCCCAACGGAGAGTTGACCAAACCCACTCCAGTATGGTTGTGGACCACTTGGGTGATTTGATGTTATAAGAAGCAATGCAAGTCAGAACCACCATCAATCTAAGGCAACGGCAACCAAACAGGTACCCGGTGGCTTGGCTTCTAAGTGAAAGGGAGGCAAGTCAGATTAACTTCACCTGCAGCACTGTGTGGAAACAAATCTTCTTCCGAGACAGTTTAAGCCAACTGCCAACAACCAATACTCGGACAAATCAATCAAACTGATTCCATTAAAATCCACTTTAGATGCCGGGCAATTTGATTTATGGTCTTATTACCTTTATCGTTTGTGTGTGTGTGTGTGTGTGCGTGTAAGAAAAGGAAAGTCTTAGAGATTATCTGCCGAGCTTTGGGGCACGTGCAGTGGTAACTGCGCTTAACACAGTTGAGCCCTTATGTCACTTGCTGCGATTGCAATGATTGGAGCCTTCTACCTCGGTGTGTGTGTGTTTTAATAGATGAGAGAGAGAGACAGACAGACAGACAGAGAGAGAGAGAGAGAGAGAGAACAAAGGAGCAAATAAACATTCAGAATTCCACCTCACGTCCCGGCAAACGCAGTTGCATTTTGCGTGCAAACCAGTCCTGAAGGCTCCCAACTATCATCTGGTCTTGCCCTGTGAGGCCATTGCATTTGTGTCAATGGCGGCTTGTGGGACGTGTTTTGCCCACAAAATACGCAGTCAATCCACCTTTACAGTATATCCTGGGAAGCACTTTGAGACGTCTCAACGACTCGATAAGGCGCTATGTCAAATGCAAGGATTATTATTATTATTATAATTTATGATCGCGTGGAGTTTCACTTCAGTCTTAACTTACGGGCTGGATTTCTGCAGCGTTGGTGGATGAGGGTGAGTTGAGGGATTGAAGCTACGAGCAGCGAATAGACAAGCTTCTGCCATGAGAGAAGACGACTTAGAGGGAAACCTCATAGAGCTGTATAAAATTATCAAATAGGATTGAAAACATAAGCCCAGAACAATACTGGCGGATGCACCAAGACAGCAGAACAAGAGGACATGGGTTTCCAGTTGCAAAAAGTAGATTCAGGGTAGACACCAGGAAGTTCTTCTTTGCCCAGGTAATTAATTAACAACTGGAACGTGGTTGCCAGGGGGGGTGGTTGAGGCCAGGATACCGGGGTTCATTCACAAAGCAGCTTGGCGCTATGATGGGGTGGGGGGAATGGTAAGCGGGTGTTCTGGAAGGACCTGATCGGATGGGTCGAAGGGCCCTTTTCATCCGAAGCGGTGTCGTGATCTTGTGAGCAAATCTCCCACAAAACACACAGTCACGACACTTTGCGGTATACTCTGTGAAGTGCTTTGAGACGTCTCGATGACGTGATGAGGCTCTGCATCAACTGCAAGGGGTAGTAATAGTATCTCTCCCTTCACGTCTCGGCAACCTTATCCAAAACCTAAAGGGCAAGCGAGGTTCGACTGCTGATGGCTTTGTGATGTTTGGCTATGGAACTATTATCTTACGGCCTTCGATTATCACTGATGTGGAAAATAATGGGGTTTAAAGACACGCTGAACATTGCAAGGCTCGAGGCATCTCTGACACCCGCTGACCTGCCAGCCCAGACGTGTGGTGATGGGCAGCAATCAGAGCGCTCACACGCACACAAAACAGGGCAGTTGAGCCCATGTGAAAGGCAAAGCAAGTCAAAAGCATTTTAAGTGAGTATAGCTGCAAACTGCTGTGGTTGAAATTGTTCCAACGCATTGGCCGTTTCTGGGGGATAGTAATAATAATGAATAGCAATAATCTGTGGGATAATAATGATCAATAATAATAATCTTTGGGATAATAATTAATAATAATAATCCTTGCGTTTGACTGGGCGTCTTATCGCACGGTCAAGACGTCTCAAAGCGCCTCACAGAATGTATTTGTAAAGCGGAGTGACTTTGAGGGCGTGTTTTACGGGCCAAACGTGGCAGCCGATTGCGCGCACAGTAGCGCGGTGGGGCGTTGCCGTGGGGTTTGAAGGAGAACGCTTTGATGTTCACGGGGCTCCAGCATACTTTTCTGCTGACATTCACTTAACAATCCAGCGGCCTGCTCCTACTGGGATCAAACACAGCCCTGCCTGTGTTCAGCATTAATTGCTATAAAGAATTACTCTCCTCAGCCAGCGTTCGCTCCCCAATTGGACGTTGACTGGCGGTTTTAATCTGGAGCTGTTTTTCTTTTCCACGGAGGTTGGATCTCGGGCGGTTACCGCTGGCTACCGGGCTCCTGCGTTGCTGTGTGACCCGCCGGGGAGCGCATGGCCTCACTTTACGTTCATCCACAAAACACAGTCACTACACTTTACAGTAAAATCCTGGGAAGCGCTCAGAGACGTCTCTCCCTCAATCCCTCCGCCTTGCCCCCAACCCCCCTCCCTCCCCACCTTCAAATCCCGCCTAAAGACCTTCCTTGTTGAATCGTGCTTACGGTCACCTCTCTCCCTCCCTCTCCCCCTGGCTTGGAATAAAGCTCCGCCACAGTGAAGCATTCGGGGACTCCATCCCACGTGAAGGTATATAAATAGAAGTTGTTACTGTCGTCGTTGTGGTTTCTTGACATCGTGATAAGGCGCTGCACCGAAAGCAAAGACTGTTATTAATTCCACTTCGAAGCTCGCTCTTTTTTTTTATATCCTAAGCGGAAACCAGAGTTAATAGAAGCGAAATGATTACTATTATTAATCAGCTCCAAGGCATCTGCTTCCTACTGCTGTGAGCCATTTAGCAACCATATGCTTGTGTGTAGTTTTCTTTTTTTGTATATTTTTTTGAAAAGTTCCAAGATTTATGGATGGATGTTTCTTGTGAAACCCGACTTAGAAACATTGGAATCGCTAGACGAAGCTGGGCCAAGGTCTATCCAGTTTGCCTTCGACCATTCTGGCAGCCGTATGCTACCATAACGAAGATGCTGATAGCAATTCATTCATTCGATATGGATTAAACAGCAACAAATTACATTTTCACTGCGCCTTTCACGTCGGGAGGATGTCCCACGGCGCTGGACAGTCGGGGATTTGGACCCGAGCTGGGAGCTTGGGATCAGGAGGGGTGGAGGGCAACCGAGTGGGAAGCTTTGGGAACCTTAGGTCCATGATTGCCTGGTTCTTTCAGCCGCACTGAGCTGTCAGAGCTGCCGTGCTTCGGATGAGGTGATAAACTGATGTCCCGTCACCTGACGTTAAACAGCCCGCGGTGCTATTCGAAAAGAGAAGGGAGTTTTTTCCCAGTGTTCTGCCCGACAATCTCCCGGATTAAAATTGGTTGTTCACTTCATGGCTGTAATGCGTAAATTGGCATTCACTGGGAAATACAGTCACTACAGGTTCCGATTAAAAACTGCGACGAGTTGTATTGACATGACAAGGCACTGTATCAAATGCACGGATTTTTAAAAACTGCTATTGCTCAAAACTGTATGTGTGTGTGTGTGTGTGTGTGACCCTGACGTGGCATGAAATCAAAAGCAACTCTACATGTGTTCTTTGCAAACTCTGATCTATCTTTGATGAGCGAGATTGTTCTTTGATGCAGTGCATGCTGCTCTGTTACTCCCTGCTCCGAACCAATGCACCCGGGGATCAGCATCCAGTCCCCGACGTAATCTGAATATGTCCTGGTTTAAAATTCGGACCAAGTGAAATGAGGTGTTGGGGTGTGAGGGCTAGCAGGAGACCGTGTCCTAAGCAGACAGCTCAGCTGTGTCACTGTCTCTTTGAGTTTCCAGAGACACCTGAGAAAATCTTAGAAAATAGATTATTATTATTATTATTATTACAGCAATGAAAATTGAGTTTGGAATTCCTTCCCCGTATGACTCCACACACCATCACCTTGAAGCCTCTGTATGTGTTTGTCTGTTTCTTTCTTAACTCTCTCGACCCCCAATTGACTAATAGCCCTCCTCCCACCCCACCCCCACCAGAAAATCCCCCCGCACACTGACAACCCTCTGGAGGGAAGCCTTCTTCCCAGCCTTTCTAATAATAATAATAATTAATAATAATAATCTGTGGGATAATTAATAATAATCCTTGCATTTGATGCAGCACCTTACCACTCCGTTGAGAAGTCTCAAAGCGCTTCACAGGACACATATACCGTAGAGTGGAATGACTGTGTACTTTGTGGGTGAACGGCTGAATGGAAATGGTTTATAATGTTATCTTCCCTTTGAAGTCTTATTGGCATTTGAACAAATATTTAATTTTCCAGTGACTGAGTCACTGAGAAAGGGAGCTCACTCAGCGAGGTGTGCTGGGCTGCAGGGTTGCACAGCCTTAAAGATACCTCGGTCTGAAGAGACCTGTTTTGGGCACGGACTCCATGTCTTGCGCGGTCTTCGTTATACTAAGAGGGACTTGTGAGAGACACGTTTGGACCACGAAAACCAAATGACATTTGTATGCCAGTCTGGCTCGTGCTTCTCGACTCGAGTGTGCAAACTTGGGATGTCCCTCGTGTCAGTGCCACGAGTTTGAACCCACAACTTCTCGACCTGGAGGCGAGAGAGAACGCGCGTGTGTGTGTGTGTGAGCCAAGCCGACACCTGACTGGTATTCAGCTGTGATGCCAGTAGCACATAGGGTATGCTGATCCACCCACAGACATGTCTGTCAGCCTTGTGTCAGCCTGGTAGCGCGCTCACCTCGGAGTCAGAAGTTTGTGGGTTTAAGCCCCATATCGGGAGTTTGGAATCGCAGTCTAAGCTGACACTTCAGTGCAGCTGTTCTTCGGATGAGTCTGTCAAACAGGTCCCGTCTGCCGGTTCGGGTGGACGTTAAAGATCCCGTGGCACTTTTCAGAAAGAGAAGAGAGTTTCTCTCTCCCAGTGTCCGAACAAACAATCCCCCCCCAAATAAAATTGGCTCCTCGCTCTGTTGCTGGGGCATTGCTGCGCACAAACTAGCTGTCGTGTTTCGCCTGCAAAATACTTCATAGTGTATTCTGTGAACCGCTTTGAGACGGTTCGATGACGTGAAAAGCTGCTGTATCAGATTCAAGGATTGTTATTTACCCACAAGTGGGATTCCACGCCTGCAGTTTTTTTCCCCTTTGTATTTTTGCTGCGTCCCAATGCAGTGCTGATTGATGTATACAGAGAATGTTCCTCTCCTGTGTCAGCCTATTACGATGGGGTCGTACCATACACAGGCTTCCTCCGGGTTTGTAATAAAAGGTGCTCAAAATTAAAACAGGGAGAGACGAGCTGAATTCTTGGAATCAATGATGCGGTGAACATCTATCTGATCACTCACAGGAACCTTGGCCGAGGGCTATGTACATAATGGTTCATTTAACTACGATAATGTATAGCAGCCCCCACCTCTCCCCCCGGGTACACACACACACATACACACAAACTTGAGCTGCCAACGAGGGGAAGGAAGACAGGCTGCTGTATTGTTGCCTGTCTGCCTGAGCCTCTGGGTACTCACACACACACAGTATCAGATCATCACACACACAGTGTCAGACCATCGCACACTCACACAGTGTCAGACCATCGCACACTCACACAGTGTCAGACAATCACACACACACAGTGTCAGACCATCGCACACACACACACAGTGTCAGACAATCAGTGTCAGACCATCGCACACTCACACAGTGTCAGAACACACACACACACACACAGTGTCAGACAATCGCACACTCACAGTGTCAGACAATCACACACACACACAGACACACACAGTGTCAGACAATCACACACACACAGTGTCAGACCATCACACACACACAGTGTCAGACAATCACACACACACACAGACACACACAGTGTCAGACAATCACACACACACAGTGTCAGACCATCACACACACAGTGTCAGACAATCACACACACACAGTGTCAGACCATCGCACACTCACAGTGTCAGACCATCACACACTCACACACACAGTGTCAGATCATCACACATTCACACACAGTGTCAGATCATCACACACTCACACACACAGTGTCAGACAATCACTCACACACACAGTGTCAGACTATCACATTCACACACAGTGTCAGACCATCACACACTCACACACACAGTGTCAGACAACCACACACTCACACACAGTGTCAGACTATCACATTCACACACAGTGTCAGACCATCACACACTCACACACACAGTGTCAGACAATCACACACACTCAGTGTCAGACCATCACACACTCACTCAGTGTCAGAACATCACACACACACAGTGTCAGACCATTGCACACTCACAGTGTCAGACAATCATACACACACAGTGTCAGACCATCACACACACACAGTGACCATCACACACACACACACAGTGACCATCACACACACACACTCAGTGTCAGACAATCATACACACACTCACACAGTATCAGACCATCACACACTCACTCACAGTGTCAGACCATCACACACTCACTCACAGTGTCAGAACATTACACACTAACACAAACAGTGTCAGACCATCACACTCACACACAGTGTCAGACCATCACACACTCACACACAGTGTCAGACCATCACACACTCACACACACAGTGTCAGACCATCACACACTCAAACACAATGTCAGACAACCACACACTCACAGTGTCAGTCAATCACATTGTCACACCGTCACACACACACACACACACAGTGTCACACAGTCACACCATCACACATTGACACACTAACACACACACGCGCTTCTGTTTAACTAGCAGTAAGGAGGAACCCGGTTGTTAGTTGATTGGCGAATCGCTTTTCCAGGGGGGTAATAATTCCTTAAAAAAATAATAAATTTATCACTTCAATCCACGACTGTTTGAGGGACGCTGCTGTGCACAATTGGCTGCCACGTTTTGCCCACAAAATACACAGTCAATTCACTTTACGGTATATTCTGCGAAGTGCTTTGAGACTTCTCGAAGAGGCCTTATATTAAATATAAGGCTAATATAGCGCCTTATATTTAATATAAGGTGTTATATTAAATGCAAGGATTCTTATTATTTATCACACACACGTCAACCTCTTTGCAGTCTGAAAGTGAGTCTTGGAAGTAGCTTTCCCAATTGTTTGCAGTGATTTGCAGTTGAATCCGTTGACTTGCATTTGAGGTCTGGTGGTGTCAAACCAAGGACTTGAAGCTCTTGTGATAGCAGTGAGGAACCTGCAGGAAGCTGTGATCATCAGCCTGACTGCTATAACAATGGGGGATATGACCTGATTCAGGATTCGGTGATCAATTGGCTGCTCTTCATCACACATCACCTTCCAGAAGACTGTCTTTCTGAGCTAATTGAGCGTACAAGGCCATCACTACAGAGACATCCCGAAGAGCTGTCCTCCCTCCTCTTCAAAGCAACAGCACATTCAAAGCTCTTCCACTGATTCCAGCGATGAAGGAGTGCACTTCTGTAACGGATGTCAGCCTGGCTCACCTTGGAGTCAGAAAGTTTGTTGGTTTAAGACCAGAACACCGTTAATAAGAAAAAAATCCTCGCATCACGTCTTCGAGACGTCTCAAAGCGCTTCGAGGAATCCACCGTAAAGTGAATTGACTGGATATTTTGTGGGCGAAACGCGACAGCCGATTGCACACAGCAACGTCCCCATAAGCAGTCGTGGATTGAGTGATCAGATTATTTTTATTATTATTATTTTTAGGCGGTGCTGGGGGTGGTGGAGTTGGGGGGACGGAGGAGGTGGGGTGAAAGGAGGCTCGTTCATAGTCTCACCTCACACTCCAGTGCAGTGCTGGGGGGGGGTGGTGTTGCATTGTCAGAGGTGCCGTACTACAAAGAGACGTTAGACTGAAGACACGTCTGTGCCTGTTCAGGTGGATGTTAATTATCTCGCAGCGCTATTCTAAAAGAGAAGGGAGTTTCCCTCTCTCTGTGTCCCGGCCGACAAATCCCCCAAATAAAATTGGTCACTTGCCCTATGGCTGTTTTTGCTGTACACAACTGGCTCCCGAGTTCACCCACAAAAAATACACAGTCGCTAAAAATACACAGTCACTAACCTTTACGGTGTATCCTGTGAAGCGCTTTGAGTCTGTACCCTGCACCAAATGTAAGGATTCTTATTTATTATGTAAAATTTATCCCAGCCTGACATCGACAACGACTTGTGTTTATACACAAGGTGAGGGGAGGGGGACGAGGTGGGGAGGAAATGGGTATTTCAATAACAACACACAAAAATTGAAAGGAAATCAATAATCATTCATACGTTATTGACAGAAAAGACAGGAGGGTTAGAGTCCAATTGGGCTGCACTAACAAACACCCAACAGCTGCTGTCTAAGCATCCCATTCAGAACCGCTATCCTGTCGCTGAGACACACTTCCAGGTTAAATCCATCATTGGTGAGTCATTGAGTACAACTGACAAATGGAAGCCACAAAGCTTCTCTGTTCATCTCTAACCCACAGTAACACTCGGGTCCTCGTCTACGGTTCAATGAGTGAGAAGGTCAGTCAATCATCTCAGTGAGCGAAGCTTAAATGACTGCTCTTCATCATCACACATCACCTTCCAGAAGACTGTCTTTCCGAGCCAATTTGTCGCACAACAGTGTTTTAAAAGAAAAACCTGGATAGCAGACGTTCTTAGAGCAGTATTTAATTGATTCTGAGAGGAGTGGGGGGGGGGTCACACTTCATTTTTCACCGAAAGGGAAACTGCAGAGTAAGCGGCTGATCGTACTGCGTTACTCACTCGAGAAGAATATCATTTCTTCGCCTCGTTCGGCCCATTTTTTTCATCATCTGCAGAATTCTCAAGTGGCGGCACACGACATGACCACATCCATCACTGCTGCTCGCTCGCAGGATGCCCTGGTCTTCAAATCGGAGCCTCTCTCGCGCTCTCTCTCCCCCCCCACACACAACAACTTGCATTTATATAGCGCCCCTCATGTCAGGGAGAGCGCTTCCTTCCTATCGCTCCCTCCGTTCTTTCCCTCTTTCTTGTGTCCGTTTGGTTTTCCTTGCACCTCCCCCCACCCCTCTCCCTCCCCACCTTCAAATCCCACCTAAAGACCTTCCTTTTTGATCGTGCTTACGGTCACCTCCCCTTTCCCTCCCTCTCCTCTTGGTTTGGGATCAGACTCCACCACTGTCAAGCCCTCCGGGATGCTATCGCGGGTGAAGGGTGCAAGTTGTTGTTCCCTTTCTTACCATCTCTTTTTTCTCTCTCTTTTTTTTCCCCTCTCTGCCTCTTCTCTTTCTACCTTACGAACAGTTTCACCGCTGATGTTTCACCACCATCACCACCGTACCTGGATTCCCATCTTCAGTTGGCATCCACGCCATCAAATCGCCATTATATTGCTTGTCTTCTTCAGCGAAGAGTTGGGAGACAGACGTCTGCGATCTCAATCCATTTGCATTACCGGAAGAGAACAGACTCAGAACTACAGCACGGAAAAAGATCGGGCAGCAGGATGACATTGGTTTAAGTCCTCTTGCGGGCTAAGACAGGTGGGATTTGGAGGCTTCTGGAGACCTTAAATGAAGTCAAAGGAGAGACTGAGGCAAGGTTAGCATTGCGTGTGGGCATGCTTGATGTTTTGCCCGCAAAATATACAGTACATTCTGTCAAGCGCTTTGAGACGTCTCAAAGACGTGATAAGGCGCTATATCAAATGCAAGGAGTATTATTATACTTGCTGCTGCTATTTTCTGGCCACCCCCCCCACCCTCACCTCACGCACTACCCTCCCCTCCGCCTAGTTCGGGGGTCCAACCCCAGCTTTGTGAAGTACGTCGATACATCACGCGAAGGGCGCTATGTAAAGAGTAAGGGAGAAAATTAAAGTGTCTGTCTCCGGTTAAGAACTTAAACCAAAGGCCAGATAGCACTGCCTCACCACGGAGGTATTTTGATTCACAGTTGGGTATCTGCAGAAGCCAATTCAGGTTAATGGTGCGTCAAAAGATCGGTACGTCAGCTTTCAGATTAATCCCTATTTAACAATCCAAATCAATAAACACTGGGTTCATCACCATCTGGGCACATTGCGACTTGAGCTTCACTGCTGTCTTTGCAACGTCTCCACAGATCAGGACTGAAGAAAAGATTGCCTTTGAATGGTGTGAAAAACACTGTGAATGTCAATCTCACCGCGAATGTATCGAGAGGGAGGGAGGGAGGGAGGGAGGGAAAGAAAGAAAGAATTCCTGCTTCCCATCTTGCTCAGGTCTCCCCTTGCTCTTTAGAAAGCTCTTCGGGGTTGTATCCCACATGGAAAGCCACTTTACTAGTGCACGTGGTTGATTACTTGATTAGAACGCCATCTTATCTTACACTGAAGTGTCTCAAAGTGCTTCACAAGTTATTACCGGCGGGTTTGATAGGCAGACGTGCGGAACACTTGGTACACAGTGGCCAAACTGACTCATCTGTGCGTGTGTGTCTCTGAAGTACCTAAACAGGAGAGGCCATTCCTGTGAATAGTCTGACCTGAGGGGAGGAACGAGATTACAATTCGTTCACATCAAAGTAATCTGCTGAACCTACAAACGCCCTCACAAGTACCTCACGTCAAAGCGCTTCACGGAATGTATTGTAAAGTGAATTGATCGCGTATTTTTGTGGGCGAAACGCGGCGGCCAATTGATGACCCCACAAACAGCCGTGAAGCGAACGATCAATATCACCCGGTGTCGGCTCAAACCCACGCTCGTCGGGTGTCAAACGACCAAGCTGTGGCCGAATAAATGAACGGTCGGCCCGGACGCGGGGAGAGAGAGAAACTCTCTTCTCTTTTCGAGCGGAGACGGGATCTCGGTTTAACGTCTCACCCCAAGGAAAAGCATCTCGACGGTGAGACACCCTCCCCTCCCACCTCCCCGACTCAGTGTCTAAAGCGCTGTAACACAATACACCATTACGTTTGCGAGAGCGCCTCTCGCATCGGGAGGACGTCCCAAGGCGCTGACAATGTGATAATAATGTGAGTTCATACGCTCTGCGGTGTATCCTGTGAAGCCCCTCGAGCCGTCCCGTCGACGTGAATGCACGGTATCAAATGTAAGAATTATTATACTTGAGATTCTTCTGATCGAGATGCTGATCCCAACATTGCCCGTGACTGTCTGACCAGCCTTGGTAACGCTGGCTCATGGCCCCACCATGTGGCCATCAGGGGGATATTCCCCTCTTTCCTCCCACTGCTTGTCCAGCGAGGACTACCCTACGCCTAATAATCCTCGCATTTGACACAGCGCCTGATCACGTCTTCGAGACGTCTCAAAAAGCGCTTCGCGGGACGTGCTGTGAATTGGAGTGACTGCATATTTTGGGGGCAGCCAACTGCACACAGCCGTGTCCCACAAACAGTCGTGGATTGAGTGACCAAATTATTATTATTATTATTATTATTTTTGAGGGATCATTAGGCTTGCAGGGTTAACAGGAGCTGAGTGTGAATAATAATAATAATCCTTGCATTTGATATAGCACCTTATCACGTCTTCAAGACTTCTCAAAGCGCTTCACAGAATACACTGTAAAGTGTAGTGACTGTGTATTTTGCAGGCAAACTCCCCGCCCCCAGAGACTGGTCTGTCCCTCCAAGTCCTGCCGATGAGTCAGGCTGTCTGGTGGGTGATCAGCAGTGCCCTGGAGGTACTGTGGACCTGTCTGGCTCAGAAGCTGGACTATCGAGAACATCGCAGATGGCTGAGTCCATTCCGACGTGCCGTTGCCAAACACATCACCTTGGTGCCAATTCATCTGGGTGAATGGGTACCTGCCCACAGCTCGGGCTCACGTCCCTGCCCCATTGAGCGATGGCTCCACCCGTTGGGAGGTGCGGAGCTTAAGCAGCAGCTACTTATATATCTCTCTGCAAACCAATCAAGATGGATTCCAAGTCCTGGACATACGAACGCATCGGGATGCTACCCCACGCGAGGTGAGCTCTATAAATGCAAGTTGTTGTTGTTGTTGTTGTTGTTGCATGTCATCCCCCCCACCCCTCCCCCCCCCACCCAAGCCTCGATTCAACAGACATCTGCCTTCAGCACGGTCGAGGAATCAACGTTAAGTCTAATTTGCCAAATTCTGGAGGCTCTGAAAACGCGGCATAAATAAAGAGTAAACCTAGAGCCGGATAGAATTTTTCTGCGCGCGAGAAAGGGGTTTACAGGCTTCAATCGCACCCCCACCCCCCCATTCTTTCCCAAACACTTCGGCAGGGGTCTTGGGTCAGACCCGCTGACCCCACCTCTGCCTGGGATGGGCGCGGGCGAGGATGGGGGGAGAAGGGGGCTCGATCACAGGCTCCGCACTGCGGAGACCTCAAGAGTTTAATTCAACTGGAAACATCTTCCCGCCATTGGATAGAGGTGTGCTCCAAATCGACCTGATTTGGTCCCGGGGTAGAGTCCTGGAGCTCTGGTCTGACAACGAGGTGTAGCGGAAGGGGACGAGGGACAAATGGTAGACCGGAGCCTCCTGTTTGTCCCTTGTGCCAAACAGTAAAAGCTGGCCTGACTGACGGCGAGGCTACACTGCCAATAAACCTCGTCCCAGCTTCTCTCAGGAGAACGCTCTCTTGGCTCCAACGCTGAAAAGCCATTTCCTTGGCCGCAGTGTTGGCGTGTGTCAGGCGAACGTGAGCTGGGTCTTTCCTCCACGGGGCAACCACAAATAAACGGGCTTAATTTATGCTGGAAATAGGTGGAATAAGGGCGCCCGGCTGTCTGCACTCAGGCTCTCCCCAGGAGAAGGTTTTTTGGCCCAAATCCAAAAGCCTGGAAGGTTAGCGTTAAGGCCAAGGTTCGATGTAAAAAGGGAAACCTTGGCGAGAGTTGTGGCTGGGATGGAAATCAGGAGCGAGCGAGGACATCTGCCTTCAATACCACGAGAGCTACGATACAAAATTGCATTTGTGAAGCGCCTTTCATGTCGGGAGGATGGCCCAAGGCGCTGAGCTGCCAAGGGATTAGGGATCAGGCGAGGGTGGAGGGTGGGGGTAAAGAGGACGGTCGAAGAGGAGCAGGAGGATCTTGAGACGTGCCTTGATGGAGGTAAGCGAGGGAGCGAGGCGAAGGGAACGTGGGGTGGAGTTCCAGAGGGTGAGGGGGGGGGCAGAGAGGCTGAATAACGGGGGGAAGGGAATTACGCACGTTGACGCGGGAGAGCGAAGCACAGAGGGAACGAAGGCAGTAACGAACGGGGTATCTCTGCGCCTGTTCGTGTCGACGTCTCTCTCTCTCTCTCTTCACAGTGTCCCCGTGGTCAAAGCCTTTCGACAACGTTTCCTCTGCGACCGACGCTAGTTCCCCCCGGAATCCCGTCCCCGCTCCAGCGGCTCCGCTCTCGATCGGCCGCAGCTTCCCTCGATCCCTCCTTGCTACCTGCCGCGTTCAGGAGTTGCACGTTTTGGTTTTTTTTTCTCCGGCAAGAAAAAAGACGTTACCGTCCACAGCGATGAGCCACCAAGTCGATTCGAGATGTTTCAGCGTCACGTCACACTGATGAGAAGCGCGCACAGACTTACAATACGCACAGACTTACAATACGCACACGCACTTACAATACGCACAGACTTACAATACGCACACGCACTTACACTTCGCACACACACACTTACAATGCGCACATGCACACACACACTTACAATACGCACACTTACAATACGCGCGCGCACTTACAATTAGCACACGCACACATACAATACGCACACACTTACAATACGCACACGCACTTACAATACGCGCACACACACACACACACACACAGAAATCCAGGAGAAACCCCTTTTCCCTATTTGAATAGCGCTCTTGAAAATCCACCTGAACAGGCAGATGGAACCTCGGTTTAGCACCTCATCCGAAGGTCGTTGCCTCTAACAACGCCTCTAACAATCCCCCCATCCCGCCCACCCCCCCCAGCACCACACAGAGACGTCAGCTTAGACCGTACGAGTTCGACAAGTCCTGACGGGTGTAGGTGAGGGGGTTACCCACATCACCAGGAAGCTTCCGATAAAACATTCCTGTCCTTATTTTTTTTTAATTTATTTGAAAACGCAGCGCATTTTTGGAAAGGTTTTGTTGGTGTAAAATAAAGGATTGAAGCAGCAGGAAAATCAGGATCAAAGGGTACTGGGGGGTGTGGGGGGCGGTGGGGGGAGCCGTCAAAGGTCACGAGAGCTGCTGGAGGACTTGTCTCGCACGTCGGCACTTTGTCACCAAATCTTCACCGGGTTCTTCTGTTCCGGTCAAAACATGGGGGGGAGGGAGTGGGAGAGAGGGGAGAGGGGAGGAAAAAGGAGGAGAGAGAGAGAAAGGAGCGATTAGGTCTTTATTTTACACACTTCAAAATAAGTTGCAGATAAATATATAACGATAATAATTCTTGCCTCCATGGGATGTACTGCATAGTGTAGTGACTGTGTATATTGTGGACGAAACGCGGCAGCCAGCACGCACACAGCAGCACCCTGCAAGTAGCCATGACACGAGTGACCGAATTTTATTGGGGGGGGGGGTGGATTTGGGTGAAACACGGCAGCGAGTTTGCGCACGGCAATGGAGCGATATTTTCAATAAAAAAGTATTAAGAGTGCATGTCATCGCGGACTGACACACACACACACATACACACATACATACACACACGCATACAGACATACACACACAGACACACGCGCGCACACACAGACACATGCACACACACAGACACACGCACACACACACACAGACACACACACAGACACACGCACCTGTGGTTCCCGATTCCTTCATCAGAGCCTCTGCTTTCTGAACAGTGACTTGTCGAGCGTTGCCTTTCAGCCCGTCTAGATACTCCAGCAACTGATCAAAATACTTATCGGGGACCTAGTGTTGACCAGAAAACAGCGGAATTAGATCAATAATAATCCTTGCGTTTGACACAGCGCCTTATCACAACATTGAGACGTCTCAAAGCGCTTCACAGGACACGCTGTAAAGTGAATCGTCTGTGTGTTTCACGGGCGAAACGCAGCAGCCAATTGCGCTCAGCGGCGTCCCCACAAACACAAGTGGATTGAGCGTGAGTCGAGCATTGGTCGCGGACGGAGAACAGGGAGTCAACTTGATGGGAGACATGTGACTCAAACATGAGGGAGAGGGGAAGGGATAGGTGTGTGTGTGGCGAGAGAGAGAGAGAGAGAGAGAGGAGAGATCCGCCTGTTCGGGTGGAGGCGCTCCTCGGGACGTGATTAGACGAGAGTTGTTATTATTCCTGTGATTACAGCAATCCCTGGCGCTGAACACAAAGCGATCGAGGAGACGTCTCAGACCTCCCTGGTGGCGAATGAAAGGGAAACGAACGATAACTACAGGGGTTGCGGCAGCTGGTAATTACAGTGGGAGCCAGACACCAAGCCAGGTTTGGACACGAAAAGGTGGGATCAAGGTAATTACTTCTAAAGCCTCTCGCAGAGTTTACGGCTGGATTAATATGAAGAGAAAGCAGTGTCTCCCGCCATCTATCTCCTAACTTTGTGCGAGTGGCCAGAATGGGATTATAAAGCCCCTGAGATGGCGTTAAGGCTCAATTACTCCAACGCTCTCTACCCAACTCTTCCTTACGCAAGCTGCAGAACGGTCAGAAGTCTGCAGCTGGTGTCCTTTCGTGCACAAAGTGCTTATCGCCCCTCTCCTCAACAACAACAAGATTCCATTTATAAAGCGCCTTTCACGTCAGGAGGACGTCCCAAGGCGCTGCACAGTTGGGTCAGGACCCGAGCAGGGGGAAATGGTCAGGGTGAGGGGAGGGAAGGGAGGGAGCGAGGAGGGGGAAATGGTCAGGGTGAGGGGAGGGAAGGGAGGGAGCGAGGAGAGGGGAGATGGTCAGGGTGAGGGGAGGGAAGGGAGGGAGCGAGGAGGGGGAAGAGAGTCGAGAGGGGAGCTGAAGGCTCGGTCAAAGAGAAAGGTTTTGAGACCGGCCTTGAAGGAGGAGAGGGAGGAAGCGGCGAAGGCACTGGGGGATAGAGTTCCAGAACCTCGGGGCTGAGAGGCTGAAGGCCCGACCACCGATGGTAGGGCGGTTGGGGCGGGGGACGTGGAGCAGACCGGAGCCAGAGGAACGGAGGGTACGGGCAGGTAGGTAGGGGGATAGTAGGTCGGAGAGGTAGGAGGGAGCAAGGCCGTGAATGGCTTTGTAGGTGAGGATGAGGATCTCCTCGCCCGGCTTTGTTGATTCACCGTTCCCCCCGCGCCCCCCCCCCCAATCTGCGGAGAACCTCCGGCTCGCCCCCTCCGTCGCTTCGTGTCAAAGTCAGGGTCATTTCGAGACCTTTCTCTTCCACCACGTCTTCGGTCACTGTTCCCCTCCCCACCCTGCTCGGCTCCCACCCACAGCTCGGGTGCTGAACCAGCGCTGTCCGGGCACTTGGGATGTCCTCCCGATGTGGCAGGCACCGTGTAAATGTAGATTTGTATTTTATTATGCTGTATAAAGGCTCAGAGAAAAGATCGCTTTCACGTTCTAATAATAATAATAATCCTTGCATTTGATATAGCGACTTATCACATCGTTGAGACGTCTCAAAGCGCTTCACACAATACATTGCAAAGGGTATGTTTTGTGGGCGAAACGTGGCAGCCAATTGCGCACAGCAGTGTCCCACAAACAGTTATCACACACACAGTGTAACACACATATACCACACACGTACGTACAGACACTCAACTTGCTCAACGTCACAGATAGCTTTTGTTTAACGGCTTAAGATGAAGCGAGAGGCACAGCCCGTCCTTTGATCTCTGTGTGTGATTTTGTAAATCCTGAGGCCTCTTCCGAGAGAGGAAAAAGCTCCTTTGCTAATGAGATTCCCAATGTGACCGAGAGACAAAAGCCCCTTTATGGAACCTCGCTTCCAAGCCGTCATTGGCCCGAACCACAAACTGCGGGAATTCTCAGAGAGGAGACCTTTGAAGCGGTTCCAACTCGGGCAGGATCTTCCCCCTGCGATGTCTCCGCCGTGAGATTTCTCACGATTTGTTCCCTTCCCTCGGCCATCCCGGGCCTGATACACGAGTTCCACCCCCCCCGCCCCCCCCCCCCCCCCGTCTCCCTCCCCTCATCTCCCCCTCAATCGGTGGCTGAGCTTTCAGCCATTCTGCCCCACTCGCTCTCTGAAACTCCAACCTGGAGTCCCTCTGACTCGCTCTGTTCCCCCATCACCTCGTCCAAGACGTTACCTCTTTGAATGGGCTTTTAGTCATCATTGCTCTCCTCTCTCCTCGCCTCACTCCCACCCCTAACGCAGGTACTGAGACATCCTCCCAAAGCCAAAGGCATCTGGTAAACAATATTATTAATAATAATGATCGTTGCAGTTGATATGGCGCCTTATCATGTCGTTGAGACTTCTCAATGCACTTCACAAGATATATTGTACAGTGGAGTGACTGTGTGTTTTGTGGGCAAAACAAATGCAAATTGTATTGCATTTATAATAATCCTTGCGTTCGATACAGTGCCTTTCACATCGCTTTCTTCAAGCCCTGTCTCAAGACCCTCCTCTTCGACCGCGCCTTCGATCACCCTCCTACCCCTCCCCACCCTCCTACCCTCCCTCCTACCACTCCCCTCCCTCGTACCCCTCCCTCCCTCGTACCCCTCCCCTCCCTCGTACCTCTCCCCTCCGCACCCTCCCACCCCTACCCTCTTCACCCTCCTACACCTCCCCTCCCCACCCTCCACCCCAACCCTCCTACCACTCCCCTCCCTCGTACCCCTCCCCTCCTTCGTACCCCTCCCCTCCCTCGTACCCCTCCCCTCCCTCGTACCTCTCCCCTCCGCACCCTCCCACCCCTACCCTCTTCACCCTCCTACACCTACCCTCCCCACCCTCATACCCCTACCCTCCCCACCCTCCTACACCTATCCTCCCCACCCTCCTACCCCTAACCTCCCCACACTCCCCTCCCCACCCTCCTAGCCCTACCCTCCTCACCCTCCTACACCTCCCCTCCCCACCCTCCCACCCCAACCCTCCTACCACTCTCCTTCACACTCTCCTACACCTACCCTCCCCACCCTCATACCCCTACCCTCCCCACCCTCCTACACCTATCCTCCCCACCCTCCTACCCTCCACTCCCCACCCTCGGACCCCTCCCCTCCCCAACCTCCCACCCTTACCCTCCCCACCCTCCTACCCCTACCCTCCCCACCCTCCTACCCCTACCCTCCCCTGCCCTCCACCCCCTCCTGATCCCAACCACCAGCTCGGGTGTGGATCCCTGACTGTCCAGCGCCTCGGGACGTCCTCCCGACGTGAAAGACGCTGTGTAAATGTCATGTGTTGTTGGGAGCGTTTACTGTAAAGCGTGGTGACTGTGGGCTCGGTCTGTGAGGCTGTTGGTAGGATGTGTTTCCTTATTGATCCTGTACCTTGTCACAATCGTACATGTTCTGCAGGAGCCAGGTCTGCCTCGTCTTTTGAAACCTCCACTCCTCGCGTTTTGTGGCCCACCTGCGACAATGGGGACGGTTTTACTGAGATTAACAAGAACCGAAACGTGGACAAAAGTTTCTCTCTCTCTCGCTCTCTCTCTCTCATTGAATCTTGGATCAACGTTCAAAGACGATGATGTTAATAATAATTTGCGCATTTGACTCGACTCAGTGCCAAAACCGTTGCGAAGGGCTCGAAACAGCTTCACAGAGTTTGTATCGTCAATGTATCTCGGCAGCCAGGCCACCCTCACACACACCCTCACACACACACACACACACACGATTGCCCCCTCCCCACCCCCCACACAGACACACAAACATACACACACACACACACATACACATACATACACATGATTCCCCCCGCCCACACACACACACACACTCACACTTCCCTCCCCCACCCCCCCATCCCATACCTCATGCCTGCTGGCTAACACTATACAAACAAAGATCTAGTTGCTAACAGAATGTGAACCAGATGACTGTTTAATTAACGGCAAGAATGTAACGAGAATCAAAGAGCTGCAAGGAAAGCAGAGGTTGGGTGTGTGTGGTGGGGGGGGGGGCTGGGAGTTGGGATAGGAGATGTGGGGGGAGCAAAGTACTGCGACAGGAACCAGTTGCTCCTCCATGTAACTTGGCTTTATTATTGATTAGGTTATTTAATTACTGCAGTAACGGCCGGGGAAGGTCCCTGAGCAGTGAGAGCAAGCAGTGAGCTCAACCCTAAGCCGTTCCATCCTCACACCGCAGCGCAGGAGTGTTAGGGGGAGGAGTGTTACCTCACTGTGACAGGTGGGCAGCCCAGGTATGCAGCCTGGCTCCAGCTGCAACACTCCCCCCACCCCCCCAAGTCGAGTCAGAAGGTTGCGGGTTCAAGCCCCTGCGTCACGAGTTCCAAGGTGACGCTCCAACGACAATCTAATAACCCTTGGGTTTGGTTACCGGGTCTCAAGGGGATATCAAGCGATTTGCCGATCGACTAGTAACCGGGTTCCTACTCACTGCTCGGGTAAACAGAGGTGTGCGGAGTGAGGACAACTCGTGGAAGGTTTCGCCCTTCAATCATAATGTTAATTCTAATATTATTGGGGTGAAGACCAGGTGCGATTTGTGCCCACGAGAGGGGGTTCAGCTGTTACCTGCTCAGATACTGCAGTGCCAGGTCTAAAGCCAAAGGCCTCTCGGGTATCTCCTTCTTCGGGACCGGTAACCCGGCTTCTCTCAGCAACCTCTTTTCTACTTTCTTCCTCTCTTTCTTCAGCTTCCTTTCGATCTTTCGCTTCTCTTCGGGAGTGAGTTCCTCCTCCTCTGCCCCCTCGACCGGCTGATCCTCAGCCCCTTTCGCACCTCCTTCCTCGGCGTGCTGCAAAAAAAACCAAAAGGGCGCGAATCCATCAACCGGTCAGTTACGTCATACTCAACTGGTTGCCGCGTTTCGCCCACAAAATACACAGTCACTCCACTTTGCAGTGTATCCTGTGAAGCATTTTGAGATGTCTCAACGATGTGATAAGGCGCTGTATCAAATGTAAGCTTCATTATTATTATTATTATTATTACTATTATTATTAAGCAGAAATCCATTTCATCCGAATCCAACAGCAGATGACACTATTATTTTATGACTAGAAACTCGGGAGGCAATTGGATTCACGACTAGTCAGTGCCTTGTTCCCATTGAGGCACATAGTTACTGGGCACGTCAGCGGTAATACAGACACTCACACCACTGCATATTAACATGGGCCACCCATTACCAGCGCACAGTGGGGGACAGAGGTCGAGTGGAGGTATTTTACGTCCGTGAGCCAGTATTGTGTGGAAGTTACGTGGGGTGGGTGGGTGGGGGGGGTGAGGCGGAATAAGAGAGGTTGCCATAGGCCAGAGGGAAAGGGGGGATAGTCTGCCTATAATTCTCCAGTAAAAAGAGGCTGGGAAGGTGGGGGTAGGCGATGTTTGCTCACAATAAAGTGCTGGGGGTGGGGGAAAAAACCTTTAACATTGAAAGCTCGGAATGTCTCCTCCATTAGCAACCAGAGGACAAAGCATTGCCTTGGCGAGGGGACTATTGTGGTGTGTTTTTATTAACCACGGTCCAACTCATCCTTTGTGAAAGCAAATAAAAGAAAAAAAGCTAGTTTTTTTTTTCGCGCTGCTTTGGAGACCAGCAGAATGTCTGTCACATTCTATTACCTTCTGACGCTGATTTCTGTTAACTTTCCAGGTTTTAGCGAGAGACAGAGAGGGAGAGAGGGAGGGAGAGAGAGAGAGAGAAGAGAAGAGATGGGGGAGAGAGAGAGAGAGAGAGAGAGAGAAAGAGCGAGCAAGAAGAGAAGGGGGAGAGAGAGAGAGAGAGAGAATAGAGAGGGGAGAGAGAGGGGGAGAGAGAGAGAGAGAGAATAGAGAGGGGAGAGAGAGGGGGAGAGAGAGAGAGAGGACCGACTGCACTCTCTATAAGCTACGGGGTTTTAGCTGGTTAGACACAAGCCCCATTGCATACGCACACTCCAAAAGTCCCCAAGCCATAACTCTTGCCACCCTGCGCCTAATACTTTCTGGAATTCGCTAAGCAGGATGCGATCCCCCCACCCCCTAGGGTAGCACCCCAGAGCACCTAACAGTCTCGGAGCACAACGCCAACCTAGAAGGAGGTGACCGAAGAGGAGGGATTGAAGTTGGGGAAGGAAGGAGGCAAAGAGGAGGGATAGAGGAAGAGTGTTCCAGGGTTTCGGGGCGCAGTGGCTGAAAGCGCGGACGTCGATGGTGGAACGGAGGGCGCGAGGGACACACAGGAGGCTGGAGCCAGTCGAGCAGACAGCGAGTTGGGGGTTGGGGGGGGGGGTCAGTTGGTCGGAGAGGTAGGGAGGTGTCTACACTTAGATTCAGGACCTGAGGTGGGGAGGGGGAGGAGATAGAGGGAGTGGGTGGGTGGGTGGGTGGGTGGGTGAGTGAGTGAGTGAGTGAGTGAGTGAGAGGGAAACGAGAGAGAGAAAAAAATAGCAGAGGAAAGTAAGACAGTGATTACTGAGCTTGTAGTCGCCATCCAGATTGAATCTGGTTAGAGGTTATGAGTGAAAGCAGAACCCGACTGATGACTAGCAGATGACTGGCGAGCCTCCCTGGCAGAAATACATCGCAGGAAATCTTGAAACATATATTTTCTTACACACTCATACACACACACACATACTCACACACACACATTTCCATTTCCAACTGCACATTGTATGACAGTAACCAGACCTGGAGAGAATGAGCCAAACACGAGTGAAACATCTCAGCCTCCGCTCCAGGGGGTTAATTACAGTGACGATACCCCTCCTCCCCCTAGCTGTGACACCCCACCCAGCTGCCACCGTGCCTCCCACCCAACACTAACCCCACCTTTAGATACAGCTACCCCAGGACACGCTGTAATTCTTCCAATTTCCAATTCTTCGATTCTCCCTCTCTTTATTTTGAACACCAACATGTTCGGCGCTTATAATAACAATAGTAACCATTACATTTGATCCAGCCATCACAAATGACATTTATTCAGGGCCTTTCACTTCAGGAGGACGTCCAAAGGCGTTGGACAGTTAAGGGTTTGCACCCGAGCTGGGGTTGGGAGTCGAGAGGGTTGGTTGGAGCGTAGGGGGAGTAGGGATTGTCAACAAAATACAGAGTCAATCCACTGTACAGTACCGTATATAATAATAATAATAATACTTGCATTTGATGTGGTGCCTTAGCATGTCTTCAAGATGTCTCAAAGCACTTCACAAAATACACTGTAAAGTAAATTATATGCTTTGTGGATGTAATGCGGCAGCCAATTGCGCACAGCAACGTCCCACAAACAGTCGAGGATTGAGTGACCAAGTTATTATTATTATTATTTTTTGAAGGGATTATTACCCCTGGAAAAGCGATCCGCCAATCGACTAACAACTGGGTTCCTACTTACTGCTGGGTAAACAGAGGCGTGTGGAGTAAGGAAACTTGCCCAACGTTTCACCCTGCCTGGGAATTGAACCCAGGTCCTCTCGCTTGTGAGAGGAGTGCTCTAACCAGAGCTAAGCCTAAAAACCCAAACCCGGTTGCTCAAGCACAGATGGTGGAAAACTGGCCTGACAGTTCACCGCCAACTATGGCTCGAGCATCTCCACAGCTACCGCCGTTCTTTGACACGTGCGAAAACAGCCTTCTACTACAACATCATCTTGGAGGCTAAAACAATCCTAACATTCTTTTTTCCACCATCTATTACCTTACATAAACTTACTGGTCACACAGCTCCTCCTCTGCCCACTACTGGCTGATGTCATCTCCTCTGGATCAGTCCCTGCCCCCTCAAAACTGCTGTCATCACTCCCCTCCTCAAAAAACCCTCCCTAGATCCCTCAAACCCCAGCCATTACCGCCCTATTTCTAACCTGCCCTTCCTCGCAAAAGTCCTAAAACGTGTTGTTGCAAACAAACTTCGCGCTCACCTCTCCTCCACTCCCTCTTCGAACCCCTCCAGTCCGGTTTCCGCCCACCGTACAGAGACTGCGCTTGTGAAAGTCACAAACGACTTCCTCTCTATCTGTGACCAGGTCTCCCTCTGCCTCCTTGTCCTCCTGGACCTCTCCGCCGCGTTCGATACAGTCAATCACACCATCCTCCTCCACCGCCTTTCCTCCGTCATCCACCTCAGTGGGACCGCACTCGCCTGGTTCGAGTCCTACCTCACAAACCGCCAGCAGTACATCTGCACAAACGGCTTCTCCTCCCGCTCTCACCCGGTCACCTGTGGGGTACCCCAAGGATTCATCCTTGGCCCCCTCCTCTTTCTGACCTATATGCTCCCTCCTGGGGATGTCATCCACAGACATGGGGTACACTTCCACATGTATGCGGACGACACCCAACTCTATTTTTCCACCTCACTTTGCGACCCCCAGTCCCCTGATGTTCGTCAGCTGCCTGTCAGACCTCAGGGCCTGGATGAGCGCAAATTTCCTTCAGCTGAACGTTGACAAGAGGGAAGCCATACTCTTTGGCTCTCATCAACGTCTAAAATCTCACGGCTCTCACCGTGAGACCTCCCCCTAAAACTCTCCGAACTCGTACGCAACCTAGGCATCAGGTTCAACCCCCAATTATCCTTCCTCCCCCACATCCGGTCTCTCACCAGCTTTTTCTTCCACCTCTGACGCATCGCTCGTCTCCGCCAATACCTCACTCCAAACGCCACTGAAACCCTGGTCCATGCCTTTGTCACCTCTCGGCTGGACTGTTCTAACGCCCTCCTCTCCGGTCTCCCCTCCACTACCATCCATACCTGCATTCTCACCCGTACCAAACTCCGCTCCCCGATCACCCCAGTCCTTGCCAGACTGCACTGGCTGCCTGTCCCAGAGAGGATCAATTTCAAGATCCTCACCCTCGTCTTCAAATCCCTGCACTCCTCTGCACCCCCTACCTCTCTGACCTCTTCTCTCCTCAGCACAGTACACGTTGCCTTCGTTCCTCCGGGTCTGGCCTCCTCTTTGTCCCCCGAGTTGTCCACTCCAGCATCGGCGGTCGTGCTTTCAGCCACTATGCCCCGAGGCTCTGGAACTCCCTTCCTCACTCCCTTTGCCTCGCTCCCTCTCTTCCTATTTTCAGGTCTCGGCTGAAGACCTTTCTTTTCGACCGCGCCTTTGGTTCCTTCCTCCCCCTCCCCCCGGCTCGGCCCCGGGACCCGTTACTGTGAAGCGCTCTGAGACGCCGCCCGGCGTGGAGGGCGCTATATAAATCCAAGTTGTTGTTGTTGTTGTTGTAAGCTACAGGACTCCACTAAGTTCTATCCTGTGAAGCGCTTTGAGATGTCTCAACGACTTGATAAGGCTCTATATCATATGCAAGATTATTATGGTTCCACCAAATTTAACAAAGCATCTAACAGATAACCTGAAAATCACACCACCCACACATACACCGACACACGTACAATCTATCCAAAAAAAAGTTTCTGAAACACATTGAGGCCGAAAGATAAATAAAAAAACAAACTCCGGAGGACCAAAGCTTGCTTCGCTCAATCAGTGAGATCTTGTTCGTGTACCTGCACAAGGTAAATATTATGTGAAAGAGGGAGGGAGAGGGAGTTTAAAGAGACAGGGGGAGAGTTGAGAGAGAGAGGGGGGAGAGTTGAGAGAGAGAGAGAGAGAGAGAGAGAGAGGTGGAGAGTTGAGATGAGAGAGAGAGTTTCAAGGGAGTTCAGAGAGAGAGTTCAAGGAGTTTAGAGGTGGGCGGGGGAGAGAGAGAGAGACTTGCTCTGCGATGTGACCACATTGCGGATAGAACGTTAAGTTGTTTGCTTAACATTACACCTTCCTTCAGCGCTGACTTGTCAGTGTGCCACAGACAGACACGGGGCTGCGGGAGGAATGCAGTAGGACCTAGAGCTGGGATTATTAACTTTTTTTTCACAAAAAAAGGCTCAAAAAGCAGTGGAAATAATTGAGATTTTTATTTCATATACATATATATATAAACGTTGCAGCTTTGGAATCCAGAAACAATCTGAAGTTTTCTGAGCTGATTAATTCTCTCTCTCTTTATTCTCCAACAATTTATGCTGTTGCTGCTAATAACTGTGAATGAACCACACTTCCAACCCTACCCTCGCGCCCCCCACCGGCCCTCCCATTGCCTTTTTGTGGAGACAGACACTCTCTGGGCTTGCAAAACAGGAAAGAAAAAGAGGCACCATTTACTTTTGAGTACGTGGGTATCTCTGCGTGGGGTAGACAGGAGGAAAGAAGAAGGGAGATGACATGAGATTTCCAGGAATAACAAAGGGGCAGAGGATGGCGATGAAGTAACAGGAATCAACATGGAAACTCCTGTGGGAATCTGCTGTGAGTCGACCACAAAAAGAGAGACAGAGACACACTCACACAGAGAAAGCAAGCCTGGCTCACACCAGCTCTGAACACACACAGAAACACAGCCGCACAGCGACCTGGCATCACACAGAAAGCATAAGGAGTATTGTGATTGACCGGCTGACTACTTATCATCTATCTACAAAACTACCTTTCAGACTGAGGTGAGTGTTTTCTAAAATATTTTAATTTCTCTCTCTGCCTATCCTCCCTCTCTCTCTCTCTCTCTCTCTCCCTCTCTCTCTCTCACACACACACAGACACGGCAAACAGCTGAAACGGGAGGAAAGCATGTTATTTTTATATAATAATAATAATTAATACGAATAAATAAAATAATATAATCAAACAACAATAATAATTACTGTTATTGTTTGATTATATTATTTTTTATTAATTATTATTATAATGATTATTGTTATTGCTATTGAATTTAAAGGGAAAAAAACATAGTTAGTGTGTCTCGATATGGCACATGCCCAAACACCTGCCCTCCACAGCTAACTTTTGGCTGATAGTTTATAAAAGTTCAGTGCGTGCCTTCTCTCTCTCTCTCTCTCTTTCCTCCCACCCCAAAACAAAATCTAGGTCCACGTGTTTCTCCAGCTCTCCTCATCTTGGGACGTCCTCCCAACATGAAATTATATGAATGCAATTTGCTGTGTTGCTTTTGTTGTTGTTGAAGACAAGCAATTAACTTCCTGGCCCTCTCCCCCACTCCACACACTAAATACTAAAGGATTTTGTGTCAGTTTTCTCCAGTCTTTGGATATTTAATTCAATTCCGGGGCTGTGGTTTGTATCGGAGATGGAAATGCTGCCGTAAATACTCGGTGAGTGGTTTACAACAACAACAACAACAAGATTCCATTTATTGAGCGCCTTTCACGTCGGGAGGACGTCCCAAGGTGCTGTTTAGTCTTGACGTAGAGGGTTAAACCTGTGAAATCACTGCATTGTGTCCCGAGGGTTTAAACAAAATACTTAAGATGCCGTTTGATTCAGATCTAGGAGAAGTTAAAATATTTTCTTGGAGGAGGAGGGGGGAAGAGGAGGGGGGAACCTCCTTCCCTGATGTACGTTCTCTAGATTACAAGAATAAAGGGTGGAAACGGGTTGGATTGTAACTTGTACAAAAACAACTGCGGGTTGGAATATATCACACAGCTCGCTCGTTCACTCACCCACCCGAACAGGCATGTGTTTGTGGGGCCACTGCCTGCAGCTCAGTAACTTCTCCAGCTCTGCTTCCTTCCTTCCTCCTCGCATTGAGTTATGCCTTACGTTCTTGTCCTTGTGCCACAGCAAAAAGGGACAGGGAACTAAAACAGCGTCACCTCCGCCCCCCCCCCCCCCCCCCCCCCCCCGCACCGCCCCCTCACCGAGCCACTATGTGAATCCCCAACAACGATGACGACAACAACAACAACAAAATTACATGTGTATAGCGCTTTTCACGTCGGGAGGACATTCAAAGGCGCAGGACAGATAGTTACGGACCCGAGCTGGGGGGAAGCGGGTTGGGGGGGGGAAACAGGGAGATCGAAAGCACGGTCGAAGAGGAGGGTCTTGAGATGGATTTTGAAGGAAGTGAGGGAGGGGGCAAGGCGGAGGCACTTTGGGATGGAGTTCCAGAGGGTGGGTGCAGAGTGGCAGAAGGCCCGTCCGTCAATGAGTATAAACATCGGCAGGGACTAGTTGGACCTGTTCCGGTGCTGTTAACATTCCACAGTAAACTCCTGATCATTCGACATCCCGCTCGCCACGACCACTTTGTGCCATCAACATCCCGGACGCATTTCTCTACGTGCCTAACTGGCACTCCTGATAACTCGTCACTGAGACCCCTTCCCTGGGAGTGACGAGTTATAAGTTTATTCAATGTGAATTCTACGAAAAACCTCCCCTTTCGCGGGTCGCGCTCAAATAATAACGATCCTCGCGTTCGATACAGCGCCTTTTCACGTCAGGAGGACGTCCCAAAGCGCTTCACAGGATTTAATGTAGCGTGTAGTGGCTGTGCGTCTTGGAGCTGAATGAGCCAGAGCCAGCTCTGCGCTGTGTTGCGAGGTTTCGATTGGCCTGATTATTAGCGAGGGGAGTATTTATTGTTATAAAACAACTTCCAAGGATTTCGCCCGTCACATATCGCTTACCTATTTCCTGAAATTGTTATTGAAACACCAAGCTGCGTTGCAACAGGTTTATTCCTATTATGTAATAGCAGCCCACTCACTGCTTCCTTTTTAAGCCTGTCTGAAACCCTATCTTTCTGACCAGGCTTTCCGTCCATGTTCCATTTGCTTTCTGTCACCTTGGCTTCTTCTCCTGTACAAGTGTATAGCACCCTGGACAGTCAGGGGGTTTGGGATCCGAGCTGGGCGTTAGGGTCAGGAGGGGTGGAGGGTTGGGAGGGTAGCTGAAGGCACGGTCGAAGAGGAAGACCTTTAAGGGACTTGAAGAAGGCAAGTGCGGGGGTGAGGTGGAGGGATTGATACAGCGCCTTATCACTTTGAGACGTCTCAAATAATAATAATAATCCTTGCATTTGATATAGCGCTTTTCACGTCGGGAGGACGTCCCAAAGCGCTTCACAGAACACACTGTAAAGTGAATTGACTGTATATTTGTGGGCGAACGCGGCAGCCAATTGCGCACAGCAATGTCCCACAAACAGTCGTAGATCAAAGCGCTCCACAGGAGTTGTGGATTGACTGTCTATTTTGTGGGCGAAACGCGACAGCCAATTGCACACAGCAGTGTCCCACAAACAGTTGTGGATTGAGGGGTTCAGTGACCTACTCCTGTTCCTAAGTTCCAACGTTCAACATACATTTTCTTACACCACCCACTGGCAATAGAAAGCTTTCCAAAAGCACAAAGAGTTTATTGACGTCCGTCCTGGGCTGTGACTGTTCGCACTGCTCTCCCCAGCCCAATTTCCAAGGCTGGAATCCGAAATTCTACACGCAAGGATACCAAAGTCATTTTCTCTCATATGGCAATGATTTTGCCAAGGATCTAAAATTGTTTTTCCGTGGTTTAACGATCCAAGGGTCAGGAATGGACAGAAACAGGAAAAAAAACTCCACTGTTTCCCATCTCCCGATCTCAGGAAAGTTATGGATTTTACATGCAATGTGTTTGGTCTTAAAATATCACATATATATTCTATATATATAAATAAATAATATTTACATAATATAAATATAAAAGTATATATAAATATATTTATTATAAATAAATATATACGTGAAAGGCGCTATACAAATGTAATCTTGTTGTTGTTGCATTTGATTCAGTGCCTTATCACATCTCGAAGAGCATTAGGAATTTTTTTTACTACCAAGTGTAGTGACTGTGTTTCTGTAGGCGTACACGGCAGGCAATTTGCACTGAGCAACGTCCTGAAAACAGCAATGAAGTGAACAACTGATATTTGGTCAGGACATGTGTGTTAATGATAGATTTTGTGGTAGGTGGGTGGGGGGGGGTGAAATTCCATGGGGTAAAAAAAAATATTTTCACCTGAATTTAGGCACAGAATAAAGGGAGAAATAGAAGAAAAGTGACCACTATTTTTATATCTACATACATACATATAAAAAGCTGCAAATACTTTTCAAAGCGCTCTAATATGAAACATCCTCTGAGTTGCTGTTAACATTGATCAAAAACATGCGTGATACTGCAAAATTCCCTCCTCCCCTCACACATCGCCTCTGGAACACGTTATAGGGAGTTGGATCTGTACAGGAGACAGACAGACCCACAGCACCTCGATAATGGCGGTGGAGAAATGTTTGAGAGAGAGAGGGTGTAGTTAGGGTGTTCCTGTTCAGCGATTAGCGCAAAGCGCCCGGAGCTATCTCGCCGTTCTGGATACCGTAAACACACGCGTGTGTTCTCCTCTCTTTTTCCTGGAAACATTCCCCTCTGGAATTCCATCCTGGAGTCCCTCCGGCTCACTCTCTCGCGCTCTCTCGCTCGTGCTCTAATTGCTCTCTTTCAAGGCACGTCTCAAAACCTGGTCATCCTTCCCGTGGCTCACACCTTCGGCTCCCGCACTGTTAACACACTTCGAGACGTTCTCCCGACATGAAAGGGGGGACATAATCATACATTTATATTGTGTGTGTATATATATATATCTACTGTATACAAAAAAAACTCAACCCACAGGTCTGGAGGAAGAAAACGCCGGCTTAAGTTTCTTGAGAGCAACCGTACACTGGCACTTTGTCCCAGAGACTGTAGCAAGCTCCAGAATTAAGAAAGTTTAATCACAACGAGGGCAGAGGCGGCACTGAACGGTTCGGGTCCCGCAAATAACCCTCTCTGGGGGCTCCTGCAATTTCCTATCGAGGCTGAACTCACACTGTATGCTTATTGTACGTTTGGCGGAGAGATCACCTTACGCAACGCCAGCATTGGAACGAATGTCTGTGTTGAGCCAACACAAACTCTCTCTGCAGTTTAGATGCTTGTTGAGCAAAGGGGAGGACGTGGGGGTGTTGGTGGAGTTTGGAGCTGCACAGCATAGCCAGACCATGAACTCTTAAAACAACTTGTGGGTCAGCCCGGCTCAGTCAGTCAGTCATTCAGTCAGTCAGTAACGCCTTCTCACCTCCAACTGGGACTTGAAACTCTCCTACAGTCTGGTCTGAGCTGACCCTCCGATGCAGAATGCAGGGCTGGGGAACGTACTGCAATGTCAGAGGTGGGTGAGATATTAATCCGAGGTCCCTCCTACTTTATTGGATGGTGGGGAGGGAGGCGGTAGGGGTTGTATAAAAGATCCCAGGACCCCAGTCGAAAACAGAAGGGGGTCTCTCCCTGCGACCCAGCCACCAGTCCTCCACATAAGATGGCCATCCACTTCATGGCTCTGAAGTGAGTGGCCTTGGCTACCAATAGAGACAGTTGCTTCAACTTCCTTTTGAAGCGATTCAAGACATTGGGAACGTTCAAGGTCTTGTATCAGTTCGAGACTCACCTCAGCACACTAGACACACACACACACACTCATTTACATTGGCGACCATGTAAAATCTCACGACAATCTGTAGGAGGTAAACCGTGTATGTCACTGCCTTAACTCTGGGACGCTCTCAATGTAAACTGATGCCGAATTATATTATTAATATTATAATGATAATCATAATAATAATCCTTGCATTTGATATAGCACATTATCACGTCTTCGAGACATCTCAAAGAGCTTTGCAGAATATACTGTAAAGCAAATTGACTATATGTTTTGGGGGCGAAATATAATTTATATTATATATTAAAATATATATTAATCTTTGCATTTGATATTTGGTGCCTTGTCACCATGGCTGGACATTTCAAAGCACTTCCCAGGATTTACTGTAAAATCCAGCGCCAGACTCGAGAGCAAACGGAATAAGAGAGAGAAGTTAAGAGAGTGAGGTTGAGGTGGAATATAGGAACAGGAGTAAGCCATCAGCCCCTCGAGACTGTTCCGCTATTCTACTAGATCATGGCTGATCTGTGCCTCAACTCCAATTACCCACCTTTGTTCCAGATCCCTTGACACTCTTACCTAGTAAAAAAAATCTATTGAGATCAGTTAAATTAAGGGAGAGAGGGGAGAGAGAGAGAGGGGGAGAAAGAGAGAGCGAAAACCCGTGGCTTAAAGCTCATAATTCACATTGGAATCTGACTAAGAGCTACAGACGTTGTGAAATGTGATCTGCGCGCAGTTTGACAGCTGGCTTCACACAGTGGGAATGCTGGGCTTGCAGGGAGCAGCCTTGATGTAAATTCTCCCCGCCAGAGTCACTGCCCCCCTGACAATCTGTACCATGCTATGTGCGGTATGCAGTGTGGGGGTGGGGAGAGGAAGGGGGAGGGATGCTGGAGGGAGATATTACCCTCTTATCTAAAGACTATCTCCCTTCTGCACACACGCAAACCAGGGCTTCCCCCCCCCTACTCCCCCACTCCCCCCCCCCCCCCCACCCCACCCCTCCACCTTCCTTAATCCACTTCAATGTGTTTTACATTATGGGGTCATTACAGCTACCAGCGTGGAGCAGATGAGCGAGCCTGAGGTAGGTGCGAGGGGGAGATGGAGAGAGAGCGAGAGAGAGAGAGCTGCCGGCCTGGGTGGGGGGGGGGGTGGGGGGGGTGGGCTGGGTGTTTTTGAAATGCAATCTGTAACTGCAGAGGACCTGGTGAGACTCTGATAGAAAAATGGCCCAGCATTGCTCAAGAGCTTACGGTAAGATCCAGTTGAGGTCAGTTACAATCCACTTCCCAGAATAAAGTTCCTGGAAACATGAGCTGAGCTCACGCTGATCTGACTCAAGCTTTTCCCTTTTCCTGTCATTTTCCACAGGGCGCAAGTGGGACAATCAGTGACCCCAAGGCCCTAAGAATGGTTGGCAAGTGCCAAGGCTTGGGGACCAGATTGTGTGTGTCCGTTTTGTGTTGTTGGTGTGTGTGTGTGTGTTGGGTGTGTGTGTGTGTTGTGTGTGTCCGGTCGTGCGTGTGTTGTGTTTGTGTGTTGGGTGATTATTAATTACTGTCCCAAGTTTACCCGATTAAAACCAAACTCCGCAGTATCCCAACTCCCCAATCCTCACCAGGCTCCAGGCTTCTCACCCTCACCTATGATATCTGATCTCCTATCACACACTCCTTCGTTCACTTGGACACCTCATCGTCCTCTCACACCCACTGATATTACACCTTCAGCGCTGTGTGACCTCCCAGGCCTTTTGGCCGTGATGAGACCTCTGATTGACTTGTAACAATCTCTTACTGCGGCCCCTATTGGACACACAGGATTAACTTTACACGCAATGGCACATGTTCCGAGACGTGTTTAATCTCACAAGCAATGGCACGTTACGAGGCATGTTTAACCGCACAAGCAATGGCACACGTATGTTACGAGACATGTTTAACCTTGCACGAATAGCACATGTGTTACGAGACATGTTTAACCTCACACGCAATGGCACATGTTGCAAGGTTTCTCAGGGGGAGCTGCCTTGGTCCTGGTTTTGCTGCCAAGTGCTCCCCCCAACTCATGGTATTTACAGGGTTTGAGACATCGATTAAACGCGTGTGGAATGTAGGCTATAAATAACATCCACCAAACCCGGCGACGTGCAGAACCACGGCAATTAACAGTGATTTTTAGCGATTGACCCCGGGCGTTGCAAAGCTTTACAGCTAATTAGTCCACAGTTTTAACTTTACAGTAATTGTAAAACATAACGTTGTTACTGGTCATTAAGTTTTATTGTGCACGCAATATATACACACTGGTGTTAGCATTCGAGAGATCAATGACCCTTTTTCGGGGGGCGTGGGGTGGAAGAAGGCTATGTGTGTGTGTGTGCGTGGTGTGTGTGTGTGTTTGGTGTTTGTGTAGTGCCATATGAACAGCATAAAGTTGGCGTGACAACAACAACAACAACAAAATTACATTTATAGAGCTCCTTTCACGTCGGGAGGACGTCCCAAGGTGCTGGACGGTCAGGGGTCAGGACCCGAGCAGGGGGGAGAGGGATGAAGGAAGGCAGAGAGGTGGGAAGGTGACTGAAGGCACGATCGAAGAGGAGGGTCTTGAGACCGGCCTTGAAGGAGGCGAGGGAGGAAGCGAGGCGAAGGGACCGTAGGATTGCAGGTTATCACAGGTTATTGATGATCTCCAATAATCCTTGGAACGTCTTGGAAGCGCTTACCATAAAGTGTAGTGACTGTGTGTTTTGTAGGTGAACACAGGGATTATCGTCTCAGACTCCGGGCTGGAGAGAAACTCTTCCCTTCCAAACTAGGGGCAGACAGGGACTCAGTTTACCGTCTCATTCGAAGGATGTGACCTCTGAGAATGCCGCACTGTATGGGAAAGTCAGCATGGCCTTTACACCCAAAGTCCCTACAGGTTGTTGTTGAGTTACCTGCGAGGCTGTGAGTTCAATGTCCCCGACGTGGGGCTTGAACCCTCAGCCTTCTGACTCAGAGGCAAGCGCAACCTAAGTGCAAGTTGTTGCTGTCGTCGTTGCTGCTACCGGCCAAGCCACACAATACGTGGCTCCCCGCAGGATCCTCCCGAGGAACTGATAGGAATCCGCTCTGAATGTGAAGCCAGACAGGGGTCGATGGGGCAGAGTCCCAGTTTACGGGAACAAGGAACGATTGCGCACAATGCACCAGGAAAAAGTTATTGGAAAATCTTCCTACACATTTCCCCGGCAGGTTTCCGTGACTAAAAGCCACAACTAGGGATTACATTTAGCAGCAACTCAAGAGTTGATTAAACCTGAGCCACCGGGAACCCTTTATTTGGAGGGGAAATAAAACACATTTCATTAAAGCTAAATTTGGAATCCCTTTGTCTGAGGCTTATAGGTCAGCGATGATGCAAAGCTCCTTCTTGTTAACTAGTAAAGGCAGACAGACTGTTGCAATCAAAGTTAAACAATACTCTGACTAGAAATCGCTGCTCTTCCTAACTCAACCTTTTACCCCCTCCTCCGAAGGAAGGAGCCCCCTGTAAAAAGAAACCTTGGGCCTCAAATACTACGAGCGAGCAAGATTTCGACCAGAAATATACCTTCACAACTTTTGTTTTCCTACCTAAAAACAAAACGTTCCTTTTTTTTAAAATAGACTAAAATCATTTCCACATTTCGGGGGGTGAAGCCCCCCCCCCCGCCCCCACATACACACACACACACACACAACACACAGACACATGCCAGGATGCCGGATTTCAAAGGCAAGCAAAGCCACGCTCATGTTTTTATACTGCACAGGCGTGTGTGTAAACATTGAGTGGGGCTCACTCGCAGCAGTTGCATTGACCTCACACCTCATCGAGCTGCCTTTCGTTCCCAAAGGCACTTTGTTTTTGAGGCTCTCTCATACTTATATATACATCTATATAATATATATATACACGTATCGTCTTTCAAATCAGGAGGACGTCCCAAAAAGCTTATTTATTGATTAATAATAAGAATCTTACATTTGGTACAGTGCCTTTCAGGTCAGGACATCCCAAAGTACTTAGAATAATATTATTATTATTATTATTAATATTTCTTGCATTTGATATAGCGCCTTATCGCGTCTTCGAGACGTCTCAAAGCCAATCGCGGAATATAATGTAAAGTGAATTGACTGTATATTTTGTGGGTGAAACGTGGCAGCCAATTGCGCACAGCAACTTCCCGCAAACAATCGTGGATTGAGTGACCATGTTACATTTATTTATTTTGAAGGAATTATTACCCCCAGAAATGCCATCCGCCAATTGACTAACAACCGGGTTCCTACTTACTGCTGGGTAAACAGAGGCGTGTGTATGGAGTAAGGAAACTTGCCTAAGGTTTCGCAGGATTTCCTGAAAAAAGCGAGTGACTCTGGGTTTTTGTGGGCTTCACGGGATATACCGTGAAGCGAGGCGATTGTGTATTTTGTAGGTGAACGCAGGCGCAGCCATGAATCGCAAGCAAATGGCCAATTTTATCCATTTCTCCGTTTACTGAAGAGCTGGATTCATTTATCCCAAGCCAGCGCATCTGCGTTCAACTCTGCTGTGACATACTTGGCTGATTTGTTGTGTGTGTGCGTCCTATTTGTCTGTCGCCCTAAACTGGAAAGGGTCCACTACTTTGTTGCTCAGCGCAAACATCTTGCAGGTTATACTGATATACATAGAGGTTTACAGGACAGAAGAAGGCCATTTGGCCCAAGGTGTCTGTACCAGCTCTTTTAAGAGCAATCCTTTCAGTCTCATTCACCTGTGTTTTATTTAACTTCATTTAACGTTACCTTTAATCTCCCATTAACCCACCGCGGGCTGCGCACAGGGCTCTCTGTTAACCCATCGTGCCGGCTGGCTGGCCCGCTCGCTCGATAAAACACTTCGGTCCTGAGCCTCGCCTGAGATTATAACCTCGTCTCAGCCAGACCCGAAGCCGGTGAAGCTCAAGAGGAAACGGACAGAGTGTGCAAACCGTTCAACTCGCTCAACATTGCACACAATGTACACATGGTTGACCAAAATAAGCTTTGAGACGTATTGACCACGTGATAAGGTGCTATCCCAACCCCAGAAGGTTATTATTCTTATTAAAATACCATTTATTTTTTGTTCACGTTGCCCGGTGCTTGTCAACGTGCGAACCATTTGATTTGATTCGATTCGATTCCCCCTCTTTCTCTCATATCACTAGACATGGGTGGTTTTGCGTTGCTTGGAAAGTGGCCGGGAGCCAAGCCGTTGAAATGAACAGTGCGTTTAATCATTAAAGAGAGAGAGAGAGAGAGAAAGAGAGAGAGAGAGATTGCGACACAAAAAAAAATCCTGCTCAAATGAGCAGAGTTAATCTTATTGTAGAGGACAGACTGCATAAGCACTGAGACGCAGAGAATGGACTCGTCTGTTTGCAAAGCGGCAAAACTGCCGACTCAGTAAAATAAAAATACACTCAATTATTGCCCTTGTGTCCTTCCGTCCATTCACTTGCTCTTTGTTCCCCTTCCCCTGTCCTTCTCTTTGACCGTGCTTTCGGACATCTTTTTCCTTCCCCTCTTCAAATCCCCCCAACCCTCCCCCCCCTCCCCTTTGCAGTCTGTGGTGCCAAGTGCTTTTTTGAGATGTCCTCCCGCAAAGCGAAAGGCGCAGTAGGAATGGAAATGGATAGTGAAAAATTCTGTGACTATTTGAAGAGAGAAAGAGAATTTCTCCCGGTGACCTGGCGACAACCCCCCCCCCCCACCCTAGCCAATTAACATAAATTAGGTCATTCACTCCGGGGCTGTTGGCGAGATGTCGCTGTGTGCAAAATTGCCTGCTGCGTTTGCCTATAAAGTACAGAGAAACACTGTGAAGCGCTCAACATCACAGCAGTGATATCAAATACAAGGCTTTGTTCACGAAACGGTTTGTGAGGTAAAGCAAGAGATTCACTTTGTCCTGAAATAAATCCTCAGACGCTTCCCTCAGGAGGGTGTTATATCATTGCAATTTATTGTTGGTGTTGCTGCTGCGCAAATGGAAAGCGAATCTGCACGAAATAATAATGATAATACTAATCCTTGGCATCTGATATGGAGCCCCGTCGCAGTCTTTTGAGACATCTCAAAGCACTTCGCAGAAAATATCCTGCGAAGCGGAGCAGCTCGTGTGTTTTGGGGGCGACGCGCGGCGGCCCAGTGCGCACGGCAGTGCCCCACAAACAGCCGTGGGCGGACTGAGTGACCAAATTACTCTCGTTAATTTTTTTCTCGACCACAAATCGAGATCACACGCGCGCGCGCGCGCACACACGTGTGCAAGTGCACACACAAACACCACCAAAGTGGCAAAAGGGCTCCCAACTGGCTGTTTTGTGTTTGCGGGGGAAAAACATTCAGCTGAAGTCTGAAGCCCTTGAAAAAAGCACAAAATCCTCTTCTCTGAGCCAACTGAGTCAAAGTACACTTCAAATCCCTGTCCATTAGCTTGTACGGTTTTAAGCGCTCACTTGATGTTGCACTGTACACGCTGCTCGGAAGGGCAACTCAGGGGCAGGTTTGTGATTCATTAATAGAGGAAGGAGATACACACACACACACACACACACACAGACACACACACACGCACGCAGACACACGCACCCACAGCACGCAGTGCCAGCTGAGAGCGAGAGCGGAGATTTGCAAAGAAGTGAATTGTGCGCAGTGAGAGGTCTTCAGTACTGCCCTCTGCCTCCACAGCAGCACTGAGCCTGCGAGTAGCAGAGAGGAGGAGAGGAAACTATAACACGCTCACTCATTCACTCACACACTCACTCCCTCTCTTGCGGGCAAGCGGATGGCAACATCTTTCAGGTAGGGGCAGAAAAGGTTTTCTGTGTGAAAGGCTTGTCTGTGTGTGTGTGTTTGTGCCAATAATAACAGTATGTTTGAGTGTTTGTATGTTTGAGTGATCTTGTGTCTTTGTGAATATGTATGAGTGGGGGGGGGAGGGGGTGGGGGGGTAAGTGTTTGTGTGTGTTTGTGAGTGTGTGTGAGAGTGGGTGAGTGTTTGTGAGTCTGTGTGTGTGAGTGTGTGAGAGAGTGGGTGAGTGTTTGTGAGTCTGTGTGTGTGAGTGTGTGAGAGAGTGGGTGAGTGTGTGTTTGTGAGTGTGTGTGAGTGAGAGTGTGTGAGTTGTGTGTGAGAGTGGGTGAGTCTGTGTGTGTGAGAGCGTGTGAGCGTGTGTGAGAGTGGGTGAGTCTGTGAGTCTGTGTGTGTGAGAGCGTGTGTGAGAGTGGGTGAGTCTGTGTGTGTGAGTGTGTGAGCGTGTGTGAGAGGGGGTGAGTCTGTGTGTGTGAGCGTGTGAGCGTGTGTGAGAGGGGGTGAGTCTGTGTGTGTGAGAGCGTGTGAGCGTGTGTGAGAGTGGGTGAGTGTCTGTGAGTGGGTGAGTGTGTGAGTGTGAGTGAGAGTGGGTGAGTCTGTGTGTGGTGAGTGTGTGAGTGTGTGTGAGAGTGGGTGAGTGTCTGTGAGTGGGTGAGTGTGTGAGTGTGTGTGAGAGTGGGTGAGTGTCTGTGAGTGGGTGAGTGTGTGTGAGTGAGAGTGTGTGAGTGTTTGTATGTGAGTGTTAGTGTGAGTGACACACACAGGCTCCCCACCGTGTCTTGGATGAAGGGTGTTTGTTTAGAAAGCGATCTGAGTTTGTGCAAAGTCTCGAAAGTGGCTGTGCAACTTGTCAGCTGTCATCAGCTTAGCTTGAACTGCGTGCATGTGTGTGTATGTATATTTATATGTCTGTGTGTGTGTGTGTGTGTGTGTGTGTATGTGTGTGTGTCCAGTGCCTTGGGACATCCTCCCGACGTGAAAGGTGCTCTACAAACGTAATTTGTTGTTGTGGTTGGTGTGTGACATGGGGGTGGTGGTGGGGGGGGGGGTTAGCGTACATGTACACGCACACAGGAGAGCGTGTGGGGAAGAATTATTCCCCTTCACAAATACGAGAGGCGATATGTGTTTTGCTTGGCAAGCAATCGGGATGTGTTCATTTCCCATCGTGGTTGGGGACTCAGTGACTTTGTTCCCTCCAGCACAAGCTCAACATCAGCGAAACAGACCCACTACTCCCCCTCACGCCCCCCGCCCCCCCCCCCCACCCCACCACCACCCCCCACCCCCTCTCCCCAGCGCCTGTAGGTATTGTGATCTCAGAATGTAATGTGGGGCCACAGCAGGCAAGCAGCAAACTGAACGCTGAAGTTTCTCTTGCGGGGCTGGAAGCCGGAGCCACCTCTCCAGCCCGGGAGTGAGTGACTGACCAACCTTTCTAACAGTAGATGTCAGAGATAGTGAGAGCACGCCAACACACCCAGATTGAACACACATGTACGCAGACACAGATAAAACACGCAACACAACACACACACACACACACACACGTATACTCAGACACAGATAAAACACGCAACACAACACACACACACACACACGTATACTCAGACACAGATAAAACGCACACAACACACACAGATAAGACACACACAAACACAGATAAGACACACACACATACAGATAAGACACACACAGACACCTCTCCAAAACACTGTCCCACCAGTCTCCTATCACCCATTTCTCAATCAAATGAGTTGGTGGCAGCATTACAATAACAACGCAAATCCTAGTCATTTATTTTCCCATCCAAACAGCAACAACTAAAAATAAATCAATTGTAAAATGACCATTTGTCCTGACCCATTTCCTGCCTCCGTGGGCAATCCATTAAAAGCTCGCTGGAGAGAGAGAGCGAGAGAGAGAGAGTAGCCTGAGAACAGCTGCCCAACCTCCTTTCAGGACTAAAACTAATCCGTCGACCTCCTTTGCATTTGATACAGCGCATTTCACGTTCGGGAGGATGCCTCAAAGCGCTTCGCAGGGTTTTACTGTCACGTGTAGCGATGCGTATTTTAGAGGCCAACTTCCCTGTATGAGGAGCTCTGTATAAATACAAGTTGCTGTCGTTAACGTGAGGGGCAGAGTTGAGTGCGGGAGCTTTGCCTGAGTGGGTCAGAGGTGTTGTGAGCATCGGAGGGGAAATAACCCAATTCTAATCACATCGGTTCAGGAAGAGAAGCAGAGAGACAACTGCTGTGTGCGTGTGTGTGGTTCAACCCACTGTTGTTTCAATCTTACACTGTGCGCACAGAACCTTGCCAGATAATTCTGGTATCGGGATTCTCAGGTGGGGTTTAATTAGACTTCAGTTGATTTATGGTAAATATGTCTGTCCTGACTTTGTAATGTATCTGTTGACTTGGGTTGCGGAAAAAAAAAGCACCTTATCTGATCTTGTTGAACATGACAACAATAACGTGCGTTTATATAGCGCCCTTCACACGGGGCAGCTTAACAGTGGCGGAGCCTGACTGCAAGCCGGGAGAGGGTGACCGTCTTCAGCCGTGATCCAAAAACATAAGCAACGACTCTGAACATGCACTCGGATGTGTGTGTGTGCGTGTGTGTGTTTTTGTGTGTGCGTGGGTGTTTGTGTGTGTGTGCATGAGTGTGCGTGCGTGTGTGTGTTTGTGTGTATGTGTGTGTTTGCGTGGGTGTTTGTGTGTGTGCATGAGTGTGCATGTGTGTGTGCGTGCGTGTGCGGGTTTGTGTGTGCACGCGGGTGTTTGTGTGTGTGTGCGTGTGCATGTGTGTGTGTGCGTGTGTGAGCGTGTGTGTGTCTGTGTGTGTGTGTGGCGCGTGGACAACAACAGGAATTTTTATGCTGCTTGAATAGTGTGGATGGAACCAAGGGCACAATCCAATCCATGGCTATCTTGCTGTGCTGTGAAACATTCAGCTCCAATAATTCCACTGAGCAACTGATTGTGGGCAAGGCGGTTCTTTTTTGTACAACTGCCATGGAAACTAATCGAAACGAGGAAGGTGGTGCTTCTTTTTTGTACACTCTCTTCTTTCTGTACGCGCGAGTGTTTACAATGACTGGAACTGGGCTAAAACTGTGCTGAATGTCTCTCTCTCTCTCTGTCTCTCTCTATCAATAATTGGGAAACCTGGGTGAAGGGCCAAGGCCCACAGTCTGAAGAGATAAGAGAGAGAGAAAGAGAGAGGAGAGAGAGCACGAGATAAATGGAAAGGCAGCGCTAGGTGACGCCATCCTCTTTGGATTCCTGCAAAACTGGGGTCGAAGGGAGAGACGAAGGAATTTTCCACACGTCCTGGGGTCTTTGACAGTATCGACGACAGCGATAACCTTTTGCGTTAACAACTCACTCATTGTAGAATTTCCACTTTCACAGCACCGCCCGCCTTTCACTTTGGGAGGACACCTCAAAGTGCTGGGCGCTGGCAGCTGGGTCAGGGGGTGAGGGAAGGGAGGTGGGGGGGTGGGGGTGGGGGGAAAAGAGGGGAAATGTGATCGAAAGCGTGGTCAAGGGGGTACGTTTGAGCCTTGAACAGAGAGAGGGAGCGATGAGGCACGAGTGATGACTGAATGCCCATAGACTCTGGTGGGATGAATAGAGTGGGTAGGGAGGGGTGACACGAAGCAGTCCAGGGTTTGCTGGGCAAAGCGGGTATTTACGGCTGTTATGGCTGAAGGAGTCGCAGGGATAGGGTGGGGACCAAACCGTGGAGAGATTTAAACGCGTCTCGGAGCGAGCGCTTCATGCCCACGCTGACTGAATGCCCGGGAGCAGAGGCTGAGAGCGTGAGGCGCTGGCAAACAGAAACTGCAAACGTGGCACAAAGGCTAAAAGACTCCTCCGCAGAGGTCGCCTTCCGCTTTGCCGTGGGAGTAAAAAATAAATAAACCCCGGCCGCGTTCGCTTCCGAAACAAAACGGAACTGGGCACGGCGGGCGGTAACTACTGCGACACCCGCCTGAGACCATCCAACATTACAGACAGGGACCACGGTTTCTCACCCCAGCTACCACACGTCCTGACAACGCAGTGCCCCCCCACACTTTGTTGTCAGCTGGGCACTGCTGATGATAAAACCAGTCAGCCCGGCTTGTCAGCAGGACGTGCGAGGCGAGGATTTCTTACCGCTCGGCTCAAGGGATTGGGTTGTCCTAGCTGGTCCCTACACTCGATGCCAAGCCGTGGTTTTTTTTTTGCTGGTCCAACGCACTCTCTGGGACCAACAACCCCGTGAAGCCAAAGCCTGAATTAGGTGGACAGGAAGTGTCCCACCGGTAAGAGAGAGAGATCGCTCATTGCATTCTAGACACAGGGAAATTTCTGTGTGTGGGTGGGTAACATTCTGTTTGGGTTTGGACGCCTAGCACAGCGATGGGGTTTTTCGGGCTAACCAAAAAAAAAAGTTCCAATGACATATTACCTCAAGGACTTTCAGGTAGGAGGACGTCCCAAGGTGCTTGTGATAATAATAATCCTCGCATTCGATACAGCGCCTCATCACGCCTTCGAGACGTCTCAAAGCGCTTCACAGGATATACTGTAAAGTGAATTGACTGTGTATTTTGTGGGCGAAAGGCGGCAGCTGATTGCGCCCAGCGACGTCCCGCAAACAGTCGTGGATTGAGTGACCGCATTTTTTTTGGGGGGTTATTACCCCCGGAAAAGCGATCCGCCAGTCGACTAACAACCGTTAACATAATGCTGTGCCGTGGCAGGTTAAGAACACCCACCACTCACCCAAAAAGTTAGAGAGAGAGAGAGAGAGAGACATTGAACTCGTTCCTTCCACAGACATACCCTGTGCTAATCATTACCCAGTGAATCCCTGGACTTTAAACTGTCCCACGAACCATTACACCGCAGTATTTTGCGCCGTTTCGTTCCGATGTCATTTGCACGTCATGCTGAGACCACAACCGTTCAACAGCTATTATACATTAACCCGACAATCAGACGTGGGCTGTCAATGAGGTACCGTCAGCCTGAACCCCCCCTCCCCCCCACCCCCTCCGATGAGACGTTAAACACCGTCTGTCTGTTCAGGTGGATGATAAAGATCCCGTAGCACTATTGCTTTCAAAAAGAGAAGGGAGTATCTCTCTCTCCCAGTGTCCTGGCTAACAATCCCCCCGCGCCCCACATCCCCCCCCCCAATAAAATCGGTCACTCGCTCCACGACTGTTTGTGGGACGCTGCTGTGTCCAATTGGCTGCCGCGTTTCCCCACAAAATACACAGTCACTACGCTTGACCCTATATCCTATGTCAGAGCCCTTGACAGGATATATTGGATATAACAGCAGTAATAATCCTTGATATAATACAGCGCTTTATCACGTCGAGACGTCTCGAAGCTCTTCACAGGATATACTGCCAGGTGAATTGACTGTGTATTTTGGGGGCGAAACACGGCAGCCGATTGCTCACACGGCAGTGTCCAGACTGAAAAATACCTCGAAAAGTTCATTCTCAAGTGCCTTTTAAGCTGGTTTCAACCTCATCCTCTGCAACCCTCGTCCCCACACCTCCTCCCAGCACAACCCCACCCCCCCCCACCGCAGTCCTCTTAATGGTGATTGATTCTCATGTCCGCAGGAGAGCTGGTGAAGTGATCGTTGCGAGGAGACCACTATGTGGAGCTGTTCCGACGCGGAGGATCACAGCTCGGAGACTCAGCTGTGCCTCGACCTGCGGCTGGTGCTCTCCGTCCTCTCCATCACCTACCTGGTCATCTGCTTCCCCTTCAGCGTGTGTTACAACAGCCTGCTGGTGCTGGTCAACCTGTACAACAAGGCCTCCATGACCATGCCTGACGTGTACTTTGTGAACATGGCGGTGGCCGGGCTGGTGCTCAGCGCCGTGGCCTTGGTGCAGCTCCTGGGGCCGGACAACCCTCAGTGGACCATCTGGGACTTCAACCAGGAGGTGTACATCACGTTGCTCATCCTGTTCAACATCTCCGCCCTGGTCAGTATGTACTCCACCACCCTGCTCAGCCTGGACTACTACATCGAGCAGGCCCTGCCCAGGACCTACATGTCCAGCGTGTACAACACCAAGCACATCTGCGGCTTCATCTGGGGCGGTGCCGTGCTGACCAGCTTCTCCTCCCTGCTCCTGTACGTGTGCAGCCGGGTGCCCAAGGTGGTCGAGTGTTCCAGGATCCAGAACAAGGAGGTGGCCGACGCCATCATGGTCTTCATCGGTTTCCTGGTGCCGGCCTTGGCCGTTCTCTACGCCATGGTGCTCATCCTCCGCGTTCGCCGCCAGCCCACCCCGCTGGACCAGGACTCGGCCAGGCTGGACCCTTCGGCCTACCGGCTGTTGTTGGGGGCCGTGTGCGCCCATTTCGCCCTCTGGACGCCATACTACATGATGCTGCTGGTCCACGTGGCCTCCCAGTCGCTGTGGCCGGTCACGGCGGCCCAGTTCAGGGCCTACCACTTGGCCAAGGGCCTGGCTAAGCTGCTGGCCTACTCCTGCAGCTTTGTGGTGCCTCTGCTCTACACCTACACCCACAGGGACTTCACCGACAAGCTGCGGAGGTTGGTCAGGAGGCTGAGCTGCAGGACTAAAGGGTGCCCTGAGCAGCACTCGGGGTCTAGCAACCATTTCTCCTTCGTGAGCTGAGCCGCGGTAGGGAAGGGGGTGGGTGTGGGGGGGCGGCGGGGGATGTCAGGGGGTCGAGTGGGGAAGGGGGGGCGTTTGTTGAGGTACCTACTGATCTCAGGCCTGAGGCAAGGGGCAAAGCTCCCCTCCCCGCCCTCATGCCCCAAAATGTACAGAGATTGCGTTGTGTTCTGCGCTGCTGCTGCTGTGCAGGACCAGAAGTTGGGAGACGCACAGAGCAGACGCTCTCCTTTATCATTAGCGGGTTTAATCACTGCTGCTCGCAATACTCTTCTGTTTTGCTTGTTTTTGCCCCTTCCTTTCCCTCTCCCTCTCCCCTCCCAGCACTCTGTATCGTCACTTTGTTTTGGGTCGGCCGGGTGTCTGACACACGCGGAAACCCATCACCGTCCTTCACCAAGCTGAGAATTCCATATGCACGGAAATCCCAGAGCTAGATTGTTGGAATGGAATACTCTCTCTCTCTCTCTCCCTCTCTCCCGAGGGAGATTCATCCTGCTTCCCTAATTCCAGAGAGTATTAGGTACAGGTTGGCAAGAGCCAAGGCTTGGGGACACCAGGGTTTCGGGCTGGAATGGACCATCGGTCCATCTGGTCTTCACTTGCACCTTTCCAATTGACTTCCTCCCTTGCATCTCGCTCTCTCGCGTTCTCTCTCACACCACCCAACAACCCTGAGTCCCCTTCAATCCTAGACACTCAATTCTCTGGTGGGGGAAAGATGGATGGGAGGAAGGGAGGTGATGGCGGTGGGGGCAAACCTTCCTGTAACCTTGGACAAGTAACCATTCATCACGTGTGTAAGTCCAGCACAGAGGCAGATCCCAAGTGAGTGAGAGGAGAAGATGGGGCATCAGTTCCTCTCGTTTCCCCCTTCCCCTCCCAAGCTACGTCAATGGTCATGGCTTCCTGTGTGGAGTCTCTGTGGGCTGTAGCCCTCAGTACAGATCAGGGGGTGGGTAATGTCCTGTTTCGTTTCGAACGGGCGACACAAGTCTTTTCACAACTAAACGTCACACGTTTGTAGCTATTATAATCACCACCATTCCTAGCCCAAAACGTATAGTTCTATATATTATATATTATATGTAAAAAAAATTAATGCTATTTATTTTTTATTGCTTGGCAAATGGAAACGACGTGCTATAGGGTTATAACGGGGCAAGCCTGGCTTTATTGAAGGTGTTCAGTTGATTCCCTTACCCACAAACTGCAGCCAGTGGTGAAAGGGCAGAGATGCACTGTCCAGCTCAGAGAGCACACACAGAAAGCACACGCACAGAGAGCACGTGTAGAGAGCACACACAGAGAGAACACGCAGAGAGAACACGCACAAAGAGAACACGCAGAGAGCACACATAGAGAGCACAGACAGAGAGCACACAGAGAGAACACGCAGAGAGCACACACAGAGAGAACACGCAGAGAGCACACAGAGAGAACACGCAGAGAGAACACGCAGAGAGCACACACAGAAAGAACACGCACAGAGAGCACACGCAGAGAAAGCAGCAGTTGGGTGAAGACCTGGAGGAAGCCACCCGCCCTCCGGGCCCCTATCCCACCACCATCAACCTTACTCAGAGGGGTTGGCACAAGTCGGGAGGAATCATAGAAATTTTCAGCGCAGAAGGAGGCCATTCAGCCCATCGACTCCGCTCTGGCTTTCAACCCAACCGATTGGTTCAGGCCTTTACCTTTCGTATACCTGTCTAAGGGAGGGGGTGGAAATGGGACACAGCAATGTTAAACCACCTCTTTCTATTCCAAGTTGTACGGACTTGAGAGCACTTTACAATCCACCTCCGGCTTAGAAATAGTGGGAAATATCTCCCATTCTTTGCTCACACACACACGCTCACACACACACACACACGCTCACACACACACACACGCTCACTCACACACACACACACTCAAGCACACGCTCACTCACACACACACACACTCACACACATGCGCTCTCACACACACACACACACACACGCTCACACGCACGCTCACACACACACACACGCTCACTCACTCACACACGCTCACTCACACACACACACACTCACACACATGCGCTCTCACACACACACACACGCTCACACACACGCTCACACGCACGCTCACACACACACGCACGCTCACACACACGCGCTCACACACACACACACGCTCACTCACACACGCTCACTCACACACACACTCACACACACGCTCACGCACACACACGCACACTCACACACATGCGCTCTCTCACACACACACGCTCACACACACACACGCTCACACGCACGCTCACATACACACACGCTCACTCACACACACACTCACACGCACGCTCACACACCACTCACACACACACACGCTCACACACACACACAGACAACACACAGTTGAAAATAAATAGCTGGATCACACTGGAGAGAGAGACAGACAGAGAGAGAGAGACACTCAGCCACAAGTCGCACACGATGCTCTTACACAGAACACAGAGCCAGGCTGGGACATTGCAAAGCTCCACTCAGCAAACATACATAGCGAGGGAGTTCGCTTGGGAAACTCTTTGAAGAGAGAAGCCAATAGCAAATTGCCTTTGGAAACGCCAGTGCATTTCTGTTCACTGTTTCTCTTGTTTCAGTCATTGAGACAATAAGTCACCTCTGGCCCCAAATCAATAACCGTCGACTGACAAACGCGCCAGAACATCGATGGCAAGAGGCCAACCGGTCAATACGTTGCGATCTGTGCTCTTTTTGTAACTCCACGTGTGAATTTGTACCCACCTTTCTCAGCACCTTCCAACCTCGCTCCGTGATATTTGAGATGAGTATTATTCCCGCACTGTGAAGGAATTTTCTGAGGTACATCAGTCAACTCGTTGGGGGTGGGGTGGGGTGGGGTGGGGGGTGGGGAGGGACGGAGGGAGGGAAGGAAGGGGCATTTCATTTAGCACTTTGAGCCTCAAGAATCTGTACCTTATGGTCTAACCTTTAATCAATCAAAGATTTATATTTTTACTTACCAAAGTCGTGTGTGCACAATTCTTTTTGTATGTTCGAAGAGTACCGTATATTCCATTATAAATAATTTCAAGGCACGAAGCAAACTGGTTACTCGACAACAACACCGCCTTACATTCACACAGTCCCCCCAACCCCCGCCCCCCCCCCCCACCCCTCCCCAACGGCAGGCTAGCGTTCCAGAGCGCTTGACAGTGGCAGGGGGAGGTGATGACTGTAAGCATGGTCGAAGAGGAAGGTCTTCGGGTGCGACCCGAAGGTGGGGAAGGATGCGGGCAAGGCGGAGGGATAGAGTGTTCAGAGTTTCTAGGCTTAGCGCGGCTACCGATGCTTGAACTTCAAGTTGGGGGGTGAGGTGTTGGGGTGGGGGGAAAGAGTGTATCTCCTGCCGTTAAGTAATTGGCAGTAATTGGCCCGTTTTCCGGGAAACCAAAAGTCAGCTGTGATCTGCCGCTGGTGTGACCCAAATAAGCTTGATGCCTCCTTTCGCTGGTACAGTTTCCCTTCCCGCTCCCTCCGCCCTTACCGCCCCCACGGGACGTCCCAATGCGCACTCGTGCACACCCACTTGCAACTTTTCCAATTCTCTGTAAGTTTATTATTTGCGGACGGACAGATGGGCAGATAGAGCATTTGAAGGACAGAGGCTTGAAGGGTGGTGCGGGTGGGGGGGGGTGCGGGGTAAAGAGAGGTGGGGGATAAGCGGGACGATGGGATCAAATGAACCCACTTGCTTGGTGCGGGCTCGATGGGCCAAACTCCTTCTGTGCTGCTTCTGAGTGCGGCATTAAGGATCATTTCACTTCTCTCCTCCAACAACCTTGTGCCCCACCCCCCGCAACAAGGCCGCGCCTGAAGGCTGAGCATGTCAAGTTGGAAAGGAACAAGGACAAAGATAGATATCCTTTTAGTGGTGGGGGAGAGGAGGGGGGGGAGGGGATGGAAGCGAAGACAGAGCTCTGTTCCTCGCATCTAAATCGATTTGCTTTTCCCGTCGTCGTTTCTGGGAAAGCCACACGTCTCTGAGGCGGTTATCAGGTTGGCTGCATGGCTGAGCAACTGTTTCTGATATTCATCTGATACGGGACCTGCCTTATCTCATGGTCGAAAAGAAAAGGAGAACCACGGACTGAGAGAGAGGCGGATTATCTAAGGGATAACAATCTGACGTCTGATACAACTTCCTGGACTAGCATCTCTCTGCTTCAAAACACACGTCTCTCCTCTTCCACCCCCCCCCCACCACCACGACCAAGAGAGAGGGGGAAAAAAAATTAGGGCGGGGGGGGGGTGCGATTTCTCAGCCCACGACCCACTCTCAACAGAGATGGTGGAAGCAAAACAGTTGCCTGAAGATAGTGTGGAAGATAATGGGGTTGGAGGGGGAGAGACGAGAGCCATCAGCATTCCTCAAAGCCTACTTTAACAGAGACTTGAGCTTCGCTCTTATTTGCTAAACAACAACTTGCACACGTGTACAGCGTCCCTTCACGTAGAGCCGCGGCTCGGAGCGCTTGACAGGAGCAGGGGGCGCGGGTGGCCGTAGTGACTGCGTTCAAAGAGGTAGGATTTGAAGGTGACCGATAGGGGCAGGGGGTGCATGAGACGGAGTGGTAGAGGAAGAGAGGGCGGGAGATTATCTCTCGGATAATCATCTCACATAAGAGACAATTTCTTGCGCTGGCATCTCTCTGTTTACGGCACACAGACGGACGGATGTGATGCCCAGCGAGCCCAGAGTTAACACACGACAACAATTAGAATGATAATAAGTGTCCTAGATAGAACTAGATAAGAAGTGTCCTTACGGAGTTCTGTAGCATAGTGGTTAGAGCAAGCGAGAGGACCTGGGTCAAATTTCTAGGTGGTGGTGAAATGTTAGGCAAGTTTCGTTATTCCACACTCCTCTGTTTACCTACTGCGTTTCGCCCACAATTATATACAGTCAATTCACTTTACAGTATATCCTGTGAAGCGCTTTGAGACGTCTCAAAGACGTGATAAGGTGCTGTACCAAATGCAAGGATTATTATTATCATTATAGAGGTAAGTAGAAACCCGGCTGTTAGTCGACTGGCAGACCGCTTTGCGGGGGTAATAATCCCTTTGGGAAAAAATGTAATTAAGTAAAAAGTAATAATAATTTGGTCATTTCAATCCACGACTGTTTGTGGGTCACTGATGTGGGCAATTGGCTGCCGTGTTTCGTCCACAGAATATACAGTCAATGCACTTCACAATATATTCTGATGTAGTGTCTTATCTTGAAAACATGATAAGGCTCTACATCATATGCGAGGATTATTATTATTATTATTATTATTATTGAGTTCGATGCAGCGTCCACAATTGCAAAACAGCTCAAAGCTCCTAGTAAAGATTGTGAGTTCGTAGGCGAATGATCATTCATAATGTGCTGATTTAATACACTGTGCATTCGCACGTGTTTCACAGAGCAGGTGCTGGATTGCTCTGGGGGCCACCGCTAACTGTGCAAAATGCTCCAGCTTGTATCTCCTGGTTCAGCAGGCCAGAATCCCTCTGCACTGCGTCAGGCCCTGCACGTATACACACGTTAGGCTCAATGTGAAGCAAGTGCAACGCAAGGTCGTACAGACCTGCGCGAGGATACAGGCAAAATCCCTGGGAGAATAATCCCCCCTGGATCAGCAGCAAGGATGCCAGGAAGGGGGAATGCAATGGTGCAGATAACCAGCAATCCAGCTTTGCAAATTCTCCCTCACCCCCACACGCACCCCACCCCACACACACAGTTTAACAATACAATAACAAAACGTTAAAACCACCCCCCAACCCCCGAATTAACCCATCAGTGGAATCCTGTGGCCTAATAGTTAAGAGCGCTCGCCTCGCAAGCGAGAGGACCCAGGTTCGATTCCCAGACAGGGCGAAACCTCGGGCAAGTTTTGTTACTCCACACACCTCTGTTTACCTAGCAGTAAGTAGGAATCCGATTGTTAAGTCGATTGGCGGATCGCTTACTGGGGTAATAATCCCTTAAAAAAAACATTTGGTTACTTCAATCCACGACTGTTTGCGGGACGCTGCTGGGCGCAATTGGCTGCCTCGTTTCGCCCACAAAATATGCAGTCAATTCACTTTACAATGTATCCTGCGAAGCGCTTTAGGAGATGTCTCGAAGATGTGACTAAGCGCTATATTCAATTCCAGGGTTATTCCTATGATTATTATCAGTCTCCCGGATTGTTTAGGAATGTGTGGGATTGCCAGCACGTAGAGGCATCCTCGCTTGGAGCAGAAGACAACGTACGATATTGCATTTTTGTTGAGGCAAGCAATTATGCTTATCAAATATCAGATCAGAAACATAATCGGGGCAGTTACAGCCTTTGCTTTGCTGCAAAAAATCATTAACTCGAATGTTATTTCAGTGAACCCTGCAGCCAGTGGTTAAACATAAACTTTGAAGTCTAAGAGATAAAATCACAGTGTGACTGCACTGCTCCCCCTCATCCCTGGGGGAAGCAGCTTCTACTTGACTTGAATAGTTTCAGTGTCTTATTTATTATAAGATGCATTATAAGGTTCAGGTCCACACAGACGCGCACACAGGCGCACACACAGACACACACAACAACAGCAGCAGCAGCAAATTACGTGCGTATAGCGCCTTTCACGTCGGAAGGACGTCCCAGATCGTTGGACAGTCAGGGGGTTTTGGACCCGAGCTGGGAGTTGGGGTCAGGAGGGGTGGAGGGCAGTGGGGGTGGGAGGTTGTCCGAAGTCATGGTCGAAGAGGCATGTCACACGCAGACACACATACACACAAAAATCAGTCCCCACGTGTGATAAGGATGAATCATCAGTGTCCTTTCCGCTGTGAGCGAATTGGCTGCCGCGTTCGCCCATCGACTACCCAGTCACTCCACTTGGCGGTGAAATCCCTCGAGCAGCTTCAAGGCAAACGATAAGAGGCTCGAGTAAAACTGGCTCACACATTTCACGGCTGTTTGCGGGGACACTGCCTTGCGCAAATTCAGCTGCTAAGTCCGCCTATAAACGGCAAAAATACACCATCACCACACTTTACAGTGAAGGTTGTGAAGCGCTTTAAGACATCCTCCTGACATGAAAGGTGTTATCCCGAATGCAAGGATTATTATTATTGTCAATATAATAATAAGTGCATCCGGCTGCCATGTTTCGCTCACAAAATATACAGTCTGTTCACTTTACAGGATATCCTGTGAAGCGCTTTGAGACGTCTCGAAGACGTGATAAGGCGCTGTATCAAATGCAAGAATTATTATTATTAATTATTACATGGTTTATTATATTCGGGGAGGACTGGAGCTCAGTCACTAGAGGCCGCTAGTCAACACTTGAGGAGCCTCACTGCATCTAATGGAAGAAAGTGGGCGTTGGAATCCAACACCCTATTGAACGTCCGTCTTGTGCAGCATTCGCATTAACCAGCACTAAAAAACACGAGATGTTTGGCTCGGAATCGCCAGCTCTTAAATTTCTTATTCAGCCCCCCACACCCCCTGCCAAACAAAAACGACTGCGTTGCTTCAGAGAGGGACAAAGGGCAGCTCTGTACGATCACCACAGATTTACTCGATAGCTTTGCGTTCCTCTGCTTTTCCACGGCCAAGTTTTAGTCAGTAGTTATGTACTTGACCAAAGCCACTGGCCTCGCAAATCAACGGCCGTAAATTGGTGAAACCCTTATCTCTCTCTTTCTTGCTCTCTTGTTGGGGGGGGAAAAACATATTAAAGTGCTTCCACAAGACAGGCAGACAGTGTGCTTGCTCCTTCCCCACCAACCCCCTTTCCTCTGGCCTCCGAACTGCACAGTAGGGGCTGCTTTTCATCATAAGGTTTGGTTTAAATCAGTCCACTTTGCGGTTCACAGGACAGAAAAGGACTTTGTTGGCTGCTTTATTCGCTTTAAAACATCCCATTGGTCAGGCGATACGTGCAAAGCATCGCCGTTTCCAGATGCAATCCGGCTTTCAGAGTCATTCCCATACCCAGCTGTGCGAAGGCCTTTGAGATGCACTCCCTCCTGCTCCCACCCCAGTTCCCCCTTCCCATCCCACCCCATTCCCACCCCACTCCCCACCTGCCCCACGTGGTGCTGCAGACATGTAAACTGTCTGATCAAGCGCTCCGAGACGCTGCCCCTATGTAAATGCAAGTTGTTGTTATAATAATCCTCGCCTTTGGTACAGCGCCTTATCACGTCATTGAGACGTCTCAAAGCGCTTCACAGGATACACTGTAAAGTGAATTGACTGTGTATTTTGTGGGCGAAACAGGAGGGAGGGGGTAGGGGAGGGAGGACACCGAAAACAAACATGCACACACAGTTCCTTAGATCAGGAACGCCTAAATAAAAGCGCTGTTTTAAGCAAAATCTATAATAGCGTCTTAAAAAAGTGCATCACACAAATATTTGAACAAAACAGGGTGGGCTGGGGAAAAGGGCAGGGGAGTGGGATGAAACATTCAGCTCTTTCAGAGAGAGAGAGAGAGAGAAGAGGAACAGGCACGATGGGGCCAGCGGTGTTTTTCTGTGCAGCAATTCTCTACCGTTTTAACTCTTTGACACTCGGGTAACCACAAAAAAGGTCACATCACCTCCAAGGTCAATGAATCACACCCGGGCCCGTTCTCAACGATTCCTGCATTTGCTACAGCGCCTTATCATGTTGGGAGGACGTCTCAAAACGTTTCACGGGATACACGGTAAAATGTAGTGACTGTGTTTTTCCTCTCGACATGAAAGGCGCAATATCCAAAGCAAGGATTATTATAATTTATAACACACACACCACACACACAGAAACAATGAATGAGTGTTAAATAACCCCAATTATTTAATTCAGGGAAGGGCTGGAACAGAATGTGAACAATTTACAGCGAGACTGAGATTTGGCCAGCTAGTGACATTTAGCAGAGAGATATCGCAGGCGGTGTGTGAATCTAGTGGCTTCTAAGTGACTCCTACTTAAGATTCAGCAAAGCTTTATCCCTTAGTTTATTACTTAGTTTAAACTGAGGTCCTGTTTGCCTGTTGAGAGATCCATTGAGATGAAAAGGAGAGTTGGGGGGGGGGGGGGGGGGTGAAAAGAGTCTCTCCCTCCCTCTCCATCACTGCTTCCCAGCCAACAAATAAACCCAGTCATTCCATCCCTTCTTGGCGACTTGTGTAACGTAACTGTGTGCAAAATAGGAGTCAGAGGACCAAACAACCCCCACCGCCCCCATCTTACAGGTTCTTACATCTTACAGGTGGAAGCACGTTGAGGTTACGGGCCGTGTGAAAGCCAAGGGAAAATGCAAGTTGTGGTTGTGTGAGAATGTAATTTCTAAATACAGCTAAAGCAGCAAGTACCGAGCCCCACTCTCCCTCCCTCCCTCCCTCCCTCTTCTAACCCCTCGCACCGCGACCCATGACAGCTTCCTTCCCTTTTAGCTTGTTTCCAGGTCAGGGGAAATCGACTGCAACAACAAGATGTGAAACATCCTCATTGCAACATTTCCTCCCCCCCCAGCCCGCCCCAATCGTCTACCAACGAGCAGCCATCAGTTACACTATTTTTTTTATTTGGTCGCTTCAATCCGTGACTCTTTGTGGGACAGTCGCTGTGAGTAATTAATTGGCTGCCACGTTTTGCCCACAAAATACACAGTCACCGCACGTTACAGTATATCCTGTGAAGCGCTTTGATGAGACGTCTCAATGACCCGATAAGTCACTATATCAAACGCAGGAATTATTATTGTTATTAATACATGTCTGCAATAATACTTTTTTGTATGTGTGTGTGTGGGGGGGGGGGGGGGGAGGAGAGAGGGGTTCTCGGTAACCCTCACCAGGATCCGCTGTTTTCTCTGTCTCCCAACGGATCGATTTCAAGACCCTCACCCTCACACACAATCACACACACACACACACTTCTTGACGAACCAAACAATGAAATTGTCTTGCCTGCAAACACACAGTCACTCCGCTTCGCAGTAATCTCCTGTGACGCGCTTTTAGAAGAGGCTGGCACAGGGCACAGTGGCACAGGGCACAGGCACGATGGGCTGAATGGCCTCCTTCCACCCTGTCAAATTCTGACATGAAATTTTGTGAATAAACAACAACAACTTGCATTTAGATCGCATCCTTCACACGGGGTAGCGGCCCACTTGACAGTGGCGGAGTCTGTCCCTGAGCCAGGGGGAGAAGAGGGGAAATCTGTTGATTAGATCGCTACAGGCAAAAAATGTGGGGTGGGGTGTAGAAAAAAAATCAGCACGCCTTGTTGCTGTTATGGTGCCTCTGCCTTTACCGGGGGTGTGGGGGTGGGGGGGGGGGGAACGTTTCATTGAGGAATTGAGGATTCACACCATGGGCCAACATCCTTCCAAATAAAGAAAAGCTTGGTGGTGAGAGCAAATATCCTGTGTACGTGCTCAGTTGGATGATGTGTGCAATGACCTTGCCGAGGTTATGTACCTACTATACTGGGAATCAAAAAGCCATCATTGCACAAGGCCACACACTCACTCACCCGTTCACTCACACCCACGTTCATACACTCGCACACCCACTCACTCACTAATTCACTCTCTCACATACTGACTCACACATTCACTCACACCCACATTCATACTTACACCCACTCACTCATTCACTCACTCACTCACCAACTCACTCACATACTAACTCACACATTCGCTCGCTCGCTCACTCACTCACTCACCAACTCACTCACATACTAACTCACACATTTGCTCGCTCACTCGCTCACTCATTCACTCACTCACCAACTCACTCACATACTAACTCACACATTCGCTCGCTCGCTCACTCACTCACTCACCAACTCACTCACATACTAACTCACACATTCACTCACTCACACACTCACTCATTCACTCACTCACCAACTCACTCACATACTAACTCACACATTCATTCACTCACACACTCACTCATTCACTCACTCACAAACTAACTCACACATTCACTCACTCACACACTCATTCACTCACACACTCACTTATTAACTCACTCACTCATTCATTCACCCATACACTCGCTCACTCACTCATTCACTCACTCACTCACCAACTCACTCACATACTAACTCACACATTCACTCACTCACACACTCACTCATTCACTCACTCACATACTAACTCACACATTCATTCACTCACACACTCACTCACAAACTAACTCACACATTCACTCACTCACACACTCATTCACTCACACACTCACTCATTAACTCACTCACTCACTCATTCACCCATACACTCGCTCACTCTCTCATTCACTCACTCAATCACTCACTCACATTCATACACTTACACTCACTCACCCACCCACCCACTCACTCTCTGATTCACTCACTCATCCACACACTCACTCAATCCAGACAGCGAGCGAGAGGGGAATTGCATTCAGGGGCTTAAAACACAATGACTTTGTCAACAGACTGTTCGAACAATTGAAACCCGGGAGGAAAGCTTCCCCTAGTGGATTAGTGAGCAAAAGCAGCAACCAGTGTGACACTAAACCAAAGGCTGGAGGAGTGCTTGGCATGTGCGTGTTAGGGGGAATGGAAAGGCCGGGTGGGGGGGAGGGAGGGCAGAAATTCCACCTGGGTCTGAACTGACTGTTTTCTGAGCAATTTCCGAGGAAGCAAATTTTGAAATGGCTCCATCATAACTTCGAAGTTGCAGGCTCTGAAACGGCAGAAAGTTTGCCCGTCCGTCCTTCAGACGAGATCTCAAACCGGGCTTCCATCTGCCGTCTCAGGCACAAGTCTNAAAAAAAATGGACTTCCCAGCAGTTACACATCAACCACAGAGCCTCAAACACACGACATTCACTTCCTTTTGCTCTAATTAGTCTCTTTATTACTCATTCATCCTGACTGACAATCCCTTCTTCTCTCCCCCCCCACCACCCGCACCCCTGTAAAACTGTTCCTTCATTTAAAGTCTGTTAGGGGTTGCCACTTGCAGTAATAATAATAATTCTTGCATTTGATATAGCGCCTTATCCTGTCGTCGAGACGTCTCAAAGTGCTTCACCCATACGCTACAAGGAATATGGAGTAAGGAAACTTGCCCAATGTTTCGACCTGCGTTGGCTGAGCACAGATTAGCTGCCACATGCAGTCACTACACTGTTTACGAAGACGTATGAAAGCTACTGGGTTGAAGCGGTGCGCAGATAATCCTAATAATAATAAACCTTGCACAGAATCTACTGTAAGTAGATTGACAGTATATGTTGTGGGCGGAACGTGCACACAGCGACGTCCCCACGAACAGCAGTGGATTAAGTGACCGATCCTTAAAAACATACATAAGGCAGAGCGGAGGGGTTTAACAGATGGACAGCTTGCTCTGAGAGCTGTTACGGTAAGTACGAAGCACGACTTAAGATTCGCAGCTTTGCAGTGTTTCTCGGTTACAAAGCGCTGCCGTGTCGGGCGCGTGAAGAGCGGCCGAGTTTGGAATTTCGCAAATTCAGACCTGCTCGTGTAACCGACAGCGTTCTTCCCGAACCGAGTTCGAAACCCTACAAAAAAAAGGGCAGGAAGCCAGCGGCGCTGCTCAGGAAACTCCCTGTTCCGTCTGCTCCCAGCACTGAAGGGAGTCTTTCAGGCAGCAAACAAACATCCTGCGTGACGTGTGGGCTGGTTGCTTCCTTTCNAAAAAAAAGCAAGCGGGGTAATTTAAGCAACCACCTTACCCCTCCCCCCACTCCCTTTACCCAGCTCCGTTCCAGAGCTTTGGGACGTCCTCCCGACGCGAAAGGCGCTATACAAACGTGCAGGAGTCCTGTAGCTCAGGGGTTAGAGCGCGCGACGCGCAAGCGAGAGGCCTGGGTCCGATTTCCGGCCACGGAGAAATCTTTGGCAAGTTTCCTTAGGTCACATATAATCCCTCAAGAAAAAAAATAATAATAATTTGGTCACTTCAATCCACGGCTGTTTGTGGGACGCTGCTGTGCACAATTGGCTGCTGTGTTTCGCCCACAAATATAGTCAATTAACTTTACAATATATCCTGTGAAGCGCTTTGAGACGTCTCGACGACGCGATAAGGCGCTGTATCAAATGCGAGGCTTATTATTATTATCATGTTTGTTTGTTGTTGTTAATTGCTCTCAGGGTAAAGATGTACTTCCTGGTGTCTGTCCCGATACTCCTCTGTGCAACCCCCTGAACCATTCCTCTCCTGTCTCACTGCTTCTGACAGCATTGAATGTGGCCTCAGTTGTTCAATTATCCCTTTTAAAATCCCGTTCACTTCCACTGGCGAGGGCAGTCAGATCCAGTGACAAGGGGTGGGGGGGTGGGGGGAGCATAGTTACAACAGGATCACAAGAGCGAAAGGAAAGCGGAGGAGAATTTTTGCCCCCCACACTCAAAGAGAAATGCTGGGGCGTGGAACGACTTGCCACGTAAGGTGGATGAGGCAGATTCCATTGCGGGCTCCAGCAGGGACACAGATGAGCATGTGAGTCAGAGGCCTGACTGGGTGCGGGGGATAAGGCAGTGGGTGGGAATCAATGGACCGCTTGGCTCTGAGAGCCAGTTGCAGACTCGATGGGCCGAATGGCCTCCTTCTGTGCTGTAAATCTCTACAATACTGTGATCCCTCCCTGCACGCTGAATAAACACTGCGCGCGTGTCTGTGTGTGCGTGTGTGTTCGAGCCAAGACCACAGAATCAGATTAGGATTAAGTAAACTGCTGGAAGAAACGCAACCTTCATTGAAAAGGCATGAGCAGTGAGACCTGCTTTCACTGTGGTTTTGGAAACTAAACTGATCTCCTGGCTCTCTCTGGGCTTCTTTGACACTCTCTCTCTCCCCCACTGCTATCTCGCTCTCTCTGGTTGAGGTGAACACCGACCGTTGTTTGTGTGTTTGAAGCTCGCGAGGCCCTGGAAGAGGAAGTGCCTCAGACTTCCTCAACGCTCAAGGGTGGAGGCTGCCATCAAGCAAGAAAGTGAGCGAGTGAGACCATAGCAGAAGTTGAAGGTGAGTCCAGATCTTCCCATCAATTGCCTCTGTAACTGTTCCAAAGAGGAGCCTTTTACACTGCACATGAACAGCTTGAGTCACCGAGGTCCTGTATTTACGCGCACACCTACACACACGGCTACTGCACAGAGTGTGGGCAGGACTTCTTGTCAATTCAGTGCTCACTGCGAGTGTGTTAGTGGACACAGAAGCCATCAGAAGCCACGTCGCTGTAAATCGAAGGCTTTGCTCTTCGACCGTGCCCGTGGGGGTCTCCCCCCTTCTCTCTCTCTCTCCCCGGCTCTAACCGCGCCATGGTTCAGCACTCCGAGAACCCTTCCCCGCGCACAGGGAGCAGCGCTATAAATAAACACAGGTTGTGGTTATTGTTGTAGCCGTATACTACCGGAGGGGGTGGAGGTGAGGGGGGGAGGGGGGGGGGGGGGGGGAGGAAGGAGTGGGGGAGGGAGATCTCTGAGCTGAGCTCCTGCTACATCACAACCACACGTGATCCGCCACCGCACTGGAACTTCTCGGTACTGGGTGAGCTGGGGAGGGCAGGGCTTGGTCAAGGTCTCGTCCCTCACATGGCCACCGGAACTCTGACCTTGCGTCTAGCGTTGGTCGGAGGGTGGTGGGTGGGTGGGGGGGAGAGGAGGGGTGAGGGGAAGAAGGGGGGAGGAGACAAAAAAAACAATTAAAAAAAAACAAGTTGACTTCTCGCAATGTTCAGAGCGAGAGAGGCCGGAGACTGTTTTGTACAACAGCCAATCTTTCCTGCCTCTGGCAAAGTGAAAGGCAACAACTACTTGCATTTACACAGCCGCCCCCACACCCCACCAGCCCACCCTCACGCAGGGCAGAGTACCAGAGCGCTCGATAGTGGCGGAACCTGACACCGAGGTGGGGAGGTGGGGGGAGAGGTGACCGCAGACCCGGTCGAAGTGGAAGGTCCTCAGGCGCGACTTGAAGGGATTGAGGGAGAGTTCCAGAGCTTTAGGGCGCAGTGGCTGAAAGCGCGGCAGTCGATGGTGGATCGGAGGACACAAGCGGGAGGCTGGAGCCTTTCGGGGATGGTGAGGGGGGAGGGGAAGGGGTCCTAGCTCTGTCTGGTTGGAGGTGCCGTCTACCTGTTGGGGGGGGGGGGGGGGGGGTCGCTGCCACTACAGTGCAGTCTGCGTTGTCGGAGGTCCCGTCCTTTGGATGAGCCGTTAAACCGAAGTCAAGTCGTGAGAAGGGAGAACTTTCTCCTCTCGAATTGTTGCCGTGCGTTTATCTGCCGCCTGAGCGCACGCTCCCTGCGGTTTACGGTAAAACCCTGTGAAGCGCTTTGAGACGCCTCGAAGGCTCGGTGTCGAACGGGAGGACAATTCAGCATTGAACGTGGGAACACAGGGACATTGCTGCCACCTCGTGGGCGACCCGTTCATGTACAGTCCACCAACAAGCGACCAGGTCTGTCCGGTCAAAAGCAAATTAGCTTCAAAAACGTCCCATAAAGCCGCCCCCTCGCCCCTCCCCACACCCCCTCTCCCCTTACCCCCGCCCACCTCCCCTCAGCCCCTCTCCCCTCCACACACCAACAACAACAACAACAAACCTGCAAGAAATAAACACATTTGGTCACTCAAATCCACGAGCGATTGTGACCAAATCTATTCACTTGCTGCGCGCAATTGGCTGCCCGCGTTTCGCCCACAGAACACGCAGTCAATTCACTTTACGGTGGTAACAGCCTGCGAAGCGCTTTGTGAGACGTCTCAGCCGGAGTGATAAGGCGCTGTGTCAAATGCTAGGAATATTATTATTATTATTGTTATCGTGGAGTCCTGTAGCTCAGCAGTTAGAGCACTCGCCTTGCAAGCGAGACACCCGGGTTCGATTCCAGGCAGAGGGCGAAACCTTGGGCAAGTTTCCTTACTCCACACAGAGCCTAATAATAATCCCTCCAAAACAAAACAATAATAAATTGGTCATTTTCAATCCACGACTGTTTGTGGGACATTGCTGTGCGCAATTGGCTGCCGCGTTTGCCCACAGATATGCGATCAATTCACTTTACAGTCTATTCTGTGAAGCGCTTTGAGACATCCTCCCGACGTGAAAAGCGCTATATCAAATGGAAGGATTATTATTATTATTGTTACTTATATCGCACCCTTCACACGTGGTAGTGTCTTGGGAGCACTTGATACACATATAGACACGCACGCACGCATGCAATACGAGACGGCAAATGCTTTATTATTTATCTGATTAATTATAACCATTATCAGTTATCATTATTGTGAATTATTATTATTATTTTCTGGATCGAAACATCCGTCCCTTTATCTTTCCGCAGGACGAACACTGAACGCCGGGCTTCGTTAGCGCTCAGAGAGGAAGATAAAGAGAGACAAGAGAGAGAGAGAGAGAAAAGACAAGTGCTCGGTCCCAAGTACCTGTGTGTGTGTGTGTGTGTGTGTCTGCGTGAGGGTGTGTGCAAGAGGGTGTGTGTGTCTGTGTGAGGGTGTGTATCTGTGTGAGGGTGTGTGTCTGTGTGAGGGTGTGTGTCTGTGTGAGGGTGAGTGTCTGTGTGAGGGTGTGTGTGTCTGTCTGAGGGTGTGTGTGTGAGGGTGTGTGTGTGAGGGTGTGTGTGTGTGAGGATCTGTGTGTGTGTGTCTGTGTGAGGGTGTGTGTGAGGGTGTGTGTGTGTCTGTGTGAGTGTCTGTTTGAGGGTGCGTGTGTCTGTGTGAGGGTGTGTGTGAGGGGCTGCGAGACACCATCGTCGGTCGGCAAATGGTGTCAGTTTGACCGGAGCGGGGGCGGGGGAAGGAAGAGCGCGAAGCCACGGTCCGGACCATGTCGGGGGCCGAGGGCCCGAACGCCACCGGCAACAACAACGACACGTCCCGGTTCGTGGAGGTGATCGCGGCCCAGGACCAGATCTCCCGGGCCGTGCAGGTCTTTGCCCTGGTCCAGCTGGCGGGGCTGGTGGCCGGCTGCTTCGTCCTGGCCGTGTCCGCCCGCCAGTGGCTGCGGTGTGGGAGGCTGGAGCCCGCCCAGACCTTCCTGTCCTGGCAGGCGGCGGCCCACCTGGCCCTGGCGCTGCTGTCCCTGTCCGGCCTGCCCCGGCCCCAGCCCCTGAACACGGGCCCCGCCGGCTGTGCCGCCCTCTCCTTCTTCGTCAACGTCTTCTACCTCCACACGCAGTTCTCCCCGGCGCTGGCGGCCGGTCTGAGTCGCGCCGCGCGGCCACTGGGCGGGTCCGCGTCGGCGGCCGCGGGGCTGACCCTGGCCGTCATGGTCTCGGCCCTGCTAGCCGGGCTGCTCGCCCTCCCGCCCCGCCACCCCTTCCCCGGCGCCCGCTACAACTGCCACCCGGACCCGCTGGAGGCCGGTCTGGGCTACGTGCTCACGAAGTTCTGCCTGGGCTTCGCGGCCCCGGTGCTGACACTGGCCGGCCTGACGTGCTGGCAGGCGGGTCGCGGGGGCCGGCGGGGCCTGGAGGAGCGGCCGGGCTCGGACTCGGGGTCAGGCCCAGGCCCGGGTACGGCGCTGGTCGTCACCGTCACGCTGACCTTCCTGTGCCGCCTGGTGTACAACGCCTTCCTGCTGTGCCGTCCGCTGTACCGGGCCAGGGACCCGCACTTCGAGCACCGGGCGGAGCTGCTGGTCACCGTGGCCGAGATGGTGATGTTCGGGGGCAGCTGCCTGGCGCTGGTCCTCACCGCCGCCCTGTGCAGCCTGCACCGGGGCCGCGCCCTGGCCATCCTCCGCCGCGCCGGCAAGCTGTGCCGGACGACCAGCACCGAGACCGTGTGACAGCCACCAGTGGGGAGGGCCTCTCTCTCTCTCTCTCTCTGTGGGTCCACACGGCGACGCTCTTCCCTTCCGAGGGTCGCGTAGACGTCCGTTGGGGTCGGGGTGGAGCGGAGGGTGGGGTGTCAGCGGGGGATCAGGTGGGGGGGTCGGGGGTTAATCAAACGAGGGCTATAATTGGGGGCAATTACTGGGGTTGGTTTGGGAGTTGAGGTACAGATCAGCCCGTGACCTTGTAGAGCAGGGAGGAACAGGCTTGAGGGGCTGAATGGCCTCTTCCTTTTCCTATGTCTCTACCCCCCCCCCCCCAACCCCACCTCCACCACCACTGGCAGGACAGGGTACACCCTGGCCCTCTCCTCCCCTCCCCTCCGCCGGTAACCGCTGCATTGCCAAATAAATGCCATTCGCGACCGACAACACCTTTTTTTTACAGTCTCTCAACTGTCGGTCGGGCGGACAATAATAGTATTATAATAACAATCCTCGCATTTGATATAGCGCTTTCCACGTCTTCTCGACGTCTCGAAGCGCTTCACAGAATAGGCTGTAAAGTGAATTGACTGTATATTTGCGGCAGCCAATTGCGCACAGCAATGTCCCCACAAACAGTGGTGGGTTGAAAATGACCAATTTGTTAGTGTTTTGGGTTTTGGAGGGATTATTATCAGGCGTGTGGAGTAAGGAAACTTGCCCGAGGTTTTGCCCTGACCTGGAAGTTTCCTTCTGCAAAATAAAATGCACGAAATGCGATTTTGTCTCAGCCTCCGTGTCTCCGAGCCCGCGATCGCCGCCGTCAATAATCCTCGCGGTTGCGTTCGGGCGCCCCCTTATCGCGGCTCGAAGCGCGTCACGGGATATGCCACAAAGCGGAGCACACAGCGGCGTCCGCACACGCACACACGTTGTGGATTGAAGTGACCGCATTTTAACACTCGGCAGCTTTAAAAGTGTGCGTCGTGGGTGAAAGCTTACCCACTGTTAGTGTGTGTGTGTGTGTGTGTGTTTGTGGGGGGGCGCAGGGAAGGGAGGGGGAGAGAGAAACATAGTTTGTTGGGTAGAAGGAACAGCCCCGGTCGGTACAGGCAGAATCCAAACCCTTATCGGCCCCAAATAACCCCGTAAACATTTAGGGGGCAGCGGAGGAGGGAAGGGGGCAGCGTGTTAAAAAAAAGCTCTGCTCCCCTTTTTGTTCTCTCCCGCCCCCCCCATCCCCGCAGTTACCAAGGAAACCACACGACAAGATGAACTCACTAACCACAGTCGCGAAGGAGCAGCTCTCACAAGATCGGTCTGGATGGGGGGGGGGGGGGGGATGTAGGAAGAAAACCCTTCGGCTCATCTGATCTCATCCCTCCAGAACCACATCCCCCCCCACCCCCACCATCGAGCTATTAGCACAAGATGCCTCCCCACCCCTAACCCCTCTACCCCGAGCGGTTCCTGGTTGCTGCTAACTCGCTGGTTCACACATGCACAGCAGGTGGCGTTTCCATTTGCTTGAGAAATTCCCTCGCCGACATCTAGGGCTTTGCACAATGCTCAGGGCTCCTGATAGAACGCGCTCGCTCACACACACACAGTTATATATATATATACACACACACACACACACACGTCCGTTCACTCACAAGGTCTTCACATGCCGGCCGGTGCTTTGAAAGGAGGGGAAAAATACAGACGGAGACAAGAACAGCCTGACAGCCAGCAAAGGGCAAGCCACCTACTCCGCCGCGAACCCGCCAGGTACTGAACCTCAACTAAGCCTTTTATTTCATTGTGATCAGAATGCAGGTGCTGCCTCTCACGCTCTCTCTCTCTCTCTTTCTCTCGCCTATTCATGTTGAGGTGGGGGGGGGGGGGGGCGGAGGTTGCGTCTTGAAGCCTTTTCACAGGATTTACTGTAAAGTGAGGGAGAATCTTATCTCATTTCTGCAGCCAGTCTCACTCAGCACTGGTGTCCTGTCCTTAACACAATGGACAATGTACTGCATTGTTGCAGTGAGATCTCTGGAAGTGTGTGTGTATGTGTGTGTGTGTGTATGTGTGTGTGTGTGTGTGGGGGGGGGGGGGGTTACCTTGCTGCAGATTGCGCTTTCATTGAACATCAATCCAGATTACGAGCTAATAACACGATCATTCTTGGCCTCCTGTCTCTCTTCCTCCCCTTTGTGATACACCCCTATTTAATTTAATACATTTGAAGTGAATGATTGGGCAGCTCTCGCACTCCCCCCACCCCCGTGCTGCCGATTACCTTCCTCATAAACTCAGGTGGGCGCAGGTAAGAGCAGACACAGTGGTGAAAGACAGCGCTGATTTATTCATCCTCTGGGTTAACAAATGAAAATCAATGCTAATCGATAGTCTCGCTATTACTGCTTAATGATACGTGAAGTTTCAAAATGCAAAGGGCTTTAATACATTATATATAATATATATTAATAGTCCAGGCTGGAACTCCAGCAAAATACTGGGGTAAACCCTGCATTGTTGCAGGTGCTTTCCTTCAGAAGAGACATTAGAAACCGAGCTGTACGTTAAAGCTCTCTCTCCCCTGGACGACAATCGCCTGCTTGACCTCAAGACGATATTGAAACAGAAATTGGTCGTTCACTTCGCCGTTGTTTGCGGGGACGTTGGTGTGCGGTCACAACACTTTGGCAGTATATCCCGTTCGAGCGCTCTGAGGCGCTGCCCTGGGCGAAGGGCGCTAGATGCAAGGGCAAGTTGTTGTTGTTGTTGCCGAAATGTTTTGAGATGCTATCCCGATCCGAAAAGACGAGAGAATGAGGGGGGACGGGGGAGAAAAAGAGAGAGAGAGAGAGAGAGAGAGAGAGAGAGCAGCAGCTGCAATTTAAACCACCAGAGCTTTCTTCGACTCAAATACCCAAACAGCTGGCGATAGCACGAGACACCTCCATGTGCCACGCTACCTGCTGCGTCTAAAATCCACGACTGCTGTGCGCAATTGGCTGCCGCGTTTCGCCCACAAGGTGCACAGTCAATTCACTTGATGGTATATTCTGTGAAGCGCTTTGAGACGTCTCAACGACGTGAGAAGGAGCTATAACAGATGCAAGGATTATTCGCTCAGCCCTGTGCAAACCTAGGTTCCAATCCCCTGCCTATTGCATCGCCATCAACAAATCTGCTGGCTAAACGCATCCTTTTCCTTCCTCCTTCTTGCCCTGTTGCTCCCCCACCCACTCCCGGCCATAACGGCAGCGAGTAAAATATTAGAACAAATATTAACAATAAGGTCTCCAGGCTGCCGTGGACAGCACTGATATGCCTCCGAGATTTAAAGTAAACACGGGAAAACGTTATCTCCAGCATGCGACGTGTTCCGCCTGAACACAGAGCAAAAACCAGTCAAGAGGGGAGAGAGAGGGGCCGTGAACGCAGCAGAGAAAGCCAACCACCGCCTCCACACCCCACCACACCTTATGCTCATCTGGCATCACAAAATAAACGATAATAACAATAATCCTTACATTTGATTTCGCGCCTCATCACTGCGTTGAGACGTCTCAAAGCGCTTCACAGAATATATTGCAAAGCGGATTGACTGTATATTTTGTGGGCGAAACGCGGCAGCCGATTGGGTACAGCAGCGTCCCACAAACAGTCGTGGAATGATTGACCGATTTTCTTCTGTTTGTGGTGGGATTATTACCCCCCGGAAAGCGATCCGCCAATTGACTCACAACCAGGTTCCTACTCACTGCTGAGTAAACAGAGGCGTGTGGAGTAAGGAAACTTGCCTGAGGTTTCGCCCCGCCCGGGAATCGAACTCGGGTGCTCTCGGGTACGAGGTGAGTGCTCTAACCACTGAGCTACGGGGTATGGAAGCTCAGCTTTCCCAGTTGCCTCCCGCTCCTCTGTCTGTCTTTCTGTCCGGGAGACGCACCGGAGGGAATTGATCGCCAACACTGGCTTGTTCGGCAGCTGCTGAATGTGTCCGATCGATATGTTACACAGCATAGAGAACAGTTAAAGGACCAGCTTCCTATTCACCCACAAGTGAACCTAAACCAACCTGCTGCAGAGACCCCACTGCTCGGGTGTCGAGAAGACCTTTCAGAAGGCATCAGCCTGGCTAACGCTCTCTTGGCTCACAGTCTGCAGGATGCGGGGTTCAAGCCTCCCAAATTGTTGGGGCTTTTAGTTGACTTGCACTGTTGCCCAATGCTGCTAAGCAGGGGCTTGGGGGTGGGGGGGAGAGGGAGCGACTGTGTGAGACGGGACCTTGGTTTAACGTCTCAAATGAAAGATAGAACCTCCGACAACGCTATTCTCCTCTCGTCACCCTAGTGGTGTGTCAGCCCAGACCAGGGAGGCTCCAACTGGTGGATGACAAACGACTGCTTGGGAGAACGGAGAAGCATCTGAACCAGGCTCCTTAATTATATTGATCGGCTGTGCTCAACCTGGTCAAACGCTTTGCATGGAACACGGAAATGAGCGCAGATTGAAGAGCAACACACTTGTCACTTGTCCAAACACTGCACGGCTCCCACCGTCAAGCCACTGACCGACTGTTTTCACCACCATTGTTCAGGTGTGTTTAACGTGATTAATAATTAGCCACGCTTGCCAGTTTGCTTTTTAAAAAGNAAAACAAAGGCTGGGTCCTCGTATCATACAGTACAAATTGTTTCGCTAGCAATTTCACGTGGTCCTCATTTCCTTTTCATCTTCTGCCCCATAGAAGGTTTATAAGACGATGAGAAGCAATTAGACCCCAGGATGCAATGATAATAGTCCTTGCACTCCAATTCAACATCTAATCAAGTCATAGAGGATAATAATCCCTTAAAAAAAATAATTTGGTCGTTCAATCCACAATTGTGGGATGTTTATGGGACACTGCTGTGCGCAATTGGCTGCCCACAAATTATACGGTCAATTCACTTTACAGTGTATTCCGTGAAGCGCTTTGAGATGTCTCAACGACGTGATCAGGGGCTACATCAAATGCAAGGATTATTATTATCTTATTATTATAGAGGAGGCTCAAAGTTTTACTGTATTTTATGCGGTAAAGCTGCACATTTTGTAGGTGAACTCGGCAGCCAATGTGCGCCCAGCAAAGTGTCCCACCAACAGCAATGAAGTGAATGACCAATTTTACCTGGGGGACTGTTAGTCAGGACACCGGGCGAGAGAAACTCACTTCTCTTTTTGAACAGCGCCGCGGGATCTTTAACGTCCACCCGAACGGGCATAGGCAGGACCTGTTTAACATCTCATGCAAAGGACAGCACCTCGTAATGAGAAAGCCTGCTCTTTCTCTTTCTCTCTTTCCCTCCTCCCCGCCAGCACTGTATTGGAGTGCCAGCCAAGCCTAGACAGTGAGCTCAAAGTTTCAACGTGGGGCTTGAACCCACAACCTTCTAACCACTGGGGTACACCCTTGATTGTGTTGACTTTGGGATCCAAGTACAGAGGTAGCAAGAGAGAGAGAGAGGGGGAGGGAGAGAAAAAAATCACGCCAAACCTGACAAGAACACAAAAAAGATAAAAACGTGGCCATAAAAGAATAAACGTTTAAAATCATCACAGACTGTGTTTGGCCCGAGATTGCAAACAGAAATAATGCGACACCATAACATTTACAATAGATAGTGAACCCCTGTCAAAACTGTACACTGCACACAGGTCGATAGCCGTCTTAACAGCGAGAAAAAACATTTGGTAAAAGACAGAGACCCCAAACGACCCAATAACAGGACAATCATGTGTATATTAACAGGAACAAATTACACACAAGATGTCTTGTGTGAAACAATATATTCAAGTAAATGTGTCCCATTACATAGACCAGAAGACCAGTTGCTGCTGTGAAGCACCAGGAAATTTGAAGGAGAGCGACTGGGTCAAATTATAATATAATAATAATAATCCTTGCATTTGATATAGCGCTTTTCAGGTCGGGAGGACGTCCCAAAGCGCTTCACAGAACACACTGTAAAGTGAATTGACTGTATATTTGTGGGCGAACGCGGCAGCCAATTGCGCACAGCAATGTCCCACAAACAGTCAATTGAAAATGACCAATTCATTATTGTTTTTTTTTGGAGGGATTATTATTAGGCTCTGTGTGGAGTAAGGAAACTTGCCCAAGGTTTCGCCCTCTGCCTGGAATTGAACTCAGGTCTCTCACTTGCAAAGTGAGTGCTCTAACCACTGAGCTACAGGACTCCACATTATAACCTTTACCCTTTAACTTCACATCTCCAAAAGGCGTCACGGGGAATTGGTGGTCAAGTGTAGTGACTGTGTATTTTGACGCCTAAAAGCCACGGCTCGTTTTGTGCACGGCCAACAAAACGGCCACGAAGTGAATGACTGAGAATCGCTTCTTATTGAAAGGGGCGTTGCGGCAAAGGAGATTTAACACCCACGTGAACAGGGCACACATGGGCGGCTTGGCTTAACGTCTCACCCAAAGGCTGGCGCCTCCGACAATGCAGCGCCCGCCCACCCACCTCCTGCGCCCACCCAACCAGTACTACTGACCTGGGGCATCATCCTAGACTGTCGGTTCAAATCCCCCAAAGTGATGGTGGGTGGTGTAGGGGAGAAACACACAACCTTCTGACCCAGAGGCGAGAGCGCTATTGACGGTGCAAGGCTAAAACTGTAGTTTACCAGCAAGACCTTCCATACTTGACATTTAGTTCCAATAGTTAAGAGTTCACCACTAAGGTTCCACTAGTTTTTTTTAAAAAACCCAACTGGGACCAATCGTGGACTCTCTCTGACTGTTCAACCTCAAATCCAGGATCTCTCGTTCCCAAACTGAAACAAAACTTTAACTAACCACTGCTTAGCCCAGCCCCCCACCCCACCGGTCCCCGAGTCAGAAGCAACTGCGATGCACATCCCGAGACTGCACCCAGCCATCCCTCACCCCATCCACCGCAGCCAGTTACTTAGCTAACAACCGCACCCCCCAAATAAAACGGGTCACTTCACTTCACGGCTGTTTGTGGGCAAAATTAGCTGCTGCGTTTCCTTCCCTACAGAAATACGCAGTCACTACACTACACTTTGCGGTGAATCCTGTGGAGCTCTTTTTGAGTCGTCCCGGCCTGCACCGAGGCCCAAACGGAACACTGGGTCCTTAGGAACATTTCTAGGATTCATGTTTTAATAAGGCCCACATTTTTCGTGCTACCAATTCCCCCCAACTCCACCCCAACACACCTCCGCCACTGTCAGCACCAACGCAGTACTTAATCAGTATAGCAATCATTGAATTTGATATAGCGCCTTATCACATCGTTGAGACGTCTCAAAGCGCTTCACAGGATGTAATATGAAGTGGATCAAGTGTGTATTTTGTAGGCTTAAACCCTCAAGACTGCCTGGATCCAAGGGTACTCACTCAAGGACTGGAGAGCAGGCACTATGCCCCTGAGCGTTTGCTCAGGAGGAACCAAACTGGCTGATGTCCAATGGGTTGAGCCATCCAGAGCGAGGGGAGCCCTTGGCCATGAGACAAGTAAACACTTCTCGGAGTGACCACAAGTGCAATAACTTTTGAAACATTACAATTCATAAAAAATATTGGTCACTTCAATCCACGACTGTTTGTGGGACGCTGATGTGAGCAACTGGCTGCCTCATTTCGCCCCCAGAGTACACAGTCAATTCACTTTACAGTATATTCTGCAAAGAGCTTTGAGATGTCTTGAAGACGTGATAAGGTACGATATCAAATGCAAGGATTATTATCATTCACATTTTTAACCATCCACTATCTGACGAGAGAGGGGAACATTCCTTCACATGACAGCCAATCATCCAGCAAGCACCCTTTCATAGCTTGTTGGTTTACAGTCACCTCTCCCCCTCCTCCTCGCTCAGTCAAATCCCACTACTGTGCAGTGCTGTTGGATGTTCTATGCTGGTAAATGAAAAGCACTTTATAGATCTAAATAGTTGTTGTTGTTGAACAAGAAACTGTCTGAGAAGAGCTTTGAAGAATGTTTTTTTTCCGATTCAGTTGTCTGCCAACTAAGATAGTGGAGGGAGAGTCCATGGTGGGTTTCAAGAAGGAATTAGAGAGGTTATAATAATAATCCTTGTATTTGATATAGCACCTTATCAAGTTGTTGAGACGACTCAAAGCCCTTCACGGAATATACTGTAAAGTGAATTGACTATATATTCTGTGGGTGAATTGCGTACAATAGTGTCCCATAACCAGTCATGGATTGAGTGACCAAATTATTTTTTATAGATGTGTGTGTATGAAGGATAGAGGCTTGGGGTAATGGATAAGGCAGGACAGTGGGACTGAGTGAACACTTTGTTCTGTGAGTTTTACTGATTGAATTTTATTCAGAAGATTTGCCAGCCCCATAACAAGTAACATGGTTTAAAATCACAAGAGTCACACCCTCATGGAAAGCCTAAGATCCTGTTTATTTATAAACCACTCTCTAATATCCATGCAAAACACGTCTCTGACTTACGGGGGAGCTGAAGCTCAAAGCAGGAGTAAAATCAATGCTCCAAACCTCTGGGGGGGTTAATGATTCCCTTTGAAGCCAACTCAGCTGCCATTAGAGTGAGTGTGTCCCACAAATACTCATCTCCAAAACCTTGGATTGCTATAAATCATAATCTCTTCCCCACCCCCATCACACCACCCGTCCCAATGAATTGTTGTTGGAGAGTGGGTTAAGTCAGAAGCATGCAGTGTTACTTTTTATCACATATACTTTATCACATACACACGTGTTTCTGTTTGCTGAGCATTACTGTAGGCAAGAAGAAAGTCAAGTATTTTAACTATACTTTACTGTGAAAAGCTTTGAGATGTGCTCCTGTTGTGAAAAGTTCTCCATCAAAAGATTCTATTCAAAATTCATATCTCACTTGACAAAGCTGTAAAGTACACATATCGCTGGGAACACTCAGCAGGTCAGGCAGCAGAGGAGGGAAGAGGATTTATTTTCTTCTGTGGGTTCAATATGTGCTAATCCATCTTCTCCTTTCCCCTCTCTTGCTGTTACAAGGTGCTGGATTCTGCCTTGCTTGGATTTTTCTCAAAGAGTCAGCATTTGTTCCCAACGGGAAGAGAGAAGGATTTTCTTCAAGAAAGAGCGAGAGCGAGCGAGAGAAGATATAAAGCTTTCCAGTACACAAACCAAAAATACTCCACCATAGGTGGGAGCTGCCTGCCTTTCTCAACAGCTGAACCGTTGAAGGCATTTGGTTCGATTTGGGGAATTAACACCAAAATAGCTTGGCTTCCCCCCTTGATCGCAAGCTTCTGCAGTGGTACAGGAGGGGAGAGGGTGTGGCAGGGGGTGGGGAGGTGGGGGGAAGATAGTGGACAACAGAACAGTGCAAACACACAAATCTCTGTCCATCCAGACACCCATTCCAAACTCATGCGCCCACAAAACACAGAGTGCGGGCTCGGCTGGAAGCTGGCCAGACATCGCTTTGAACCTTTGAGCCCTTTGGACTGGAGATGGGCAACGCTTTAACTGATCCCAGGTCACAAAGTAGCTGCAGGTACCAGGGCCGAACCGCAGCCAGACTCCACAGAGTGCGGGGTGTGGTGGAGAAATACGAGAGGCTGTGTGATCGAACACACCGCCCCACACCCAGGGATAAATGTGATGGACAAGAAGCCAAAAAAGATTCTCGCCGTCACAATATTTTGTGAGTGGAGGAGAGAGAGAGAAAAAGAAAAAGCGAGAAAGAGAACAGCGGCCTTTTTAAAAGATCATGGAAGCCCAGCTGGTGGCCCAGAGGCTGCTGTTTCCCAATGTCACGGAGTTTAACGCCTCCCGGCAGTGTAACGGGACGCCTGGCTGCGACTACACCAACGGTGGCGAGGGAGAGGACGCAGAATTCTACAGCGTGAGCCTGTTCCTGTCCTGTGTGTACACGGTGTTCCTGTTCCCCGTGGGGTTCATCGGCAACAGCCTGATCCTGGTGGTCAACCTGGACCAGCATGAGAAGATGACCATCCCGGACCTGTACTTTGTCAACCTGGCCGCGGCTGACCTGATCCTCGTGGCCGACTCCCTCATCGAAGTCTTCAACCTGAACGACAGGTATTACGACATCGCCGTGCTCTGTACCTTCATGTCCCTCTTCCTGCAGATCAACATGTACAGCAGCATCTTCTTCCTGACCTGGATGAGCTTCGACCGTTACCTGGCGTTGGCCTGGGCAGCGAAGCCCTCGGGCCCCCTGAGGACCATGCGACACGCCCGGTGGAGCTGCGGGCTGATCTGGCTGGCGGCCGTGTTGGCGGCTCTCGGCCCTTCGCCGTGGTTCAGGCCAGCCACGCGGACGAGCCCACCTTCTGCTTTGCCGACGTGCCCGAGATCCAGTGGATGGAGGTGACGCTGGGCTTTGTGCTGCCCTTTTCGGTCATCGGCCTGTGCTACTCGCTGACCGTCCGTGTGCTGGTCAGGGCGCAGAAGCACAGGCGGCTCTGGCCGCGGCGACAGAGGGCCCTGCGCATGATCGCGGTGGTGGTGCTCGTGTTCTTTGTCTGTTGGCTGCCGGAAAACATCTTCATCAGCTTCCGGCTCCTGCAGGGACAGCAGCGGCCCTCGGAGGCCCTCGGCTCGCAGGGGCCTGGCTATCCAGAGCCCGCCGGCCGCTACCACCCGCTGGTCCATCACGTGGTCACCCTGGCGGCCTTCTCCAACAGCTGCCTGAACCCCATCATCTACAGCTTCCTGGGCGAGACCTTCAGGGACAAGCTACGGCTGTATGTGAAGAGGAAGGCCAGCGCCTCCGCGCTGTACCGGCTCTGCAGCAGCACGCTGAGCTGGAATGTTCCAGGGAACGCCGAGGAGTCCGACGCCAGAGAGGTGCGGGTCCTCACGCACTTCCCGCGGTGAAAGGGCTTGGTAGACGTCCTCTCCCTTGACGAGGGTGAAAGGCACCACCACGTCAATCAATTAATCATTGATTGTTATCAATCTTCCCTCCACCAGAACCACGGTATGGAGTGGTGTTCTAAATTGTAGCACAAACAAACAAACAAACAATGCTTCGTTCAGTGGAACAACAAAAATACAAGGGGGGAAATTTTTTGAGACTCTGGGTGGTTGGGGGAGTTGTGGGGGGGGGGGGGCTGGATAGAGGCACACTGCTTGACTGCACAAAAAAATCATTAGCGCAAGATTTCTACTGTACGTGAATTATTTAAGGCTCCTTAGTTATAAACACACATTATTTCAACAAGACGGCGATGTCTGTTTTTTTGACAGAAAAACACACCAAACCAGCAATAAGTAAATAGAAAGCAACTGGAAAGGGCGCTGCACTTTCCCATTGGAACATGGGAACGAGGGGGAGGCCATTCAGCCCCTCCAGCCTGTTCCACCATTCTATTAGATCGTGACTGATCTTTATCTCAATTGCAAGTACCCGCCTTTGCCATGTATCCCTCGATACCCTTCCTTAGCAAAAATCTATCCACCTTCAAGTGTGTGTTTCTTCATTATAATAATCCTTGCATTGGATTATTTAGCGTCTTATCACATCTTCAAAGTGTTTCACAGAATATACTGTAAAGTGAATTTACTGTGTTTTGTGGAGGAAAATAAATGTCATCCTCCCCTTCTTAGCCCTCTCGACGAGCTCCCAAGACGGTGACATGAACCCACAACCTTCCAACTCGGAGGTGAGACCACTAACTAGGGGAAAAAGAAGAGCGCTGGCCAAAATACCAGGAGAAACTTGCTTCTCTTTCCAAACGGTCCCATCAATAATAATAATAATCCTTGCATTTGATAGAGTGCCTTATCAAGTCTTTGAGACGTCTCAAGTAATAAGTGCCAAAAGGCTTCTTTTGGAACGTCACAGCCAATGTGCAGGTCTAGCTTCTGCCATAACCCAAACTGTGGGAGAGGAAAGACGCTGCAGCCTGGGAAAAAGAGAGTCTGAAAGAGCAAATGTTTTTCCAGCTGGAAGACCTCACCCTGGGAAATCTGTGGTCTTCATTACACAAATAATCCATTTTCAAAGAGTTTTCAATACACTCGAGTGTTATTAACAAGTCCAACTTTGGGGCGAGTTGGGCTGATGCCAGCCGACAGTGCGTTGGGCAGGTTGATGAGCTCGCGAGGTTAGAGAGGCTCCATTCGGGACCTGCTTGACCCACTGAGCAACGATTAGGCGAGCTGGGACTCTTCAGTCTTGAGAGAAGATGACTCGGAGGGGGTGTAAATCATTTTAAAATGGGAGCGAGAAAGTAAACCCGGAACAGTAATATTTTGGGAACCATCGAGACAGTAGACGACGGGAATTAGAGTTGAGGTATAGATCAGCCACGATCAACAGAATGGCAGAACAGGTTTGAGGGGCTGAATGGCCTACTCCTGTTCCTAGAACAAGAGGATACAAGATTAAGAGTTGCACAGGAACAATTTTACGACGTTTTTTTCCTTTATCCAGAGGGTAATTAATGACAGAAACAGGTTGCCTGGAAGTTTGGACCAGGCCAGGACACTGGAACTCCTTTAAGTAACAGCTTGATGCCATGATGGGAGGAGAGTAAGGCGGTGCTCTGGTGGGACGCGATCGGATTAGGTCAAAAAAGCCCCGGTTATCAGAACCAATTTTGTGATCTTGCGATTCCAATGATAATCTTTACATATTATACAGCGTCTCTTATGTTGGAGGACACCTCAAAGCGCTTCACAGAGTACACTGCCAAGCGAAGTGACCCCCTAGCATCCAGTCAAAGTAAAACATCCTTTGCAGTGCCATCGGGAGATGCATTTTACCTCGAGTAGGTCTATGTGGGGGTTAAATAAAACAGGCCAGCCAGATCTCGCTTCTTTTGGCAAAACAAAATTCCAGAGAAAAAAAATTGTGCAAAGCTCCAAATTGATCTTTAAGATCTTCACCTACTGGAAAGAATTCTGTGGTGTCAAGCGTGCTGGATCTGGAAAAGCCGGATGCCAGCTTACCCTGGCAGAACTTTCTTGCAGTAACGTGTCCACCTACAAATACAGTCACTACACATTGTAATAGAAATTTAAGCGTGTCCAATTGGGCGCAGGTTGCCCTCCATCTGGGAAGAACACTTCCCGACATGAAAGGTGCGATACAAATGTAATTTGTTGTTTATTTTGTTATCCTCAAAAGATTGGGGATGTTTGGCAAGTAGAAAAGTAGAACAACATTATCAATCTATTCAGCACCCGTCACTGAGAATCACATCAGAGCTTTACAACAGCGAGTTTCAGAGGGGGAGAGGAAGGGAGTAGGTGAGGGGGGGTGGGGTGACGATGGTGGGTAGAATCAGAAAGCTCAGCCTGCACTTAGCCGATCGGAGGAGCGGACGAGTGGGGTTGGGAGGAGATCGGGAAGTGCGAGGGTGTGAAAGGGATTAGTGGGTTTATGTGAAGTAACCCTGGCAGGCAACAGACTTCAATCTGGGCTGAATTATTTTTGTTAGGTCAGGGTATCAAGGGATATGGGGAAAAAGGAAGATAATTGGAGTTGAGGCACGGATCAGCCATGATCTAATAGACTGGAAGAACAGGCTCGAGGGGCTGAATGACCTACTCCTGTTCGTTCCTCTGTATGTAAGCCTGGCCTCCTCCAATGGCAAGCAGGTCCCTGCACACACAGTCCTTCATGCTCCTCCATAGCACGTCTTAATAGCTGGACTGGCGCACTTTATCTAAATTAGTCACAAATTGTAAAATATTCTATTAAAAGGCTTACTTAATGATCGTCAGGTCAATCTATTTTACCAGATTTAATTCAGTGCACTTTGGGAAAGGATAAAATAATCGCTCCCAGCCTCAAGGGCAACGCATTTTTCACTTGGCTCTGTCGTTTAATTTTCATCATAGGGGGGGAGGGTTGAAAAAAAGATTTCCAGTGATCAGGACGTCTTGATCGAGAACTCATCAAGGCTTCTTGATACAAGATGACATCCACTCTGAACTTCAACCACTTGGGATGAGACGATGAAAGGTGGTCCCATTAAGATCCAGGCAACGATCCCACTATTCAAAAAGAGAAGGGAGTTTCTCTCTCCTGGCGTCCTGGCCAACAATCCTATCCTCCCTTCCCCGTCCCCAAAATAAAATTGGTCACTCGCTCCATGGCTGTTTGTGGGACATTGCTGTGCGCAAACTGGCTGTCACGTTTCGCCCACAAAATACAGTTAATCAACTTTACAGTGTATCCTGTGAAGCGCTTTGAGATGTCTTGGCGACATGATAAGGAGCTGTATCAAAGGCAAGGCTTATTATTATTATTATTGGCTCTCCATCAGCCTGAGGAATTGTTAAATATTCACCAATCATTACTCTTCCCATTATCTCTTTGGTCAATGTTTGTTTTAAACTAGCCAGAAAAGAAAACACGGATAAAGCACAGCCAAGACCACAGCAGAACACAGCTGTTGCAAACTTTCTTCTCCTCCTCCTCTACTTCTATCTTCATCATTTTCTCCCTTTTCCCCACTTAAGCCCGTCTAGCGGGAGCTAACCGGGACGTGCTTTCATAGGCAGAAGTGGACGGGTAGATGAAAGGCAAGGAATTGGAAGGGTTTGGGGTTAGAGCGCGATAGTGGGATTGAACGAAACAGCTCACTCTGGGACCTGGGACAGACTTCATGGGCCATGAATAGTAGCACTCTCGCCTCGGAGTCAGAAGGTTGTGGATTCGAATACCACGTCGAGACTTGAACTCACACAGTCCAAGTTGACAATGCAATGCAGCGCTGGGGGGAGTTTGCTACAATATCGGAGGTGCAGCTTTTCGGATGAAAGATTAAACCGAGGTCCCATCTGCCTGTTCAGGTCGACGATAAAGATCCCATGGCATTATTCGCTAAGAGAAAGGAATTTCCCTCTCTCTCTCCCTCGGAGTCCTGGTCAACAGTCCCCCCAAATAAAGTCGGTCGTTCACTCCACGTCTGTTTGTGGGAATTCCCTGTGCGCAATTGTGCTGTTGTCTTTGTTGACAAATACACGGTCACTCCATTTCAGGGTAAATCCTGTGAAGTGCTTTGAGACGTCCTACCTTGATGTGGTAAGGCGCTATATCAAATGTAAGGTTTATTATTATTATTCCACAATGTAAATTTCTAGAATTCTCCATCAGTCAAAGTATAACGCTTCACTCACAAGTGCTCGGACTTGGCTTTCGCCAGCGAAGGAATTTATTCTGTAGGTTTCACAAATAATATAGAAAGCGACTTGTAGACTCGATTTTATCATAACAAAACCGATCATGTACTCTTCCCATCCTTTACTTTTTGGAAGATTACACACGCACACACGCAACTAACGAAAGTACATTCCTATTGCTGTTTATTCCTGAAATGCTTTCCATAAACATTTCCCAGGAGCTCGAGTAAAATCCACCAGCTGTAATGAGGAACAAGTACTGTGTAGATTACCAGGCACTGGGGGCGGGGGGGGGTGAGTGGGGAAGAAAAAAGCACTTCTTCTCCAGAGTCTTGGCCTCACAAGAACCAGTCCACTTCTGGCGCCCTTCGTTTTCCACAATTCACTTTCCGAGAGTCCCAGGTCAGACTCAGAGCAATACTCTGGAGATGGTTTGGAAGGCTGAGAATTTTAATGACATTACCAGGAGTGCCACACACACTCGCACTCTCTCGATTCTCTTCTATTTCGCAGGACCAACTCTTCGGTACCTACGTTAATAACCATTACTTGTTTGGCGCAGCACCTTTTCATGTCGGCAGGACGTCTCAAAGCGCTTCAACGGCAAATTATATTTGTGCAGCGCCTTTCACGTCACGAGCACGTCCCGAGGCGCTGGACAATCAGGGATGCGCAACCGAGCTGGTGGTTGGGATCAGGAGGGTGGAGGGGGGGAGGGCAGGGGTAGGAGGGTGACCGAAGCCACACTGTAAAGTGCAGTGACTGTATGTGTCATTTTTGTAGTGTAGGCAAAAGCGGCATCCAATTTTTGCACCCAGCAATGTCCTACTACAACAGCCATGAAGTTACAGTTAAGACCAATCTGTGTGCCTGTCCGAGGCGGAGAACATGCATTCGGATTTTATTAGAGGATTATTGGCCAGGGACATGGGAGAGAGAGAAACTCCCTGGTCTTTTAGAATAGTGCAGCGGGATCTTTAACATCCACCTGAACAGGCAGACGGGATCTCGGTTTAACGTCTCAATCCAAGGACGGCACCTCCAAAATTGCGGCACACCCTCAGCACGGCACTGTATTGTCAGCGCAGACTACATGAGCTCCATTTCTCAACACGGGGATTGAGCCCACAACCTTCAGAGGTGAGAATGGTACCAACTGATCCTTTAAGAGATCCCGCGACACCATTCGAAAAAAGAAAAGCAACTTTCTCTTGGTGTCCTGGTCAACAATCCGCCCGATATAATAATTGGCCTTTCATTTCATTGCTGTGTGTCACATTCGCCTATGAATACGCAGTCAGTGCGGACTTTACCGCAACGTTGCGAAGCACTTTTGAGACGTTCGATGTAATAAGAGCTTTATCGAATGCGAGGATTATTATTGTTATTGAAATAATTTGCAGGGAACTAAATCTGATTCAACTTAGCATTCCTAGCGTTAATGCCACTGCCGTTTGTGCAGACTTTGATTCCAAAGAAGATCACAGGATTAAGAAGCCGAACTTCTTAAGATGCAAATGAATTCAAAACAGCTGTGGAAAATGTAATTACCAGCACAGTTACCCGACTGAGAATCATTAAGACTCTGAGGCTGTGCCAGAATCAAATTTATCATTAATCTTTGATAACAGAGTTAGCCAAAGAACTCAGAAGTAAAAAAAAAATCAAAGGAAATTTTCTACGAGATGAAAATCAATTACGGAGGCAAAAAGCAGCACCTTAAAAGGGATGCACGTTATGTAAGGTTACATAGAGCTACACAGAGCAATACGATACAGCACGGAAACAGGCCATTCAGCCCAACCAGCCCATTGGCAGTGTTTATACTCCACACAAGCCAACACCCTAGATGAAAATCATATGTTTCACGCACAAAATATACAATATACACTTTACAGTATACTCTGTGAAGCGCTTTGAGACGCCTCAATGACGGGATAAGGCGCTACATCAAATGCAAGGATTATTATTATTTGCTTCATGGCTGTTTGTGGGATGTTGCTGTGAGGAAATTGGCTCGGCCACAGAATACGCAGTCACTACACTTCACAGTGGAATCCTGTAAAGATCCCAAGCAGTCTCGCGATGTGATAAGGTGCTGCATCAGATGCAAGGATTATCAACTTGTTCCCGAGGATCTAAGAACGCCTGAACCAGATATCGTCCACATCCTTTGGAACTCCATCCCACATTCCCTTCACCTTGCTCCCTCCCTTGCCTCCTTCAAGACCCTCCTCTTCAACCATGGCTTCAGCCACCCTCCTGCCCTCCAACCCCCACCCCCCCCTATTCCCAACCCCACCCTGTCCAGGTCCAAATCCCTGACTGTACAGTGCTCTAGGACATCGCCCAGATGTGAAAGGTGCTATACAAATGTAATTTCGTATTGCATTGTACCGGCTTTTAAGACTCCGGCTCATCTCCTCGAACCATTGCCTCTAGCTCATCCTCTGCCCCTTCCACTGAAACAATGGCAGCTTAATTTCAAAAGAAGTTGAGTAACTTCTTAAGTTTGCCATGCCGGGTTCGATTCCCGGCAGGACGGAACCTTGGGCAAGTTTCCTTACTCCACACATTCGATAATAATCCATGAAGAAACAAAAAAAAACAATAAATTGGTCACTTCAATCCACGACTGTTTGTGGGACACTGCTGTGCGCAACTGGCTGCCGCACTCTGCCCATAAATATACAGTCAATTTACTTTACAACTTACAATATTCTGTGAGGCAATTTGAGACGTCTAGAAGACGTGAAAAGCGCTATATCAAACGCAAGGATTATTAATTTTATTACAACTTATCCACATGTTCTCTTATTTTTCGTTAAAAAAGTTTCAAAGTAAAATTATCCTTGCTTTTGGTCCTCAATATGCATAAGAAATACATTAAAAGACACGCACAAGTCTGATCTGTATAACGTTATAGTTGGCAAGTCATATCTAAGAACATATCTAAGAAAAAAAGACCAAGTTCCATCTAGTTTGCCTTCCACCATCCTGGCAGTCACTGGACGTGTCATGTCCCTAAATATCTGTATCCCGAGATATTATTTTCTAGCAGAAATCTATCTAATTTGTTCTCGAAACAAACAACATTTTCTGCTTCCACTGTCTCCCAAGTTTGCCCAAGTCCCGTTGAATTTCCTATTATTTATAAGTTTCACAGGGCTCAGACTTTGAATAAATCAGATTAAATGTATGGTCCCAACTGATACGACTTATGCAATTCACTCGGTCATTCAATCCACGACTGTTTGTGGGACGCTGCTGTGCGCAATTGGCTGCTGTGTTTCGCCCACAAAATATACAGTCAATTCACTTTGCAGTATATCCTGTGAAGTGCTTTGAGACATCTTCAAGACGTGATAAGGCGCTGTATCAAATGGAAGGATTATTATTATTGTTTGAGGTTTACTGTAGTTTGGTGGCAAAGGGTTAATTCTTCTTTGCTCTTCCGCACGTTTTCAGATAGTGTCCCTTTCACAAGGCATGTATATTTTTTGATGGATAATGCCCAACTCATTCAATTTCCTGAGGGAAGGTTCTGCAAATATTCTTCAAAGGTTAGCGAGCAAAGGCTCCAGAGTATAAAATCAACCCACAGTCACCTCTGCCCTTCCAATAGCGTGAAATTTCCACGGTCTCACCAGATCAGAAGCACGATGACATTTGATATCCTTCTCTATTCTTAACCTTGCATCAATCCGCTTTGTACCCATACTTTTTTTTCCGCTCAAAGAGTAAAAAGGCACCGACTATAGTATTCTTCCATACATCCAGTGGAAATTCTGGTTTCTTCTAATCTGCAACTTCACATTATTCTGCTTAGTTCTGTACTTGCGTCCCTCAGCACTCACAGTGCATGCTGTTCCTCGACAAATACAGTCACTACATAGAAACAGAAGTAGGCCAGTCAGTCCCTCGAGTCTGTTCCCACCAAGTCCAATTACCCGCCTTTGCCCCATATCCATGTAGAGTGGAGTCCTGTAGCTCAGTGGTTAGAGCACTCGCCTCGCAAGCGAGAGACCTGAGTTCAATCCCCGGCCAGGGCGAAATGTTGGGCAAGTTTCCTTACTGCACACGCCTCTGTTTACCGAGCAGTGAATACGAACTCAGTTGTTAGTCAATTGGTGGATCCCTTTCCCCAGGGGTAATAATTCCTTCAAAAAACTAATAATAAATTGGTCACCTCAATCCACGACTGTTTGTGGGACGCTGCTGTGCGCAATTGGCTGCCGTGTTTCGCCCACAAAATATACAGTCAATTCACATTACAGTATTTCTTTGAAGCGCTTTTAGACGTCTCGAAGACTTAATAAAGCGTTATATCAAATGCAAGAATTATTACTATCCCTCAATACCATGACCTAACAAATATCTATCCACCTCAGTCTTGAAGATGTGAACGGATCCAGCATCCACAGCCTTTTGCGGGAGAGAGTTCCAGATTTCCACTATGCTTTGGGTGAAAAACTGCCTCCTAATTTCACTCCTAATTTTAAGATGATGCCCCCTTGTTCTGGATTCCGCCACCAGAGGTTTCTCTGTCGCTACCTTATCGAATCCCTTTATTTTAAAAGACTTCAACAAGATCACCGAACAACCTTCTAAACTCAAAGGTGTAAGACATTTATGCAACCTATCCTCATAATTTAACCCTTTAGCCCTTTTATGTTTGACAGTAAAATTCTATCAAGGATTATTATTAAAAGCTCTCTTTCCCACCCCGTTTTTTAAAAAAATTTACAAATAGCATGAACAGCAGGAAAGACTCTGAACTGTCCCACCAAGTCAGATTTTTCCCATCAGCTCAAAATCACAGGCTAATACCACAGCATGGATGGTTCAATATAATAAGCCTTTTGGAGACTGTGTAAGGTGCCCTTAGCTGAGAGGGTTTGACTCAGTTATGACAACTGAAAGAACTCTATGTTAAGCGCTCTGGGACGCTACCCTGAATGAAGGGCGCAATATAAATAACAATCTTGTTGTTGTTGTATGTTTCCATTCATCATTCGCGACGAGTTGGACAAACGGATTCACTCCAGGGGGGAACGGGGAAAGGCATATCAGAATATTTCCCAAGCAAAATTTCTGAGATGAAACACACTGCCCAGTTAGGGGGATATTTAGGGTAGAAAATTGAAGGGGGATGCCATGCATGCTCACACACATTGCTACCCATGCACATCTGCATTACATCCTGCTATGTGTTGCAATATCGGAGGTCACTGGGGAAAAAAAAGTTTCAAAGGGCTTTGTACAAATTTTTGATGACAAATTCTTTTGCTTTCTATTTATTTTCATTGCAGCCACGTTTATCCTCATAGGTCGCAGGCTAAAAAAAAAACGTTTAAGTACTTCGTAATGCTGACACGTGGGGGAGGCCGTGTACTCAGCCATGCAGGCCGACTATTGTTAT